>NC_141687.1:422050766-423250766 GCF_964263255.1 Lissotriton vulgaris
GGGAGGGGTGATTTGAAACTGTTGTCTTGGAACGTTAATGGTCTGGGTGACAGGATCAAAAGTGGTGTTGTACTTCAATTTGTTAGACGTCATTCCCGGATATAGTTCTGCTACAGGAGACCCATTTGAAAGGGAACGCTTGTAAGGCTCTTGATAGACGAGGCTATCGGTTGGTAGCGCACGCTGGGTTCACATCGGGCTCCAGAGGGGTCGGTATAATGGTTAAATCCTCCCTACTCCTTGAAATCGATGAAGTTGCCCTCGACGATAGGGGCCGGCATGCTGCTGTCTCTGGGCGGTGGGAGGGGAAGCTGCTTACAATTGTTACTGTTTATGTTCCCCCGGGGCTCCAGGCTACCACGTACGCCGATCTTGGAAGGACTCTCCTAGGACTTCCAGATGGTATCCTCATACTGGGTGGAGATTTCAATTCGGTGGTCTCGGGTGAGTGTGACCGGCTACCCCCCAGGGTTCTGCCGGCGTCTCAGTTGTGGCTGCCTGAGTTGCTTGAGACTTTCGGGTTGGTGGATGTCTGGCGGATGTTCAACCCCACGCAAACTCAATACACTTTCCACTCTGGAGCCCACGGCAGCCTCTCGAGGATTGATTACTTTCTGATGTTGGCTGCCCATACCCCCTTGGTGCGTGGGGTTCGTCATCTTCCCAGGGGCATCTCTGATCATTCCCCCTTGATGCTTGACGTTTCGGTGGGATATTTTGGTGGGAGTAGGGTTCCCCCCATCCATCCTTGGCATTTTAGGAACCCCAAACTCCGTACTGAACTTCTCAAGGCTATTGACTGTTATTTTAATGAGAATGAAGGGTCTGTCTCTTCCCCTATTTCCTTGTGGGAGGCCTTCAAGACTGTAGTAAGGGGCTCTGCGCTGTTCTTCATTGCCGCTGATAAGAAGGCCAAGAGGGAAAACTTGTTAGTCCTCGAGGCCGAAATTACCTCGCTTGAAAGTGACTTGGATGGTGACGATACCCCTGCAATCTTGCACTCCATAGCGCTGAAACAGGCTGATTATAGGGCCCTGGTGACCGATGCTGCTAAGGTAATGCACAGGAATCAACTGGGCAGGATCTATGATGTGGGAGATAAGGCTAGTAAGCTATTGGCATGGTTGGATAAATCTGAGAGAATGAGCCGTGTGGTGCCAGTGATCACCCGTGTGACTGGGGAATGCGTGTCTGATCCGGGTGAGATTGTTGAATGCTTTGTGGACCATTTTCAGACAGTATACCGATCGGTGAGTGATAGAGACGAGTCTGACTCCCGCTTGCTTCTGCGTGATATTGCGCTGCGCTGTGTGTCGGAAGAGGATAGGTCCACTTTGGATGCACCCATAACGGTGGATGAGGTTGCAATCGCTATACGGTCCTTGAGTTTGGGTAAGGCTATGGGGCCGAATGGTCTACCCATCGAGCTCTATAAACTACGGCCCGACAAGATGGCGACCCATCTGCGCAATATGTTCCTTGATGCCTTTGAGGCTGGTCTCCTTCCCCTTGATCAGCGTTTGGCCACTATAGTCGTCATCTACAAGGAGGGTAAGCCTCGTGATCATTGCACTTCTTATCGCCCTATTTCGTTGATCAACGCTGCGCCTAAGATCCTGACTAAAGTCCTAGCGAATCGCTTGCTAACGGTGATCTGTGACCTGATCCATCCGGATCAGTCCGGTTTCATTCCTCATCGGAATACAGCGCTTAATCTTCGCAGACTTCACGGCGTTCTCGCGAGAGCTGGGACGCTTACTGAACCCGCCATCTGGGCCTCGCTGGATGCCACTGTGGCCTTCGACACTATCGAGTGGCCTTATTTGTGGGCGACCCTCTCGAAGTTTGGCTTTGGTCCTAACTTTATTGCGTGGGTACACCTCCTGTATGAACGTCCGTTGGCCCAGGTAGTTGGCAGAGTCTCTGGATCGTTCCCGCTGGGGCGTGGCACCCGACAGGGTTGCCCGCTCTCCCCCCTCCTCTTTGCTTTGGCATTGGAACCGTTGGCAGCGTGGCTTCGGTGGGAGCATTCGATTAAAGGTATCCGGTGGGCCCCGGACCTTGAGGATCGCGTCTCTCTCTACGCAGACGATATTCTTCTTTACTTTACTTCTCCTCAGAAGTCCCTTAACGTGCTTTTTGATGTCCTCACCTCCTTTGGGAAGAACTCGGGACTCGTAATCAACTGGACTAAATCGTGTATATATGTTATAGCGGGGGTGCTGCCTCCGCTACCCCGTAGATTCCCGATCCAAGTGGCGGAGACTGGGTTCAAGTATTTGGGAATTTTCATTTCCCTGGACCCCTCTGTACGTTACGACCGCAATCTATATGTTCCTCTTCGGCGCCTTAAACGGGACGTCCAACGGTGGCGCGGCTTGCCCTTGTCCTCACTGGGACGAGCGGGTCTTTTCAAAATGATGACCCTCCCTAGATTTTTGTACGCCTTGTAGAATTTCTTTGACCCTGTTCCCTCTAGCTACTTTTGTGAGGTTGAGGGGCTCCAGAGGCAATTGATTTGATACGGACGGGCTCGTATCTCCTTATCTAAACTCACGTTGCCATGGTATGATGGTGGCATAGCCCTTCCGGACATCAAGCGTTACTACTGGGCTTCACAGTTAAGCGCGGTCAACCGTGTGACGTATTCCCCGGGCCCCGTTCCTGCCTTCGCTATGGACAAATTACTGTTGCCGGGTGGCAACTTCAACAGGGCTTTGTATTCGAAGGAGCCATTACGACTTCTGACTGGACCTACAAAATATGCTGTGCGTGCGTGGAGAGATGCGACTGTGGCTACGGGCTGGGGTGATAAGATGACACGGCTGACTCCGTTGTATGACTCTGAGAGGTTGGGCAGCCTGTGGCGATCGAAAGGGTTTGATAGATGGGATATGATCGGTATTAGCAAGGTGGAGGATCTTTGGTCCAAAGGCACAGTTAAGTCCTTTGAGGCCCTTAAGGTGGAGTACCAGCTGGACGACAGGGAGTATTTTCGATATCTTCAGGTGCGCCATGCTTTGGTCTCCCTGTTCCCTCCTGGGATGGAGATCCTCCAGTCGTCGCCGCTCGAGGATCGTATTCTGGACGGCCACGTGCCTGACAGTATGATTTCCTTGACTTATAAAATGCTCATTAATACCAGAGCTGATCTCCTGGTGCGGCTCCGTGCCTCCTGGATTGCGGACGGCCTCAAACTAGATGACGAGGATTGGCAGATAGCGATCGCCTCCCCTAAAGAGGTGGCTATTACAGCTCACCTTCGTTTTGTGCAATTGAAGATCCTCCATCAAGTTTACATGACTGGTACGCGTCTGGTTCGAATGGGATACTCGATTGACGGGCTGTGTAAGCGTGGTTGTGGCAGGAGTGGCACCTTTCTCCACATCATCTGGGAATGTCCGGTGATCTCCGCTTTCTGGTCCAGAGTGCATGATATAATGGGGCGGGTCACCGGGGTCTCTCTTCTACCTGAGGCGTGTTGTTGCCTGCTTAATGTCTGGGAGCCTACGGACTGTACGGCCGCTCAGACCTTTTGGGTAACTCTTGGCAACATGGTTGCCGAGAGGGACATAGCGCAACTCTGGGGTTCTCATAGACCGCCTAGGATAACTGCCTGGAAGGAAAACATGGACTGGTGCATGTTTCGGGAGAAGACGGTCTATGAGGCTCGGGGCCGTCCCAGGAAGTGGGGCACGATTTGATCACAGTGGAATGAATACCGTGGAGATATCTGCACCCCTCCACTCGAGTACACTGCTGATGTTCCTTTGTCTCCGTAATTGACGTTCCTGAAGACTGCCTAATAAAATGTCTTTGTCATCCTTTTCGCCATCCCCCCGCCCCTCGATAGTAGTCACTAAATTCTTTAGAAATTGACTTCCTCCTCCTCTCCACCTCGCACCCCAGATATTGCTCTTACCATGTGAGTGTTTGTGTTGTTTGTTCTTGTTTTCATCAAAATTATAAAAACGAAACCTGGTTGATCCTTTCTTTATGGTGTTTGATGCCAGTGCACCGATATGTTGCGATCTATGTTAATATGTTATGTTATGTTAATAACATTTATTTGGCTCACAGCTGCCCCAACGAAGGGGCGTCCTGGCGCCTGATCAAATGCCACAACACAACAGGTCAGAGCTGAAGCAGAAGGATCACATCACAGGGACAGTATGGCTTTAATGTTATGCTGTGTTGTCTGGTATCCAGATTTTTGTCATAGCGGACGGCCCGATTGGGTTGTAGGTGGACGCTGTGTACTGTGCAATCTGAAAATAAAGGTTTTTAAAAAAATAAAAAAATAAATAAAATAAAAATAAAACACCCACTGGGGAGGGATACACACATTATTCTTCAGTGCATGATGTGCTTACCCACTTCAACTATTGATATTGTCGCGAAAATTGGCTACTCGAGTACAAAGATACAAACCACTCCCTTGCAAATCCTTGCAGGACTACTGAGTTTTTCCCCCTTAATAATGACTCAGTAGATACATTTGCAATGGTGTGGGAAGCATTCAAGGCTTGGGTTGCTGAGTTAGAGAGGCGACACAGGGAGACAGCTGAGTGAAGCCTCCTTGGCGAGATCAGAACTAAGATGGAGGAATACCACGAAGTTGCACAAAGTGAGGTGAATCACTTGGGAAAATACACGGTAGCTCATTCATTAGGTAAGGGGGAGTATCCTAGTGCAACACTAGCAGGGTTGATGGGCCCCCGCCAGGATGACAACGTGGTTCTCGAACTTTGTGTTCTGTGACATGCTTCAGAGGTTAACAAGCACTTCCTCCCACTCTCTACAGGTGAGTTCCCTCCCCATATCATATCTCTCTCCCAACTCCTACAGACAGCAACCAGGGAGTCACGCTAAGGTACAAACTAGCCATGTGATGAGTCTGCAAACACTGCCTATTATGTACACCATGTGTATTAAAGGGTGCTGGTCGAGTTCAGTATCTTTAATGACCCAGAACCAAATAAAACCTGGTTTGAACATCACCAAGACACGTCTTTAGCCTTTCCCTACCCCGCCGGTCACAAGGTGTTGATGACTTTCCGTAGGTGGGGTGCGATGGATGTGCTGGCTTTGTTGAAGATGTGGTGTGGGCATGGATCTGATGGAGTTCCGGAGTGGATGGTGTTCATGATTTTGATGGTGTCATCATCGTTGATGTTGGTCCAGTAGAGCAGGCGGTTGGTGCGGATGGTGGTCGTGGGAGCGGAGGTCTCAGTGGTTGTCGGGGCAGTCCTGGTGTTGAAACTGTCGTGGATGTCTGTGATCTTGCGGTGGAAGAAGGTGGCCAGCGAGTCGCACAGGTCTTGCGAGGATGGGACATCGTTGGTGTTGGAGCTGGGGTTGGAGAGATCCTTCACGTTGTTGAAGAGCTCTTTGCTGTTGTGCGCGTTGTTGTCTAGGCAGTCTTTGAAAGAGGCCCTTTTGGCGGATCTGATGAGGTGATGCTGTCTGCGGGTGGCATTCTTGTGGGCAGCATGGCTGTCCGGTGTTTGTTCACGGAGCCAGATCTTCTCCAGCTTTCGGCAGGTTTGCTTGGAGCCCCGGAGGCCTTCACTGAACCAGCTGGCTTTCTTGTTGGTATGATTGTTGGAGGGTTGCTTGATCAGGCGGGGGTGTTGGCGCAGTCGTTGATCCACTGTCTGAGGTTGCGGGCTGGGGTGTCGGGGTCTGTATGGTCGGTTGGTGGGCTCTGGGCGAGGGTGGTGGTTAGCTGGTCTTCGGTGACTTCACTCCAGCAGCGGTGAGGCATCTGTTGGGTACGGTTGTGCGTGGTGGGTTTCTTGAAGGTGAAGTGGATGCAGCGGTGGTCGGTCAAGTGGAGTTCGGTGGTATAGTTGAAGGAGACGTAGGGGCTTCCGGAGAAGATGGGATCAAGCGTGTGACCAGCGGAGTGGGTGGGTGTTGTGACGAGTTGTCTGAGTCCGAGGTTGGCTAGGTTGGCGATCAGGGTGGTGGAGTTGGTTTCGTCATTGTTCTCGAGGTGGAAGTTCAGGTCCCAGAGAAGGATGTAGTCTGTGGAGGCGAGGGCGTGTATGCTGACGAAGTCGGTGAGGGAGTCGCTGAACTGTGGTCGGGGTCCGGGCGGTCTGTAGATGAGGGTTCCAATGAGGGTGTTGTTGGGGTCGGTGTGAATCTGGAAGTGCAGGTGTTCAGCAGTGCTGAGGGTGTCTTCGGTGTTGGTCGAGACTCTGCGAGTGTTTCTGTGGACGATGGTGATTCCTCCTCCCGCTCTGTTGGAGCAGTCCTTGCGGGTGATCTTGTAGCCTTCCCGGACGGCTATGGCTATGTCTGGTGCCAAGGCGGGGTTCAGCCAGGTCTCCGTCAGGAAGGCGACGTCTGGGGAGGTTGAGTCGAGTAGGTCCCAGAGTTCAACGGCATGTTTTTGGGCGGAGCGGGTGTTGAGAAGGATGCATCTGAGGTGGTTGGGTTTTTTCCTGGTAGGCAGCGTGGTGGGGCGGATGCTTGTAAATCTGCAGTTCCGGCAGGTGAAATCTCCGTGGGTGCTCTTTGGGGCGGCCAGGAAGCAGGTGTGTGATCGTCCGGTGTTGAGTGCGTGGAGGGTTCTGGCATTGTAGCGGTGTCGGGGGCCGTGGTGTTCATGATTTTTAGGGGTCCTGGTGCTGGAAGCGGTCCAGGCAGGGACGGGCACAGACGGGCTTGCCTTAGGTGCACCAGCGGATTCCATATGAGGGGATGTGGGAGGGAGGAGCAGCTGGGAGGCAGGAGAGGAGCGACGAATGGGATTGCAGGTGTGTGGGCCGCAGGGGCGGAAAAATGGGCGGGGCCGCGGGAGAACTGGGCACAGGAAGGAAAAACAAGTTTAGGCAAGAAAACAAGTACAGACACAGAGGAATAAAAAGAAGTCTGGGCTAGAAAGCAAGTTAGGCACAGGGGAATAAAAACAAGTATGGGCAAGAAAGCAAGTACAGGCACAGGGGAATAAAAACAAGTCTGGGCAAGAAAGCAAGTACAGGCAAAGGGGAATACAAACAAGTCTGGGCAAGAAAGCAAGTATAGGCACAGGGTGTGAGAAGTTGGCCTGGTATGTGATGCTCACTAATTCTAGTGATCACCTTGTACCATGCCAAGCAACCCTTATGATGATTGGTTGTAAGTCAACCTTATAGACCAGTTATCCTAGTGGTAAAATGGACAAAGCAGTCTTAGGCTAAACTCTGAAAGGCATGTGAAGCCAGCTGTATTACCATACACAACCCCCTTGAATACCAGATGAAAGGACACCACACAGATATATATTGAAAATATATATATATTTATTAACTACAAATATCCCCTGAACTCTTTATGAGCACAGAAGCACAAGCGTTAAACAAAACACAGTTTAAAATACACCAAAGTTGCACAATATGGATGAGCCCTAGGGGCCACCTAAACCATATACTAAGAAAGTGGTATAAGAGATACCAATCGAAAAAGAAACAGGCCTAGGGCCTTGGGAATTGCTGGAGCTGATCGGGACTAGCAGTGACTGAGTCGGGAAAGGCCCACGGGACTCGGGTGCAGTGTTTAAAGTGCACGCACTCACCAATGCAATGTCTATGGTGCGTAAAAATTATAAAGTTAGTTAGTTAGGAACCTTCCGAGTGACCTAGAAAGCTGAAACTTAAGACACAGGCCCTAGAGGTGTGTACCAGTGTGGGAACACCGGCGTTGCTGAGTTACCTCACCCACAGGACGCGGGTGCATAGGGTCGAAGTAGTGTCGGGTTTCGTCACGCTGGTCGATGGCGCTTGGAGCTGAAGATGCTGCAGGCGGCTCGATGCGAAGAGTTACGGTGGATCCAAGGATGGATCTGAAGTTGTGAAGACCTGAAAGCAGAGGGGACAATGTTCAAAGTCACTAGCCAGTGACTACTGTGGAACCAGATTGGAACCAGGCGATGTCGGGTGCAAACAGGCGATGAGGTGTAGATTCTCTCTGCAGCCACGTGGACACGAGGGGTCGAGGACGTCCAGGAGTCAATCACGAGCTGTCCCACGCAGGCTTCTCGCTGTTGGCGGTGTCGGCAACTTGATTGGACAAACACGCCTTGGCTAATGCAAGCCAAGCAGGAATCAAAATAGGCTTATCACTCGGACCAGCAAGGTCAGAGCGGGTGCTCCCTTTTACAGGAGCGAGGGCAAGTCTGGAGCAACCAGACCCGCAGTGTAGTTTGTAGGTTTTGTCGCAAAGATGGCCGCTGACCACGTGACAAGTGGCCGGGATGGCGCTTCAAGTGGCACAATGCAAAAGGGCCCCACGCAGATCGTGGAGTTGCTGGGGGGCTGATCTTCGGTGCAAGGGCTGCTCGGTGGCGGGCTTCTTAGTCCCCAAAGCACAACGTCGAGGGTGCCTCGGATGCTGTGCAGTCAGCTTCTCGGGGGTCTTTCAAAAAGTCCGGTCCCACGTCTCTCGGTGCCTCCACGGGTCCCTTCTTTGCAGGGACTGTGGATCGGGCTGTGAGAAGTCTGGGAGTCTGGGTCTTGTCAGGCTCTGGGCTCCGGCGGGAGGCGGCGGCAAAGCAGATGTCGAGTTGCTGGTTGGTACCTGTGTTCACAGGGTGGCCACTCCTAGGCCACAAGGGAGATACTCTTCAGTCTTCTGTGCAGCAGAATGTCGAAGTCCAGTCGTCTTCTCAGTTTCAAGTTGATTCAGGATGATCTGAGGTGCTATGGCACTGCTCCCACTCTTATTCCCAATCTGAGGGGTGGATCACCTGCTAGGTTCCTCCTCTGGGTGGGACTAGGAAGGGGGGCGGTTACACCCCCTTTCCTTTGTCCAGCTCCTCACCAGGCCTGGGTCTGGAAAGTCCCAGGACCGGTTTGGACTAGCTTATGCACGGGGACACCTTCTGTCTCAATCTATTCAGCCCTGTCCTACCCAATACGCAAAATCCTGTCTGGGGTGGTGCTCGCACCTCCCAAGGCAGGAAACCCTTTGTCCAAGCCTCCCTCGCTGGAAGGACTCCCAGCAGCAGGAGATCAGACTTGTATCTGTGGTGGCGTGTCTATTTTGTGACGCTGAGGCTCTGGTTAACTTTAACCGGGGTTAAGGCTACACACATGTCGTGTCCCTCTAGAAGGGTGGAATGCTATCCCCGTCGACAGAACTGTCGAGGGGATAGTATTCCAAATCGTATGACACCTTATTCGACATGTTTTGATAAAGCCAAACCAATGTTAGCATATAACTGCGAGGATTATAATGCACTTAAGAGTATATGGTATGGCAATATCCCGGAACAGCTATGGGAGTGGTTCCCGACAGCTGCAGACAGGCTCAGCTCATGCTAGAGCACCATCTCACATATTTCCAAGCACTCTGCCTCCAGGATTGATGAGGCATTCCATAGGAGTGGCTGATAAGGACATGTGTGTCCAGTTAAGGTTAGATATAGGGATACTATATCTATGTAAGAGGTGATTACACCAACTTACCCCAGCTGAGTGATCAGCCAGTTGTGTCAAATATGGAGGCCAGGCCAGGGGTGGCACAATACCTGCTGCAGCCCCTGGTAGGCCTTGGAAACACCTATGCCCTGGGTACCTAGGGTACACTGTTACAGGGGCCAATAAGATGAACCAGTTCCAATTCGTAATGCACCTAGTGTGCATTGGCAGTAATTTAGAGAGAGGACAGCAGGCTGTGGGTCTGATTAGCAGGCCCACAGCCACATTAAGTCATAAACCAGTGAAGCAAAAAGCAAAAATTTGGGGTGACCATAGGATAGCAGACCCTACTCTCCTACACAACCCCCCCCCCAAACACAGGGACATTAGACTAACCTTGACCAGTTGTATCTTCATGTTCTAAGTGGAAGTACCTGGAGAGACCATCTGCATTGCCATGGTCAGTCCCTGGGCGGTGCTACACTGTAAAGTCCATCCCCTGTAGGGAAATGGACCACCTGAGTAGTTTGGGGTTTTCACCCTTCATCTGATTAAGCCATAAGAGGGGCTTATGGTTGGTCTGAATCTTGAAGTGAGTGCCAAACAAGTATGGTCTCAACTTCTCCAGGGCCCACACCACAGCAAAGGCCTCCCTCTCAATGGCTGACCAACGTTTTTCTCTGGGGGTCAGCCTTCTGCTAATAAAAGCAATAGGCTGGTCTTGACCATCTACATTTAGCTGTGAAAGCACTGCTCCCACTCCCAACTCAGAAGCATCTGTATGGACAATGAACTTTCTTGAGTAGTCAGGACTCTTCAGGATAGGTGCAGAGCACATGGCCTTCTTCAGGTCATCAAATGCCTTTTGACAGTTTACTGTCCACTGAACCTTTTTGGGCATCTTCTTGGATGTCAGGTCATTAAGAGGAGTCACAATGGACCCATAGTTCTTAACAAACTTCCTGTAGTACCCAGTCAGGCTCAAGAAAGCTCTGACCTGAGTCTGGGTAGTTAGAGGGGACCAGTCCTTGATGGTCTGGATCTTACTCTCCAGTGGTTGAACTTGGCCTCCACCTACAAGGTGGCCCAGGTATACAACCTTACTCTGCCCTATCTGGCACTTTGTTGCCTTGATAGTGAGGCCTGCCTTTTGCAGAGCCTCAAGCACTTCCTTCAGGTGGACCAGGTGATCCTCCCAGGTGGAGCTGAAGACAGCAATATCATCCAGATATGCTGCGCAAAAGTCATCCAACCCAGTAAGGACTTGATTCACCAACCTTTGGAAGGTGGCAGGTGCATTTTTCAAACCAAAGGGCATCACCACAAATTGATAATGCCCACTAGGGGTAGAAAATGCAGTCTTGGCTTTAGACTCCTCAGCTAACCTGATTTGCCAGTAGCCAGCTGTCAAGTCAAATGTGCTCAAATAGAAGCCAACTTGTCAATGAGCTCATCTGCCCTTGGAATAGGGTGTGCATCTGTCCTGGTGACAGCATTGAGTCCTCTGGAATCCACACAGAACTTCATCTCTCTCTTGCCATCTTTGGTGTGAGGTTTGGGGACCAGAACCACTGGTCGAGCCCAGGGGCTCTCTGAAGGCTAAATGACACCTAATTCCAGCATCTTTTGCACCTCAGTCTTTATACAGTCCCTGACGTGGTCAGGTTGCCTGTAAATCTTGCTTTTTACAGGAAGACTGTCACCAGTGTCCACCACATGGGTACACCAGTTAGTCTGACTGGGTGTCAAGGAGAACATATGCCTGTATGCCTGCAGAACTTGTCTACAGTCATGTTGCTGATGTTCAGTGAGGCTGCCATCTAATGCCACATCATCAACTGAGCCATCCTCAGGGTTCTGAGTGAGCAGGTCTGGGAGAGGGTCACTCTCTTCTGTAGCCATGAGCAAGCCCATGTCTTCCCTATTGACATATGCCTTTAGTCTGTTGACATGGAGCACCCTGTGGCGGCTCCTGGGAGTTCCTAGGTCCACCAAGTAGGTAACCTCTCCCTTTTTCTCCAGAATTGTATGGGGTCCAGACCATTTGTCTTGGCGTGCTGCTGGGGCCACTGGCTCCAACACCCATACCTTCTGTCCTGGCTGATACTCAACCAAGACAGCCTTTTGGTCATGCCAAGCTTTCTGTAATTTTTGGCTAGCCTCAAGGTTTTTGGATGCCTTTTCCATATACTCAGCCATCCTAGAGCGGAGACCAAGTACATAGTCCACTATGTCCTATTTAGGCTTTTTGAGAGGTAACTACCATCCTTCCTTCACTAGACATAGGGGTCCTCTTACAGGGTGCCCAAACAACAATTCAAAAGGGCTGAAGCCAACCCCCTTTTGAGGGACCTCTCTGTAAGCAAACAAAAGGCAGGGTAGAAGGATGTCCCATCTCCACCTGAGCTTTTCTGGTAGTCCTTTGATCATACCCTTTAGGGTCTAGTTAAATCTTTCAACAAGCCCATTACACTGTGGATGGTAAGGAGTGGTAAACTTGTAGTTGACACCACATTCCTTCCACATAGCTGTCAAATATCCTGACATGAAGTTGGCACCTCTGTCAGATATTACCTCCTTAGGAAACCCCACTCTGGAGAAAACTCCAAGTAAGGCCCTGGCCACAACAGGAGCTGTTGTGGTCCTAAGTGGAATTGCCTCTGGGTACCTGGTGGCATGGTTCACCACCACCAGTATGAATCTGTGCCCAGATGCTGTAGGGGGATCCATTGGACCTACAATATCAATCCCCACTCTTTCAAAAGGAACCCCCACCACAGGTAGTGGTATTAGGGGGGCCTTTGTGGTGCTACCTGCTTTACCACTGGCTTGGCAGGTTACACAGGAGCGACAAAACTCCTTGGTGTCTTCAGACATGTGAGGCCAGTGAAAGTGAGGGACAAGCCTGTCCCAAGTCTTATTCTGGCCTAGGTATCCTGCTAAAGGTATATCATGTGCCAAGGTAAGTAGGAAGCCCCTAAATTGCAGAGGTATAACCAACCTCCTGGTTGCACCAGGCTTGGGGTCTCTACCCTCTGAATAAAGTCCATCATCCCAATATACTTTATGGCCACCTTGAGCATTCCCAGCAGCCTCAGCAGCAGCCTGCTGTCTGAGGGGTTCAAGAGAAGGACAGGTTAACTGAGCCTGCCCCAAGTCTGCCCTAGAAGGTCCCCCTGTCCCCAGAAACTCAACCTGGTCAGGTTCAAGTTCTTCAGAGACAGTTCCTTCAGGGGTCTCAAGACCAGCTTCCTGTGAAGCCTGATCCTCACTTGTAGGCAGTTGGGAAGGCACAGCCTTTACCCTCCTGTTCTTCTTCTTGGAAAGTGCGTGGTCTATTGTTCCAGGATCCAAGACCTGAGGTTCAGAGAGGCACTTTTTGGCCTGTGACCTGGTCACAGCAAGGACAAGTGATGATATCCCTAACATCTCTGCATGAGTCCTGTACTCAACTCTTGACCATAGAGAGCTCTCCAGGTCATTGCCCAACAAACATTCAACTGGGAGATCAGCACTAACACACAACTCTTTTTAGGCCAGTTACCCCTCCCCAGGAAAAGTTAACAATTGCCACACTATGGGTAGTGGTGACATTGCTGGCATTGGTCACCAGGTAATTATCACCTGGCATGTATTGTCCAGGATCCACAAAGTTAGGTGTCACCATAGTGACACTGGCACATGTGTCCCTGTATGCTTGAGCCACTTTATCATTAATCAAAGGCGTCTGTCTGTATTTGCCCATATTACTGGGACTTATGGTAGGGGCCAAATCTATGTCCCCCTCACAAATCAGAACAGCCTGTGTAAGGGTTCTGACTAGGTCAGAATCTCCTTCAGTTCCCAAGGTGATTCCCAATACCCCCTTGGTTTGTGGACCAACACTGCTGTGGTATAGGGTTCCCAAGGCCTACATGCTCCGCAGAAATACCCACTTACACCGAAAGAACTGTTGGCACGGAAACTGAAAAGTACAAAAGACAAGTTTATTAAGACCCCATGGGGTGGTGGTACATTCCTACAGCACCCTTCGGCAATGCAGGAAGTATCACACCGAACGTTGGTGTGAGTCCTTCTTTTATACACTTTACAGGTAATAAAAAGATAGGTGGTACAAGGTTACAGAGTTTATGTACATATATGGTCATTTTTGGAGCACAGCCAACTCATGGGAGGGGTTACAACTCCACTGGTCAGTTTGGCGGAAACATTCCTGAGGGGTGACTGGTCAGTTGGGACTGCGTATGTACAGGCTTGACCGCTACTAAAAATAGCCTGTTGCTGGGCAAACTAGAGTGGTCAGCGGCACGGACAAAGGACTAAAGGGCATGCTGACCACGAGGCCGCTCATTCCCTAAAATGGCCGCCATAGCATACAAAATGGCGTTTTCGAGTAAGGCCAAGTTAAGGGAAATAACGTGTAGCAAAGCTAAGCGCTAACCCGGCCATTGTCAAATTACGACAGACGACCCTTTTAGCGTTTAGCTGAAGCTACCTCATAGTGGACGTAGTCGGGATACTCATCTTCGATATCAATTGACATTATTTGAGCTACTTCTTTATGAAGCATCAATTCTTTTTGGGCAAGAGCTCGTCTAGATGGAATACATGCTGATAAACACATAGAACATAAGGCAGGGCCACATTGTATACATAAACATACAAAGAATAGCATCCCAACTATGATACATAAAATCGTCAGCAGCTTCCAGCCCCAAGTGCTAAGCATTGACCAGAAACACCCCGAAAGAGTCCATGTACCATTGTCCGGGTGTATTTCAGCAGCGATTTTGTGAAGCTTGGAGATTGCATCATAAACAGATGGCGAATTATCTGGCACGTAAACGCAGCAGCTACTTCCGATGATTCTACATGCCCCCCCTCGATCAGCTAGAACCACATCAAGAACCATGCGATTCTGGAGCGTAACAATTCTAGAAATTTGAAGTTCTTCCGTTATATTCCCTAATGCAATAGCAGTGTCATTAGCTACAGCCTCAACAACACGAGTCAGTCGTCGTATTTTCCGACTGTTCAAAGCAGCCCCCACAAAGGAAAACAATCCCAAATGAAAGTCTACATATTGTTGTAAGGCAGTATCGGTCTGGTCAATATCGTCCAAGACCACAGCACGTTTAACTCGATTTAACACGAAATCGTGGTAGAGCACGTAGTCATTGTGATACATTGGTGGGGCAATGAATACAGGGGGCAATACAAAAGATACATAGCATGTGCCTAACCATCCTAAAAGGAGCTGATGATAGCCTTTATTACCGCAGATAAAGTATGTATTTCGGGATGCCACAAATGATATGCCATTCGGACTGTCAAATGTAAGTGTGGTGTTACATTCACTTTTTCCAACCGGGATTGTACCTTTATTACGTATACAGAGATCAGCCTTGGTAGTTATAACATTAATGACATGTGAACTGGACATATTAATGTTCCTTTGATTGCTGTAAATTCGGGGTTCAGACGCATTATCGGGGCGGTACTCTTCCCATTCAAATCGAGTACCCTCAGCTCGTGGATAACCATCTCGGTCATGATAGCATATCTTGTTCAAACGGAAAAGCACCCCCCCTTTTGTTGGCCATCGTAAAGTAAACAGGAGAGTATACCAGGCGTTACAGGAACCATTGTGGGAAAATGGGAGCGGGATGAGTGGGGTGCCCCCTTTCTTCTGATGACCAGGCAACATCCCACACACCCAACAGTTAGAAGTGTTCGTCATATTATGAGTATGATGCAAAATCTGAATGAAGCTATTGTTCAAATAAGTCTGTCGGTGCCGTTCTTCATGGTAGGGTAAGGTGAAGTGAAAATGTTCAGATGGAGCCTGGGTAGTCGGCAGCAAATGTTCTCGTACAGGCACCACAAGTTCTACTACCCAGGCTATTACTGCTATCACCACAATTGTCAATACGAACAAAATGGCACCAAGAATTCTCTTGTCTCGTGATGCAGAAGACGCCATAGTTCGAAAGTTCACAATGTCTCAAATATACAACTGCAAAAATTAAAAACAGTGGTGCTGAGCTCCGAGGTAGCCGTTGTTTTCTTCTCCGGGGTCAAGACGGGTGTCGCTACTCTTGGCAGAACTGATCCCCCCTCTCGAGATTCCCGGCTTCCGTTTCACAAACCCCAGAGCGGTAACCAACCAGTCTCGTACAAAAAAAAAAATCTTCTTCCTATCTTGGCCGCAGATCGTAGCGCTGTCGTCCAGAAACAGTGTGGTCCGGGAAGGCTCCCTCAGATTCGGCCGACGTCACAGCTGGGCTCTTTTCTATGTCCAAGATCTCTTTGTAGTCGGACAGCACAGTAGGATTCACCAGGTCCGGAGAGACGCAGCGGCAGTGAGTTGAATGCACCCACCGCTTTCTGTTGGTCACTCGCACAGCCGTTCGAGTTGCCAAGAGGACCTGCTCGGGGCCACGCCACCTCGGTTCCAAGCTGTTCGCCCTCTCAAACGACTTCACCATCACATAGTCCCCAGGACGGAGACTATGGGCCTCTCCAATGGAATTGTCAGGGAGCGCTTCTCGAACTCCTTAGACTGCTCTGTCGACCCCGGCACGGACTCCTTATTCTTTTTCTGTTCTTCCCGCAACCTGGACGTCTCATCCCGTAGCTGGATCAGTTGTTTGAAAAAGGTATCGACATCTGCAAGAACAAATAAACCTTTATCCAAATTCTCACGATGAACCGACACAGCCTTAGGTTCTAAAGTCTCTGAATATTTACGAAATCGAGTAACAACTTCATCTGCAAAATTATTCAAAAAACACATCAATTCTCGTTCTGTCCATTTACCTCTTTCGGCAACAACGTCCGACACAGTTATGTGATTTAAATTCAATTTCCGAGCATAACTACGCAGTTCCTCGGATCTCTCCGCAGATAACCTGACACTTGACTTATCCCCTTTTCCCGACTTATCCTGTTCTTCATCACCAGAATCTTCAATCGGAGCCGTAGGAGGAACGTACGGAGGCGGAGATCGATCTAATAATGAAAAATCATCAATTTCATTATTAAGGACAGGATAAAGCGGTCGTCGAATAGGAAATTGACCGGCCGTTTGCAAATTACGTTCCCGTGCCTCCCTCTCTTTCTTTTCCTGTGCCTCCTTTTCCTCAAGCTGTAAAGCTTTATCTCGAGCAGCCTTTCGCTGCTCTTTGTCCGCCAAAGCAACTTCACGCTTCATACGTTCACGCACCGCTTTCTCCCACATTCGCACACAATCAAACATATTCTGTCT
Organism: Lissotriton vulgaris; assembly: GCF_964263255.1. Taxonomy (NCBI): domain Eukaryota; kingdom Metazoa; phylum Chordata; class Amphibia; order Caudata; family Salamandridae; genus Lissotriton; species Lissotriton vulgaris. The sequence continues at coordinate 422,067,441 of NC_141687.1, forward strand.
AGACCTGCGCTGAAACAAACATTGCTCCACAAACTGAACCTTTCGCAAATCAAACGACCCACGTAGTGGCCATTGCAACTCGGGATCAGTTCTAGTGTATTTATGCCATAATTTACTGTACAGTATAGGGGGAAGGCCAAATTTAACATACATCTCACGGTTTAGAGTTCCCTCTGGGGGAGCCGGCTGAGATTCCGCTAACCTAATTGTGGTACCATTTCCAAAACAGCACATCCCTCGGAGTGTGCTTAAAACAGGCATGTTCAAAAAGTATCACGAAAGCGTGATACCGTAAAAAATGGCACTTACAGTACTTCACACAAATGTGCCGCTCAGAATACAAAACAAATTTAGAGAAACATCTCTACATGCCTGCCTATGTGAAGTGCACTACACATATATAGTCAAGGTTCACAAAGTCAAAATGTTAGCTAACTCAAATCATAGTCACAATCATAGAACTTCAGTAAGCGTCCGTAGACTACCTTACCGATCACAAATCTTACCCAATCTCAAATATCCAGATTCCAACTGCCAAGGTCTTTAATCAAATCAGCCAAACGGGCACTGTACAGCAACGCAGACGATCAGGATCTCAGTCGGAGACCGGCGCCACCTGGAAGGTCAGATCAGAAGGAAGGGAAGAAAACACCGTGGGTGCCAAGACTCGGGTCACTCAGTGGCAGCGTACGCGTCCATGGCGAGTTTCCAATCCTTCGTCACGACCTCTCCTTCGGGCATCCGAGTCGCCGATGAGTCCCTTCGTGGTCGCCAATTTGTGGTATAGGGTTCCCAAGGCCTACATGCTCCGCAGAAATACCCACTTACACCGAAAGAACTGTTGGCACGGAAACTGAAAAGTACAAAAGACAAGTTTATTAAGACCCCATGGGGTGGTGGTACATTCCTACAGCACCCTTCGGCAATGCAAGAAGTATCACACCGAACGTTGGTGTGAGTCCTTCTTTTATACACTTTACAGGTAATAAAAAGATAGGTGGTACAAGGTTACAGAGTTTATGTACATATATGGTCATTTTTGGAGCACAGCCAACTCATGGGAGGGGTTACAACTCCACTGTAAGCATGGGCAAATTTTGCGAATCTCGCGTTCGTGAATTTTGCGGATTTGCGAACTCGCAATTCGCGAAATCCGCGAATTCTCGCGAATTTGCGGATTTTTTTTTTTGTGTTCGCGCGGGTTTCTGCCAGTTCGCGAGGGTTTTGTACAATTTCGCAAACGCGAACTTACCTGTCGGGTCGCAAGTTTTGCGAACTTGTTGTTTCTACGTGTCCAGCCTGTTTGGGACACTCTTCTTCATCACTGCCACTCTCTGTCACCACTGCCACTCTCTGACTACTCATGCCACCCTCTGGCCCACCCATGCCACCCTCTGTTTCATCACAGCACCCTCTGGTTGTCCAGTCAGTGTACATTATTGTGGCAAAGCAAAGCACACCTTCCCTGCCTCAAGTGACCTGAATTAATTTGGGGCTGATTAATGTGTCACAGAATATTTTTTTGGGCTGGCACCTGCTTCCTTAGTGCTTCCTGATTAGTGATCTTTTGCACTTGCTAAGTGCTTTCATTGTTGCAAAATTAGTTACAACACCTGCCCTGCCCCAACTGACAATAATGAATTAGGGGCTGATTAATGGATTTGAACTTCCAGCCTGGCTCCTGCTTGTCTCCCTTAGCTGTAATTCAGGACCTTTGTGGCATATGTATAACTATTCTGAGGTTCAGAGCAGGGTCACATAATAGTTACAAGTAGGCAACTGAACTCTGGAGGGGCCCCTCAGGAAGCACTACAGGAAATGGCTACTAATGATGAGCCTGAACTTTTGAACCTGGTAAGTAGTTTCAGTTTTGCTAAGATCGTATTTCTGCAATTTAGCGCTTATTCGCGGGCGCAAAGTTGTACTGGGAAGCCACGAACTCACGCGAACAGTGCGAGCAAAATCCGCTGCTCGCGGATTTGCGGATTTTGCGGGAGATTCGCGAATCTCGCGGATTGCGAATTTACCGAAAATCCACAAAATCCGCGAGCGAAACGGATTTTCCGCCCATGCTTACTCCACTGGTCAGCTTGGCGGAAACATTCCTGAGGGGTGACTGGTCAGTTGGGACTGCGCATGTACAGGCTTGACCGCTACTAAAAATAGCCTGTTGCTGGGCAAACTCGAGTGGTCAGCGGCACGGACAAAGGACTAAAGGGCATGCTGACCACGAGGCCGCTCATTCCCTAAAATGGCCGCCATAGCATACAAAATGGCGTTTTCGAGTAAGGCCAAGTTAAGGGAAATAACGTGTAGCAAAGCTAAGCGCTAACCCGGCCATTGTCAAATTACGACACTGCCAGCTGTACTAGTGGGTGCAGGTGCCTTAGGGGCTACAGTGTTGGGGGCTCCACCCTTTTTACACTCACTTGTCCAGTGAGAGGTGTTTTTACAAGTACTACACCAGGGTTTTCTTTGACCTTCTTTCTTCTTTTTCTTGGAAGTTTGGGACCCACCCTCTGCATTAGTTTGGGGCCCTGTTGAAGACTTCTGGTCTTTAGCTTTCTGCTCCCCACCCTTCTGGTCTGTTTTCTTCTGGTCACCACCCTGGTTCTGTTTCTTTTGCTTAACTCTGGTTCTAACCCATTTATCTGCCCTCTTTCCCAATTCTTGGGGAGAGGTCAAATCTGAGTCAACCAAATGTTGATGCAACTGCTGGTTCTGACAGTTATTTAAAATGTGTTCTTTCATAAGCAAATTGTACAATCCTTCATAGTCTGTAACTTTGCTTCCCAGCAACCATCCCTCCAGAGCCTTAGTGGCTCTGGAGGGATGGTTCAGAGACACCCAGAGTCTGTGTCTTCTGGGTGTCTGTAAGGTATTGTACATTTTCCCTTTCTACCATTGTCACCGCTCGTGGTAACATCCTCATCCTGTGTTCCATGATATGCATCCTCGAGAGAGAGTGTTCTTTCAAACATGTTTATGTTTGAGGTGTGCATCTCTCGAGGATGCAATGTCCGTTATTATACTGTTTCACCTAAACTGTATGTCTACTGGTCAGAATGATATTGTACTTGCTACTGGCCAGTGACACTCCCGTGTGATGCTGGATTTGTTGGAATAAACCTCCTACTTGGATTACAACTTGAGCCTGAGATTTCTCATTTCATCATCAAAGTCCCTACTTCACATTTGGCGACAGGATTTGGGATTTTCCGACATTTTCAGCATTTTTACTATCTTCTCGGTCCGTCAGTTAACCCAACTAACCATAATTCCGAGAATACTTTTGTCCTGCTGTGCCTAATTTTAAAGAAACAAGCGTTTCTCACCTCGTTTTGGAATTTTTCTCCAAGGAGTTTTCTTCGTTGTGTTATACCTTTTTCTTCATATTCTTTGATTCCCACGAACCCCTTCAAATACCGCGATAATAGCCTCCGGTGAGCTCATCGCGTACATCGCGCAACGGAAGGATTTCCTGTCAGGAAGTGAATGTCACTTTCTTCGTCTCAACGTAAGCGTTGGATTTCTGAGCCTTATTTCTGAAATAAACACCGCTGTGCTTCCCTTTTCCTTTCACGCAACTGCCGATCTCTTAAAGGGAAACTACAAGTAAATGGTATGTGCATTTTATTTTGACTATTCGAAGTAACTTTTCAATATAACTATAATTCAGTGGCTCATTAGGCATTTCACCACCCTTTTTAAACTGACATTTTATATTTTTAAATCTTCAAGAGTTCAAGTACTTTTTACATATTTGGTGATTTATTTTAAAACAGTTAACATTTTAAAGACTTTGGAGTTTAAGAAGACTGCTTTTACTGAAATTCAAGAAACAGCATTTTAAAGACAAACATGTCTTCTGGGGCATTTTAAAGGCAGTCAGCAGTTTAAAAAAAAAAACGTTTAACATTTTAAAGACTCAGCATTTTAAAGACATTCAGCAGTTTAAAGACATTTAACATTTTAAAGACTACATCTTCAGCATTTTTCAGCAGTTTAAAGACATTTAACATTTTAAAGACTACATCTTCAGCATTTTTAAAGACATTTTACATTTGATTTAAAGTCTACAAAGCTTAGTTAAAAGCTATAAGAAAGGAAGAGTACAAGAGTTGCATATTTACAAATTATATTATTTACAGTACAATTTATTTATTTAAAAAAAAGAAATGGCTAATAACCAACAGGTAATTATTCTGAACAAATTCTTGCCTGTTAATGGAAAACCTGTGGAACCGTGGAAAACTTGGTTTAGAAGCTTCGAGAATTATTTAGTGGCAATTGATGCAGAGGAATATGCTCCAAAAAGGAAGCTTGCCATTCTTTATAGTCACTTGGGGAGAGCTGGTAGAGAAGTTTTCGATAACTTACCTCTTTCAATTCCACCTTCAGGAAGAGGTGAAGGCTGGAATGTTTACAGAGATGCAATTCTAAGACTTAATAGGAAATTTTTGGAACTTCCGAATGTCATTCTGGAGCGTTATAATTTTAGAAAAAGAAAGCAAAACCTGGAGGAAAGCGTAGAAGATTTCATTTCAATTTTGAGGAACATGTCTGCTGATTGCAACTTCGGAGCTGATTTAGACATTTACATCAGGGATCAATTTGTTTATGGTTGTTGCCATAAAAAAATTCAAGAAAGGATTTTAAGTTGCAGAGATCCAACATTGGCTGAAGTGATTGATATGGCCAAAAGTATCGAAAGGAGCATTGTTTCATCAAAAAGTATTATGGTTGAAAATGTTTCTCCTGTTAACTTTGTACAGAATGATGTTTCTGTTAATGCAGTGTCATTCAAGAATAGTTTTAGTAAACCTCAGCAGAGAGGTAATAATACATTTTGTTTTAGGTGTGGATCAAGAACACATCTCAGTAACAGTCCCATGTGTAATGCTCTAGGGAAGAAGTGTACGAACTGTCAGAAGTTTGGTCATTTTGATAATGTGTGCAGGGCCAGGCCTACCGTACATGTTAGATCTGTGTCAACACTTGAGAATTTTGATCAACATGATATTCTTTCAGGGTTTGATGTCGTTCCCTTAGAATCTGATATGCAACATGTTAATATTCACACCGTAGATTTACCTTCAGTTTCAAATGAGTCTCTACAGGGAGGTATTGTTCAACTATAGAAACTTCAACTCCTTTGGTGGTTTTTGAGAAACCTAGGGTTTTGGTTGGAGCACACACTTTGTCTTATTGGGTTTCCACAAAATTTATACAAAGGTTTGGCAAGAACTTTTATTATAAATAATATGTTGATGTTGTTACTTTTTTTTTCTGTACCCAACCTACCTTTATCCTGGTATGGCCTAGTGGTTTTTGTTGTTTCAGTTCCATTTCTGTCATATCCCCACTCCTTATTTGCAGCGCAGATTCCACTTCTTTACTTACCTTCTATTGAGAAGAAGGGGTGGTGGTGTCAAAGGGTTTTTCTGAAGACATTCACGTTCTGCATGTTCTTTTCAATGTTTCCTGTTGAACTTAAGGGCTCATGGTAATGTTCTTTGCAATGTTTCCTGTTGAACTTAAGGGCTCATTGTAATGGTCTTTTTCCCTTAAGGTTTTGAGATAGGTTAACCTCACTCATTTCAATTTTGTTATTATAGGAAGGGAGATGATGTAAGGTATAGTTTTTCTTCTGTTACTTCTTTCATCACGTTCTTACTACACCAATTCCCTCACATGTTAAGTGAAAGGTATGAATTAGTAAGATCAAATCGCAATTGTTCTTTTCCTTCTAGGTTCAAGGATTTTTATATGTCTTAGTTCACTTTGTTCTTTTATTTTATTCTCCTTTATAAAAAGGGCGATGATGTAAGGTATTGTACATTTTCCCTTTCTACCATTGTCACCGCTCGTGGTAACTCACGAGCTATGTAACATCCTCATCCTGTGTTCCATGATATGCATCCTCGAGAGAGAGTGTTCTTTCAAACATGTTTATGTTTGAGGTGTGCATCTCTCGAGGATGCAATGTCCGTTATTATACTGTTTCACCTAAACTGTATGTCTACTGGTCAGAATGATATTGTACTTGCTACTGGCCAGTGGCACTCCCGTGTGATGCTGGATTTGTTGGAATAAACCTCCTACTTGGATTACAACTTGAGCCTGAGATTTCTCATTTCATCATCAAAGTCCCTACTTCACAGTGTCTCTGAACATTAACCTGTACTGTTCAGTGGTTAAGCCTAACCCATCAATCAGAGCACTCTTCAGGACCAGGTAGTTTCTAGAATCCCCATCACTAACTGTGAGGAGTCTGTCTCGGCCTCTACCTTCAAAGGAGAGCCACAAGGTTGCTGCCCACTGCTCCTGAGGGATCTGCTGTATTTTGCAGGCTCTCTCAAGTGCAGTCATCCATTTTTGGATATTATCCCCAGCTTTGTAGGGGGGCACAAACTTACTCAGGTTTCTGTTATCAAAAGGCCTGTCTTTATCCTTGTGGATAATGCTGCCACCAGTGGGTTCTATTACCCCACTCTCTCTAGGCTGTCTTGCTCTAGCAAGTTTCTCTTGGGCCAGGGCAACTTCTAATTCTTGTCTCTGGATCCTAAGTTCAGCCTCTCTCATTTTGGCCTCATGCTCCCTTCTCTGAGGGCTAGTCATCTCCCTTCTGGAGTGACCATGAGAACCTCTAGAAGCCTGGGGGGTATTGGAGTCACCTGAGTGATTCCTCCTCCTCCTACGCTCCTGGTTAAGTCCACTTGGGTGTCTGGGCAAGTTCAGCCTTGCTTCAGTCACAAATACACTTAAGTTAGCCTGGTTAAGCCTGCTGACTAGCACCTGGCTATTTCTGCCATCATCAGAATCACTGCTACCCCCGTCTGTCTCCTCTTCTTCTTCCTCCTCCACATCTACCTGAGGAGCTCCAGTGACTTGGTCATCCTCATCTACCTGGACTATAGGGACAGGGGCATCAATATTGTCATCTTCAGAAGGAGAGCCTCCTTCAGCATTCCCTGTGGGGTCTGCTTTAGAGGTCTTTAGAGTCTCAGACTGATCTAAGATCTCTCTAAAGTGGTCTGTAGTAGGGGATGGCCCTGTCTTCAGACCCCTTAAGGCACAAAGCTGCCTTAGCTCCTTAAAGGAGAATATAGCAAATCTGGATGGTGCCTTTGGAGGGTCACTCTCAACAGAGACATTCCCAGTGGAACCCTCTGCTCCAGACATTGCTCTAGTGTGGGTGGATATGTTGCAATCTACCTACACTGGTGTTTACCTACTAAACCTATCTAGTAGTTGTAGTCAGGGTGTGCTACTCCCTATCCTCAACAACAGCTAAGTTCAGTAGAACTTAAGCATACTAGTCTTGTTTTATATGTACCTAGCAGGTACCTGTATGATCTTTCAAATGATAATCTCAAAGATGTAATGGTAAAACAAACAGCAAGCTCAGATCCCAATCCGCTGCTCACCAATGTGAGAAGTTGGCCTGGTATGTGTTGCTCACTAATTCTAGTGATCACCTTGTACCATGCCAAGCAACCCTTATGATGATTGATTGTAAGTCAACCTTATAGACCAGTTATCCTAGTGGTAACGTGGACAAAGCAGTCTTAGGCTAAACTCTGAAAGGCATGTGAAGCCAGCTGTATTACCATACACAACCCCCTTGAATACCAGATGAAAGGACACCACACAGATATATATTGAAAATATATATATATTTATTAAGTACAAATATCCCCTGAACTCTTTATGAGCACAGAAGCACAAGCGTTAAACAAAACACAGTTTAAAATACACCAAAGTTGCACAATAAGGATGAGCCCTAGGGGCCACCTAAACCATATACTAAGAAAGTGGTATAAGAGATACCAATCGAAAAGGAAACAGGCCTAGGGCCTTGGGAATCGCTGGAGCTGATCGGGACTAGCAGTGACTAAGTTGGGAAAGGCCAGCGGGACTCGGGTGCAGTGTTTAAAGTGCATGCACTCACCAATGCAATGTTTATGGTGCGTAAAAGTTATAAAGTTAGTTAGTTAGGAACCTTCTGAGTGACCTAGAAAGCTGAAACTTAAGACACAGGCCCTAGAGGTGTGTACCAGTGTGGGAACACCAGCTTTGCTGAGTTACCTTACCCACAGGACGCGGGTGCATAGGGTCGAAGTAGTGTCGGGTTTCGTCACGCTGTTCGATGGTGCTTGGAGCTGAAGATGCTGCTGGCGGCTCGATGCGAAGAGTTCCGGTGGATCCAAGGGTGGATCTGAATTTGGGAATACCTGAAAGCAGAGGGGATAATGTTCAAAGTCACTAGCCAGTGACTACCGTGAAACCAGATTGGAACCAGGCGATGTTGGGTGCAAACAGGCGATGAGGTGTAGCTTCTTTCTGCAGCCACGTGGACATGAGGGGTCGAGGACGTCCAGGAGTCAATCACGAGCTGTCGCACGCAGGCTTCTCGCTGTTGGCGGTGTCGGCAACTTGATTGGAGCAAACAGGCCTTGGCTAAAGCAAGCCACGCAGGAATCAAAAAAGGCTTATCACTCGGACCAGCAAGGTCAGAGGGGGTACTCCCTTTTACAGAAGCGAGGGCAAGTCTGGAGCAACCAGACCCGCAGTGTAGCTTGTAGGTTTCATTGCAAAGATGGCCGCTGACCACGTGGCAAGTGGCCGGGATGGCGCGCCAAGTGGCACAATGCAAAAGGGCCCCACGCAGATTGTGGAGATGCTGGGGGGCTGATCTTCAATGCAAGGGCTGCTCGGTGGTGGGACTTCTCAGTCCCAAAAAACACAATGTCAAGGGTGCCTCGGATGCTGCGCAGTCAGCTTCTCGGGGGTCTTTCAAGAGGTCCAGTCCCACGTCTCTCTGTGCCTCCACGGGTCCCTTCTTTGGAGGGACTGTGGATCGGACTGTGAGAAGTCTGGGAGTCTGAGTCTTGTCAGGCTCAGGGCTCGGGCTCCGGCGTGAGGCAGCAGCAAAGCAGATGTTGAGTTGCTGGTTGGTACCTGTGTTCACAGGGTGGCCACTCCTAGGCCACAAGGGAGATACTCTTCAGTCTTCTGTGCAGCAGAAGGTCGAAGTCCAGTCATCTTCTTAGTTTCAAGTTGATTCAGGATGATCTGAGGTGCTATGGCACTGCTCCCACTCTTATTCCCAATCTGAGGGGTGGATCACCTGCTAGGTCCCTCCTCTGGGTGGGACCAGGAAGGGGGCGGTTACACCCCCTTTCCTTTGTCCAGCTCCTCGCCAGGCCTGGGTCTGGAAAGTCCCAGGACCGGTTTGGACTGGCTTATGCACAGGGACACCTTGTGTGCCTCGGGCATGTCTCAATCTATTCAGCCCTGTCCTACCCAATACACAAAATCCTGTCTGGGGTGGTGCTCGCACCTCCCAAGACAGGAAACCCTTTGTCCAAGCCTCCCTCACTGGAAGGACTCCCAGCAGCAGGAGGTCAGACTTGTGTCTGTGGTGGCAGCGTCCATTTTGTGACGCTGAGGCTCTGGTTAACTTTAACCGGGGTTAAGGCTACACACATGTCGTGTCCCTCTAGAAGGGTGGAATGCTATCCCCGTCGACAGAACTGTCGCGGGGATAGTATTCCAAATCGTATGACACCTTACTCGACATTTTTTGATAAAGCCAAACCAAAGTTAGCATATAACCGCGAGGATTATATTGCACTTAAGAGTATATGGTATGGCAATATCCCGGAACAGCAAAGGGACTGGTTCCCGACAGCTGCAGACAGGCTCAGCTCATGCTAGAGCACCATCTCACATATTTCCAAGCACTCTACCTCCAGGATTGATGAGGCCTTCCATAGGAGTGGCTGATAGGGACATATGTGTCCAGTTAAGGTTAGATATAGGGATACTATATCTAAGTAAGATGTGATTACACCAACTTACCCCAGCTGAGTGATCAGCCAGTTGTGTCAAATATGGAGGCCATGCCAGGGGTGGCACAATACATGCTGCAGCCCCTGGTAGGCCTTGGAAACACCTATGCCCTGGGTACCTAGGGTATACTGTTACAGGGGCCAATAAGGTGAACCAGTTCCAATTCGTAATGCACCTAGGGTGCATTAGCAGTAATTTAGAGAGAGAACAGCAGGCTGTGGGTCTGATTAGCAGGCCCACAGCCACATTAAGTCATAAACAAGTGAAGCAAAAAGCAAACATTTGGGGTGACCATAGGATAGCAGACCCTACTCTCCTACGAAGGGGAATAAAAACAAGTCTGGGCAAGAAAGCAAGTACAGGAACAGGGGAATAAAAACAAGTCTGGGCAAGAAAGAAAGTTAGGCACAGGGGAAAAATAGAAGATTAGGCAAAAACAATGCAGGCAGAGCCATGCAGCAGCGTGGAGAGTGACCTGCCTGCGAGCAGGGTCATGGGTCACTCCTTTCACCGCTGTGCGGCTTCCATATGAGGGGATGTGGGAGGGAGGAGCAACTGGGAGGCAGGAGCGGGGCGGCGAATGGGATTGCAGGTGGGCGGGGCCATAGGGATGCAGCAGCGGAACAATGGGCGGGGCTGCGGGAGAACTGGGCACAGGAAGGAAAATCAAGTTTAGGCAAGAAAACAAGTACAGGCACAGATAACCTACATACAAACAACTTACTCTGCCTGAGCATTTTCTGTTACACGTTGTTCGTCCTATTTTGCTGAGTTGGATACAGGCTTGTGTCCCACTTCAAATGTCTTTTGTATCATTTATTAGAAACTAATTGAATATTAAAGTATCTGTCCGGCTGGACAGCTTCAAATATAGATGTTATTGAGTCTATATTAATTATTTGTTTAATCTTCTGTTTACGGACCATTGTGTTTTAAACTAGTAAACTACCCAAGGTCCCTGACAAATAGTAATTGGGCCCCCATGATTTCAAATCACTTTTGAAAAGTTGGCATTTTCTTACTTTAACCATTCTGTGCCTCTGCCTGCTCTGAATACATGTCGGGGATGAGTGACAGCTGGGCTGTGTGCATCCTCTCTAGACTGTCACACACAAAGGGAGCTGAGGGTTGACATTCACCTCCTGATGGCCCATCACCAGGTTGATGGTTCTTCCTGGTCTAAGAGGGAGATAGGAGCTGGCACTTGCACCTGAAAAGGGTTGTGCCTGTCCCCACACAGCTGCATACTGCCCTGCAGTGAGTCTTCAGCCTGGGAAAGAAGGGCAGAGTCCTTGTGCACTTCAAAGGCCTCTTTGAAGTCTCCCTCACTTCAAAGGTACACTGGGTATAAGCACTGGACACCTTACACTGGCAACTCAGTACACTCTGGATCTAAGGATACTGTGCCAAGAAGAAGGACTGCTGTACCTCTGAAAGGTCTGCTACTCTGTTGTATTCTACTGGATTTGCTGGACTCCTGCTCTGCAGTTCCTGTTCTGCTGCCTGCTGCCACATGCCTGGCGGTGAGAAAGAATGGACCAGAATCTGTACATCCCCAGAACAAAGGGACTCCAAAGGCTTGCTGGTTAGCCTCCTGTTCTGAAGAATCAGGGCCATCAAAGACGTCTTTCAACTCTGCTTCAGGTGCTGGATTCTGCCAACTGTGAGTCCTGCCCTGCCAATAAGTGGCAATCTAGTCCTGGGCCTTGAAAGAGGTTTATGCAGCTGTTTTTGTTCAAAAACACACGCATCACCATCTTTGAGCAGGTTGGATCCAACGCATTCTACTTTTATGTTGACAAAGTACAGCTTCGAGAACATCCGTGCGCGGCTCGACAATGACATGGGACCCAACTGCAAGGCCCAATAATGACACATTGCCTTCAATGTAAGGGGTTCGATGATGATGCAGGATCCAACTGTGAGGCTCAACGACGATGCAGTACCTTCGTCATACATAGTTTCTTCGATGACGCGAGACCTGATTGTGTGACCCCGAGCCGACACATAGTGTTCTCTCCATCTATGCATCCTCCAGTAAGGTACTGTATTCAGTGGGGTCTGCATGGCTTCTGTATCCAACCCGTGCTCAATCACGCTCAGTTTGACTTTCCAGACTTGACCCAGTCCAGCGCGACCTCAAGTAATCTCTAAGCGCTATTGACTTTTAAGCACTATGTTTCAATGTAATCTTTAAAAATTCATAACTTTGGTTCTACTTATTGGATTTTTGTCATTTGGTCTTGTGTTGTTCATTAAATTAAGCTCTATTTTCTAACTTGGTTTGAAGTATTTTTGTGTGGTGTTTGTCACTGCTTTACTGTAGCACAAATACTTTACACATTGTATTCAGACAGCCTGCATTGTGCCAAGCTAACAGATGGTGAGCACAGGTTGATTTAGGGTGTGTATCTAGATTGGTGGACCCTACTTGGACAGAGTGCATACCTCTGCCAACTAGAGACCTCATTTCTGACAATACACATCCTCATACACATCATCATCTAGTGCGTGCCCTTCCCTATAATCACATTTTATAAAAGTTCATATTAGACTGGACAGGATAAATGTGACTACTGTAAAAAAAACTGCATCAGGTGAAAGTTGTTGTAATAAGGTAAAAGCTAATTTATGACAATGACTATTAAAAGAGCGAGATAAGGGTTGTTAAAACTGTTCCCAAGGTAACATTGACAAAACAGAAAAAGTGCATCGCTGAGCAACCACAACTAGGACAACATGGCAAATTGTTCCATAGGCTTTTCTCATACTTAAACATAAAAAACATTAAACCCAAAGCAAGTTAATTAAAACCTATGATAAGTATGATAACGGTCTATAGTGTTAGATGTTGATATTGCCGGGAACCAGGACAACACGGTATTCTGAGCCCGTATTTCGGCGGTCTCCTGGCGTACACACTTCCTGGCTCCCCGTGTGCATGTGTAGCCGTGGCACGTTTCCAAGTATCGATTTCACAGAGTATGGTAGGATGTATCACATATACCATTTCTTGATTTATTATTTTTGATTTGGCACAGTTTTGTCACGTTTGCAGGAGTGTATATTCTGGTCCTGAAGAAAGCCAATAGGTTTAAAATCAAACAAAGCGGCTGAAACATGTAGACCCGTTAAACCAACTATTGATAGTTATTCTGTCAAACTATCAACACACTGTTTTTAGATTTGACACTGTGATAGCGCATATTAAAGTACCCGTAGTTATCATAATAGTCAATTTTAAATTGCACCCTTATCCTATTATGTTTTGAAGCACTTTAACCCTTTCGACGCTGATGACGAGCTCAGCTCGTCATCACCCATGGGAGTCGTGTGCTGATGACGAGCTGAGCTCGTCATGACACCAGCAAAATGGTAATTCCCAGCACACAGCGGGAAAACGCCTAGCAGCCAAGAGGTTAAATGTATTCAGCACCACTGACCCAAAAAAATAAGGTGTGGCTTTATCCATCACTGGTGTTATGGCCCAGTGCAGCTTTCCATTTCACAGGGTGAGCTGCACCGGTTATACCGGTTACAACTAATCCCAGATGATGAAGTTCTGCCACTTGGTGGGCTGATGGGATTCCTTCCTAATTAAGAACAGGTTGTGGTGATGACACAGATTCTGTTTTTTCCTTAAACTGCCTTTCTTTTTTGATAGACCAGTAGTTTCCTTGTATGGTTATGTATTGTAGGTTGGGGAAAGAATACTACTTGGTCTTTGAAAATAAGTTCCCTTGGACCCCCTTATTAAAAGTTTGCGTATTTTGCACCGAACAAAGTACCCTAAATCCCTGGTTTGCAGAGCATTGTGAGGATCTGTGTCAAAAATGCATTGCACAGCCAAAGTGATGCATCAGTTCTGAGGTAAGGTGAGGATGAGGTGTAAGATCCTGTGTGAACGTCGAGGATCCCATCAACGAGGGCTAGAGATGCAAAGTTCCGCTTCGAGGAGGCGTTGTGCAGTTGGGCGATGCATCGGTTCCGAAGTGCTGAGAGGCTGCGATGCAGAATCTGTCATCGTCTTCCAGCTGCAGTCAAGAGGGGATGCGAGGGACTGCACCGAGGATATGTTGCACGGTCGCAGTTCCAAAGCTGTGAGGTACTGTCATGTGATGCAGGTCTTTGTAATGGTTATGATCCACGTAGCAGCATGGAAAGTATGTTGGTTCTGCTCAGGGTTGCGCAGCACAGGAAAGGGGATGCATCAGTACCGCTGGATCAACACAGGCTGGCTGAGCACCTTAGGCCTACTTCCACGAGGCCAGAACTGGGGTGGTACCACTAAGCACAGAAAGGCAGCAGTCCTTCAGAGCAGCAGTTCAGCAGAGTGGCAGTCCTTTCAGCAGCACAGCAGCCCTCTTTCCTGGCAGAGCATCCTCAGGTACAGAGGTGTACTGAAGAGTTGGTGTCTAAGGTCGGGTATTTATACCCAATTGTGCCTTTAAAGTAGGTGAGAAGCTTAGAGGTTTCCATTTGAAGACCACAGGTATCCCCAGGTATCCTGCCTTCGCTGTCCTGTCCTGGCTCCAGATCAAATACAGGGGGTATGCAGCCTCTTATGTGAAGGCAGGACACAGCCTGTTCAAGCACAAATAGGACTGTGCCCAGGTCCAGCCTCCTCCCGGTCTAGCCATGGCCCATCCAGTGTCACGCAAGCTCTCGAATGTGTTGTGCTGTCTAGGAGAAATACACACAGCCATCCAGTCATATGACAGAGACAGGCTACAGGTATTAAATGGCTTAAAACAGGAAAAGGCCAACATTATAAAAGTTGGATTTTCAGAACTGTTACTTAATATCCAACTTCATAATAAGTAAGGATGTTTCATTATAATTCCAAAGACACCAAACATGAACTGGTTACCTGGAATCATTTGGAAATTACAACTTATTAAATGTAATTAGGTAACTCCAAAATTATCCAATGGGTGAGGTAGGCCCTGCATTACTGAAAAATGGATTTAAGAGTTTTTCACCAAGAGACTTAAAAGTTCATGCCCTATTTTTTTAAATACATTGCATACTGCCCTTAGGGGTTGTTTTGCCAGGTTGAAATGGGAATTTAAAAACTGCACAGCCCACACAGGTGGCACAGGCAGGCCATAGACATGTTTAATGGGCTACTGAAGCAGGTGGCGCAAGAAGAGCTGCAGGCTCACTTGTAGTATTTATTTTAGAGGCCCTGGGTACATGTAGTACCACTTTACTAGGGACGTATACGAAAATTAAATGTGCCAATGGGGATAAGCCAAAGTCACCATATTATAAGCAATGAGCACAAGCATAGGTTTGGGGGGACCACCCTAAGGCTGACAGGTCTAACAAGATTCTACGGTCATGACATTTGTCTAAAAAAATTGCTTTCAAAACCTTTTTCATGCTCTACTTAGCAGAAGATAGTGAAGTAAATTGATCAGACAATACTAACCAGTCAAACCCTTCCTTCGCATACTTGACCCGGGGAATACAGCACCAATTTGTGAGTGAGAGACAACATTCTATAATTAACCTGTTAAAATAGATCCCAGCTTTGGCCAAAGCAGTAAGCCAGAGCATCAATAGTCGCAGTATAATTAGATCATCTTTGGAACTGCCAGTAATCCACATCAAAAAGCATTTTCAGCTGATTGAATCCCATTCAGTGAACCATATACCGAGATATCGACCACATGAATTACAATGGGGATGCATTTTGAATAAAAAATTGCAAACATCTTGCGAGAGGTTTAGATCCCCGTTATGGTTAGACCTGGGTCTTCTTTGATTTAGGTTTCTTGTGGTGGTCTGGTTACATTTCTAGTGGATGAGCTATCCTAGATAATTGTTTTCACCCTATATAAACGACTTATCTGTATTGGGTAATAAGGTATCTGTTGTCAACCCTTTCAAAGACATGACATCTCAGATTTTTCTCTGCACTGTCATGTGATGCAGGTCTTTGTAATGGTTCTGATCCACGTAGCAGCATGGAAAGTATGTTGGTTCTGCTCAGGGTTACGCAGCACAGGAAAGGGGATGCATCAGTACCGCTGGATCAACACAGGCTGGCTGAGCACCTTAGGCCTACTTCCACGAGGCCAGAACTGGGGTGGTACCACTAAGCACAGAAAGGCAGCAGTCCTTCAGAGCAGCAGTTCAGCAGAGTGGCAGTCCTTTCAGCAGCACAGCAGCCCTCTTTCCTGGCAGAGCATCCTCAGGTACAGAGGTGTACTGAAGAGTTGGTGTCTAAGGTCGGGTATTTATACCCAATTGTGCCTTTAAAGTAGGTGAGAAGCTTAGAGGTTTCCATTTGAAGACCACAGGTATCCCCAGGTATCCTGCCTTCGCTGTCCTGTCCTGGCTCCAGATCAAATACAGGGGGTATGCAGCCTCTTATGTGAAGGCAGGACACAGCCTGTTCAAGCACAAATAGGACTGTGCCCAGGTCCAGCCTCCTCCCGGTCTAGCCATGGCCCATCCAGTGTCACGCAAGCTCTCGAATGTGTTGTGCTGTCTAGGAGAAATACACACAGCCATCCAGTCATATGACAGAGACAGGCTACAGGTATTAAATGGCTTAAAACAGGAAAAGGCCAACATTATAAAAGTTGGATTTTCAGAACTGTTACTTAATATCCAACTTCATAATAAGTAAGGATGTTTCATTATAATTCCAAAGACACCAAACATGAACTGGTTACCTGGAATCATTTGGAAATTACAACTTATTAAATGTAATTAGGTAACTCCAAAATTATCCAATGGGTGAGGTAGGCCCTGCATTACTGAAAAATGGATTTAAGAGTTTTTCACCAAGAGACTTAAAAGTTCATGCCCTATTTTTTTAAATACATTGCATACTGCCCTTAGGGGTTGTTTTGCCAGGTTGAAATGGGAATTTAAAAACTGCACAGCCCACACAGGTGGCACAGGCAGGCCATAGACATGTTTAATGGGCTACTGAAGCAGGTGGCGCAAGAAGAGCTGCAGGCTCACTTGTAGTATTTATTTTAGAGGCCCTGGGTACATGTAGTACCACTTTACTAGGGACGTATACGAAAATTAAATGTGCCAATGGGGATAAGCCAAAGTCACCATATTATAAGCAATGAGCACAAGCATAGGTTTGGGGGGACCACCCTAAGGCTGACAGGTCTAACAAGATTCTACGGTCATGACATTTGTCTAAAAAAATTGCTTTCAAAACCTTTTTCATGCTCTACTTAGCAGAAGATAGTGAAGTAAATTGATCAGACAATACTAACCAGTCAAACCCTTCCTTCGCATACTTGACCCGGGGAATACAGCACCAATTTGTGAGTGAGAGACAACATTCTATAATTAACCTGTTAAAATAGATCCCAGCTTTGGCCAAAGCAGTAAGCCAGAGCATCAATAGTCGCAGTATAATTAGATCATCTTTGGAACTGCCAGTAATCCACATCAAAAAGCATTTTCAGCTGATTGAATCCCATTCAGTGAACCATATACCGAGATATCGACCACATGAATTACAATGGGGATGCATTTTGAATAAAAAATTGCAAACATCTTGCGAGAGGTTTAGATCCCCGTTATGGTTAGACCTGGGTCTTCTTTGATTTAGGTTTCTTGTGGTGGTCTGGTTACATTTCTAGTGGATGAGCTATCCTAGATAATTGTTTTCACCCTATATAAACAACTTATCTGTATTGGGTAATAAGGTATCTGTTGTCAACCCTTTCAAAGACATGACATCTCAGATTTTTCTCTGCACTGTCATGTGATGCAGGTCTTTGTAATGGTTCTGATCCACGTAGCAGCATGGAAAGTATGTTGGTTCTGCTCAGGGTTACGCAGCACAGGAAAGGGGATGCATCAGTACCGCTGGATCAACACAGGCTGGCTGAGCACCTTAGGCCTACTTCCACGAGGCCAGAACTGGGGTGGTACCACTAAGCACAGAAAGGCAGCAGTCCTTCAGAGCAGCAGTTCAGCAGAGTGGCAGTCCTTTCAGCAGCACAGCAGCCCTCTTTCCTGGCAGAGCATCCTCAGGTACAGAGGTGTACTGAAGAGTTGGTGTCTAAGGTCGGGTATTTATACCCAATTGTGCCTTTAAAGTAGGTGAGAAGCCTAGAGGTTTCCATTTGAAGACCACAGGTATCCCCAGGTATCCTGCCTTCGCTGTCCTGTCCTTGCTCCAGATCAAATACAGGGGGTATGCAGCCTCTTATGTGAAGGCAGGACACAGCCTGTTCAAGCACAAATAGGACTGTGCCCAGGTCCAGCCTCCTCCCGGTCTAGCCATGGCCCATCCAGTGTCACGCAAGCTCTCGAATGTGTTGTGCTGTCTAGGAGAAATACACACAGCCATCCAGTCATATGACAGAGACAGGCTACAGGTATTAAATGGCTTAAAACAGGAAAAGGCCAACATTATAAAAGTTGGATTTTCAGAACTGTTACTTAATATCCAACTTCATAATAAGTAAGGATGTTTCATTATAATTCCAAAGACACCAAACATGAACTGGTTACCTGGAATCATTTGGAAATTACAACTTATTAAATGTAATTAGGTAACTCCAAAATTATCCAATGGGTGAGGTAGGCCCTGCATTACTGAAAAATGGATTTAAGAGTTTTTCACCAAGAGACTTAAAAGTTCATGCCCTATTTTTTAAATACATTGAATACTGCCCTTAGGGGTTGTTTTGCCAGGTTGAAATGGGAATTTAAAAACTGCACAGCCCACACAGGTGGCACAGGCAGACCATAGACATGTTTAATGGGCTACTGAAGCAGGTGGCGCAAGAAGAGCTGCAGGCTCACTTGTAGTATTTATTTTAGAGGCCCTGGGTACATGTAGTACCACTTTACTAGGGACGTATACGAAAATTAAATGTGCCAATGGGGATAAGCCAAAGTCACCATATTACAAGCAATGAGCACAAGCATAGGTTTGGGGGGACCACCCTAAGGCTGACAGGTCTAACAAGATTCTACGGTCATGACATTTGTCTAAAAAAATTGCTTTCAAAACCTTTTTCATGCTCTACTTAGCAGAAGATAGTGAAGTAAATTGATCAGACAATACTAACCAGTCAAACCCTTCCTTCGCATACTTGACCCGGGGAATAAAGCACCAATTTGTGAGTGAGAGACAACATTCTATAATTAACCTGTTAAAATAGATCCCAGCTTTGGCCAAAGCAGTAAGCCAGAGCATCAATAGTCGCAGTATAATTAGATCATCTTTGGAACTGCCAGTAATCCACATCAAAAAGCATTTTCAGCTGATTGAATCCCATTCAGTGAACCATATACCGAGATATCGACCACATGAATTACAATGGGGATGCATTTTGAATAAAAAATTGCAAACATCTTGCGAGAGGTTTAGATCCCCGTTATGGTTAGACCTGGGTCTTCTTTGATTTAGGTTTCTTGTGGTGGTCTGGTTACAGTTCTAGCGGATGAGCTATCCTAGATAATTGTTTTCACCCTATATAAACAACTTATCTGTATTGGGTAATAAGGTATCTGTTGTCAACCCTTTCAAAGACATGACATCTCAGATTTTTCTCTGCACTGTCATGTACAGCACAACCCTTACTTGTGGGTGACTTTTATTTTCAAAAAGCACTCATTCTGATAGAACACACTTGCACTGTGTTTTGGCTTTGGCAATTTGAACTCTGGCGCTGCTCGTTGGTACTGTTATTTTTACTTTCATTTGCCTATGAGGCCTTCACGAGGTTCCTGAGGCGTGTGGGACAAGGGGGTAGGCTGTTCTACTTCTGTCATATTATTACAGTGATCTACCCATTTGGCCTGTTTTCCAGCCAGTCTCTTTCATCTGTATCAGATTTTGTATAAGTAGTCCTTGAGCTGGGATGAATTATGAATAGTGGATGAATCTCAGTGTGCGGAGATGGGTACACGGGCTCTCAATGATACAATTCCCTACATGGAATGTCAGGGGACTAAACTATTGTAGAAAAGTTTGTAAGGTAGTAGCCTACCTGCAGAGGCACAGGGTAGATGTAGCAATACTCCAAGAAACACATTTGGGGCCAGAGAGCAGAGTCCTAACGCAACGTAGGATGCATGGTCAGTGTGTGGTGGCAGGTTTCACCACACATGCCAGAGGTGTCTTGATTTGGGCAGTGAGAGGATTAGGCGACAAATTGCAGGAGATTTGTGTAGATCTGGCAGGCAGATATGTGGTGGCACATTGTCATAAGGACGACTTAGTGATCCTCTTGGTTGGGATCTAGGGACAAAACTATGATGATCCAGAATGATCATCTGGCATTGTGGGGGAACCTGTCTTGTATGTGTTAGGAGATTTTAATTTTATCCTGAATCCAGAACTGGATTGGTCAAAGGGGACGCCTCGGCGGCCTTCTGCGGCGGCTCGTGCCCTTGGGGAAATAGCAACATGGGAGGGTCTTTTGGATATCTGGCATTATAAAACACCCACTGTGGAGGGGTATACACATTATTCTTCAGTGCATGATGTGCATACCCACTTCAACTATTGGTCATTGTCGCGAAAATTGGCTACTTGAGTACAAAGATACAAACCGCTCCCTTGCAAATCCTTGCAGGACTACTGAGTTTTTCCCCCTTAATATTGACTCAGTAGATACATTTGCAATGGTGTGGGAAGCATTCAAGGCTTGGGTTGCTGAGTTAGAGAGGCGACACAGGGAGACAGCTGCGTGAAGCCTCCTGGGCGAGATCAGAACTAAGATGGAGGAATACCACGAAGTTGCACAAAGTGAGGTGAATCACTTGGGAAAATACACGGTAGCTCATTCATTAGGTAAGGGGGAGTATCCTAGTGCAACACTAGCAGCGTTGATGGGCCCCCGCCAGGATGACAACGTGGTTCTCGAACTTTGTGTTCTGTGACATGCTTCAGAGGTTAACAAGCAATTCCTCCCACTCTCTACAGGTGAGTTCCCTCCCCATATCATATCTCTCTCCCAACTCCTACAGACAGCAACCAGGGAGTCATGTGTGGTATACGCTAAGGTACAAACTAGCCATGTGATGAGTCTGCAAACACTGCCTATTATGTACACCATGTGTATTAAAGGGTGCTGGTCGAGTTCGGTATCTTTAATGCTTCAGAGCCTTCACAGCGTAGCCAGCAAACTGCCATAGTCCGGAAAATGACCAGCCAGGAGCTCCTGTTACTCTTGCAGTTGTTCATATGGTAAAATTATGTTCCCAGTGTACCCACTCCCCACACCTCCTGTAATGTTGTGCTACAGTCTAGTAGTTGGGAGTGGGTGGAGCTAGGGGGCCAGAGGAAGAGGAGGAGCGGACACAGGAAGGGGATAGTTAGAATAGGGACAGGGTGAGAGCTGGACATAGATAATAAAGCTCCAGTTAAAGTATAACCAGCGTCTGTGGTTATTTGTAGCACGATGCTACAACTGGCGACGAGGATGGGATAGGCATGTCCTGTGTCCACAGAACCCTGTTGAAAGCACCCTGTCCCGTGCAGTGTCCCAAGAAGTAAAACGCTGCTGTGTGGAGCCGTGCTGCCGCCTTTAGAAGAGAGGCCAGCAGTGAGTGACTATCTCCCCAAAGCCAGGGGATTGCGGGGGCCAGAAAGAACCGAAGAAACGAGCGCCCGAGGGTCGGAAGAAAGGAAACGCATGATCGCGCCAAAACGCGACTCACGCTTGATGCGTGTAAATAAGCGTGCCCTCAGCGGAACAGAAGTCGGGTGCCCACCCCGACTCTGCCTTGCACCTCAAAGCAGTGAAGAGTGCCCAGAGAGAAGGAAAGTGCCCCAGAGGACCTGCGGCCAGGCGCCAACAAGCGTGACGAAAGCGGAGCTTGAAACAGAGCTCGAATGGCTCTGACGTCGGAAACCTCACCCCCGATGCGTGAGTGTTAGCACGCAGTCGCAGAGTGAATGCGGAGCCTGGTGAGGCGCTGCGGGAGCCCACCCCGATCCTACCTGCTGGTCTGGCGTGCTGTTTGCCTGGTGACCGGGGAAGGTGTCATCGCTGGAGAAACCGGCTGTTGGTAAGTGCCGGTTGTGGCAGAGGGAGCCGGATGAGTGGAGAAATTGAAAATCTCGTGGGAAACGGGATTCCCATAGCGGCGGCCATTTTGGAGTCAGGCGACTCCTCCAATCCCCTGTCAGGGATCGGAGTCGGCCATATTGAAGTCAGGTAAATCAAGTTGGAGGAACAAGCCTGGATAAATGTTAGTCAACAAAAGAAACAAGCACTGACAAAGATAAATGAACAAGCATTGACAAATGCAAGAAAACAAACATTGTTAAATGCAAAAGGAGAAAAGAAAACAAGCACTGGTAAAGACAACAAGAGAAAGAACACAACAAACATTGGCAAATATAGAGAGCAAGCACTAGCGAAGGTAAAGGAACAAACACGGACAGAAACAGAGGTAGATAGAAGCAACAAGTGGACACAAACAAGCACGGGCAAATGCGAGAGGTGCCCAAAGATAAACAAGCACGAGTACAAGCAACCGGAAGCAAAAGGAACCCAAGCGTCAATTAACACAATAAGCACTGGCAAGTGCAAGAGATACACTGAAAGCAAACACACATGTCAAGTATAAGCAGGCCCGAGCGAATGCAAATCCATGACCGCACAAGCACAAACCAACACAAACCTGAACATACCAAGCATGGACGAATACAAATCCTGAATGTAGCGAGCACGAGCGAAAGGCCAGCACCAAAGAAAATGTTCAGCACCAAGTGAAGATAAACAATTAAAAGTAACAGAAGATAAGAAAATAAACGATCCAGAAGCATGAGTAAATGAACATCAAAGGAAATATTCTCTCATCAGTGAAACTCACTGAGACAACCATACTAAGGGTGGACAGAATACACTAGTCACCCAGGTGTGGCGAACCTTACCAGAATCAAAAGAAACGATCAAGCACAGAATCTCGGCAGAAGAAGGTCAGCAAATAAGACGGGAAGCAAAGTGAACAATCCTACGACTGTAGCAGTCGGAAACTTTCCTCCCTCATGGCGGTGGGTACAGCAACCCTTCGGTCCGATCCTTGCATTGAAGTACTGCCCCCGGTGACCCAGACTGACCGTCAGAGTTTGGGCCCCAAATGGAACCGGTGGCTGGAATCATTGGACGATTTTCTCGACGCGATCGATGAACGAAGAGATAGAAAATGTCTGACACTACTTCTCCAGCTGATAGGTCACGAGGGCCGACGTCTAGTCAGAACATTCCCTGAAAAGGATACCGAGACCTATGAGAGACTCCAAAAAGAAACTACGTACCTATTTCCATGCACCGGTAGACGTGGATCATGCTCGCATCGCCTTCACCACAGCACGACAGGAACCAGGAGAACCACTGTCAAAATTCATTGCCCGGCTACAAAGACTGGTACCTGGCTGCTACTTCAATACCTTTACAAATGAAGAAGCCGTTCGGCTTCAGATAATCGAAGGCTGTTCGAATGCAGACACAAAACGCAAGATTCTTCAGGGGCAGTGGTCGCTAAGGAAAATCATCAGAGGGTCCGAGGTTGGAGTGAAGGTCGAAGTAAGAGACATATCAAACAAAACCAGAAAGGGGGAGGGTGAAGGCAGCTCAGATCCAAGACACAAGAAGAGACAAAGCGCCATGAAATACCCCGAGTCAACAACACGAAAGACCAGGATGAGCCGGGATTGCGATAGCGGCACTGATACAACCTTAAGGAGTTAGTAAACAGATGATGCAAACGGGCCTGAAGCAGATGAAGTGTTAAGTGGGTCAGATCGCACCAATGGATCAGATGACAGTCTGCCCAACAAACGCGCTAGAAAGACAAAACATAGAAGACTGAACCAATCTAGTCAACACTTGAAGTCGGTACACGACCACACACAAGCATCTCACTGTTCGAGAGACGAGTCCGAGGAGACGTCAAACAGGAGAACACACCACAAGCGGAAACGCTGATGTCAGTACACCACACCAGTGTGAAGTGGAAGTGAACCGCATGAGATGGACTGATTCATCCAGGCAACGAAAGGGGGAAGACAAACGCGTGCATGACACTCGAAATAATGAAGAAACGGAAAGGAGGTCATTACCATCATGTGAGAGAGACAGAAATAAAATACCTTGGGATCAAACTCAAGACGTGAGTATGTGGTTATTGAACAATGTTTCCAGTGATTTGACAATGAAGATACCTCGAGAAAGACACCCGGAGAAGCAACTCAAAGACAATTCTGGTGTGCAATGCAACTTGTCACGGACTACCCAATTCCGAAGTCCACTCGTTAAGACATTCTCAAAGAAACGCTCTCAAAGAGAATTGACAGAGAGCTCCTCTGATTCAGAAAACATGTCAGTCCGATCCTTCGAGTCGACAGAATTGTGGTCTCAACAACGGCCACGACGTCAATCACCCGAACACACCAGAGAACCAAGGGACATCCTTCCTGTCAAGAGCGACACGTCTCACACCAATGTCAATGCACACTCAATCACTCCACCAGACAACCTGTCATGTCAGCCACAGGTGCATCAAGACACAAATGCTACACCGTCACCCCGGATGGGGGCAGCGAGGTTGACTCGAAGGTCCTATAAAAGGAAAACTGATATAGTGGCCATTAGCACCCAGATAGAGACGGACCAACCAGTCGATCTGCACGGGAAGCCAGACGTGTCACTAGAAACAGGTCATCATCGGATGAGAACGAAACACACAGATAAACAAGCCGGTCCCAGGGTTCACTTGTTCCAGGCACGAGCGGGAGTGGGGGAGACAACCAGAGGCAGCAAATCAGTCTCCAAGCCACACCAAGATGACCTCTTCAGGTATTACACTACCGTCTGGTATCCAGGATTTTGAACAGGAGGACACTGTTACCGCCAATCGGACAAGACAAAAAGAAGTAAAAGTGCATGTGGGTGTTCGGAAAAGAACCAGAACAGCATCCCCTCAGAAAAGAGATCGAGTGACACTTGAACAAGAGTCACAAAAGAGGACAGGCTGCTGCTATCACGGTGAGTCCTTCACAGACACCTCAGACAATGAAGGTGAGTGAAAACCACCAGGAATCTGAACATACGCACATCACCCGAGACTTCGTGCAAGTGCAAAGATGCACTCTTGTAATAAAGAATGCTCTTGTCAAGGCGACAGAAAGTCACACACCGCCGGCTGAGATGCGTCTCCATAGCTCGAACAAACAGCCCGCGGACCCGTGTGGCTGATCGAGGAACTCTAAATATGTTGGACGCTAAGTTCTTTTCGTTAACAAGGGGGGAGATGTAATGTTGTGCTACAGTCTAGTAGTTGGGAGTGGGTGGAGCTAGGGGGCCAGAGGAAGAGGAGGAGCGGACACAGGAAGGGGACAGTTAGAGTGGGGACAGGGTGAGAGCTGGACATAGATAATAAAGCTCCAGTTAAAGTATAACCAGCGTCTGTGGTTATTTGTAGCACAATGCTACACCTCCCAGGCCTCCATCCCTGCTCTACCCAACATATCAATAAAGGTAATAACAGAGAATAAAGGAATCTCAGCTGAGTATCTAGGAATGTTTGGTATAAGTCACAGACTGCGGTTGTAGCACTTGAATGCCACCCGCATCAGCACAGTAGCATCTGGTAGGAGTTTTGCATGTGGCAAGGAATTCTGCTGAGCCAAATGCTGCACACCCCCAGCCACGAGGAATCCCAATTCCTCTGTATGCTGTCTCGCCAGCCAACACGCAGGCCACTGCAGTTGGACTGCTAAATAGTAATGCTCAAAATACAGACCTCCTAACCCTCTCTTATCCACAGGTAACTGCAATTTCCCGAGTGCAACTCAGCATCTCCCCTTATTCTGAATTTAACTCATGAAATGTGGGTCTAGGAATGTAAACTGGGAGATTATGGAATTAATAAAGTAAGCATAAAGTAACCATGTTAGTCAGCAACACACTACCCTGAACCGTGAGAGATAAGGAGCTCCAAAATGCCATTTAGGGACGCAGCAATGCTATGGCACTCATAACGCTCCCCTCTATTAAGTCATTTGTCTTGTGTAAGAAGTTTATCCCCAAGTATCGAGAGGTACGAGACTCCCATCGGAGGGGTGGGATGTTGCTATGGACAGCGTGGGTTCAGTGGAAGCAAACAGGAATTGGCCCAGTTAACCCCTAGGCCTGAAGCAGCATGGATATCCTGCAGTGTAGTTGTGAAGCAGTTACACCCTTTCTAATGTATTTGATATAGACAAGCATGTCACCTGCATACAACAAGACAACTTGGGTCTCCACATTCAACGCGATGCCCCAAGCCTGTCCATGCAGTCGGAGTATCTGTGCAAGGGCTCCATTGCCCAAGCAAATAGCAATTGGGACAGTGGGCAGCCCTGGCTCATCCCTCTGCAAACTGAGAGGAAAGGAGAAATGCAAGGACCAATCTTCACTCGCGTCATGGGCTCTACGTACAGGAGAAGGACTTGGCTGTGCAAGTGACCTTTGATACCAAATGCCATCAAGGTCGAGTACAAGTACCTCCAAACCTCTCTATTGAAAACCTTCTCCAAGTCCAGTACCATACATACTACATACGGCCAGCAGACCGAAGAAATCTCCATCACTCTATGCAAACGGCGGATGTTTAAGGCGATAGATCGACCAGGCACAAATCTGTTCTGGTCTGGATGCATCAGACGCAGCATGTACTCAAATAGTCAGCTTGCTAGATGCATGGCCATGTCTGAACTGGGGTGGCTGAGTGAGCTAAAGAATGCTGATGGATTAAATCCAGATCAGTTGACTGGGGATGAGTGTTTGATTTGCTCAAACGCTCCGTCCATCATCCTCTTTTGTTTCGCTTTGTTCACCCTAAGTTGGCAGGGTATGCTCAGACGTGAGTCCCTTGCTCACTTGGCCACTGGATTCAAGATAGCCTGGCTGGTGAGGATTATGAATCCGAAACCGGTCCCAGGATGCTTGTTTCCGGTCCAGGGAAGACATGGCTTGGCAGTTTGGGCTGGACTGTTCCCATGAGGCACAGGGTCAGACTGATTTGCATATGGCCATATCTGAACTTGGGTGGCTGAGCGAGCTAAAGAATCTTGATGGATTAAATCCAGATCAGTTGACTGGGGGTGAGTGTTTGATTTGCTCAAACTCTCCGTCCATCATCCCCTTTTGTTTCGCTTTGTTCGCCCTAAATTGGCAGGGTATGCTCAGACGTGAGTCCCTTGCTTACTTGGCCACTGGATTCAAGATAGCCTGGCTGATGAGGATTATGAATCCGAAACCGGTTCCAGCATGCTTGTTTCCGGTCCAGAGAAGACATGGCTTGGCAGTTCGGTCTGGACTGTTCCCATGAGGCACAGGGTCAGACTGATTTGCATATGGCCATGTCGGAACTGGGGTGGCTGAGTGAGCTAAAGAATGGTGATGGATTAAACCCAGATCAGTTGACTGGGGGTGAGTGTTTGATTTGCTCAAACGCTCCCTCCATCATCCCCTTTTGTTTCGCTAAATACTCCAAATGGGCATCTTATTCCCAAAAATCACAGTATCACAGCAATCGTTCCACTCATGGGCAAGGACGTGTCACTGCCTGAGTGACAGTGCTCTCTGTTTTTTATCTTGCTGGTACTGCCCATGGACCGGCCCGTAAAACTAAAACGTGCAATTTGTTTATAGGACTCAATGAGTTTGTCTCTTTCTAATTTGACTCATTCAGTTACTCTCCATACTGAACTTCCCTTGCAGATACTGTTCACTCAGTGTCATAACAAATGGACCAGATATGTTTTTCATTTACAGAAGTAGCATATACACGATTAGACAATCTGTAACAAAACGCACTAATTTACTAACTAAACCTATCCACAGATGTTTTTGTAAGCTGGCAAAGTTTTGACTGTCATGATTTCCAACTAAAGAATGGGACTGTTTTTTTGTGAGATATGCTAGGATCCTAGGTTGAGGTAGTGAATTCAACTGCCATTTTCTTAGGCTTAGTTTCCAATCAACTTGAGGCCCAACAAACTGTGCTATTGTAGAACTGAATGGTTCTAGACATTCTACTGCTAACCAAGGATGGGATTTGTGCAACGGGCAGAATGCAATACTTTGATCCAAAAATATTGGCCTCTTACATCTATACTACTATTATAAAGAGAGAACACACACCTTTGACCCAGGTAAACTCGGGGACCACAGCGCCAATCCACACACCCGATACATTGTAGAAATTGTCAGGGTGTGCAGATGGACATAGGCGATAAAAATGTTTTAAAAAACTTAAATTTAAAAATATAACTTTTTAAAAAAAGTAGTGCCCTGAAAGTAGCACCAGCCGCGACGCTGTGCTGGCCGCGACATGCGTGATGACGAGTGGCGGAGAAGTGAGGAGCGCGGGGAGAAGCGGCGGCTCAGGTGCGTCATGACGAGCGGCGGACATGGAGCTGTGGTGAAGTGAGGAGCGCGGGAAGGAAGCGGCAGCTCAGGTAAGGTAAATGCACATTGGAGTCAGGGCGGGAGGGAGTCAGGGCGGGAGGTAGTCGGGTGGGAGGGGGCAGGAGGGAGTCGGGGCAGGAGGGGGTCGGAGCAGGTGTGCACAGAGGGACGGGCGGGAGGAGTCGGGGCGGGAGGGAGTCGAGGAGGGAGGGGGTCGGGAGCAGGTGTGCACAGAGGGACGGGCATGCAAGCATCAAATGCTGCCCCCAGCCCCTTTCTGCCCCAGGCAACGCTGGGGCGGGCTGCTAGTTAAAGCATAAAGGGATCTCCTTCTTTTGATGAAGCAAGTGTTTTAGGGTTTTTGTTCTTGGTAGAAAAGTGTTGTTTGGTGCTGGGGATTAACTAAGGAGCATATTATGAGTGTGGCAGTCCACACACAGTCAGACACGGGTGGCGTGATGGTAGAGGTCTTCTGACTGCCCTATTAGGACAATGTAGTGGGGCCGCCCTGGGACCACTGCAACCGCCAGGGATCAGAGATCTCTGACAGTGGCACAGCAGTCTTGAGGCCGCAATATGCTTGGCAGGTCAGCTGTGGCCCGCACCAGGCATATTACCAGTTTCCTCACTGCCACACTTTTCATGGCAGTGTGACCACCATGAAAAGAGTGGAAGTGAGGAAAGGTCCCCAGGGTGTTTCACGCCATGTGAATTCACACAGGTGCATGCACAGCAGTACCTGCATGGCACAGATTGTAGCAGTCCATACTATGCAGGTACTGCCTTTGATGTTTCCAGTGTGGTGCCTATCTCATAGGCACCACAACGCTTCCCATCTCTGCGCCTGCTTGACCTTGTGAATTTTGACGCACGCAGTACTTTGTAAGAAATAACTCATCCATAGTTTTCTATGGACCCAGTTGTTTGAAAACTTTTTAAAGTCATATTCTTATTACATGTATGTTGGATTTTTCTCGTTTTGGTCTTGTCGAGTTTAGATAAAATTACTTTATTTTGGTGTGGTGTCCATTTGTGGTGTTATCACTGTATTGCTGTGTGTTTTGAGTACAAATACCCTACAGATTGCCTTCGAGGTAAGTCTGTCTGCTAGTGTCAAGCTACCCAGGGGTTATCTAAAGTGTGTATCCCCTTTCCATGACTCAAAGCTATGGTCCCTATTTGGACAAGGGTACCTACCTCTGCCAACTAGAGACCCCAGGCCTTATGTATGAGGCCATGCATCGCATTTATGCTGCCGGTGCGTCACTTTTTGTGATGCGCCAGTGGCATAAAAAAGGTGCCTTGTTGCATCATATTTAAAAAGTAACGTATCTAGGTAGATGCGTCACTTTGTAAACCCCTGCTCTACATTATACCTGCGCCAGGTATAATGTATGCAAGGGAGGAGTTATGACGTAAAAAAAGATCATAGAAGTGATGCAATGAAATCTATAAGATTTCACAGTGCCAGTTCTAGGACGCAAATGCGTCAATACCTTAAGCCTGCCTCACAGCAGGCGCAAGACTGACGCAGTTCCTTTCACATGGGGCTTGCCCCATGTGAAAGGACACATTGCTGGAGTTGCGTCACTTTTGTGACACACTCCAGCAATGCATCACTTTTGCGCCATACAGATACGTCAGAAATACTGACGTATCTGTAACTCCTTCGTACATGATGTGTCATACTGTCAATATGGCGCATCAATCACGTCGGAAGGAGAGCGCACTGAAAAGTGACGCATTGCTGCTTTTACGCAGCGATGCGTCACTTCTCATAAATGAGGCCCCCCATTTCTAAAATACACACAGTCACACAGCTACTCACATAACATATATTAGAAATAGTATCACTCAGTAGTACACAAAGTATAGTGATTTCACTTTTGTAGTACCTTAGTATATATGTTTAACACTCATAAATAAATCATGAATGATGTCATCAGTGATGTCATTTGAGATGACGTCAGAGATGTCATTCGCCTTGTCATGAGTGATGTACTATGTGAGGTCATTAGTAATGCAGTCTGGGGTGTAAGTTATAGCTAAATAAGGTAACTATAACTGCTAAATATTTATATATATATAAATGTTCGCTCTAAAGTTACACCAAGATGATCACTCCTGGACAGGTGCTGTGCGTGGCGGTGCACCATGAAATATTATCACTCACTTTCTTTTCATAAAGAGTTAAAGCACTCGCGTGGAGAGTTTTCAGATGTTGTTTTTATTCTTCACAACAAGTAGACAAACTCGTTTCGGTATTCACTCTTCAGTGTCTACTCTCGACACTGTTTACAGCCATTTTAAAGCGTATGACATCACTTTTCATAAACATAGAGAAGAGACTTTTTCAGGTCACAGTGACTTTTTGCCATCTTTGAATGGTCAAATACTTTAAAAATACATTATTTCATTATCAATTTCTGTTAATTCCCTCCTATCAGATATATTCTGAGTATGCTTGGGATGTTTCGCAACAATTCAAACAATTTCCACATTTGTATTGCTTTTTACAAACATTCATTGTTAATTCCATTTTGGGCGAGCAGTGTCATAATAGTGCATTTGGATTTTAATATAACACAAGACCTCGTAAGAGCATACCTTCCCTGTAAACATATCTGAATACAAAATTAGTGGTAATTATGAAGTCTCGCTGAACATACCCAAGCAGATTACATTATTAAGCTGTGGATCGGCATTTGTCACTGTATCTGCTTGGGTATGTTCAGCGAGACTTCAGAATTACCACTAATGTTGTCATTTGAGATTTCATCAGTGATGTCACAGACCATGTCATGAATGATGTCATATGTGACATCATCAGCAGTGGATTGCGGGCGCACGAGTTATAGTTAGCAGAACTAACTATAACCGAGGAATTTCAAGGGTTTTGTATGAGTGAAATGTCCAGCTAACTATAACAGCCCTGAAACCTATGTTTTTTTCAATGAATTTCCAAGGTTTTTTAAATGCTAATTCCTAACAAAAACATGTCTGAAACCTATGTTTTTTTCTGTGAATTTCGAAGGTTTTTTAAATGATAATTTTTAAATGTATTTATAGTTATTTTTTTTATACATGTTTAATTTGTAGTTCGGATGATTTTAAAGGAAAATTTGCACAATGGTGTAGAAAGGGGGCAGGGCCTGAGGTGACATGTCTGCAAACACCCCCTGTGGCACGTTTTAAGTTGGAGAATTAATTCCTCCTCAATCCCGAGGGTCCCTAGGGGCCAACTAGCCCACCAGGTACCTCTAGTATGCTCCAGAGAGCAGCATTTTTTAAGAGAGGTGTTCAGGGGCCATGCTTTTCCACATGGGTAGCTGCTAAGATGCAGCTCCCCGTGTGGAAAAGCGATTTGGTTTGCATTTTGAAAGAGAGAGCAAGTTTCCCTGCTCTCTCTTTCAAAATGCAAACCAAGTTTGCTATGGCAGAGCGGGAGCCGTCCCGGGATTGGGCACCCCGGGACACTGTAGGAGCCTGCCCTGGGCGGTGGTGGTCCACAGGGCCACGACAAGGCTCCAGGAGGGGGACTGTGCGGCCACCCTCCCACAACCTACAAAGCCCCGGGGGTGGTGGTCCCCAGGGCTGGGGGGTCCCCAGGGTTGGGGGGCTTTAGAGCCCCCTCCATCAAATTTCAAGAAGCCCCAGGGGGTGGCGGTCCCCGGATTGGGGGGCCTGAGAGCCCCCCACACAATTGAAAGAAGCCCCTGGGGGTGGTGGTCCCCGGGGCTGGGTGGCCTGAGAGCAACCCGCACATAATTTAAAAAAGCCCCTGGGAGTAGTGGTCCCCGGGGCTGGGGGCCCTTCTGGGTCCCCCTTTACATAATAAGTATAGCCCCCGGGATTTGGCCCCCGGGGGCCAATTACCAAAGAAGCGCAGGAACCTGTGCTTCATTTTTTTTTTATCGGCAGGATCCACACACCCTGCGCGGATTTTGCAGATAAAAAAAAAATAAATGAAATTCCCCCATCATTGTTAGTTGTACTAACTATAACTCGCGCGCCTGCAATCCACTGCTGATGATGTCACATATTACATCATTCATGACATGATTAGTGATATCACTGATGACATCACTGATGACATCTCAATTGACATCACTAATGACATCATCCAGTGAATGTGGTTTGGTTTGATATTTAAGTAAGCATTATATATATATATATATTTATATATATATATATATATATATATATATATTGCCTACTGGCGATAGCCAGTAGGTATATATAGTTAGGATTTTTCTCTATGGAACTTTTGAAAATTCTATGTCTAATAACTTTGGCGTTTGTGGACGGAATCGGCTGAAATTTTCAGGAAAATGGCACATTTTGTTTCTGAGCAGCCCCTGAAAATTTGGGGGGGTTCCGTCAAGGGGGGCCGAGAAAAAAGGGGGGTCCCAAAACATGTTTTTCCCATTCATTTTTCCATAGGGCGTTTGGCCTCACTTTTAGCTCGAACGGCTGAATGGATTTACACGAAACTTGGCAAAATTGTAGGGACTGTTAGCCCGATGTGCCTTTAATGGGTCTCAATATATGTGCTCCAGTGGATTTTGAGAAATTAACGTTTTAAAAAACAGATATATCTGTGACAGCGTCCTAGATAGCGCTCCAGATCGCGTACTTTTCTCGTAACGGAGCTTTGCAAAGCGAAGCTGATTGGCTCTCCGGTGTCTGTCAACATTCTAAACAGTCCGGTGTGGCCGCCATCTTATCTCTCGGTAGGATCGAGAGACAAGAGGAGGAGAAAAACGAAGGGGGAATTTAATGAAAGGGGGCAAGGTAGACCCCTCTTGACCCGCTAGGAATGATGTTGGGGTTATTAAAGGGTCCCGTGGGGCAAATAAATTTTTTTTTATTTTTCGCGGTAGAAGCGCTTCTCGGTTCGCGAACCGGGTTGCAAACTGGTAGCGAAACGTGAATTCGCCATTTTGTGTTTCGATTTAATTAAATTACTAGATGGAGGAAAAGCAATGTGAGTATTGGGTATAAGGGTGTATGGGAGACGTATCCTGACCCCTATGTTTTCTGAGGGTGGTTGAGGAGGCTCATATATGTTGATACTTGTCTTCCAGCGGTTGCGCGTGAGCGTTTTTTTTTTTTTTTTTTTGCCGCTTGACTTCTGTTAATGATCGATTCGAAGGAAATTAGGAAGTGTTGATCGCCATTTTGACACTGTGAGTAAATATATTGTTAAAAATAATTGTTATAAATTAATTCGTATTGATAAACATTGTCTGCGCCATCTTGCCTTTTTTCCAATGCCACACTTTTGTTGTGTACGGCAGCCATTTTAGATGTCTTGACCAGACCCACTCTCTCTACGCCGCAGATCCTCAGCATGGCTCCCCACCCTCGCAAGCATCTCCCCCACGCACTGGTCACCCGTGCTCTCTCTCTCATGCATGGGCCATAAACTTCCCCCCATCTGCGCTGCTCTTCCCTGAGTATCACACCCTGTGCCCGCCCGACACCTCCCTTTCACCCTGTTCACTACCGCACCCTCTGACACTCCTCTTCCTCTGTGTCCGATTGTCCAGGCTGGTCCCAGGCTATCACCTAGCCCTGCAGATGTAGTTTATGGCCCCAGCTGTAAAGAATCACCCCTCTTCAAAGGAGTTACAGTAGATCAAGGCCCCCACCCGATGAGATCCCTCACACCACACGCGTTCCTACTATCTGATAACCATCCTGTATTGTGCTTGGGGAGGGGATTCTCACTGTGAGGGTGGGTGGGTCCGAGCCTGAAGCGGAAGATTCCAGGGATGCCTCTTTGTACATCAAAGTTTTCACAATTATGTGTCACATTAAAAATATATAGCACTCCAACAAAGTAGTAGGATTATAAAACTTTAATAACTTATAAATATATACAACGCAACAAAAACAGTAAATACATTTAAACATTTTTTTGAAAAAAGAAGCAACAATGGTCAGTAGCTGTGTTTTGTGCGAATAGTCCCAAGGCAGCACAAAGTGCTGAGTTCTGGACGGCACCCAGGTGATGTTACCTGGGTGCCGCACTGGTTTTTGGTATCCTACAATGCAGCTCCAAAAAACGGCGTGGGGCGTCCCGGGGGGTGCGGGGGGAGGCCTCGTCAGTAGCGGTCTGTTGTGCGAATAGTCCCAAGGCAGCAGAACGCGCTGAGATGTGGATGGCACCCAGGTGATGTCCAGTAAGTTGCCGCACTGGTTTTGGTATCCTACAATGCTGCTCCGAAAAACGGCGTGGGGCGCCCCGGGGGGGGGGAGGCGGCGTGAACAGGCCTCCCCAGGTGGAGGCTCGTCTGCTGTAGTGGGGCGCCCCTTTACCGTTTCAGTTGCCATTCCGCCCGCTTTTGGTTCACTGTGCCAAAATCCGCCATTCAGCTGAGTTGCGCCCACTCTTGTGGTTCAGCGATAGGCGGCGGCTACAGGACTCTCAAAATGGCGGCAGGCTCATTCCTTTTTGGGCCTGGTCCACTAAAATGGCCCTGGGACACCTTGGAACTCGGACGCTTGTCTGCTAGGTCTTGGACCCCATTCTCGAAAGCGTCCCCTGAGCCTTGAAGATTCTACAAAAGTCTTGGGGGCCCCCGACTCCTGCAGGCTTCCGGTGGGGAGCGGCTGCCATGATTGCTCGCGGAATGACCACGACGGAGCCACAAGATGGTGGTGCTTTCATGCTGATGCCAGCTTCAGTCTGAAATATCCAGAAACAAGGTGGGGCTTTCATCGTTTGGGAAAAAAAATGTTTTAATCCAATGAAAAGTGTTATTTTTAGGTCATATGATCAAGCCTTCCATCATTAGGAAACCAAAAGTAAAATGAACCAATGAAAAGTTTTATAAACTAGTCACATGACCTGTTATGCGGCATAGGGCTATAAAAAGCGTAGAAAATCCGTTGGCACGTGAGGCGGCGTCAGTAGTGGACTGATGTGCGAATAGGCCGAAGGCAGCACAACGCGCCAAGATCCGGATGGCACCGAGGTGGTGTCCAGCAAGTTGCCGCACTGGTGTGGCCATCCTACAATGCTGCACCGAAAGTCGGCGTGGGGCGCCCCGTTGGCCTGTGAGGTCGCGTCAGTCAGTGGGGGCTGTTTGAGGATCTGACTGCATTGGAAAGCAATGTGATGCTGTGCGTCGACCCCCAAGATGGAGGCTCCTCGGCTGCAGTGGGGCGCCCCTTGGTGTTTCACTCGCTATCCAGCTGAGTTGCGTCCGCACTTGCGGCTACAGTAGGCCAAAGGCAGCACAACGCGCCGAGATCTGGATGGCACCGAGGTGGTGTCCAGCAAGTAAGCATGGGCGAATTTTGCGGATCTCGCGTTCGCGAATTTTGCGGATTTGCGGATTCGCAATCCGCAAAATCCGCGAATTCCCGCGAATTTGCGGATTTTTTTTTTTTTTTGTGTTCGCCCGTGTTTCTGCCAGTTCGCGAGGGTTTTTACAATTTCGCAATTTGCGAACTTACCTGTCGGGTCGCAAGTTTTGCGAACTTGT
This sequence comes from Lissotriton vulgaris, assembly GCF_964263255.1. Lineage (NCBI taxonomy): Eukaryota > Metazoa > Chordata > Amphibia > Caudata > Salamandridae > Lissotriton > Lissotriton vulgaris. Next base: position 422,103,202 of record NC_141687.1, read on the forward strand.
TGTTTCTACATGTCCAGCCTGTTTGGGACACTCTTCTTCATCACTGCCACTCTCTGTCACCACTGCCACTCTCTGACTACTCATGCCACCCTCTGGCCCACCCATGCCACCCTCTGTTTCATCACCACACCCTCTGGTTGTCCAGTGTACATTATTTTCGGCAAAGCACACCTTCCCTGCCTCAAGTGACCTGAATTAATTTGGGGCTGATTAATGTGTCACAGAATATTTTTTTAGCTGGCACCTGCTTCCTTAGTGCGCCCTGATTAGTGATCTTTTGCACTTGCTAAGTGCTTTCATTGTTGCAAAATTAGTTACAACACCTGCCCTGCCCCAACTGACAATAATGAATTAGGGGCTAATTAATGTGTCACTGAAAGAATTTAAAGTTCCAGCCTGGCACCTGCTTGTCTGCTCCTTTAGCTGTAAATCAGGACCTTTGTGGCATACAGTTAAGGTCAGAGCAGGGTCACACAATAGTTGCAAGCAGGCAACCGAATTCTGGAGGGCCCCCTCAGGAAGCAATACAAAGAATCGTTACAAATCATGAGGTTGACCTTTTGCACCTGCTCATTGCTTTTGCTTTTGCTGAAATCGTTTTGCGGTTTTTTTCGCGCTATTCGCGGGGCGCGGCGTCGTGCGAAACCGACCGCGGAAGCCGCCAATTCGTGCGAATGAGCATTTTATTTTTTTGCGGCTTGTTGTTTCGCGAGTTTTTTTGCAGTATTCGCGAGCCGCTTGCAGCGCAACACGCGAATTTACCCCAAGGTCGAGTACGGGCGCGGCCATTTTGTTTGCGTGACGTATTTCCGTTTCCGCCCGCTATGTATAATCTCGCGCAGTAAGCGCATTGCGAGTAGAGGTTCGCACGAGATCGCGCGGGAAATCTAGAGGTTCGCACGAGATCGCGAGGAAAATCTCGCGCGAACTGACTTTCGCGCTCGGAAACGGGCGCCGGCCATCTTGTTTTTCATTCATTTCCTGTGTCTGGGCATGGTGTTTAATCCTCTTGATATCTTTCCCATCCTTTGCTTGTTTTCAGTTTTTTTTTTACGATTTTGCTTCTTATCTATCCCTCTCTTTTCCTAGCTGTATATTTTTGTCTTTTCTGCTATTTTTCTTTACTTTTAAACTACTTTTGTAAACTCTTTTCTTTTCTTCTTCCCTATCCTATTCTTTCTTAATTTTCTACTTCTTCCTACCTTACCTGCCCAGACCATGGTCAAGCCAGGCGCCGTGAAGCTGCCCAGGCACTTGAGGGCCGCAGCGGCGGCGGGGAGTAGTGCTGGACCCAGTGGCAGGACAGCAGGCGTGAGATCGAGGGGGGAGCAGGTGACGCGCCGGGAGATATTCAGCCCGGAGGAAGTGGGCGCGCTGGTCTACTTCGTCCAGCGCCGCCTGCCCAGGACCATCGCGGGAGGCGGCAGGATCGCGGCCGGCGGCTATAACATGCGGGAGCGCCGGAAGCGGTGGGAGAAGGTGTGCTGGGCCATATCCCACCTCTACGGGGTCCAGCGCACCTACAGCCAGGTCACCCATCGCTGGACGGACCTCCTGGACCGCGAGCGCGACCTGCTGGACCAGCTCGGCTTGGAGATCCCCGGGCTTGGTGAGTAGTAGTAGCCATTGGCATTTAATCACTCACTACTATGATGTTTTCTCCTGCTCTGTGTTGTTGTATTGCAAATATTTGTTTTTTACATGGAGCAAGCCAATAATGCCGCTGATGACGATTACATTGTAGTTAAATTATATTTCAAAATCTTCTGTGCATTTCAGGTGCACTGCTCTCCTTCTCAGTGGGGTTGCTACTATGCTTATTTGTTTTCTATTTCGTGGTCTCATTGGCCTGAGTAACTATTATGTATGAGTGTACTTAACAGAACTGCGTAATGCTAGACACTAGGGGGCAGATTACATTTACAAGCCCCTTGCGCCACGTTTACGTTGCCTTGCGTGACGCAACAGCGGCGTAAACGTGCCGCATCCCTGCAAGTCATTTACAGCATGACGCATCTAGGGAGATGCGTCACGTTATAAAGCCATGGGCCTGCACCACAATGGGTGCGTTCCTAGTACGCAGGGTGGGCGGTCCAGCGGCTGTGCGCCTCGCAAAATTGCCTGCGTGAAATCTACAAGATTTAACGCAGGCACTTCTGCGACGCTGCTACGTCAATTCAATTCCTTATGTCTGCTCGAAGCAGGCGAAAGGACTGACACAGCATGTAAAGTATTGGGTGGCCCTGAGCATTACTGGAGTTGCATTGCGTTGGCGACGTGACTCCAGCGATGCGCCGCTCTTACGTGACGAGATGCGTCACGCAAGTGCCTACCCTTGCGCCAGGGCGCGCCGCATTGTAAATGAGGCACATCTGCCGTGTCGCAAGGGTAGTTTTGCGTGACGCATTTGATCTGGCGCATCTCTGGAGATGCGCCAGAACGCGTAAGTAAGTATGCCCCTAAGGGGCAGAATTGCAATTACCGTCGCATCCCTGCAAAGTAGCAGGGATGCGCCATTAATTGTGCGGCCCGCTACCACCACCAAACATGGTGCGCCGTATTTGCAATGCGGCTCCCCATGGGCCCAAAACGTCACCGAAGCTTTACTGCTGGAGTTGCGTCGCAACGATGGCGCAGCTCCATCAATGCTCTGGGGTACCCTATCTCCCCAATGCTGGGTCAAGCCGTACGTCTGCTTCAAGCAGGTGCAGGGTTTGTGTGACGCATCATTGTCCTAAAGGTGACTGATTGATATTTTGTAGATTTCCCTCAGCCACTATTAGGATGTGTTCCAGCGCAGGAATGCCCTCCCTTGCGCCGGAACGCCCCCTGATGGCGCAGGGCTTTATAACGGGATGCATCTCCCAAATGCGTCACGTTGTTATAATATTATACGCCGCACCATGGCGCCCTTTTTTGTTTAGCTGCTGCGTCACAAAAGTCACGCAAGAACGGCGCAAAAGAGCCGCAAGGGCTTAAATCTGCCCCTTCCTTTGTAACCCTGACAATAAGAAAAATAGTGGCGGTGGATTGATAGTTTGACTATTTAAATGACTGGTAATGTAGCAGGCAACTGTTAGTGTTGTCACTGATCTGACTGAAATCACAATGGAGTTTGTCTGTCACTTTGCGTCTTGCCTGCGGACTGCTGCCTGCCAGTCCTAGGTGAACGTTTCAGTACTTTGTTTAGTGAGTTACGTGACTTTCGAAGTCACAGGTCCGCAAATAAATAAAAAGTAACCATAATCAATATAATTTCGCGGAAATATTTTGTTATTGTTCTTTTGAAATGTTTGATTTGGTTGACATTGACAAGCAACAATCATCCATGTTTTCTGTTCTTTCTTTCATGTTGTACGTCAGCTCCCCCCAGGGGCGAGAGGAGGACACAGGAGCAGCAGGCGGCGGATGCTGTTCATCAACAGGGCCAGGATCGGGCAGGCGAGGGCTCCTCTGCTGGCCCCAGTAAGTTTTCATTTTAGACTAGTACCTATTTTTCCTAGCGTTCCTCATTTGAATTTTTTCAAAATTGTCTTTGCTCTTCTTGTAGACTGTATCTAAATTCTTATCCTGCCTCTACTATGACTCCCTGTGGTATTACTAGATTATTCTTATTAGTCTGTCTGTGTAGCTAACTAAGATTGCACGGTTGGCGAAACTCCCATGATTCTAGTCAGCAATAGCTCTATCAACTTAGTGCAGTCCTCTGGGATTGTCCATAATGTCTTTTGAAGTGTTCTATCTGGACTCATGCTTGCAAAAATTGCAAAACCTTTCGTTCAGTCACTCTAGTCTGGAGGACCAAAAAACACAGATTGTATTTAAATTTAAAAGCTTTATTAAAAGTAAACACATTTATTAAAATGAAGTCATAATAAAACTAAACGTTTAACTGATAATGGAAAAGTGGTTAGTGCTGACGATTAATTGAAGACATTTCTTGTGGTCGAGCCGAGCTCTCACCTGGTTTCAACTTGATCTTGTTGTTAGAAGTCCATCTTCTGTCTGTGTGGAGAAAAATGGTGCGTGTTAAAAAATCAGCCTTCATCAGTTGTGCCAAAAAGTGCAGCAAGACAACCTTCCCTGGAAAAAGGGACATTTTTTTTAACTTTAACGTAGACAGTCACAAATTACATTGTTTTCACATGTCTTCATTCCTAGACCAAATACTAGTGACTAGTGAGTGCTTTATTCTAAGATTCTTAAATGTACTTTGTAGGTGGAACATCTGGTGGCGGGGCCAGTGTGGTGGTGGTGCTCGACACGGAGGCGGAGGGCAATTCATCATCAGGGGAGGAGGCGGCGGCGCCGGCTGTGAGAGTTGAGACGGTGGTGGCGGCCAGAGGTAAGCTCTTATATATTCCTTACTTATTGAGATTGAAGACTAGCTGGGAAGGCAAGAATATGAGATGCATGGCTGGGTGAATGATGAAGCAATGATGGGTGGAAGGACAACAGCCTGGGTGGGTGACACAGAAACTGTATGTGTCCATATACCTGGATCATGCTACTATCTGACTCTTAGATAGCATATGTGTATCTAGAGCAGGGGTACTCATAGTACGGCCCGCGGGCCGGTGGTGGCCCGGCAAGCCTTCCTTGGCGGTGCGCAGACCTTGCAGACAATCACTGCTCCCCCGGCCCCCACAGAGCAGAGGCTTTTTTGTATTTCACCTGTTAGCGCCCCTGCATCTCCACTCTGACAATCACTGCTCCCCCGGCCCCCACAGAGCAGAGTGGAGATGCAAGGCCACAAAGAGGTGAAATAGAACAAAGCCTCTGCTCTGTGGGGCCGGGCAAGCAGTGATTGTCAGGGTGGAGAAGCAGGGGCGCTAAAACAAACAAAGCCTCAATAATATGTTAATGGTCTTTTAAAGACCTGTTAAGTACTTTGGTGTTGTTGTCTGTGTGTGCGCGTTGAGGAAGCGGTCTCAACCCGGGCTGAAGGCTGACACAGATAGACACACACACAGTGAGATGACAGAGGGAGAGGGAGGGCAGGAGGGAGAGAGAGATGGAGGGAGGGCAGGAGGGACAGCAGGAGGGAGAGAGATGTATGTAAATGCTGGGTCTGGTGGCTCAGTGGATGAGGGCATCTGCTGCAGGGACCTGTGTGCAACCTCATGGTCACAAGTTATCGTTTTGCTTTAGCCCCGCCCCCTCTGACTCCGCCCCCACCAGTGCGGCCCTCGGCCACAAACTACACTGTAAATGTAGCCCCTGAGAGAAAGTTTGTGAGTACCCATGATCTAGAGAGAGTAGATGGTCAGTGGATGAACTAAGTGTAACTTTGAAGAGCATGTAACACTGCACCCGCACGTCCGTTCCAGTGTAGGAAAGGCAAGGAAAAGAACTTTTAATTTTGTCCAAATACTACCATAAGTAGTAGCAGTAGTTTGTATTGCAAGCACTGCATAGATCCGGTTATTATGGTGGCCACTCCCTACCTCTCTTAATAAGTTTAGTAGTACTCAGTCATTCATGTGTGGATGTATCACTGCCTGTCACTCAATAAAAAGCAAAGCACCTAAAGTCATCCCATATATAAGCAAAAACATCCCATGTGAAGTGATAGATAATCAGATTATTTATCTTCTTCAATTTTCCATTTCTAGTACTCATTTCCACTGTAGGGTGAAAGTTAAATTAATTAAGCAGTAGCCCTTGAGTTGTAACAGAGTATTCTCAGTGCCACCCGTAATAGAAAAGTAAGAGATTCACCACCTGCATGTACTGGACGGGTACAGTAACGCAACGGCAACGCAAGTCTAGGTCACTCCTCATGGCGTGCGTCTCTTTTTCTCGGGTGCAAGTTTACCGCGCTGGCATTATGCCGGCTTGCAGAAAATAACGTACCAATTTTCCAAAACAAGAGACAAGAAGAAGAATAAGACTGGTGTACTTTCATAGTCGACTCCAATGGAAGTCCACAGTGCTCATAGAATTTGTTCCTTAAACTCCCACTAATGTTAGAGCAAGGATGAAGAAGTGTGAGGTTAGATAGATACTGGCCTCAATAGTTATGTAATGCGCTTGCAAGTTGCTAGTTGTACTGCAGCACACATTTCTGCTGAATGATTGAGTTAATCTTAAAGAGCATTGGTTACAGACTATGTCTTTCTTTCTTCATATAGGTTCTCCTTCCAAACGAACAAGGAGGAAGGAGCTGGCTAGAGCGGCCCGGCAACGGAGAATCGAGGCCACTGTTGCGGAATATCGGCGGCTGGTGGCCCTGGAGGACGTGGAAAGTGTGCGGTCGACAACAACGACAACGTCGTCCTCCGTGGCCTCACCGGCTGCCACCGTGACCCAGCACAGTGGTCCACCGAGACTGAGCCGGGCTGCCAAAGGCAAACGCCACCGCCGAGCAGCAAGGCCAACAGCTGCTTCTCACAGGCCTTGCACCTGCAAGGCAGTGAAGGCACGCCTGCGCCGCACTACCCTGATGGTGTCCCGCCTTCAGCAGGAGCTCGCCTTGCTCTGCGAGGAGCATGATGCCCTGGCCCAAAAAGTTAACAGCATCCACCCATAGTGTCCCTTGCCCCTTTTTTAGAGACTTTTGGGGGGTGGGAATTGGGAGTTGGGTTTTTGGGGACTTTTGAAGGACAATCGTTGGGGTTAGGGAGGGTCTTGCGGGAGATTATTTTGTTAGGGATATAAATATACTTTTTCAAACTTTATCTGAGCATACCTGTTTTTTACTGCTTGCCTGGTGGGTGGGGGTTTAACGTTGACTGTTTTCCTGAAAGTTTAGTTCCATTTTCTTCCTTTAAGTGTAAATGCCCAAATGTTTTCAACACTAAGTGCCTCTCACAGACTAAGTGAAGTGAATCCAAGAGTCCTAGGACTTTAGTAGTACTACCTTCAGGCTCTCGTCTCTCGTACTAATACTCCATTATACCCCCAAACCACCAAACGCTTATCTTACCTGTAATTTGTGTTTGAAAGTAGGGCTAGGCCCAGGGCTGGCTCCACGGGAAACACCGAATAACGTTGGCAATCTTGGTCGGATAAAATTTCCTCATAGCGGTGGTAGTAGTGGTGTGACACAGTGGCAGTTGCATGCCTATGAAAAAAAAGAAAATGAAATCTGGTTTGTCCTCCTGAGCAATTCAACGGTACAACTGAGAATATAGCAGGTGACAGAAGTACAGTAGAGCAGTGCCACATTGTAGCCTAACAAATGGTAAAGTATAACTACTAATTCGGTTGAAGTTCTTTCACATTAGCAATGGTTCTTTGTCAAGCAGAGTAAGAATATATCATCGACAACTGTGGAAAGAAAGAATGCGACAGTACAGGGCCTGTGTGGAATTATTGATAACTATATTCAACATAAGGTCTCTGTAGCCAGATACCCGAGAGCCTTGCTGGTCACTATAAATCCATTCACAACAACACTCAATGGGGTTGGTCTGGAAGGTGTCACGTTTACTCCCCGTGATCCAGTCGATGCAAATATGGTTCCACCTCCAAATGTCACCAACACCCAGAAGTGTAAACACAGGGTGTTCGAGGCATTAGGCGAGGGAGAAAAATAACAAACTAAAATAAAAAATGTGGGATGGGTAAAGGTAGGGTCAGCAGGGAAAGGATACCTGTAAGAGAAGACAAGACAGGCATCAGTGAAGTGATGTCCTAACATACAAGGGTACTCTCATATAGTCTCACTAAATAGTCTGCAAGTCTCCCGCCTACTCATGGGAAATGTAGTTTCATAGTACGGTAGGCGCTTAGGGGCTGCGTAACCTGACAGAAGGTATAGTAGATAGAAAAGGAGAAATTGCTTTTTTTCTAGGTGTCCCCTCACTCACCAGGGTTGCCCCTTGGTGACATGCTTCATCATTGGGGCCATCCCAGTCCTCTACGGCCTGGGGCGTGCTGCGACTTGCGAATTACGTAGGAGCACTTACAAATGACTATGTGTGGTGCAGATAGTGGAGTGGACTAAGTGATGTGTTAAGGGATCAATGTAGAAGCCGAGAGAGAGCAAAGAAATGCAGTCACAGTCAGAGAAAAAGGCAAGGGATACTGTATCTATGTGGTTGTAGTGGTCCTGTTGGAAGTGGTAAGTAAGTTGCCCGCAGAAAAAAAATCCTCCTATTAGCGGCACTCCTCCATTGCAGCCGACGCTTCGTCCACCGATGTTGGTCACCAGAAGACACCCTGTCCACTGCCTGCCTGATGCTGAATTGTGGCTCGCTACTGTGAAGCCTGACTCCATCCTTTTTTCCCCATTGCAGAGACTGAAACCCGGCCTGTAATTATTCAACGAAAAACAGGAAGTGATATAATATTACAACACCACTGATAAATAAATATAAGGTATGTAGGCTGTGGAGTGCAAAAAGTCACAATTTGTTTTTCCTAGTAGACAGACAGTACAATGTTTTTGAAAGTGCGTACTCTGAGTCACCTTTTGAAGGATAAGTAAGTATGGGCAAATTAATGTAGCGGATCTTGCCCCTCAAGCTAGGTGTACTGTAAACTGTGTTTTAGAACAAAAATAGATCTTCCTAGCAGTGCTCCCACCCAAAAAACGAGGCCTAGCAGAAAACTGGAGACAAAACTTACTTTGAAAGTAAAAGTAGGCCGAAGTACCCTAATTACCCATTACCCCCCGTGGATTGTATTCAAACCACTTGCAAGCAACCAAGCAAAAGTAGCCATAGCCAGCATCGCTCCAAGACTCGAAATCCCCCCCACTCAAACACATGCAATAGAAATACTGCTAACCCTAACGAACCCTAAGTTAAGAATAGTGGCAAAGGCTTTCTTTAACTATGCCAAATCCCCCCTTTCCCACCATGGATTTTCTTCAAATGACTTGCAACCAAAATTACACATTCTCACGAGTGCTCTAAGACCCCAGAACTCAGTTTGAAAAATCTAGAACACCCCGATACACATGCAATCCTGCTGCTAGGGCTAACCCTAACGAACCCTAAGTTACAAAAAGTGCCAAAACTAAAGGCTTTTCCGCGCGGATTTTGTCCCAACCACTTCTACCCGGTATTAGACCTTCCCAGGAATGCCCCAAGACCCGGCAACCCACCCGCCAAGAAGCATAACACCCCCAAACAGGCCAAAAGCAAAATCTCATACTTGCAATATTTCTGGGCCTTCGGTCCAAACGCGCTGCGTAGCTAGGCCATAAGTCGGGGTTGGCACGACGGATTTCCTGAAAAGCAAATGCAATCAAGATTAGAGTGTCCCAGCAGTGCTCCCAGACCACGAAACTCACCCGCAAACACCAGGAAGCCCCCCAAACAGGCCCCCGAAAACGCTACATAGAGCAAAATGTCAGAAATAGCCCAAAAAAAAAATCGGCCTGGATTTTGTCCCAACCACTTCTACCCGGTATTAGACCTTCCCAGGAATGCCCCAAGACCCGGCAACCCACCCGCCAAGAAGCATAACACCCCCAAACAGGCCAAAAGCAAAATCTCATACTTGCAATATTTCTGGGCCTTCGGTCCAAACGCGCTGCGTAGCTAGGCCATAAGTCGGGGTTGGCACGACGGATTTCCTGAAAAGCAAATGCAATCAAGATTAGAGTGTCCCAGCAGTGCTCCCAGACCACGAAACTCACCCGCAAACAGACGGAACCCCCCCTAAGAGCACCTCAAAGGCAAGCAAGTCATCAAAAACACAAAAAAAATTCCGCCTGGGATTTGGTCCAAAACACTTTTATCCGGTATTAGAGCTTCCCAGCAATGGCCCCAGAGCCGTCAACCCAGGAGAAAACGAGTAGAAGACCCCCAAACAGCCAAAGAGCAAAAGTACAAAAATGGGGACTTAGTCACTTTTTCACAAATTTCCCAAATCACTCCGCGCGCGCTCTGCAGCTAGGCCCTAAGTCCCCTCAGCCACCATGGATTTGCTTCAAACCTCTTGCAAAGTAAAGTATATATAGCCAGCAGTGCTCCCACACCACGAAACTCACCCGCAAACACCAGGAAGCCCCCCAAACAGGCCCCCGAAAACGCTACATAGAGCAAAATGTCAGAAATAGCCCCAAAAAAAATCGGCCTGGATTTTGTCCCAACCACTTCTACCCGGTATTAGACCTTCCCAGGAATGCCCCAAGACCCGGCAACCCACCCGCCAAGAAGCATAACACCCCCAAACAGGCCAAAAGCAAAATCTCATACTTGCAATATTTCTGGGCCTTCGGTCCAAACGCGCTGCGTAGCTAGGCCATAAGTCGGGGTTGGCACGACGGATTTCCTGAAAAGCAAATGCAATCAAGATTAGAGTGTCCCAGCAGTGCTCCCAGACCACGAAACTCACCCGCAAACACCAGCAAGCCCCCCAAACAGGCCCCCGAAAACGCTACATAGAGCAAAATGTCTGAAATAGCCCAAAAAAAATCGGCCTGGATTTTGTCCCAACCACTTCTACCCGGTATTAGACCTTCCCAGGAATGCCCCAAGACCCGGCAACCCACCCGCCAAGAAGCATAACACCCCCAAACAGGCCAAAAGCAAAATCTCATACTTGCAATATTTCTGGGCCTTCAGTCCAAACGCGCTGCGTAGCTAGGCCATAAGTCGGGGTTGGCACGACGGATTTCCTGAAAAGCAAATGCAATCAAGATTAGAGTGTCCCAGCAGTGCTCCCAGACCACGAAACTCACCCGCAAACACCAGGAAGCCCCCCAAACAGGCCCCCGAAAACGCTACATAGAGCAAAATGTCTGAAATAGCCCAAAAAAAATCGGCCTGGATTTTGTCCCAACCACTTCTACCCGGTGTTAGACCTTCCCAGGAATGCCCCAAGACCCGGCAACCCACCCGCCAAGAAGCATAACACCCCCAAACAGGCCAAAAGCAAAATCTCATACTTGCAATATTTCTGGGCCTTCGGTCCAAACGCGCTGCGTAGCTAGGCCATAAGTCGGGGTTGGCACGACGGATTTCCTGAAAAGCAAATGCAATCAAGATTAGAGTGTCCCAGCAATGCTCTCAGACCATGAAACTCACCCACAAACAGACGGAACCCCCCCTAAGACCACCTCAAAGGCAAGCAAGTCATCAAAAACACAAAAAAATTTCCGCCTCGGATTTGGCACAAACCACTTTTAGTGCTTCCCAGCAATGGCCCCAGACCCGTCAACTCACCTGCAAAGAGGTAGAACAACACCCCCACAAGTGCTGAGTCTTTCTTCATTGGGCGTAAACCAGCCCTCTGCTTTGATGGAAATAGGAGTCTGGAGGAGGAGGATAGAGGAGCATGTTCTTCTGAACTTGTGAACCTGAGGAATGCAGACTGCGGCACCTTCAAATAAATTAGCAAACAAGTGAAGACAGTTCTGCTGATGGGCTTGTCTTTGTGATAATCTGATTAAAGTTTGAATTATATTAACTGTGCACAACAAAGAAAGACAGACACACAGGAATAAAAGTGAATAAGGATGAAAAAGAAAGTTATTGATTCGTTGTCTCATTTTCAGGGCTCGAAGTCGGAATCACGGTCCAGGAATAAGAATAAGGCTTCGTCATCATACTCTGCGAATTCAGCCCGGGTGAGGTCAGTGCCACCTGACAGAGTAGAAATTCCCTCATCTATGGTGCTGGCCACCTCCTCTTCATCCGGCACGCTCTCTCGTACTCTTATATCTGGTGGTATGAGGTGCTGATTCATCTTGATCATTGTTAACCTCTCCACATTTTTGGGCGAGAGGCGGCTCCGTTTGGGAGTTACAATCCCACCAGCCGCACTGAAAACCCGTTCAGAAGACACACTTGCGAGTGGGCAAGACAAGTAGTTTAAAGCCAGGTTGGTGAGCTGTGGCCACAATTCTTTTTTCCCATGCCAATACGCCAATGGGTCAGAATTAACATAGACCTCTGTGGAGTCATTCAGATAGTCCTTCACCATCGACTCAAGGTCCTCCTCCAAGGTTCCTCCACTTTGCGTAGCTCTTGCTGTGCCTCTGGCCTTTTGAGAACCAAACCCACGCAGAGCTAGCCAATCCTCTTCAGCCTCCAATGTTTCTGCTGTCTTTCGTGCAGATGATGCGGTTGCCGGTGTCTTTAACGGCTGAGAGGTCACTTGTGCCACAGCCACAGGTGCAGAAGTGGATTGTTTTGACTGGGGATGGCCTGCTGATGTACTGCCATTTCCTTCAATTTCCAGCCGTTCTGTTTCAAACTTCTTGGCTGACAAGGCTAGCCAACGTTTGTACTTTGTAACATCTTCATCAGCAAAAGAAAAGAATGCTCTGCCTGCCAGCGCCTTTTTGTAGCGTGGATCCAGAATAGTAGCACAAATGTAATGCTGTTCTGAGTGGATCTTTTGAAGACGTTCATCACCTTGTAGGAGCTCTAATAATTGCTCAGCCAGAAGCAAAGAAGAGTCTTTCTTTTTGTCATCTTTTCGAAACACAGAACACACCTCCTTCAGTTGGTCCTCCAGCATGTACAACAATGGGATAGCTTTTCCCAAATTAGAGTCCTCCTTGCTGACTGCACGCGTGAAGACCTCAAAAGGACGAAGCATGCGTGTTAGGCTTTCAACTATGTTCCATTGCGGCCCACCCATCCTCAGCTCCTCTATACCCTCTTTCAAGAAATATTGATCGAGTTGCGTATACTGCTCATACAGACGCTCAAGCATGTAGAAGGTTGAGTTCCAACGTGTTACCACCTCCTGGATGAGTGCTTTCACTGGCATTTGACATTGATATAGCATGCTCCTCAGCTGCTTGCGGGCCTTAAAAGAATGCCTGAAATGCTTGCAAATTTTTCGGCAGTTCTCCAATACACTGGACGCTGCACTGAGTTTATTACCCAAGAATTTTTGGACAACCAGGTTTATACAGTGCGCCAAACACGGCACTCTGAAATAGTAACCGTCCCTCATGGCCTTAACTATATTGGAGCCATTGTCCGTGGAAACATAACCAACCTTGCGTTTTAGTGGGGACAGACAGTTAAGGACCTTTGTGTTAAAGACATCCAAAATGTTTTCTGCTGTGTGACGTTTCTCCAAACCAAACATGGCTAGTGTTGCATGTTTCCGAGCACCTTTAAAAACAATGTTAGTGTCAACACCTGAGTTTAGCTTTGCTTTAGCCCCTGAAAAAGAGACCCAGTGTGCAGTGATGCACATGTAATCAGCGCCTGCGCCACTGGTCCACATGTCTGTTGTCAGATGTATAGTGTGAACAGCACTCTTCTGCAAAGCTGCCCCAATCGCCTTCAGAACATCTTCATGTAGTGCTGGAACCGCAACTCGGGCAAAATAGAACCGGCTAGGAACCTTCCATTTAGGGCAGAGCGCTGTCACTAATTCTAGAAAACCAACCCCTTCGACAAAAGAAAAAGGGAGAAGGTCCAGAGCTAGCATTTTAGCCAGCTTAGTGTTATACAGACGGGTCATTGGGTGGTTGCGTTCATATTGCGCTTCTGTAAACAACATCTTTTTAATGTTGCCCTGGACCAATGATTTACGGGATGATGATCTCTTCGACCCAGTTACGCTCGCTGATGAACTTTTCCGCATTGATGTCTCACTCTCTCCCACACTCTTAGTGTGGCTCCCATGGGGTGTGCTGCTGACATGGGAACTGGGTGTAAGTGAAGTGTTTGGATCGTCTTCTTCTACCTCCTCGTCATCAGCAGATGACAAATCAACGTTTTCATTACGTGCAATTCCGGCTTTCTTGACCGCCTCTAGGTGCGGAAACCATTGGACAGGGTGCCTTCTCTCAAGATGACCTCTCTGGCCTCCGGTACCATAGTTAGAACCAAGCTTACCACGACTATATCGAAGCTTACAAAGGCTACAAATGGCTACGTTTTCCTTTTTTGGGCAAACACTAAAGAAGTCCCAAACTGGAGACTTGAAATGTCTTCGGGGGCCGCCGCCGGAGGAGGCGTCGATACTGGTGGTGGTGGTCCTGCTGCTAATGACAGATGAAGTGGAGGATGTGGATTGCCGAACTTCAGTACGTTTTGCACTTTCACCACCACGAATTGAGGTCGAGGACGAGGTGGGTACCTTCTTGCGAGGAAGAAATATGGAAGCGGTAGGTTTTGGTGTACTACTTAACTCCAAATCTAATGATTCCATTTCCATTGCCTCCTCGCCGACATCATCATCACGCTCAGCAGCTTCTCGGGATAGGGTCAAAATGTCTCTTTGCTGCATGCCCGGTGGGGCTGCAGTGACCTTTGTGATGACTGGCTCGTCGTCATCGTGAGAGGCTTCATCACCAGCAGTATCTGTCACTTCTTGTTGAGCCTCATCACACTCCATAGGTTTGAGTTTTTGGACGACCTTCCTTTTACGCTTAGGTACCGGTGGCAGATCATGGTGTGCCTCTGCCTCACTGTCAGACCGCAGTTGTCGTGGTTCCCAAGACAGATCACTTGCACCAGAACGAGGTGGGCTTGAAGAAGATGTAGACACCCCCCTTGATCTTTTCCTTGCTAGGGATGTGGAAGACAATGAATGATCATCAGGAGGAGTGGCTTCCAATGATACCTCAGCTTCATTGTCGATTTCCAAATGTGCCCCTACTTCGGGAGGAACAACTATTGTGGGCACTTGTGAACGTCCATGCACCTTTGCTTGCGCATCTCCTTTTGCTGCCTCTCCTTCCACATGTACTTGGGCGTGTACTTGCACATGGTGTTGTTGTTGCGGCTGTGGTTGTTCAACACTTGTCAGATGAGTTACAACAACCTGTGTTGATTCAGGGACATTGCTGCTACTTTCTTGCGATGAGCCAACATCACTGGTCGATGGTGATTGGAGAAGTACACTGACTGCCTCTGAAGCACTCAAGGGCTTTGACTTAAGTTGGCGTGGTGGTGGAGGCACTGAACCCAATGGAGCAGGGGTGCTGCTCTCAGGTTGGTCCCCAGCAGATCCTGCTGCTGCAGGCGTACTTTTTTTTTTGCTCCCAAAAAAAGTGGCGGGTGACACACCAGCCTCCTTGGTAACTTGCTTCTTCTGCTCCTTACTAGCAACTTTCTTGCTAGAGGAGCTACGGAGAACTTTCTTTGGGGCCATCTTCTTCAGAGCAGGTCAGACAGCAGGCCGCAGTTGCACGAATTGTAGAGTTGTCTGAGGCCAGACGTGACGTCGCGTGACGTTATGCTGCACACACACACCGCTGCAGGACTTCTTCCTGGCACTGGTGGTTCTCTTGAGTCTTGTGCACCTAAAAAAAATGGAAGACAGAGGAACATCAGTTCAGTTATAGAGCACAAAAAAATCGAAAAACACTGCAAAATCAGCACAATCCCAATCCATCCATGCCCTCCATAATGTTTAAATTCAAGACAACCCACAGAAAGACTAGGCCCATGCAAGACTCACTACCCCTGGGCATAAATAAAGGTTGAAAAGTAGGCAAAATGGTTGGAGGCCTAACAACAAAGCCTGCATTCAAAATGGCCACTTGCCTGCCAAGCACATGGCCAGTGCCTGTAGCTGCACTCAAAATGGCCACCAGCCACATGGCATGTCCCTCCCCATGAACACCCCCAAAAATCGAAAAACACTGCAAAATCAGCACAATCCTATTCCATCCATGGCCTCCATGATGTTTAAATTCAAGACAGCCCACAGAAAGACTAGGCCCATGCTAGACTCAAATACCCCTGGTGAAAAGGCCCCAACAACAGGTCAAAAATCGAAAAACACAAAATTGTACAAAAAAAAAAAATCGAAAAACACAGAAAAATCAGCACAATCCCAATTCATCTATGGCCTCCATGATGTTTAAATTCAAGACAACCCACAGAAATACTAGGCCCATGCAAGACTCACTACCCCTGGCATAAATAAAGGTTGAAAAGTAGGCAAAATGGTTGGAGGCCTAACAACAAAGCCTGCATTCAAAATGGCCACTTGCCTGCCAGCACATGGCCAGTGCCTGTAGCTGCACTCAAAATGGCCACCAGCCACATGGCATGTCCCTCCCCATGAACACCCCCAAAAATCGAAAAACACTGCAAAATCAGCACAATCCCATTCCATCCATGATGTTTAAATTCAAGACAGCCCACAGAAAGACTAGGCCCCATGCACCACTCACTACCCCTGGTCAAGGCCCCAACAACAGGTCAAAAATCGAAAAACCCAAAATTGTACAAAAAAAAAAAATCGAAAAACACAGAAAAATCAGCACAATCCCAATTCATCTATGGCCTCCATGATGTTTAAATTCAAGACAACCCACAGAAATACTAGGCCCATGCAAGACTCACTACCCCTGGCATAAATAAAGGTTGAAAAGTAGGCAAAATGGTTGGAGGCCTAACAACAAAGCCTGCATTCAAAATGGCCACTTGCCTGCCAGCACATGGCCAGTGCCTGTAGCTGCACTCAAAATGGCCACCAGCCACATGGCATGTCCCTCCCCATGAACACCCCCAAAAATCGAAAAACACTGCAAAATCAGCACAATCCCATTCCATCCATGATGTTTAAATTCAAGACAGCCCACAGAAAGACTAGGCCCCATGCACCACTCACTACCCCTGGTCAAGGACCCAACAACAGGTCAAAAATCGAAAAACACAAAATTTTACAAAAAAAAAAATCGAAAAACACAGAAAAATCAGCACAATCCCAATTCATCTATGGCCTCCATGATGTTTAAATTCAAGACAACCCACAGAAATACTAGGCCCATGCAAGACTCACTACCCCTGGCATAAATAAAGGTTGAAAAGTAGGCAAAATGGTTGGAGGCCTAACAACAAAGCCTGCATTCAAAATGGCCACTTGCCTGCCAGCACATGGCCAGTGCCTGTAGCTGCACTCAAAATGGCCACCAGCCACATGGCATGTCCCTCCCCATGAACACCCCCAAAAATCGAAAAACACTGCAAAATCAGCACAATCCCATTCCATCCATGATGTTTAAATTCAAGACAGCCCACAGAAAGACTAGGCCCCATGCACCACTCACTACCCCTGGTCAAGGCCCCAACAACAGGTCAAAAATCGAAAAACACAAAATTTTACAAAAAAAAAAAATCGAAAAACACAGAAAAATCAGCACAATCCCAATTCATCTATGGCCTCCATGATGTTTAAATTCAAGACAACCCACAGAAATACTAGGCCCATGCAAGACTCACTACCCCTGGCATAAATAAAGGTTGAAAAGTAGGCAAAATGGTTGGAGGCCTAACAACAAAGCCTGCATTCAAAATGGCCACTTGCCTGCCAGCACATGGCCAGTGCCTGTAGCTGCACTCAAAATGGCCACCAGCCACATGGCATGTCCCTCCCCATGAACACCCCCAAAAATCGAAAAACACTGCAAAATCAGCACAATCCCATTCCATCCATGATGTTTAAATTCAAGACAGCCCACAGAAAGACTAGGCCCCATGCACCACTCACTACCCCTGGTCAAGGCCCCAACAACAGGTCAAAAATCGAAAAACACAAAATTTTACAAAAAAAAAAAATCGAAAAACACAGAAAAATCAGCACAATCCCAATTCATCTATGGCCTCCATGATGTTTAAATTCAAGACAACCCACAGAAATACTAGGCCCATGCAAGACTCACTACCCCTGGCATAAATAAAGGTTGAAAAGTAGGCAAAATGGTTGGAGGCCTAACAACAAAGCCTGCATTCAAAATGGCCACTTGCCTGCCAGCACATGGCCAGTGCCTGTAGCTGCACTCAAAATGGCCACCAGCCACATGGCATGTCCCTCCCCATGAACACCCCCAAAAATCGAAAAACACTGCAAAATCAGCACAATCCCATTCCATCCATGATGTTTAAATTCAAGACAGCCCACAGAAAGACTAGGCCCCATGCACCACTCACTACCCCTGGTCAAGGCCCCAACAACAGGTCAAAAATCGAAAAACCCAAAATTGTACAAAAAAAAAAAATCGAAAAACACAGAAAAATCAGCACAATCCCAATTCATCTATGGCCTCCATGATGTTTAAATTCAAGACAACCCACAGAAATACTAGGCCCATGCAAGACTCACTACCCCTGGCATAAATAAAGGTTGAAAAGTAGGCAAAATGGTTGGAGGCCTAACAACAAAGCCTGCATTCAAAATGGCCACTTGCCTGCCAGCACATGGCCAGTGCCTGTAGCTGCACTCAAAATGGCCACCAGCCACATGGCATGTCCCTCCCCATGAACACCCCCAAAAATCGAAAAACACTGCAAAATCAGCACAATCCCATTCCATCCATGATGTTTAAATTCAAGACAGCCCACAGAAAGACTAGGCCCCATGCACCACTCACTACCCCTGGTCAAGGACCCAACAACAGGTCAAAAATCGAAAAACACAAAATTTTACAAAAAAAAAAATCGAAAAACACAGAAAAATCAGCACAATCCCAATTCATCTATGGCCTCCATGATGTTTAAATTCAAGACAACCCACAGAAATACTAGGCCCATGCAAGACTCACTACCCCTGGCATAAATAAAGGTTGAAAAGTAGGCAAAATGGTTGGAGGCCTAACAACAAAGCCTGCATTCAAAATGGCCACTTGCCTGCCAGCACATGGCCAGTGCCTGTAGCTGCACTCAAAATGGCCACCAGCCACATGGCATGTCCCTCCCCATGAACACCCCCAAAAATCGAAAAACACTGCAAAATCAGCACAATCCCATTCCATCCATGATGTTTAAATTCAAGACAGCCCACAGAAAGACTAGGCCCCATGCACCACTCACTACCCCTGGTCAAGGCCCCAACAACAGGTCAAAAATCGAAAAACACAAAATTTTACAAAAAAAAAAAATCGAAAAACACAGAAAAATCAGCACAATCCCAATTCATCTATGGCCTCCATGATGTTTAAATTCAAGACAACCCACAGAAATACTAGGCCCATGCAAGACTCACTACCCCTGGCATAAATAAAGGTTGAAAAGTAGGCAAAATGGTTGGAGGCCTAACAACAAAGCCTGCATTCAAAATGGCCACTTGCCTGCCAGCACATGGCCAGTGCCTGTAGCTGCACTCAAAATGGCCACCAGCCACATGGCATGTCCCTCCCCATGAACACCCCCAAAAATCGAAAAACACTGCAAAATCAGCACAATCCCATTCCATCCATGATGTTTAAATTCAAGACAGCCCACAGAAAGACTAGGCCCCATGCACCACTCACTACCCCTGGTCAAGGCCCCAACAACAGGTCAAAAATCGAAAAACACAAAATTTTACAAAAAAAAAAAATCGAAAAACACAGAAAAATCAGCACAATCCCAATTCATCTATGGCCTCCATGATGTTTAAATTCAAGACAACCCACAGAAATACTAGGCCCATGCAAGACTCACTACCCCTGGCATAAATAAAGGTTGAAAAGTAGGCAAAATGGTTGGAGGCCTAACAACAAAGCCTGCATTCAAAATGGCCACTTGCCTGCCAGCACATGGCCAGTGCCTGTAGCTGCACTCAAAATGGCCACCAGCCACATGGCATGTCCCTCCCCATGAACACCCCCAAAAATCGAAAAACACTGCAAAATCAGCACAATCCCATTCCATCCATGATGTTTAAATTCAAGACAGCCCACAGAAAGACTAGGCCCCATGCACCACTCACTACCCCTGGTCAAGGCCCCAACAACAGGTCAAAAATCGAAAAACCCAAAATTGTACAAAAAAAAAAAATCGAAAAACACAGAAAAATCAGCACAATCCCAATTCATCTATGGCCTCCATGATGTTTAAATTCAAGACAACCCACAGAAATACTAGGCCCATGCAAGACTCACTACCCCTGGCATAAATAAAGGTTGAAAAGTAGGCAAAATGGTTGGAGGCCTAACAACAAAGCCTGCATTCAAAATGGCCACTTGCCTGCCAGCACATGGCAAGTGCCTGTAGCTGCACTCAAAATGGCCACCAGCCACATGGCATGTCCCTCCCCATGAACACCCCCAAAAATCGAAAAACACTGCAAAATCAGCACAATCCCATTCCATCCATGGCCTCCATGATGTTTAAATTCAAGACAGCCCACAGAAAGACTAGGCCCATGCTAGACTCAAATACCCCTGGTCAAGGCCCCAACAACAGGTCAAAAATCGAAAAACACAAAATTTTACAAAAAAAAAAAATCGAAAAACACAGAAAAATCAGCACAATCCCAATTCATCTATGGCCTCCATGATGTTTAAGTTCAAGACAACCCACAGAAAGAATCAGTCCACCCACCACTGAGTACCCCTGGGAAAAGGCCCCAAAACAGCCCAAAAATCGAAAATCCCAAAATTTTAGTTGCAGCAACTGTAATGCCCCAAACAAACTTACTTGTAAAATTTCTAATCCAACAGTGATCCAAAGAAAGTCAAAAAGGCCTCAAATCCAAAGATCCAGCAGCATCCACAAAAGGTAATCCTTCCAGGTCCACATCCGAATGAAAAGTGACCAGGAGATGGACAAAGCACTGGGAGGAGCCTGCTGAACAGGAACAGGAAGTTGAAGACTATGGGGCACTTCCTTCCTCCCACCCCCCTGCCCCCCTCCCCAAAATGGACTCCTCGCTAAAAAAGTGCAGGCAAATGTCAAACTAAGGAGTTATTCACATAAAAATCATCATTTCTAGAAGGTTTATGCTGCTTGCTGGTGGATTTCTTGTGCAGAATTGCAAATTTATATTTTCGCGCGCCGCATCTCAAATCTCGCAATTGCGAAGTACCGCGAGACGTGATCTCGCCGTACTCGCGTTGACAAACTCTCGCTGGCAAGCCGCGATGACGTAATCGCGCTCGCCAATTCCCGCGGGATCACACAGCAAGATCCAAAATGGCGCAGCACTCGCAAACTATCGAAAAAAACAACTCGGCAAACGATGATAAACGCCGCGCGCCGCAAAAATTGTATCACCAACGCCGCGCGCCGCCAAAAAAATCCGCTGCGTGCGAATTTGCGGATTTTGCGGGAAATCCGCAAATCTCGCGGATTGCGGATTTCCCGAAAATCCGCAAAATCCGCGAGCGGAACGGATTTTCCGCCCATGCTTACCAGCAAGTTGCCGCACTGGTGTGGCCATCCTACAATGCTGCGCCGAAAGTCGGCATGGGGTGCCCCGTTGGCCTGTGAGGTGGTGTCAGTAGCGGACCAATGTGTGAATAGGCCGGAACCAGCACAAGGCGCCAAGATCCGGATGGCACCGAGGTGGTGTCATAGTTGAGAGTTCTGAGCAGCGCTTGTAACACTGTCTGAAGCTTATTTGCACCTGCTGCAGCTTCACTATTGCCCTGGTGTGGCCAAAGATCGCCCATGACATAGGCGGCCGGCTCCCGGGGTCTGGCGGAACTTTTTTCCTTTTCCTTCCTGCATCTTGTCCCACAATCCGTTTGACCTGAAGACACGACCAGGTCCCTGAATGTGTGCAGGGGGACGCTATTGATTGAATCAAAATGGCGGCTTCACACAAAGCTTACTCAAGCGTTGCTGCTGATGCTATACAGACAAAAACTGGTTTTCCGTTTGTACATTGTTCAGGATTTTTCCATCCAAGGCTGGTTGAGAGTTTGTAGAACAATGGCTTCAGATTTTCAACATACTACTCTTCAACATTCTTCCTAAATGTAACAATGTGAGACTCACTAGGAGAACTGCTGTTTATCTTTCCTTTCAAAATGCTGCCAACAATATTTTCTGAATGGAAGACACCACAAGGCGCTGAGATCCGGTTGGCACCGAGGTGGTGTCCAGCAAGTTGCCGCACTGGTGTGGCCATCCTACAATCCTGCGCCGAAAGTCGGCGTGGGGTGCCCGAAGGGGGGGGGGGAGGCGGCGCAAACGAGCCGAAATATAGTTATGGTAATTATACCATGCATCGTCATATGGAAAGGTGGCACCGATTAATTATAGTGCTGCACAAATGAGAGATTTGGTGGACAACCCCCGACCTGCCAGTACATCCACCAATGAAGTGGCACTGACAGCATCAGAGGCAAGGGAAACGGTCCCAAATATTCAGAAGAACTTTGGAAAGATTAAAATGACATGTTTAGATTGTGGCAAATTAATTTCATGTGGACAGATGAGTGTTAATCTAATAAATAGAGCTTATGAACATCATCATAGTCGATGGTTGGTGGAGACATTTTGACTGTATCCTGGACCTGCCCGGCCTCGCCCAAAATAGCGCCGGTATAAATGGGACTCGTAACTCCTTGTTGTGTACTGGTTGCACAACCTTGATATCACGAGATACGTATGCAGTTTTGAAGCACATGGCGGGCGGGGACGAGAATTGATTGAATATTTCGACATCCCTATTGATATTAAGTTCTGATGTGTTATTGATTACTGTACTATTGAAAGTTCGAATTAACGTCACCCATGGTACTTGCCCGCAAATGTATATCTAGATAATTTTATTGTAAGTGGCCCTGTCGTATTTTAATTACAAAATGTACGTCCACCGATTCCGCAACTGTTAGACACCTTAGTTCTTGCAACCTAATGGCCCACTCGTTACGTTCCTCTACAGTGTAAATGTCTCCTCATCATATACGATTCCAGTTTGCTCCGTGGCCGGCCCACGTGGTTATAGGCCCGTATTTGTATACTGACATTTTCACAATAAAGGTTTTTAAAACAAAACATGGTAGTAGTATTTACATTGGTAAAGTTTTTAATTTTAGTCACTTTTTTCGAATCAGTAAAAGGCAAGTGAAATAAAGCAGTCCAATTACATGACGGATAAAAGGTATAATACGCAGGAACGCAGTAAAGATAAATGGTCAAGGGCTGTTGTGTTTTCTACTCCTGCAACATAAAGTGATCGATAAGAATCTGATATTCAGGCGTATCAGCGACTAAGACAGCAGGCCGAGCATCTTTTGCTCAACGGCTCCGTCATGGGACGAAGAAACGCCCTTTTTCTCGAAAAAGGAATATATTTTACTTGCAGGACAGTTGTAAATTTTCCGGGAAAGTACATTCGCCTGGAACATTATAACATATATGTTTAAGAAAAAATAATGTTCGAAAGCAATAAAAAGCGTAATTTTTAGGTCATATGACCAAGCCTTTCATCATTAGAATAACAAAAGTAAAATGAACCAATGAAAAGTTTTATTAACAAGTCACATGACCTGTTATGCTTACGTTACGTGCAGCGCGCCGCGCCCCGGATCGCTTCCGGGAAGCTGCGCTTCGCGCACAGGAGCACTTCCGGGTGCGCTAACGCGGCGTGTCATATAACGCATTACGCGACAACGTAGGTCCAGAATATAGTCAAAATGTCTCCACCAACCAGCGGTCGGAACACAACCCCTTTCAGCAGTCTAAAAAGTTCTGTTAAATGACAACAGAAGGGACAGGCAACAAGAACCATCAGTCAAAGAGGGGAGGGCAAGTTCTTCTCTACCGGGTCACGTTGGGGCGCTACCGGAACTGATCGAATTGGTAGTCTACAGTGTTTCTGGATGTTTCAGACTGAAGCTGGCGTCAGCATGAGAGCACCACCATCTCGTAGCTCCGTCATGGTCATTCCACGAGCAATCATGGCAGCCGCTCCCCACCAGAAGCCTGCGGGAGTCGGGGGCCCCCAAGACTTTTGTAGAATCTTCAAGGCTGAGGGGACGCTTTCGAGAATGGGGCCCAAGCCCTAGCAGACAAGCGTCCGAGTTCCAAGGTGTCCCAGGGCCATTTTAGTGGACCACGCCCAAATCTGAAGAGCCGGCCGCCATTTTGAGAGTCCTGTGGCAGCCGCCTATCGCTGCATCGCAAGAGCGGGAGCAACTCAACTACATGGTGAGCGAGACGCTGTAGTCGCAAGAGCGGGCGGTAAACAGCTGAATGGCGGAAGAGGCACAGTGCTATCAGAGTGCATGAGTTTCATGCTCGATCGATTGAGCTAGCCGGATCAGGCAACAAAAAGTATAAAATAGTTATGTAAATAGTTATTTAATAAAATGTTTTACCCTGTTACTTTGCTGGTGTGTTGTATATATTTATAATATTTGCATAGAGTTTATCGTTATTTTGGGCGGGGTGGGTGGCGGAGCCGAGCTGTCTTGCAGCCATCATGGTGTGGAGCTCAGTTCATCTCACTAGTTTCGTATTTCTCATGAAGGGTTGTTCCTAATGTTTCTATTTTAGCGAGGTCAAAAAGAGATCCCATTAGTGGCCTACTGATGTTGCTCGATTACTTTTGTTTTTTTACACGATTTTTCACTATCTGCAAAGACTAAACAGAGTATTGCGACTCTGTGCTTGTTTGTAAATAGAGAATGAACCAAAGAGAATCAATTCTAAAACAGTAAATGCTTGGATAACAATCAATCAACTGGAGAGACAAGCAGGCACGACGGATTACAACGGGGGCAAAGGCCTGCGTTAACTACCCTTCACTATCTGCAAAGAGAGAGTACTACTAAGAGAAAACAGGGGGGGGGGCAGCGTTCAAAGCACATCAGCGTGCATAAACACGAAAATGTTTTTACCTATCACGTACTTGACATTTGACAGCTTTTGATATTTGCTATTAAAAAACCATTGAAATTCACTGAAAAAACAATAGGTTTTAGGCCATATATAGTTAGGGATTAGCATTTACAAAACCATTGAAATTCACTGAAAAAACCATAGGTTTTAGGCCATATATAGTTAGGGATTAGCATTTACAAAACCTTCATTTACTCGCACAAAACCATAGAAATTTGCATATATAGTTAGTTGCAATAACTATATATCGCGCACCCGCAATCCACTGCTGATGATGTCACATATTACATAATTCATGACATGGTCAGTGACATCACTGATGACATCACTGATGCCATCTCAAATGACATCACTGATGACATCTCAAATGACATCACTGATGATATCACTGATGACATCACTGATGACATCTCAAATGACATCACTGATGACATCACTGATGAAATCTCATTTGCCATTACTGATCACATCACTGATGACATCATTCATGTGATAATACGATGAACCTCTTCAGACTCTAATATAACCTTAGATACACTCAGTGTAAACAGACACTCACAGACTGTCACTCATCCATGGAGTTACTCACACACCTAGTTAGTCATGCAAAGAATCAATCACACCTCCATTTCCTTAACTATACAGTTATACACACCTTACTTATTAAAACATATACTAACACATATTTACTCTCTTATACAATCACTGATACAAGTTCACAATGATCCATAGAGCCACTCACACATTCACTGGCTCTTATGCACAGTTATTTATATATGTCAACTCTTACATGTACTGTGTTTTACATATGTACTTACTTTGACATGTAGCACTGAGAAATCCAATCACTCACCAATACACTCTTGCAGACAGTCAACCGCCCATACAGCTGTTTCCACATGCACTTTTGAACCCATACATCTAGTGAATCAACTGCTCACACATTTATGCACAGAGTCACACACCTCCCAGCCACCCCCACACACACACTCACTCTCCCATACAAATATTTGGGCAACCAATCAATAACCCATATAGTTACTCATATAGCTACTGATCAACACATGCAGCAGTTTACAGAACTACAGAAATAATGATGCACAAATTAAGACAGTTTAGTCACTAACCCATGCACTCAGTGAGACACATTTAATCACTCTCTCATACAATCAGTCATGCACCTACTAAATCCTTCATCCAGACACTTATACATCCACTCATTCTTCAATATGTAAGACATATTTTAACTTTACAGAAACATACAGTCACTGGATGATGTCATCAGTGATGTCATCAGTGATGTCACTGACCATGTCATGAATGATATAATATGTGACATCATCAGCAGTGGATTGCGGGTGCGCGATATATAGTTATTGCAACTAACTATATATGCAAATTTCTATGGTTTTGTGCGAGTAAATTAAGGTTTTGTAAATGCTAATCCCTAACTATATATGGCCTAAAACCTATGGTTTTTTCAGTGAATTTCAATGGTTTTGTAAATGCTAATCCCTAACTATATATGGCCTAAAACCTATTGTTTTTTCAGTGAATTTCAATGGTTTTTTAATAGCAAATATCAAAAGCTGTCAAATGTCAAGTACGTGATAGGTAAAAACATTTTCGTGTTTATGCATGCTGATGTGCTTTGAACGCTGCCCCCCCCCCCTCTTTTCTCTTAGTAGTACTCTCTCTTTGCAGATAGTGAAGGGTAGTTAACGCAGGCCTTTGCCCCCGTTGTAATCCATCGTGCCTGCTTGTCTCTCCATTTGATTGATTGTTATCCAAGCATTTACTGTTTTAGAATTGATTCTCTTTGGTTCATTCTCTATTTACAAACAAGCACAGAGTCGCAATACTCTGTTTAAACCTAAAACCTATGGTTTTTTCAGTGAATATATATATATATATATATATATATATATATATATATATATATATATATATATATATCAATCTGCCTTGAAGACTGAATGGATGTATAAGTGTCTGAATGGAGGATGTAGTAGCAATATAGTTGACTGTCTAAGTGACGATTTTATTGTGTTTCACAAAATATATGGGATAGTGATTAAACTGTGTCACTCTATATATTGTGCAAACAACTACATAAGTTGGTTACTAGCTATGTGAATGTCTATATTACTTATTAATTAGTTAAGTGAGTATTTGTATGGGATAGTGAATGAATGTGTGTGGTTGGGTGGGACGTGTATGACTGTCCAAAGATGTGTAATAGTTCATTTAGTAGGTATATGAAATTAAGAGTGTATGTGGAAACAGTTGTTTGAGTGCGTAAATCTCTTTATGGGTGTAGTGATGAGTAAATACATTTATGAATGATATATGTCCACCAAACTAGAAATATAAAAGGCAGTGTATGTGACAGTTGTATATAAATTAGTATACCTAAGACTCAGTGATTGTATGAGTGACTGTATTGATAACTGTATACTTGTAATAGTGATTTTATAACAAGTATGGCTTTCTAACTATATGAATAAATTAAGTGGTGTGTATAAGTGTGTAACTTAGTAAATATAAGTATGATCAATTGTTTGCATAAGTGAGTAGGATGTCTGCATATGTGAAAAGGATGTGTGCTGGTGTGTAATGTTGATGTAGGTGTATAAGTATATTTAATAGTATTCTATTGATCTTTGTTAGCGTGTATGACGGAATGTACACGTAAGTATTTAGATATGTGTGTAGATGTAGGAATCACTAAGTGGGTTTTTAGAAACTTGCAAAGGTGTGTCAATGGTTTCAAACATGATACTCCATATTTTATAATGAGTGTTGAAAGGTTATGCTACTGTATGATGAGGTGTATCAGTTTGTCACATGGATGATGTCATTAGTGATGTCATCAGTGCTGTTATTTGAGATGTCATCATTGATGTCATCGATGATGTCACTGACCATGTTAGGAAAGTTGTGAGTGTGGTCTCCACATAGAAATAGTTCAATTAGCCAGGATTAATATCCGTTTTTTTCGCTCATAGTATGGAGGACAGAGACATTTCTGTTTGCAGAAAGAGTTTCTTTATTTTAATTCACACAGCAAAGACAGCCGACACGTGTTTCGCCCCCTCTTGGCGATTTGCGCCGGGGCTTTCTCAAGGCTAGATATGATAAGTCTCATAGAAAATCCAATTCAAGGTGAGTACAGTGTCCAATATATAAAATATAAGTCTTCAATAGTAAAATGTTTCTTGTTTGGGCTGATGCCCCCGTTCCTATAGTCCTCCCGGCATGGTCGTTCCTAGGTCATTACCTCCCGGGGAGGTAATGACCTAGGAACGACCATGCCGGACCATGCCTCCCGGGGAGGTAATGACCTAGGAACGACCATGCCGGGAGGACTATAGGAACGGGGGCATCAGCCCAAACAAGAAACATTTTACTATTGAAGACTTATATTTTATATATTGGACACTGTACTCACCTTGAATTGGATTTTCTATGAGACTTATCATATCTAGCCTTGAGAAAGCCCCGGCGCAAATCGCCAAGAGGGGGCGAAACACGTGTCGGCTGTCTTTGCTGTGTGAATTAAAATAAAGAAACTCTTTCTGCAAACAGAAATGTCTCTGTCCTCCATACTATGAGCGAAAAAAACGGATATTAATCCTGGCTAATTGAACTATTTCTATGTGGAGACCACACTCACAACTTTCCTAACCTGTCTTTCTAACCTGAAGCCCAAGAGGTCCAGAGCTTCGAGTGTGCCTCCGCCAACCAACAAATCATACTTAATCAAGTGTTGTCTAAAGCCTTGAAACCCTTGGACCTTTGCTATCCTTCCGATGTCACTGACCATGTCATGAATGTTGTAATATGTGACATCATCAGCAGTGGATTGCGGGACTAGCGAGTTATAGTTAGTACAAATAATTGTAACGGGGGAATTTCAATGGATTTGTACAAATGAAATGTCCATCTAACTATAACACCCCTGAAACCTATGTTTTTTCAATGAATATATATATATATATATATATATATATATATATATATATATATATATATATATATATATATATATATATATATATATATATATATATATATATATATATATATTCCTCTCAACTGTTCCCGTCGCAGAGGGAACACTTTCTGTTGGTGCCCGCGTCTGAGACCGGGGGCGTGTCTCCTGTGAATTTCAGAAACAAGAAACCACGCGGCACACTTCTTGGCAGTAGTTATTTTTATTTATTTCAGGTCTAGCGCAAAACTCCTACGCGTTTCGAACAAATGTTCTTGATCACAGCAGTGTTCTACATTAGTCCCTTTTCAACTTCAACATTTTATACTCTTACTCTTTCCGTTTACAGAGTGGTGCATTTTGGGCCATGTAGTTTTATCAACATTGTATTGTTACATTGCATTGTCATTTTATTTCGTTTTTAAAGGGAGTCGCAGTGGGGAAGCTTATCATGAAGTATTGTCCTTTAGTAGGATTTTTATTACGTGTTTCACGGAAGAACATAAAGAAATCCCGTGAATTATACTATTAAGTACGAGTGCCTTTCACTGAATGATATCGCATTTGTTCCTCGGGCTGAGTGCCCTTTACCCCACTTTTTACCCATATGCTGTTCATTATTCTTGGCCATTGTTTCATTTTATACATTTCGCTACAATCTGTACAAGAGTTTCTGCCCAGACCAAACAGTACATACTATATTGGCCTCTAAATTTCATTTTACCATTTCCACAGATGGACATGCATCTCTTCATCTGCATTCAGTACCAAAGGATGCTTTGTTTTAAACTTAATTATCAATTTGGACTCCAGTCTTCTCAATTTGAGTAGTCTATCTCCCCCTCGTTCTTGTTTCGGGATCGTTGCCAGGCCTAAATACCTTATATCTTGCCACGTTTTACCAGCATGAGTTCTGATGTGCTTTGCCATGGCATATGCGTTGTCAATGTTTTGAATTGCCCGGATGTGTTCTAATATCCTCTTTTTTAAAGGACACTTTGTGCTGCCTATATACTCTTTCCCGCAGTAGCATTTCAACATGTAGACTACGAATGCTGATTCACAAGTTATTTTGGTCTTGATAACAAAGTCTTTACCTGAAGGGTCTTTTAAAGTTGTGGTGTTCTGTCCTATTTTGAATGCTTTGCAGGTCATGCATTTTGTGAACCCATTGCTTCTTTTTTTAAGGCAATCTGCAGATTTTTTCGATGAGAAATGGCTACGCACCAAATGGTCCGAAAGATTCGGCGCTCTTCGATATGAGATCAATGGACCTGTTCCAATTTTAGTTCCTATATCCGGGTCTTTCATTAGCACATGCCAGTATTTTGATAGTATTTAATGAACTTTGTAACTTTTTTTTGTATAAGTTGCAATCATTCGTGGTTTTGTGATTCAGTTGTTCCGTCATCTTTAATTTCCTTATTCAATGTTTCTATTCTTGATTTCAATCTTGCTTTTTGTTCTCCCAGAATGATATCCGTGTGTTTATATCCACGTTCTAGGAAGCGATCTTTCGTGTCCTTAAATTTCTTTTCCATTTCTTCATTTGTCAAGCAGCTCCTACTCATATGGAGAAATTCTCCGTACGGTATGCTCCTTTTCAGTTTCTGGGGGTGAAAACTTGATCCATGGAGGATGCTGTTTGTTGCAGTCTGTTTTCTATGTGTGGTTGTTTCTATTTTGTTGTTTTGTATAAAGACCTTAATGTCCAAAAGCTCAATTTCTTTAGGACTGATGTTGTATGTAAATTTTAATCCTTCTCCATTATTATTCAGGATGTTGAAAAAGGTCTCAAATTCTGTTGATGTTCCTTTCCATAGGAGAAACAAATCATCTATGAAGCGCACCCATAACGCTACTTTGGCCATATATTGGTCGTTTTCTTCTCTCCAAGCTATACTCCTCTCCCACCACCCCATCATGAGATTCGCATAGCTTGGAGAGAAGGAACCTCCCATGGCAGTTCCACACTTTTGCTGGTACATTTTTTGATTAAAGAGAAATACATTGTTGTACAAAGACATCCTGATCATGTCAAGTATCATTTTTTAATGTTCTCTTTCTGTGATCGGTCTCTGTTTTAAGAAAAAGTTGATGGCACTGATTCCCTTATCATGGCTTATGGAGGTGTAAAGAGACACCACATCTATCGTTACTAAATGATATGATGGATGCCAATCTGTGTTCATCAATATTTTCAAAAAGTCCCCTGTGTCCTTTATGTAGGATGTTAAAGTTGGAACTATGGGAGCAATAAAATGGTCCACATAATTTGCAATATTTTCATATAATCCGCCACAGCTTGAGATTATAGGCCTTCCAGGAGGTCTATTTAATGTTTTGTGTACTTTTGGTAAAAAGTACATGGTCGGTGTGACCGGATTTTCCACCATGAGATATTTCTTTTCATTTTCTGTAATCAAACCTTTTTGTTGCCAACAATTTAATTGTATTTCCAGCTCCGTTGTAAGTTCTGGAATAGGATTCTTTGTTAACAATTCATAATTCTTTTTTTCATTCAGTTGGCGTAGGGCTTCATCTATGTAATGTTGTTTGTCCATTATAATGATGTTTCCACCCTTATCCGCAGGTTTAATTTCAATCATGGTGTTATTTTTTAGAGATTGAATAGCCGCTCGTTCTTTTTTTGATAAATTCTCTTTTGCATTTAAGTGAGTATTGTTTTTCATTTTTTCTATATCACTCATTACCAAATCATAAAACAGATCGATTTTGTTCCCTGGATGGAGGATTGGATAGAATTTTGATTTTGCTTTAAAAGCGGTTTTCCTGCTTTTGTCAGTTGTGATTTCCATTTCATCTAAGATTTGGGTTTCTGTTATTTGAGAACCTGTCACTTCATTTGCGAGTTTGTAAGCAATGCGTATGTGTGGAAGATCTTCAATATTGTATATATCACCTCCTGGTGTGATGGTTTGGCTTTGAATGGGTTGTGATATTGATTTTTCCACTTCTTCTGCACTTGAGTCCATTTGATTTCCTGAAGTTATTTTTCGTCTTTCAATTATTTCTGGGTTTGGTATTTTCTTGGCAAATAACTTTTTGAGTTTAAGTTTCCTTATATATTTATAGAGGTATATTTTTGTATCAACTTCTTCGTGGTGGATTTCCGGACAGAAGGACAGACCCTTATTTAATAATTTGATTTCTTCCTTAGAAAGATTATATCTTGATAAGTTTATCACCAGATTTGGTGTTCCTTTTTTCTTTGTGATTAACTTTTCCCGGTCTGGATCTCAGGTTGTATCGCCCTCCTTTGTCGGTTGCCTCGTCTTGTTTTGCGTTTTGTTTTCCTGAGTATTGTGAGCCCCTTCCTCTTGCTCTTTGTTTCCGATATCCACTTCCTCCTGGATTGCAGCGTGGTGTCTGCTGCTCGTGATAGAGCCGCTCCATTTCCTCTAAAAAAGAAAACCTACGTATGCCAGCAGCTCTTGGTTCACCTTCGCTGAAATCGGACTCTGATCCACTGGTTTGTTGATTTGTGCCTCTTTTTGCAGTGGTATCCCATTGTTTTTTTACTGAATCAAATTTACGTACAAAAGTTAATATTGTACCAAATTTATCGTCATCCTCATCTCTATGAAACTTGCGTTCCTTTCTTTTTTGGACCTCGTCATCATGTTTATCCAAATTTTTATCCATCTCCATTCTGTGTTTCTTTAATGTTGCATTATCTTCTTTCAATGCTGTTATTTCCAATTCTGTTTCAGTTATTGTTTGAAGTAGTTCTTCCACCTCTTTCCTTGCATATTTTATGATTATTTTCATCATGCGTTTTGAGCAGTCCATATTATTATTGCCCCACTCCTCCAACATTTCGGGCTTAGTATCTGGGTGTTTGGGGAGAGTAAATATCCGGAGACCTCTAGGTACCATGTTGCATTCCAGATATTTTTCCAATGCGATTATCTCCCATCCTCTCGATATTTCCTTCCTCATTAACTTTTCCAATTTTGAAAATAGTTGTTTAATTGTGGTAATATTTTGTGGTGTTGTCTTTTCACCTTCTTCTGCGCCTGTTGTTTGTTTATTATTACTTCTTTGAAACATTGTTTCCGCTTTCGCTAATCTCCGCGTCGCTCTTTCTTCCATTTTTGTGTTTTTATTTAGCGTGTACCGTTCGGCCGAAGCAGCACTCACAGCGTGATTGTAGGACTTTTCTTCTGTTTTATCAAGTAATGGAATGTATATTTAGAACACTGTTCCTTTAATGTATTATGGATACGGGTATTGAATCACCCATTTGCGCGACCTGATTATTTATTGCCAAAAAGGGTTGTATGAAGCAGTTCGTTTACTCTTCACTCATGTCAGGCTCTCTTAGCCGTTTGTTCATGCATTCAACCCCACACGGCTTTACTTTTATATCGATGTTTCACACAGTCACTTACCTGGGAGATTCCCGAACGTGTTCGCGTCCTCCGACTGAACACGTCGACACTCGACCAGGGTGTCCGTGAGTTGTTCTTTTCAATCCAGGATCGCTCCTTCACGCGGAATCCTGTTTTCAATTTAGATGTTTTAGGCTTTGTGCTCGACTCCAAAGTTTCTTGTGGAATCTTGAGGGTAAAAGCCGGGTTCTCCTCTGTATACGTTAAATTCCTCTCAACTGTTCCCGTCGCAGAGGGAACACTTTCTGTTGGTGCCCGCGTCTGAGACCGGGAGCGTGTCTCCTGTGAATTTCGGAAACAAGAAACCACGCAGCACACTTCTTGGCAGTAGTTATTTTCATTTATTTCAGGTCTAGCGCAAAACTCCTACGCGTTTCGAACAAACGTTCTTGATCACTGCAGTGTTCTACATTAGTCCCTTTTCAATTTCCACATTTTATACTCTTACTCTTTCCGTTTACGAAGTGGTGCATTTTGGGCCATGTAGTTTTATCAACCTTGTATTGTTACATCGCATTGTCATTTTATTTCGTTTTTTCGTTTTTAAAGGTAGTCGCAGTGGTGAAGCTTATCATGAAGTGATGCACTTTCATGTGGTTTCTTGTTTCCGAAATATATATATATATATATATATATATATATATATATATATATATATATATATATATATATATATATATATATATATATATATATATTCACTGAAAAAACCAGAGGTTATAGACCATATATAGTTAGGAATTAGCATTTACAAAACCTTATTTTACTCACACAAAACCATTGAAATTCGCATATATAGTTAGTTGCACTAACTATATATCGCGCACCCACAATCCACTGCTGATCATGTCACATATTACATCATTCATGACATGGTCAGTGACATCACTGATGACATCAATGATGACATCTCAAATGACATCACTGATGACATCACTGATGACATCTCAAATGACATCACTGATGACATCACTGATGACATCTCAAATGACAAAACTGATGACATCACTGATGACATCTCAAATGACATCACTGATGACATCACTGATGACATCTCATTTGACATTACTGATCACATCACTGATGACATCATTCATGTGATAATACGATGAACCTCTTCAGACTCTAATATAACCTTAGATACACTCAGTGTAAACAGACACTCACAGACTGTCACTCATCCATGGAGTTACTCACACACCTAGTCAGTCAAGCAAAGAATCAATCACACCTCAATTTCCTCATCTATACAGTTATACACACCTTACTTATTCAAACATATACTAACACATATTTACTCTGTTATACAATCCCTGATACAAGTTCACAATGATCCATACAGCCACTCACACATTCACTGGCTCTTATGCACAGTTATTTATATATGTCAACTCTCACATGTACTGTGTTTTACATATGTACTTACTTTGACATGTAGCACTGAGATATCCATTCACTCACCAATACACTCATGCACACAGTCAACCGCCCATACAGCTGTTTCCACATGCAATTTTGAACCCATACATCTAGTGAATCAACTGCTCACACATCTATGCACAGAGTCATACACCTCCCAGCCACCCACACACACACTCAGTCTCCCATACAAATACTTGGGCAACCAATCAATAACCCATATAGTTACTCATATAGCTACTGATCAACACATGCAGCAGTTTACAGAACAACAGACATAATGATGCACAAATTAAGACAGTTTAGTCACTAACCCATGCACTCAGTGAGACACATTTAATCACTAACTCATACAGTCAGTCATGCACCTACTAAATCCTTCATCCAGACACTTATACATCCTCTCATTCTTCAATATGTAAGACATATTTTAACTTTACAGAAACATACAGTCACTGGATGTTGTCATCAGTGATGTCCTCAGTGATGTCATTTGAGATGTCATCAGTGATGTCATCAGTATTGTCACTGACCATGTCATGAATGATGTAATATGTGACATGATCAGCAGTGGATTGCGGGTGCGCGATATATAGTTAGTGCAACTAACTATATATGCGAATTTAAGTGGTTTTGTGTGAGTAAAATAAGGTTTTGTAACTGCTAATTCCTAACTATATATGGTCTATAACCTATGGTTTTTTCAGCGAATTTCAATGGTTTTTTAATAGCAAATATCAAAAGCTGTAAAATGTATTCTTCTTTTAAAGGAAAAATATATTTTATATGTATTTAATATAATTTTTTTATGTATATACATTTTTTGAGGGAACGAGTTTATCAACTATCATGCTGAAGAAGAGTGTGGGGAAAAAAAACAAAGAGGAGGATTAAGAGGAAAGAACAATCAGTTCAAAAATACATTTGCTTTAAAGCATGAAGTGCTTTTCCACACATTTACATTTAAATAACCCATATTAGAACATACAAAATATCTACAGAGGAGACGGTGTACATTGAATTTTAGACTCTTCATTGGTACCTACATGTTGGTACTTACATCACCCACTCAAAACAACAGCTCTATTCAGAGCTACCCTACCTCAAAGCACTCTAAAATATTATTTCCCTTGGATTTCCCCTTGTTACGCTTTCTGGAACGCTACCCGGTGCGCGGACTGGGCGCTAACCGTGCGAAAATTAAAAAAAAAAAGTTTTTTTTTTTACATATATGGGCCTCCTCAGCCACCCTCAGAAAACCTAGGGGGTCGGGATATGTCTCCCGTGGCCCCTTATACCCATTCCCAACATTGTTTATCCTCCATCTTGTGACTAAATTCGTCCGAAACACAAGATGGCGGACTCCCGTTACGCTACCGGTGAGCTACCCGGTTCGCGTACCCAATTCCGTCCATCAACGCAAAAGTTATTCAACATAGAATTTTCAGAAATCCCTATTCAAAAAAATCCTAACTATATATACCTACTGGCGACCGCCAGTAGGTAATATATATATATATATATATATATATATATATATATATATATATATATATATATATATATATATATTACCTACTGGCGGTCGCCAGTAGGTAGTTATAGTTAGGATTTTTTTCAATGTTAAATCTCAAAATTCTATTTGGAATAACTTTGGCACCGGTTGACGAATCTGCCTGAAAATTTCCTGAAAATGGCCTCGTCGAGCTCCGGTTCTCCCTTGAAAGTTTGGGGGGGATACGTCAAGCAGGGGCCGAGATAAAAGGGGGGTCCCAAAACGCGTTTTCCCCATGTTAATTTCCATAGGGCGGTCGATTTCACTTTTAGCCCGAACGGCTAAATGGATTTCCACCAAACTTGGCAAAATTGTAGGGACTGGTAGCCCGATGTGCCTTTGCTATGTCTCAAGATATGTGCTCCAGTGGATTTTGAGTAATTTAGGTTAAAAAAAATATATATATCTATAGGCGCTCTCCGGTGCGCGCACCGGAGTGCGCTCCAGGCGCGACACGCGACTTGCGCGCAGAAAGCTGATTGGCTCTCAGTTGTCTGTAAACATTCTAAACAGTCCGGAGCGGCCGCCATCTTGTGTCTCGGTAGGATCGAGACACGAGAGGTGGGCAAAACAAAGAGGGAAATGACCATAAGGGGGCAGGGTAGACCCCCCTTGACCCCCTAGGTTTGATGTGGGGGCTATAAAAGGGCCCCGCGGGGCATTTAAAATATTTTTTTTTTTCGTTTTGCGCGGGGTAAGCGCCCGGTACGCGCACCGGGGAGCGGCCCGGGGAGCGTCATATGAGGAAAAGAGAGGACAGAAATTTTAAAAAATGAAGTTTTTATTTAGAAATTGGAGGTAGTTCTAAAAAGAACTTTTTTTTCTTCTTTTTGTTGTTTTATATATTTTTTTTTTTTTTGAACTTTTTGAACTTTTTTTGGCTTTTCAAAACAGTTTTATTTTTTTTTGTATTTTTTTAGGGGGAGAAACAAAAAAAGGGAATTGAAACTGGCTCAACTGGAGCAAAAAAATAAAAAACCCAAAAAATTACTTCTTTTTGGGGCACTTGTGATTATCACCTGCAAGGACGATGAGCTTAACGCTTTTTTCACCATAGGCGATAAGCTTGCCACATGCAGAACAAGTGATTTTAAAATCAGCAAATCTTGGCTGAATGCAAGGCATCATCTCGGATGTTTCTGGTCCCGATGAAGTCGGTTGGTTTGTTTGGGAGGTGGTCCTTGACGACTTGGGGAGGTTACTGGCCAGTTCCCTGAACTCAGCACGAGAGTAGTTGTTTGGGTGCTTTCTGGTCATATGACGAATCATGGTATAGTTACCAAATGAATATTTTTTGTTTGGGTTGCCCCGTGAAAGTTCATCATTGCAGATTAGGCAAGTTACCTTGGGTGCATTAACTTTTTTCTTGCCCTCTGGGATTGAAAAAAACTCCCATATAATGTGTGGCTTGGGTTTGTATGGAGTATTTTCTTCAGGCAGCCATCTTCTCCTCCCCTCCTCCTCTTCCTCTTCCTCCTCCTCCTGTTCTTGACCACCAATATAATCTTGAGGTGGTCCTCTTGGTGGTTGTGGTGGTGGTGGTGGGGCAGATGCACCAGCTGCTGCTGCTACTGAAGCCATTATTAATATCAAAAAGGTACAGAGATGTACAAACAGGTCTTCCTCAGTCAAAGGACAAAGTCAGAATAAGGAAAAAAGGTGGGGTCTTTCATCATTTGGAAAAAAAACTGTCCTGAACCAATGAGAAGTGTTATTTTCAGGTCACAAGACCAGGGGCTTCATCATTATGAAACTAAAACTGTTATGAACCAATGAAAAGTGTTATTTTCAGGTCACATGACAAGACGCGCTTACGCTACGCGCCCCGGGGCGCGCCCGGGGGTGCTTCGGGTCGCGTAGCGTAAGCGCGTCGGATGTTTACGTTGCGCGATCGTATTCGCTCGAGTACTTCCGGGTGCGCTTACGCCGTGCGTATCACGCGGACGCGGCTACGCGATACGTCATGATCATGTTTTCGTTCGCGATATTGGCGCTTACGGGACGCTCCTCGGAGCGCGCCCGGGGGCGCTTTATAAAAGTACGCTTTTCGGGGCGCTCCCCGGGAAGCGCACCGGGAGCGCTCCAAAGCAAAAAATAAAAAAATAAAAAATGGGAAAAATTGTAGGGACTGGTAGCCCTATTCTTAAGTGGTTTTTACGAAAATTAACTTTGATAAAATATATATTGTGCTACATTGGGCTATATATATATGCCAAAATGCCAACATGTAACCCAAATGTAGTCCAATGTAGCCCAATGTAGCCCAAAGATGGCCACCAGAGACCAAAAAATGTAAATGTAGCCCAAATTTCAACTAGATGTAGCCCAACTGTAGCCCAATGACAGAATGTACCAGAGTGTTCTAAAGAACAACTAGAGTGCTAACAGTCTTATTTGTAAAGTGAGACTTATAGTTAGGAATTAGCATTAAAAAAAACCTATGAAATTCACTGAAAAAACCATAGGTTTCACACCAGTTATAGTTAGGAATTAGCATTTAAAAAACCTATGAAATTCACTGAAAAAACCATAGGTTTCACACCGGTTATAGTTAGGAATTAGCATTTAAAAAACCTATTAAATTCACTGAAAAAAACATAGGTTTCACACCAGTTATAGTTAGCTGGAAATTTTACTGATATAAAACCATTGAAATTCCCACGTTATAGTTAGTCGGACTCACTATAACTTGCGCGTGCAATGCACTGCTGATGACATCACATATTACATCACTCATGACATGGTCAGTGACATCACTCATGACATCACTGATGACACCATCCAGTGAATGTGTGTCTTTCTGAAAAATAAATATGTTTTATATATGTATATGTAAAGGTCGATGGGAGAATAAATGTTTAAATAAGTGTCTAAATGGATGGTTTTAAAAAAAAAATATTGAATAACTGGCTTATTAAGTGTATCTTAGTGAATACATATATTAGTGAGTAATGTTTAAATATTTAAATATATGTATCAGTGTTTCACTTTGTGTATAAGTGGCTGCATGGGTTGGTGAGTAGCTACATATGTGTGTATATGGGTTATTAGATGTTTTTTTTAGTATCAGTATAAGTGTCTGTATGATTTGGTGGGAGTGTTACTTAGCACATAGATGCATAAATGACTGACTCACTGTTTGTAGGTGTTTTGAAGACAGCATATGTGCCGGACTGTATGGGTGAATGAGTGTGTATATGTATGTGTTAGTAAGTGAATGACTGTCTTACTAGTGTCTTTATCAGTAACTACATATGTTTTAATCCAGTATATGTGAGTATTGATGTATATAAGTGAGTATATATGAGAGTGAGAGATTGAAAGAATTCTTGTTTTAATAAGTATGTGTTTCTATAAGTGATTTTTTAAGAGAGTAAGTATGTGTAAGTTTCTTTAGAAGTAAGGTGGTAGTGTGTGTATAGTTGTATATGCAAAAAAATGGATGTTCAATAGTTTATTTGCATGTGTGAGTCTGTGTGTGAGCAACTTTTGGAAGACTGTCGGTGTGTTAACGGATGTATAGGTGTCTCACTACATATGATGAGTGAGTATATGTATGACTGACTATATAGAACTGTTGATGAATGAGTGGATGTGTATATAAATGGTGGAATTACTGAATTGGTTGTTGTAACTGGTATAGGTATCTCCACTTTTTTGAAAATGTTAGTTTCTATTTTTGAATATGTGTTTCAAGGGTTACTTTACAGTGAAAGGAGGTCTGTCACTGTGTCACAAGGACGGTGTCATCAGTGATGTCATGAGTGATGTCACTGACCATGTCATGAGTGATGTAATATGTGATGTCATCAGCAGTGCATTGCACGCGCAAGTTATAGTGAGTCCGACTAACTATAACGTGGGAATTTCAATGGTTTTATATCAGTAAAATTTCCAGCTAACTATAACTGGTGTGAAACCTATGGTTTTTTCAGTGAATTTAATAGGTTTTTTAAATGCTAATTCCTAACTATAACTGGTGTGAAACCTATGGTTTTTTTCAGTGAATTTCATAGGTTTTTTAAATGCTAATTCCTAACTATAACTGGTGTGAAACCTATGGTTTTTTCAGTGAATATATATATATATATATATATATATATATATATATATATATATATATATATATATATATATATATATATATGTATGTATGTATGTATATATATATATATATATATATATATATATATATATATCATTTCTATGGCAAAAAGAAACCCCTCATTTTGTTCTTTTTCAAATTAAATGTATTAAGTGTTACCACTTTATTCCAATCAAGATGACTTCAGGTGTGCCATACTTTTGTCATAAGTAAGACTATTAGCGTTCTAGTTGTTCTTTAGAACACTCTGGGACATTGGGTCATTGGGCTATAGTTGGGCTACATCTGGCTGATATTTGGGTGAAGAATCCTGGGAGTTGTAGTGTTTGCCATTCTACACTACAACCAACGGGACGTTGCGCAAAAGGCAGTCTGTGATTTCACGGATGGTGTTTGGTGCCTTGTTACCGACCCACGACCTGGCGGACCTGTACCCTGCAGGTTGAAGCGGTACAGCGGGGACTCGAGGGGTTCCTATGCGCTCAAAAACTGAAAGAAGCTCGCAGAGTGCTGCAGACGCCTGAAAACACAAGATTTCCACTTTGGTTTCCCCACATATTTTCAGCCCAGGTGTGAAGAATCCTGGGAGTTGTAGTGTTTGCCATTCTACACTACAACCAACGATCACATGGTTGGGGAGGCGTGCTCCTATCAATTAGGAAGAGCTGCAGAGACTTTAACTGCTGGGTGTATGAACTTTCAGTTAAGCAGGGGCGTCTGAGGAAGGCTCACGCCAAAATGCATAAAGCCTCACCTGCTAGCAAATAAAGAACCTCTCCTTCTAGTCCTCGCTTGTGGCTCCTTCTTTCAGTTATCACTGGAGGTGGATTGTGATATATATATATATATATATATCTGGATCTGGATCCTGCGTCTGCAGTTGAACAATTGAGCAAGGTATTGCTACAGTCCCGAGCCCGCCCCTGAACACCGACGTCTCCCTGGGCGGCAGCAGCTGCTGAACCGTGACTTCACGGGGGACTCGCAAGCACTGTCTTTTTCGGTCCCTGCTCGCTTCACATCGGGACTAGGAGGCTGGAACGCAAGGGGACCGGAGGGAGCATGCTGAACACTTCACTGGACATAGACTTTCTGCTCCTCGCTACCCTGCCACATTAACGCTTTTCCACTGGGACACACCACCAGCAGCACTCACCTGGCTGTTGCATTATGGATCCTGCAGTTCCTACGAGCAGCGGGAATCGTGACTTCACTCCATTGGTGGGCGTGGCGCCTATTAACAAACGGGATTGTGGCAAGGAGTACTTTCACGAGCAGCGGAGTCGCCAGAACACTGTCGATGGCATCTGAGGAAGGCCTACGCTAGGCCGAAATGCATTATGCCCAACAACAGCTTTAATTAAATGGTGTCTCCGGTTTCCCCGCTGTGGCCTCTGCTTCTTCTTACTTCGGGAGGAGGTGTTTGTTAATATATATATATATATATATATTTGCATGTGGGTGTGTGTGTGTGTGGGTGTGTGTTTACAAGGCTATGTAAAAACCGGGATACGCTTGTTATAGAAGTAAGATTAAAAGCTTTTGTCCTCATGTTATTTCTGGCCTTTAATTCTGGCCTATGCCAGTTTTGGTATTCAAAATTTGCTCACCCAATATCCCAATCCATATGTGAAGCTGCGGTGGTGGCCATCCACAAACATGGAGATTTAATAAGTGCAAGACAAAAATCCAACTGCCAGTAGATGCCCTGCAAGCACTTTTTTCTTTCATTCAATTTCTCTTACAGTATTGTTTGTTAAATTGTATATAGCAGACAGTGAGATTATCCCACGTGGATGATGGCATTGATATGTCTTAGGTAATGCTATTTTGCCCACTTTAATCTGGAGAATCTGTGTAGCTCATGAATGCCCCATGCTTGTCATTACAATTCGCCAGATGAATACAGGCAGTTACAGGTTTTTCGTTAAAAAAGCCTTGGCACTATGTTTTGAGTTTTGGCATTGCAATACGGACTACTGCGATGGTAATTGGGCCAATTTAAACCACTATACCATCAAATGAACTCATTTTTCTTTTATATAAAATGCATATACCCATAATTTGCCTGTGCAAATATGGCCAACAGTTTTCTTTTTATTTGTATTGTTCACTATTTAGCCCAATAG
Organism: Lissotriton vulgaris; assembly: GCF_964263255.1. Taxonomy (NCBI): domain Eukaryota; kingdom Metazoa; phylum Chordata; class Amphibia; order Caudata; family Salamandridae; genus Lissotriton; species Lissotriton vulgaris. Next base: position 422,145,256 of record NC_141687.1, read on the forward strand.
ACTCATGAAGCAGCAGTGGTGGTCATATACAAACCCGTTACATACCTGACGCAGTACTCATCATATCACCCCATTGTCTTATGAACTTTGATAACATGAAAGAACTGTTACACATAATTGAGAATTCCCAGTGCAATCAATAAATCAATCAGTCAATCAATCAATACATTTGTAGAGCGCGCTACTCACCCGTGAGGGTCTCAAGCCTCTGGGGCTGGGGGGGTGCTACTGCTCGAAGAGCCAGGTCTTGAGTAAGTAGGTCTTCAGTCTGCCGCAGGAGGATGGGGAGGATGGTCCAGGATTTGGCGGTGAGATAGGAGAAAGATCTGCTGCCGGTGGTCGCTCTTCGGATGTGGGGGACAGAGGCCAGGGTGCGGTCAGCGGAGCGGAGCTGGTGGTTTGGGGTGTAGAAGGTGAGTCGTCTGTTGAGGTATGATGGTCCAGTGTTGTGGAGTACCTTGTGAGCGTGGGTGAGGAGCTTGAAGGTGATCCTCTTGTTGATGAGAAGCCAGTGCAGGTCTCTCAGGTGGGGTGTGATGTGGCTTTGGTGAGGGATGTTGAGGATCAGGCGTGCAGATGCGTTCTGTATGCGTTGCAGTCGTTTCAGCAGTTTGGCCAGGGCTCCCGCGTAGAGGGCATTTCCGTAGTCCAGCCTACTGCTGACGAGGGCCTGGGTGACCGTTTTTCTTGTGTCAATGGGGATCCACCTATAGATCTTTCGGAGCATGTGGAGGGTGTTGAAACAGGAGGACGAGTTGGCGTTGACTTGTTTGGGCATGGTGAGTGTTGAGTCGAGGATGAATCCCAGGTTGCGTGCATGGTCGGTTAGCGTTGGTGCGGTTCCCAGGGCAGTTGGCCACCAGGAGTCGTCCCAGGCTGAGGTGGTGGAGCAGACGATGAAGACCTCCGTCTTGTCTGAATTCAGCTTCAGACGGCATTTTGTCATCCATTAGGCGTCTGCTTTCATTCCTTAGTGGAGGTTGGTTTTGGCGATAAGGGGGTCCTTGGTGAGGGTGAGGATCAGCTGTGTGTCGTTGGCGTAGGAGATGATGTTTAGGTCGTGTAGTCTGGCAACCTGGGAGAGCGGGGCCAAGTAGATGTTGAACAATGTTGGGCTGAGTGATGATTCTTGGGCTACGCCGCAGATGATCTTGGGGGCTTCAGATCAGAAGGGGCGGAACCCGACGCTCTGTGTTCTGCCAGAAAGGAAGGAGGTGGTCCAGTCCAGTGCTTTGCCTCAGACTCCTGCGTCGTTTAGGAGAGTGCGTAGGGTGCGGTGGCAGACAGTATCGAAGGCAGCTGACAGGTCCAGAAGGTTGAGGGCCACGGTCTCGCCGTTGTCCAGTAGGGTCCTGATGTCATCGGTTGGGGAGATGAGGACCGTTACGGTGCTGTAGTTGCTGCAGAACCTGGACTGGGACGGATCCAGGATGTTGTTCTCCTCAAGGTAGCGGGTCAGCGGTTTGTTTACGTTTTTTCTGATGACCTTCACCGGGAACGGAAGCAGGGAGATGGGCCGGAAGTTCTTGAGGTCCCTCGGGTCTGCCTTGAGTTTCTTGATCAAGGCGTAGATCTCAGCGTGCTTCCGGCTCTCCAGGAAGGTCGCGGTCTCAATGGAGATGTTGATGGCCTTGCGGAGATGGGGCGCTGGCCTTGTTGAAGATGTGGTCGGAGCACGGGTCTGACGGGGAGCCGGAGTGGATGGTGCTCATAATTTTGATGGTGTCGTCATTGTTGATGTTAGTCCAGGCAAGCAGGGGGTCGTTGTCGGTGGTGGCCTTGGGTTCTTAGGAGTTGCTGGGTGCCTGGTGGTCTGGTTATTGAAGCTGTCATGGATGTCTGTGATCTTGTGGTGGAAGAAGAAGGCAAGGGAGTTGCACAGGTCTTTCAATGGTGGGATGTCGTTGGTGTTGGAGCTGGGGTTGGAGAGTTCCTTCACAATGTTGAAGAGCTCTTTGCTGTTGTGTGCATTATTGTCTAGGCGGTCTTTGAAGGAGGTCTTTTTGGCCGATCTGATGAGGTGGTGGTGTTGGTGCATGGCGTTCCTGTGGGCTGTTTGGTTCTCCAGTGTCTGGTCGTAGCACCATTTCCTCTCCGGTTTTCGGCAGTTTTATTTGGAGGTTTGGAGGTCCGCGGTGAACCATCTGGTGTTCATGTTGGTGCGTCTGTTGGAGGGATTATTGATCGGGTGAGGGTGTTGGCGCAGTCGTTGTCATCGTCTGAGGTTGTTGGTGGTGGCGTTGGGGTCGGTGGGGTCAGAGGGTGGGCTTCTGGCGAGGGCGGTCTTTAGCTGGTCTTCAGTGATTTTGCTCCAGTTGCAGGGGGATCCTCTGGGTGTGGTGGTGCATGGTGGGTTTCTGGAAGGTGAAGTGGATGCAGCGATGGTCAGTCCAGTGCAGTTAGGTGGTCTGGCTGAAGGAGATGTGGGAGCTTGCGGAGAAGATGGGATCCATCATGTGGCCGGTGATGTGGATGGGCAAACACACAAATGTTCTACACCAAGCTCCTAACACAGAACATGCCTTTAAGAGTCAAATGGACAATCATGAAAGGAGTCCTACAACACCAGGTGCCCCACTTTCAGAACTGAATTATTTCTCCACTGCTCATATACGAGTCATTTGTACTATGTCTGACCCATCAACTCAGAACTCATAACCAGGCAGGGATACCCGCTCTCCCTCCTGATATTTGCCCTCACACTGTAGCCACTTACCAATGCCATTAGCTGGAACACTGCAGATATCATGCTATCCCCAACGAAGACCACAGCCTCTGTACCACATGTGGTGGAAAAACTTTGCAGTTTCCAGTCGGTTTCCAGTTTTAATATTAACCTTGGTAAATCAGAGGAGCTCTTACTACATAGCAAGCCGAACCAGATGCAGGCCTTAACCAAGTTTATTTCTATCCTATGTTCTGGTGTTTCTTTAACTTACCTTGGGATCACCTTAGCATGAATACGTTTGCAAATAGTAGCCTTGAATTACACTAGACTGATTAATGCTTTCAGAAGGGACTTCCAGAAATATCACAGTAAACATTTCTCCTCACTAGGACTCCAAGATTAGGGTTCTCCCTCAGATCATCTGCGTGTTCCAGACCATCGCTCTCCCTCTCCTGTCTGCACATATCAAACAGTTGCAGACCCATATAAATACCTATGAGTGACAGAACAAACCACCAGGTATTGCTAGCAAGACTTTATACCATAAGCAAGGGGGACTGGCACACCCACATTTTTTGTCTGATTTTTCAGGCTGCTCAGCTCCGCTATTAAATTTTGTGGTATAAGAAGGAAACAGCAAAGCAATAGTACTTTGATGACCACATCATAGCCTCAACTCTCTGGCAGGTTTTGTGGCTTTGCAAGATACAGAGAAGCAGCAGAATATTCTCTTCCCTGGATATGTGGGTCACTCTGGCTATTTGGGACAAAGTCACCTCCAGGTTAGGGCATATGTATTTTCCTTCCCCATTTACATCTACCTTTCAGTATTCTAACTTTGCACCGCCAGAACATCCACATCATGTAAACCATGACCAGAGAGCAGGTGCTTCATGATGGCCTCCCTCTCAAAACACCAGTAGATTCTCTTTTGAAAGTCCTGCAGACATCTTTAGGGCTGCTAGAATTAGAGTCATTTGTAAACGCACAGACTTGGCATTGGGTCCTTCACCCCACAATGAAGACTGGGTCCTCTAGAACTCTTGGGTCTGATCAATATTAGGAACCCAAGGCAGTGCAATTGGTAGAGGAATTGGACATGTTTGGCCTACTAAAGACTGAGAACGCTCATACAACAGTGCCTGAACATTCTCAACTGATGCCCATCTATGAGAAACGCAATGCTAAATCCTGCCTTATTGGTATAAGGCACCACAGAAAATTAGAAAATGGAACACGACTAAGAGTGACCACTGCTAGAGAGGTTGCAGAGCTTCCAGTACCTTGTTGCACCTTTTGAGGCACTACACCAAACTGGGGTAGTTCTGGGATGAGGTCCTCAATGATTTAACTAGAGCCTTTGCTACTCAGATCCCGAAAGATTGATTCCTCAGCGAGGACCCTGGGGAAGCGGTTTCTGTGTCAGAGTACACTGGGGCCGACAAGATCCAGACAACTTGCCATGACCTTAGTTTCCATGGCCCAGGTACCCTTGGCACAGAGGGAGGGAGCCAAATTTCCAGAAATTACCAAGTAGCATAAAAACTTTGGGATATACATGCCATGGAAAGATTATCTGGCACTCACTAAGACAAGTATATCTTATGAAATCAGCTGGCAACCTTTTATGCAACCGCTGACCCACAAGTGAAGACAATTATCATACCTCAGATACCTCCAGGTCATGTGCCGACTCAATGATCGTGACCACTACTTGAGTTATCATCAAGACTATACAAAACTCATGGGAAAGGGATCTGACTTGGGCTTACCACCACACCAAGCTGTTCGATGAGCAGAATGGGGAAAGGGGAACCAGATTTGGTAAACCTTGAAATGCGTATGTTGAAGTCGTGGTCGGCTGGATGGGTGTGGGGGATGCGATATGTTGTCACTAAAAAATCCTAGAATTTCAACCATAATTTAACACAGTCATTCAAGGGTGAAACATATGCAAATTATCCACTCTGAGTATCTCTCTGGGTGAAGCTTTTGCATTATTTTAGTGATGTGTAGACACACCTAATAAAACGTTGAATCCTCATAAAAGGCCAACAAGGGGGAGAGTATGAGCAAGCATTTTGTCACTTGAGATTTTCATTGTGGAACCGTTTGAGGCCTCATTCACTGGTTTGAACACAAATTGCACACCAGACCATTTCAGATACAAAAGAAATACAGATATGGGTCATGACAAGTACTTGAGGCAAGAGGTAGAGTCTCCTTGCTACATCAGGTACAAAGAGCTTGGATGTTTCGGATTATGTGCCCTCACTAGGACACTCATTAGAGGCCACGCTGGACAGCCTTGATTTCCAGCACTGAGGAAAGTGGTCAGAGAGTGGCCACATCTCTTTATGTCTTTCCTACACATTCACTGTTTCACCATGCCTTCATTGAGGGCTAACGTGAGTGGCACACAGTAGTCAGCATTCATGAACTTTAAATATGACTACAGGGGAACAAGAGGTCCATGTTTTATGAGTTAAGAGAGGAAATGCTGGTATTGTTATTTTGAACTTGTATCAAAGAAACAGTAGTATATGTGTGAGGCATCTTTTTTTCTGTTGAATATATTACTTTGGTTTTGAAGCATATATGTAAATAAACAATGAGCATATAGTTCGGAGATACACATTCTTTAACATTCCAAGAGCATGAGCTAAATCTGCCATTTAATTAAATCCATTGCGAATTGTTTCTCTTAAATCCAGAGATGACCTTAGAGAATTCCTTTAACTTTTCACTAAGGTGTCAGGTGGATTGCTAAGCCTTGAAGATGATGTGCCTCTCATGAAATATCAATAAGTGAATGTTCTAATGAGAATGCTGGTGAAATTTGGCCGTGTGAAGAAAGGTTTCGCACACACATTTTCGTGATCAATGATCCTTCTTAGGAGTTAGTAGATGGTCTGCCAAAGATATTATTCAAGCTATTGGGGCAATTACTCAGCCATTGTTTCTAGTAGAATCTCTGCTTCTTAGTTGTCTTCTCTGCCTTGGTACCTTATCCAAATCAGTAATGAAATCCACTTGTCTCATCATTGGAAGCAAGCTCAGTTGCATTTGGGGTCTTTAAGGATATTTCTTCCTCTTCATCATTTTTCCCCTTCAGAGTGAGGGATAGTGGGGCACAACGGGGAGTAGATCATTTGGATTTCGACATGTGCCGAGAACTCGGAAGTTTCTTGTATGGCTGGGTTGATTCTTGCAGCAGATTTGCCACCTAGGGATTCCTTCGGCATTGGCTCTGTTAATAATTGAAAGGCTCTTATCAATACCTCCTTTCAAATGTATTCAGGAAAGAGATTTTGCTAGTAACTAAGATGCTGGTTGACCTTTGCTATGTTAAAAGGTTGTTAGTTAAGACATGTTATCTAATTATCTATGTCTAGGTTATAAAAAGAAGAAAATAGATCAAAAAAAATTCAGGTGATGTGGGGGCCTGGCAGATTTGGTTGGCAGGTCTTTAATAATACAGCCTGAGTGATATAAGCATGAACTAATGTGTCCACGAACAACTTCCTAATGCCTGTGTTAGACTTGGTTCATTTTGCCGGGTCATCCCTGAACTTTTTGCTTTCCTCCTCTATTTTCTCCGACCTGTTGTTGGCTGTTTTATGACTCTGGGCACTTTACCACTGCTGATCAGTGCTAAAGTGCATATGCTCTCCCTATTGTAAATTGATGTATGGATTAGTGACTCCATGATTGGCTGGTATGGTTTACTTGTCAGACCCTAGTACAGTGCACTGTGTGTGCCCAGGTCTTGTAAACCAAATGCTGCAGGTGGGCTTGCAGCAGTGGTTGTGCCATCCTCAGAAGCAGCCTGTAAAAGTGTGTCACAGGCCTGCCATTGCAGAGCCTGTGTGCAGTTTGGTACTTTCATGTGACTGGGCAAGTACACCTACTTGCCAGTCCCCAAACCTTTCCATTTCTTCATATCAGGCACCCCTATGGTAGGCCTAAGGGCAGGGTGCATTGTAAGTACAAGGTAGGACAAACCCTGATGTGAGTGGCATGTCCTAATAGTGAATTACAACCAGATTCGTTTTTCACATGTTGTGCCTAACCAGCACCTAGAGCCCACCTCCCGCCTCCCAGCTGCCCCTCCCCCGCACGGACTCAGAAGGCTTGCCCTGCCTGTTGGTCCTCTGTGACCTCTCCTACCTCGTAGGAAGCGGCCGCTCCCCGTGCATCCTGCCTGACTGCCACAGCGCTTCACAGAGACTGGTATTGTAGCGCTATACGCCTGCCTGCCATAGTTTTGCCTGCCACTGCTGCCGCCTTGTATACCTGCACTTTATATTTAAAAATTGCATTGTGCGCTCAATTCCGATTTTGCTAACGTGCACCTCGGCATTTTAACATCGATTGTCACCCATCGCTCAGACTCACTTTTCTAACTCTACGTAGCGCCGGTGCCACTGCTCTCAGCGTCTCTCCTATCATCCACCCCAACCTCGCCCAGGCTGTATTTCGATCCCCCCACCATTTTGATTGTTGTGCCTAACCAGCACCTAGAGCCCACCTCCCGCCTCCCAGCTGCCCCTCCCCCGCTCCGCCCCCTCCACTATCCATTAATGTCAGATGTCCCACGTGCAGCATCCACGCGCTACGGCCGCGCCGAAGGTGCGCCAAAGGTAAGCCCGTCTACGCCCGTCCGCGCCTGGACCACGCCCAGCGCCATACCCCCTGGCCCTCGCAATGCCCAGCCCTCCCGCATTACTTACGACGCCTCCACCCTCCTAGCCCTTAACCCCGGCCGTTCCCCCAACTGCGTCCAAGCCGCTCCTGGACACACCCATGGACCCTTCTCTTGCAACTCCTGTAAGTTTGACGACACCAAGAGCAACTCCTCATCTACGAAACCAATATAGTTATCCGACCCCAACCACCTACAATGCATCCTGCTCAACACCCGCTCGGTCCACAGACACGCCATCGACCTCTGGAATCTACTAGACACCATCTCTCCGGACGTCGCCTTCCTAACAGAAACATGGATGAACGCCACATCAGCCCCAGACATCACCATTGCCATCCCGGAAGGCTATAAGATTATTCGCAAGGACCGTACCGACCAAACAGGAGGAGGCATCGCTATCGTCCATAAGAAATCCATCCGCATCTCAACCAGCTCAGACGTCAATCTCGCCAACACGGAACACCTTCACTTCCAGATCCACATCGTCCCCAAGACCACACTCAGAGGCACCCTCCTTTACAGGCCACCCGGACCCCGCGCACAATTTAGTGAAGACATCACGGACTTCATCACTCCACACGCGCTCCCCTCCGAGGATTACATCCTTTTGGGAGACCTCAACTTTCACCTTGAAAAAAACAACGACTGCAACACCACCACCCTTTTGGACAACCTCGCCAACCTCGGACTTAAACAACTTGTCACTACCCCCACCCACATCGCAGGTCACACACTCGACCCTGTCTTCACCTCCAGCAAACATATCTCCTTCAGCCACACCACAGCTCTCCTTTGGACTGACCACAGCTGCGTTCACTTTACCTACAACAAGTCCACATCCAACAACCACCCCCAACCCACTCTGCGAAGAAACTGGAACAAAATCACCATCGACCAGATCTCCTCATCGCTTCTTCAAAACCCCCCTGCCCCCTCTTCAAACCCCGACCAAGCAGCCACTAACCTCACCCAATGGTTATCCAACAGCGCCGACATCCTAGCACCACTGAAAAAACGACAAATCAAACGAGGCAGCAAGAAGGCCTCCTGGTTCAACGATGATCTTAAGAAATCCAAGAAACTCTGTCGCTCCCTTGAGAAGGCCTGGAAAAAAGACCCAAACACCAGCACCAAGGACGCCTTCAAAAACGCCACCCGCATACACCACCAACTGATCCGGAATGCCAAGAAAGCCGCTTTTAAGGACCGACTAGATAGCAACGCCCACAACAGCAAGGAATTATTCAACATCGTCAAGGAATTTACCAACCCATCAGCCAACTCCATCGACATCACCCCCTTTCAAGCCCTCTGCGACTCCCTAGCCTCATTCTTCCACAACAAAATTGCAGACATCCACAACAGCTTCGACAACCGACCCGATGACCAACCCACCCAACCCTCTGCAGGACCCCCACCCCCTTTGAACATCCTCAATGACTGGAACCCAATCTCCACTGAGGACACCATCCGTCTGATGAACTCTATCCACTCAGGATCCCCCACAGACCCATGCCCTCACCACATCTTTAACAAAGCAGACTCCATTATAGCACCGCACCTCCGAGACGTCATCAACTGCTCCCTCAACTCCGCAACCTTCCCGGAAAGTTGGAAGCATGCCGAACTCAGCGCCCTTCTGAAGAAACCCACAGCTGACCCCACCGAACTCAAAAACTACCGCCCTATCTCGCTCCTCCCATTCACGGCCAAAGTCATCGAGAAAGCGGTCAACAACCAGCTCGTCGCCTTCCTCGAAACCAACAAATCCCTCGACTCCTCACAGTCCGGCTTCCGAACCAAAGACAGCACGGAGACCGCCCTTATCGCAGCAACAGATGACATTCGAACTCTACTGGACAATGGAGACACAGTCGCCCTCATCCTCCTCGACCTCTCCGCAGCCTTCGACACAGTCTGTCATAGCACCCTTTTACAGCGCCTCAGAAACGCCGGAATCCAAGGAAAAGCACTGGAATGGATCACCTCGTTCCTCGCCGGAAGAACCCAGAGAGTCCGCCTTCCACCATTCAAGTCAGAGGCCACTGAAGTCATCTGCGGCGTGCCACAAGGATCTTCACTCAGCCCCACGCTCTTCAACGTATACATGAGCCCCCTCGCGGTCATCGCACGCCAACACAACCTCAACATCATCTCTTATGCCGATGACACTCAACTGATCCTATCACTCACCAGAGACCCCAACACTGCCAAAACCAACCTGCATGAAGGAATGAAAGAAGTAGCCGAATGGATGAAACACAGCCGTCTGAAACTGAACTCAGACAAAACAGAAGTCCTCATCCTAGGCACCTCCCCCTCCGCCTGGGATGACTCTTGGTGGCCAGAGGCCCTTGGAAAAGCACCCATCCCGACGGACCACGCACGGAACCTGGGCGTCATCCTGGACTCCTCACTCTCGATGACCAGACAAGTCAACGCCGTTTCTTCATCTTGCTTCAACATTCTTCGCATGCTCAAAAAAACATTTTGCTGGATCCCCACCGAAACTAGAAAAACGGTCACCCACGCACTGGTCACGAGCCGCCTGGACTACGGAAACACCCTATACGCCGGTACCACCGCAAAACTCCAGAAAAAACTCCAACGCATCCAGAACGCTTCAGCCAGGCTCATATTAGACATCCCGCGTAAAGAACACATCTCTGGTCACCTGAAAAACCTCCACTGGCTCCCCGTCAATAAGAGGATTACTTTCCGCCTCCTAACCCACGCACACAAAGCATTTTACGAAATTGGACCCGAATGCCTCAACACACGACTGTCCTTCTACACCCCCTCCCGCCAGCTACGATCCTCCAACCAAGCCCTTGCCACTGTACCTCGCATCAACAAAACCACCATGGGAGGGAGATCCTTCTCCTACCTGGCAGCTAAAACCTGGAACTCACTTCCCACTCACCTTCGCCTTACTCAGAACCACCTAGCATTCAGAAAGCAACTTAAAACGTGGATTTTCGACAAGTAACTCCCCACCCTTCTTCAAGCGCCTTGAGACCCTCTGGGTATGTAGCGCGCTATATAAATCTCTTGACTTGACTTGACTTAACTGACTCAGGGAACTAGGTAGAAATTCTAGTTTAGTATGCCTAAACTCAGAATGAAAAAATGCATCTTTTAGTGAAGATGGTTTTAACATTCCGTGTTTGAAAATACCACTTTCAGAAAGTAGGTATTTTCTTGTCTAACTATCCAAGCCTATCTGCTAGGTTGTGTATTCCTTGTCTGGAGTTTGAGTGACAGGGCTGGGGGATTCCATGAGACAAGTTGAGTCAGCCCAGTGGTGAATAGAGAGATCTGCATCTAGCGGGGAGGGAGGATCTGCACCTGGGACCTGAATAGGGCTGTGCCTTCCCTTCACAATGCTGGCGCCACCTCCTGTGGTGCATCTGATATCTCTGCACTGCACTGTGAAAGGAGAGTAGGAGTCATGTCAACAGAGTTCTCCAGGACTGTGCCTTTCCTCCACAATGCTGGCTCCCCCTCCTGTGGGGTGTCGGATGTTTCTGCCCTGCGCTGTGAAAGGAAAGAAGGAGTCATGTAAACAGAGTGCTCCAGAACTGGTGTGGACTAGGCAAAGGCCCCTCTGCCCTCAGAGGACAAAGGATTTTGGGATATAAGTAGTGGGACCCTGAGCCCAAGATTTAACCTTTGCAGAGGAGAGTAACCTGAAGAAACTGAGGGGAGACTATTCCTATACTGGAGTGCTGCTTGGGGGATTGGCTTGCAGTGGCTGTCTGACTGCCATCTGCCATAGAAAGCAGAAAGGACTTTGTGTGCTTTATTCAACCTGTAAGGATCTCCAAGGGCTTGAGAGAAGAGCTTGCCTCTTGCTGAAGTCTCAGAGACAACAGACTTCAACCACCAGCTCCCCAAGAGTTCTTTAGAAGTGCCTGCTGCTGTTTTCGGCCTTGTGAGGGACTGTGTGTTGCAAGGAGCTGGAAGCATGACTCACGATGGCGAAGTGTGTCGCTGTCGCAGCCGCCACATCATGGAGGTAGCCGCTGTAGCTGTCGCATTGCACCGCATCTCAAGAAATGTCCCACAACCCCGAAGAAGCGTGTCGCGGTCACAGCCGCTGTCATCGCATCGTGGATGTCGCCGCTGAGCTGTCGTATTGCACTGCATCAAGAGAAGCATCTCGCAACGAGGAAGAAGCGTGTCGCCGTCGCAGCCACTGCCTTCGCATCGTGGATGTCGCCGCTGTAGCTGTCGCATTGCAGCGCATCACATCCACAGAGAAGCGTGCCGCCGTCGGAGCTGCTGTCGTCGCATCACGGAACAAGGGTGTCGCCGCTGCAGTTATCGCATCGAGCGGAAGCGGCTTGCATCATCGGAGTAGAGTGTCGTCGACAAAGCCGCTGTCGTCGCTTCACGGAACAAGGGTGTCGCCTCTGCAGCTGACTCATCGAGTCGATACTTCTCCCAACATTGGAGAAGCGTGCTGCATCAGGAAGAACTGGACGTCTTTATTTCTTTGCACCGGATCTTTACCGCATTTTCATCTTTGCAACACTTTCATTGCCCCACCTTTCTCATCTTAAGGTACATTGACTCAAAGTGTCACATTTTAAGAACTAAAGAGAACTAAGCTAAACCTACCATTTTAGGTAGAGTGTAGTGGATTTTGTTTGTTATGGTCTTGTGTTAAATCTATATAAAGAATACTTATTATTTTTATTTTTTATTTTTTTTTATTTTTTTTATTTATGATTTGCAAGGTGAAAAACAGAAAAAGGGGGGGGAATACAGCAAGAGGAGCAGGAAAAGTGAAAAGGAGAGAAAGAAACAGGCGACATTCCGCCACATAACCCCACACAGGGGGTGCTAATAACATCATCGCAAAGAGAAGGGTAATAGGGAGGCCAGGTTATGTATCAAAGGTGACGGCAACCAGTTAAGGCAACAGACGTTCGAACGGTATGGGCCTGTTCATCACATTGTCCAAAGTGTGCCTTGAAGTCCCAACCGTTGATGCGATGTTCCCAGCCGGGAAAAAACAACCCAGGCCCTGCCATAATCATAGCGTCCTTTCTCGGGGGCACAGCAAGTCGCAACAAGAGAAAAACAACACCCCCAACTACCACCCCCCCCCCCCCCCCTTCCCTCCCTACCACCCACCCCCCACCCAGTGGTGGCGACCAGCATTCACGCAATCAGCAACAGTCATACCGGTGATCAAATTTGAAAGAGATGAAGCGCCCGTAGTGCTGAAGGGCAAACTGCCGAAGGCAGACCACGATACAGGAATCTCACCAAGGGGCCCCAATTGAACATAAAGTTTTTAAAATTCCCCAGGAAGATATCTGAGAGCCGCTCCATACTTAGAAGGCGCCATAGCCGTGCATGCCACAGAGAGATAGCAGGGGCAGACGGGCTTTTCCAAGCGGCTGCCAAAGTCAGCTTGGCCGCCCCCAAACATAGCCACATAATGCGCTTATCAGCCCTAGTCTGGTGCTCAAGCAGTGGGTCTCTGAGGCCCAGCAGAACAAAGTCCATGGAGTTTGGGAGCGGGTAACCCAGCACTTCTTTAATGTGGGAGAGAATCTCGGCCCAAAACAGCCGGATGGTGGAGCAGTCCTATCATATATGGCTGAAGTCTCCCAACATCCCGCAGCCCCGCCAGCACCTGTCTGAGGTAGTTGGGAATATTCGGTGGAGTTTGGACGGATACAAGTACAACCACACAGAGATAGCCAAGGAAAGTCCCTAGTAACTGCCGCACATGAGGGACCACACCCACTCCCCCCCCAGCACCCCGGAAAGGCCTCCCCTTCAGAAAGCACAAGGAATGAAGAAGTACCATCATAGCGCCAAAAGAAAAGTGTAGGGAACAATAGCATCAAGGTCAAGAACAGCACAGACACCACTCATGATCACCACCACACCCCCCGCCCCCCCCCAGCCCCACCCCCAACGACCCTACCACAGCATTAATGTCCAAAGTACCCACTGTCCCACCCCCCTCCAACAACCCAAGAAACAAGAAAACAGAGCACAAGGCCCGTAACCTGAACCTAGCACACAGCAGTTCCAATGGGCCACAGGTCACAAGGTCCACATCAGACTGGAATCGGGGTGGGGGGACCAGTTCGGGGCCCCCCAGGGCCATGGCCCGCGGTGTCTTCTCCAAAAGTACCATAGTACCCCAGGGCCGTAGGGGCAGAGACTCCCGACCATCGAGGAAGTCAGGGATCATGTCGCTCCAGAACTCTGCTGAGAATCTGCGAGTGTGGCCGAGGCCACCGATGCCACCGCCGAACCTCTCTCCTGCAGGCTAGCAGTGTGGTCTGAGCGTATCCGGTCAGGGGAAGAGCCAACCCGGTGCCATGAAGGGGATCGGCGCCGTCGTCTCGATGGTGATGAGTGCGCCGCCTGGGAGGAAGGTACGTCCTCTAGCCCCAGCAGTTCCTTTGCGGCCTGTAGGGAGCGGATCTGCTCCAGCCTGTTCTGCCACCGAAATATGATTCGGAAGGGGTGCCCCCAGGAGTACGAGATGTTACGCTCCTTCAAAAAAGCAGTCACCGGGCGGAAGTCTCTCCTCTTCTGAAGCGTGGACGCCGCCAAGTCCTGAAACAGCTGCGGCCGATGACCTCGAAATTGCAAGGAGGTGATGGCCCTAGCCTTCCGGAGGATGCGCTCCTTCGTCTGAAAAGTCATGTACACACACGAGGATGTCCGGGGGGGGCCACCACCTCGCCTAGGCAGGCCAACTCTGTGCACCCTATCCATCTTGATCTCCTGGACGTCCTCCTCGTCTAACACTTGCAGGAGTAGGGCCTGTACATATTCTCTTAAGTCTCCAGCCTCACCTTCCCAAGGTACCGCTCTGATGCGGATGTTGTTTCTCCTGGAGCGGTTCTCCAGGTCCTCCGCATATGCCTGTAGGTTCAAATTCTGGTCAGTAAGGCGAAGAACATCTTGTTGCAATTGGTGCACATCATTCGCCATACTTAAGTCATGATCTTCCAAGGTGGCCACCCGCTCACCAATGCCGTCCACATCCCTCCGGACCTCCCGTAGATCCGACGCCAGCTGGGCGCGAAGCTCGGAGATATCCTCCTTGATCGACCAAACAGCTCCGTCATAAATGCCTTGGTGGCGGGCGCCTCCTCGTCCGACTGTCTAGTCGAGCCGCTAGCCCCCGGGGGAGATGGCGGCTGCGATGATTTAGGTGCTCCGTCCTTCACCGTCCTCCCCTTGCGTGGCAAATTCGACATTGCGGTGGTGCTGCCGCGCCGCGGAGTCAAGGCTATGGCACCCCCACTGGAAACGAAGGCCGTGTAGAAGAACCTGCGACACGGGCGGCCGCCGCTGGATCAAGATGGCGGCTCAGGAGCTTCCCGCCAGAGTTCAATAGCAATGTAGGGACAGTGTCAACCGGCCAGCAAGCCCGGAGTCTCCGTCGCTCACAGCCGGAGCACTAAAGCAGCTACTCGACACCGTCAGATCACAACGTAGTGCACAACCACCTGGTAATGCAGGCCAGTCAGTTAGTCCGTGGGGCAAAGCAGGCCTCCGAGTCCACGCAAAGGCCAGACCCGGGTACACCGCGCCGGGTTAATGTATCCGTCTCGCAAGCGGTGCAGGCCACTGGTCCACTCCGGGCGGCAAGTCGCATGTAGGGACGAGGAGGACACCCCGTCTCAGCAGTGACGCGGAGGGTCGTCGCCACGCTATCCAGAATCAGCCGCGGCCAGGCCGCACGACCCCGCCAAGGGTCCGGGGCCCTCCCTCCACGTGGCTGGTCGTCCGCCGAGCCCCTCGGTCCGTCACAGCAAAGTGCTCGCAATCACGCCAATGTCCCAATGGTGTGGAGGAACCCTGGTGGTGAAAGGAGGCAGAGGGTAACCGCCACTCCGCGATGCCACGCCCAGTCAGCACCGACTCGCCGCACTCAAAGGCGGCCTCTCCCTCAAGCAAGTCCAGTGCGTAACAGGACAGATGACGAAGTGCCCTCAGTGGCGTTGCACCGACACCTAGGGGCTCTCCGGCGACACCGGACCACTCCGCTCGTTGTCGTTGGCCGCTGCGACCGTCTCAGAGCCGAATGGCACCCTGAAGGCGATGCTGTACAATGCTTAGCAGGTCGGGCGCCGGAGCGACTCGAAAGCACGTCTTACTCCGACGCCATCTTGGCCACGCCCCCCGAATACTTATTTTTTATATAAAACTTGTGTGGTGTCTATCTGTAGTGTTGTCACTTGATTACTGTATGTGTTCACAAAAGCTTTACACACTGCGTCTGAGATAAGCCTGTCTACTCGTGCCAAGAAACCGACAGGGTGAGCAGGGGTTATTTTAGGAGTGTACCCCTTTACCCTGACTAGAGGCACAGGTCCCTATTTGTCACAAGTACCTACCTGTGCCAACTAGAGACCCCCAAATCAAACAGCCTGGATGGCAGTGGGACCAATACCCTGTGGCTCAGGCCCTACAGTTGTGCACTGATGACACTCCAGGTAAGTTGCTCTGAAATCCAAAAGCAGCATTTCTCTCTAGTGTGGAGGACACTAGTGGCGAGTACCTCTAAGAGGTGCATTCTTTTAAAGGTCCTTTGAATGCAAGCCTGATATGAGGCCCACATTTCAAATGAAACGCCTGTTGCTCTGTCAGCTTTCACGACTTTGTAAGGAGTTTCAAGGCAGGCCATTCTCATAGAGGCGTTTTTGCAAAGTCGAGTCTTGAAAGCCCCTCTAGAAGCAGCAACCTGGAAAGAGGTACACCCATGGAGGCTTAGAATTCTCATAGTGCAAGGAGAAAGAGTTTTATATATTATTTAAAACCCTGTCAACAACATGAATTTTGAATTAAAAGAGGAATAACACTGCGAGTTTAGGTTTCTAGATATGAACACATATGAACTCTACAAAATTAAGTCCAGCCTTTGAGTAATTTGACTAAGGGAAACAAAAAGACAATATAAATAAAGGACAGACTCAGTGACATAATATAATGGCTTTTATGATACTTACAAATGGTTTTCAGTTTCACCCTTTGAGGCTAAATACAGTGTGACTCTCACATTCTAGTTCTGAACATTAATTTGTTTATCTGCACCCAAACCCTTCTCTATATTATTATGGCTTGACCTTTGCACTGCCTGTCAGCACCCTTTCATGTGCAAACATAAAATAATCAGGTTAGTACATTGCTACTTATGCAATGGTGGCAGTCACGCTAAGGATGGCTGAAGGTTTCTTTAGAATACTGAAGCCTTAATTGTTCCATTGGTCTTTGGAAGCACCATCCGTGGTTTTGCATCCATCTAAGCACTGTTCAACCCCCTTCGTTCTCTGTAAACGAGTCTGTAGACGAGAGGCTGACATAGTCCTTCGAGTCCCACTGGAAGCATTTCTTATTTTAACAGTTGACTTTAGGTAGGCAGTCGCTAAAGAAGAACCTGTCAACATCAAGCATACATGATGAAGCCTACTTGAAGAATTCCTTGGTTGCTCTTTTACTCAGAAATATAAAGACTGTGATTTGTATTCTTTCTGCATTATTAGTCTCTCTTTGGCCTCATGTACAAAGTGTTTTTGTTGCTGTAACTCCTCAGATGTGCTAAATCTGAGGGGTTATGATCGCTAAAACACCTTCTGAAATGTTAAACACAACTCAAGAATCAAGATTAAATAAAGGTTTTCTGAATTTTTCAATGGGTTTAGGAAGCAATAAGGAATTGGTATTTGGAAAGGAGGCTTTTAGTGTATGCCTTCTAAACAGTGATTACATATGGCATGTAGTAATGTTTTGTGACCGGAAACCACACCCAAACCATTAATATTTTATGATCAACTCAAAGGAAGTGGTTACCCGTGTGCAAATGAGAAGAGGTCCCAAAGGACTCCCTTTCCCTTTATGAATGTTGACAAAACCCTTTTTAGGAAGTGGCCAGAGGTCCATGGGACCGCCGGCTACTCCTACAGACAATTAGTGTAACTTTTTATTTTTTCAAATGCATTACTTTTTCTTCTAAGAAAAATAGGCTGCATTTAAAAAAAAGATGGCAATTAAAAACAATCACAGAAATTGTGGTCTGCTGACCCCAGCAGATCACCATACCTGTGATTGAGAGTAATCGTAGTTGGTCACAATTTGCAACCTACCTCATGAATATTGAAAAAGTAGATTGAATTGTGACCAACAACCATTCTGTATTTTGTGAAGCTCACTTTGATGATGTCACACAAGAAATGGAACAATGACAGGTGGATTAGATTCTGTGCAGCCTGCATTACCAATAGCGATAGAGATACACCACCAATGGACAAGAAAGGAGCAAGAAATGCCAGCCTCCAGTTTAAAGACTCCACCTGCAGCATCAGTGACGATGTAGGCACAGGCATTTCTAACATGAAATTATAATACATGATGCAAGAACATGAGACTGAAAACATCATTCACGTAGCCATGAATATTCTTATATTCCCCTCCCCAACCCATTCATCTACATAGATGCAGAGCGAACATTGTAGACATTCCCATTCATTAGCAGGCACTGGGATTCCCATTCAAGTGTCAACCTCAAACTGAACAAAAAAACAACAGATCAGAAGCATTCAATAATGCACTTAAAAAAATAATTACAAAGTATTTTAAAAAGGAAGATTAACAGTGGAAGCAACAATAATTATAAAACATGGTAGCCTTTAATTAAAAATAAATTCAAGTATCATTATTTAAAGTTCTTCAGACATTTGTCTTTGAATTTTAACGTTGTGCAATACCCATCTTTGCATAGTAAAGAAAACTTTTCAAACTCCAGGTCTATGACTTTTTTTTGTTTCTTAACATGCACCTACATGTTTGTAGTTATGGCGTATACATACATGTGTATGTATAAGCATATACATAGATATGTTTTGTGTGGTGTAAATATATATGCACATATCTATATACACACCGCACACAAACATATTTATTTATGTGTATAAGTGTTCATAATTTTCTAATAGAGTGCTCATACAGAAGAAAAACTACATTTTGTGGGACTCATGCAGCATACCAGTATGGCCCATATACTGACTTTACAATTTCCTGTCAAGGTGTATCATACAATGCAGCAAAATATAGCGGCTGGAATGGGGCACTGCAGTTGCCTGCTGCTGAGAAATGATGAGGGTAATACTTGTTTATATCCAGAAGGGATTGTAATGAGTATGCACATGTCACAGTCTCGGGAAAGCATGAGATGTTCGATCTGTTACCGAGATCTAGTTCTAGTAAAGCTGTGAATTCCAACTGGTGTCTGGTTGTCAAAAAGGTTTACACCAACAACTCCAATTCTATGTACATAACAAAAAGGGACCACTGTGGTCTGATTGCTAACATTGTATCGTGCGTGTACAATGGCGTCATGTGAAATGCAGCAAGGTGTATTTTACACAGGTAGTAACAACAAAGGCTCAATTAATTGTGGAATAACATTTTATCATACCACAGTACTAACGTTCTAGTGCAAACATATGCTTTTTTTTTTTACCCAAAACACAATTCACTAGCACACTTTTATGGGGTCATTTAGTTACTTGGCAATTCCACCAGGTACTATCTAGTGACCCCATAAACAGACTGGTAAACACCCAGTTAAACTGCATAATATACATTAATTTCAGGGGGCAGCTACCATAAAAGTAAGGTATCCAAAAGATCGCAGCTAGTGAAGTTCAGTTTCATTTGACGGCAATTATTTTAGTTAATGTTATTGAGGCTTATCACTTCTATTTTGAGGAGGTATTACTGCTGGAAAGTAGGAATTAAGTATGGGTGGTGAACTCCGCTCCGCTTGCGGATTTTGCAGAGTTTTCCACACTCCACGTTATGCAGAGTTTTTTTCCTCGCTCACGCTCATCAAGGTCAAGTTGGCGAGCACAAGCGAAGAAATAGTTCACTTCCTGGAGAGCTTTTTCCTCATTTGTAATTGTCAACATCAAGTTGGTGAGAGTGGAAAATCAACCTCTTGGCGCGGTGGTCGGATTTCTCATTGCGAGTGGCCACGTATGCCTGTGACCACTTGCATTGAAAAACCATAGGTTCGTATGAGAAAGCTGCCACTCAAGTAAAAAAATCTACTCGAGTGGCAGAAAGGAAGCAGCACCCGCTTGCGCCCGTTTGCTGGCGCTGAAAACCACTGCGAACAGCATTTATCTAATGCACTCTGCCGTGTGGCAGGGGTTTTTTCACATTGCTAAACTCCGCAAACTCTGCCCGGGCTTAGTAGGACTGCGTCTAATGTGTTATGAGGACTCATCAGTGAACAAAATAAAAATGCCATCAAAACTACAAAAATAAGGTTTTCATTAGGCTTGAATGATGCTGATAAAGCAAACATGAAATAGTTGAGGAATATACTGCAAGACATTTTTCAATCCCACAACATGCTAACTGGTGTCACCATTTCTGTGTGTAGTTATAAGGAAATGGCCTTGTTTTCTGATCTTGCAATTAATGGTTCTTGTTCACACTTTCTGTGACCAAAATGGCGTATGTATACTTGTACCATTCTCTAATATTTAATGTCAAGAAAGCTTTGTAATTATTGCACAAACGTTATTGACAGCGAACGATAATGTTTGCTAAGTAGTCTACGTGGCCAATTCACAAAGGATGTTCAAAGTGACAGAGATTTCTCTGAGCCTGTTTTGTGACTGTTCATTGAAAAGACGTGTTTCTCAACACAAGTTAATGAATGTGCATATCTTCATGTTGTAACCTAATTTAATCCCTGAATAGGTTATGGTATGTGCATATGATGTATCTCACACAAAAATAAGGGGGAGAGGGTAAAAAACGTGCATATGCATATGATGCCCTAAACGTATGTGCAGGTGACCTGTAATACCTACGAAATCAGCACTAAATTATTTAATGGTAATTAACTTTAAAAGGTCTCGTCTTCATCAATGTCATGGATTCTCTCCTATTGAAAGTGTTAAATACATATTTAGATAAGCAGGCAACATGAAAGAACACTTTGAAAGGCTATCAGATGAAATAATGTTTTAAAAATGTTTACTGGGCATTTCCATTTTTTGAAAGTCACTTATTTCTTGTACGAATTGTGATTATGCCAGTCGAGATGGCCCCGGATGAATTTGTGCATTATAAAAGCGTGCTTAACATAACATAACATAACATAACAACGAGAATTATACCATTGTTATGATATTGAAAGAGTGAACGATAGCGCAAAGCCGGGCCTTTCTGCATCTTTGTATTCCAAATAGGGTTTCCTCATTGGATAATATAGCCAGTTGTGGCATCTTGTTGTGATGAATTACAAATTATCTGACCTTCAGTTAGCTTTTTAGTGCTTAATTTGAGCGGATGGTTCATTTTTGGGCATCATCACTTATTTTTTCTCATCAGATATTGACCGCTAACAAGAGAAGGGAAAAAACACAAAAGGGAAAGAAGGTGTGGTATCTGTTACCTGTGTGTAGGTAACAAGGTAGTTACATAGGTTCTGGAAAGTGAAGTTGAAAGAGGCAGTTGGAGTTTGTACTGGGGGTGATAGGATGCCACAATCTTGCTCTCTAATAAACCATTTACTCACCACGCTCCAGTGTGTTCCATCTCTATAAATTTGGAGAGGATGGGATGGTCATAACCTGAGCTGCTGTAGTGGTTCCAGCCATCAACATGAGTAGTAATTAGCAGAGTAGGTGGAGGTGAGTGGGTGCTACTGTAGTCAGAGAAGAAAGGTAGGAAATACCTGGAGGCATCTGGCAGCATCCCTGAGTTCTTCACTGGATTGATTGTGGCGGACATCAAGACATTTTGGGGAGACCTAAGCATGTGCAAGCCTTTTTACCAACAGGGTGCACAGTCAGCTCACAGTCAGGCTCACAATTTCCCTGCGCTGATGCTCACAGTCAGCGATTGTAAAGCAGCATCGCAGAGGTCCAGTGGCAAGTCTCAAGTTTCAGGCTGGGAGATAGGCATCCTCATGTGTCTGCGCATTCAACCATGAGCACCGTAACATCATCACACGACATCCGGCACAATCTTGGTTAAGGAACTTCGTAAACTGTTCCTTCTTGTGCTTGTCGGTAATGCACACCTCATTTAATGTCATTTCACGCCAGAAAGTAGAGGCGCTCTAACAGCTTTTCTGCATGCCTCGTATGAGGCACTTAAGTAAGTGTCAGGTGCGTGTTTTGCACATCTGCGGTGACACGCCACCTTTACATTATTCCTGGTGTTTGGAGCCCAACTTTATTTTCACCCAATCACCTGGCGCTAAGTACACATCCTTCAGTCTTTTTATCACTTAACAATGCTGATCTTATGGAGTAAAAGTGGGATAAGAACAAGGTAACTGATTATTTGAGTTGTTCCCCATTACCCTTGCTTGAGCATGTTGGAAGTGACTGGGATGAATACATTGTTGCAATGATCAATAATAGTAATCTGCCAATTTTCAATGAGGATTGGGCTGCTGGATTTGAGGGAAATTACGTTTTGAGAATGCAGAAACAATTCATCACAAAAGGTTGTGCAGACAAGACATGACATGTGATTGTTCTCATTGATCATTGCTCTAAATGGCCAGAGTTTGTAGTGTGGTTTACGGTTGATGCATATTCTGTAGATTCTTTACTAGAAAATATATTTTTGAGGGAAAGAATCCCTTATTTTGTATTAAGTGACAATGGACTGCAATTTACAGTTGAGATGTCTGTAAAATTGTTATCTAAGAATGGTATCAAAGGGGAGGGAACCCAAGTTTATCATCCAGCAGAACGGTTTAATAGAGAGATAATGGATAGTGTGCAAGCTGCCATTAATGCATGCCAAGATTGGGAGAAAGAGTGGAAGCACAGTTTGGGCTTACAGAATCACACCAATGTTAACAGGTTACAGTCCCTTCAGGATTAGGAGAAGTATGGAACACTTTACTAAAGGACTATAAAGCCTGGGTGAACCTGAAATTGTGTAGTAAATGATCTCCCTCTGTGGCATTTTCCTAAGAGTGCCAATGGTTTATAAAGAATATTACAAAACAAAATATGGAATGATGGATGTGTATTTAGTGACAGGTGATTGAGTGTGAGTAAAGTTTGGCTCGAAAACTAAGAAAGGTTGTATCAAATTTTCAGAGCCTCTTCAGGTGAAGGAGGTTTACTGAAGATCAGCATTGTTAAGTGATGAAGAGATTTGACATTTTAGTAGGATGCTGACATGTAATATGTTACAACATTTTGAATTGGAAACCTTACAAAGAAATTCATAGAAGTGAGTCACAATCTAATGGATGGCTGTGAGATGATGATGATCGTGCCATTAATAGTCTTAAAGTGCCTGGAAGTGTAAAGCATAGAGAGCCTGATGTAGGTACTGTTGAGAGTGAGCCTGGATCAGGTACCGCTGAAACTTGTAGTACTAGCGTGTCTACTCATGCAGTAAGACAAAGCGAGTTGCACGGGCACTCATTCTTTTACAAAGTAAGAACTTTTTGGCAGGTCAACAAATCATTTGATGCCTAAAGCCTTTCATTGTGGCATCAACTTGCATCAATGGCGTCAGATCTCTTAGATTGATTGGAGAATTTCAGTCAATCAATCCATGATTATCAGGGTGTCAATATCAGTTAGACTCAAATAACATCAGCTTACTCCCTACCGGCTGAGGGCTTATTAAGTGATCCTTGCCGAGATACTGGAGCCCCTCACTGGGTACATTTCCAGCAAGTGGATGCATTCTGGACTTCCAACTGAAGGCATAGACCATGCTTATCGTGTTAGAGGGCATATCTATCAATAGCGCAGCAGGCTTACGGGCACCACACTCCAAGGGGATGAGCGACCATTGCACCCCAATTATAGCTGTTGTTTGACACTAATCAAGAGACAGGTGGGCCCATTTTCCTTGTTTGCCAATGGGCCATGAAACCCTATTTCTCTCAACATTGCTGAGACCAAATGGAGTCTAAAAAGACAGTACGACTGGTTGCAAAGCTGAAAGTTCGGCCCAGGCAGAAAACAGTAACACAATAATATGTCACGTGTAAAGCACGGTACTAAGACAACATTCTGCAGTAACAGTCTCAATTCAGCAAAAGGAGAGGAGACTCATAGCGACATGTTTGCACCAGAACGTTAGTGGGGATAGTATGCTAGAAAATATACCAAGTAACCTGTTTGGAACAAACTTGAAGATATGTTTGGACTTTAAATGGCGTCACAGGGAAACAGTTGGGATAACACGTTGTTGCCCATTTCAAGCTTTTTGCATTTCTTTGTAGAAAGTTTAAGGCTTACTTAAGCTTGTTTTCCATACATGTGAGAAACTGAGAGAGGCAGGGAAAGGGAACAGTTTTAAGAGAAAATATATTACAAATGCAAGAAAGAAAAAAATCAAGGAATGAGATTCAAAGGTGAGACGTAGAATGAGTAGAAGAGTTTAGAATGAAAAACAAGAAAATTAACAAAGTAACAAAAGAATGGAGGGAAATAAAAGATATCAATAAAAGCATGACAGTGAGTGCAAGAAGATACCAAACATGTAAGTAAAACATTTTTGGAAAATGAACAAGCAACATACTAGAGCTTGGCACTTCAGTGATTAATTTGCAAGTGTATCACATTTCGTACATTATATACAGATTCAGCATGAGCAGAGAAATAATTCAAAACATATCTATAATTATTACATACATATGCATTTACATTATATATATTTTTATATATAATATTTATAAAATGGGTGTGTTTTATTTTTTGGTTTCAAGCATACACTTTGCAGCTCTCACTTGCGTTGTGCCAGAACTCCCTGTAGATGCATGCTATACAGTCTCGGTGTGCAAGCCCAGAGCACCAGCTATACAACATGCTGGAAAAATCAGGGGCGCTCAGGCCCCAGCGACCCAATCGGAGGGCCTCGTGCGTAACATACAGTGCACATGGAGCATTTCATCATGAGATCTTTCTGTCAGTGACATGTCAGTGTCTGCTGCGTCCGTCCACTTGTAACCTGCATGTTGACAACAGGAGCCTCCTCTGAGTCCAACAACAGATGCAATGCAGCGAGAAGCTTCTGGTCCATGAGACCACGCAGGTCAGTGTGAGCGCTGCCTTTGTGGAGGACTAACAGAACTTCTGGCCATGCACAAAGAAGGTGGACACAGGGACCTTTGGAGCACCACTGGTTGGAAGTGGATTGACAGTGATAGCTGGGGCACCAGTTGGTATATCCCTCATGATAAAAAATGGGTCCCACACCAACGTTGAGGACCCTAATTCGTTTCCATCCACGCTTCGACGCGTGAGGTTGCTGTCTGTTCTTGGCGTCTGGCTTGCAAGCATCTTCATTCGAATTTCTGCCATGCTGTTTTAACCCATAGTTTTCTATGCAGTAGTCGTGTCATGCCAATATGTTCTCGATGAAAAAAAAAAGCTTTTCATGCGAACTTAAGTAGGAAGATGTTGAGCCCCAATAGGTATGGAAAAACAGCTTCTTTTGAAATAATGTTTTCTTGTTAGTTAATTGTTTTATTGCGAGTGATAGCTTTCCTCCCCAGTTTTATTATTTTTAGAAACGGGTTTTAGGCTGAACACTTGAATTATTTCTATTTTGTGTTGCTATTTTCATGACGGCCGAGGGCGAGTACTTATGAACCTATCTCCAAAAAGGACAGTGTCCTCTCACCCTCTGCTCAAAGGAAGTAAAGATATGGGATCACCAGGACATGCGTTGTAATTTTATAGCAGAGCCAATGCACCCTGTGCAGAATTCAGTGGCCACGGCCTCCAACCGGAAGTCCATAGAGGAAGGCCACATTCTTCCTCACCAGCAGCATCAAATTCCGGATTGACTTGGGTCATACCTTCTCTTTTTGACATTTCTTCCAGTGCGCACCAGAGAAAGATGATAAAGAAACAAACACAATTGATTAGTTACGGAATTGTGGCACAGCCGACATTCAAAGAGACCATAGTTAAGTAATCAGCTCACCCTGAGGCAAACACTTACCAACCCAATTTGGCTAGTCAAAAAAGCTAACAATTTGAGGCTGTGATGATTTCTGCAAGATGTGGATTATCATGCCAACCTGGACACCATTTACAGACATATGTAATACATTTGAAGTAAGATTTGAAAAGTAAATGTGAAATATATTACAGTGTGTGGAGAGACCTACTAATACAACTTCATTGGGGAGCAAGGTCTGACTGCAATGCCAAGTGAGCATGAAGGCTCCTCACTGCAGTGATAACAATGAAAATATACTTGCCAATATCTTTGAAGACATTTAAGTGGCCATCGGAACTACTTTATGTTTATTGGAAGTTCATGCAAAATGGATCTTCTGGGTAAAACCATGACTGCAGAATCAGTGTAGACATACCAGTCACAGGTTCTAATCCTGGCAACACATGGACCAAAGTGCAATGGGTAAAAAAAGGCCAATTTAGATGATCTTTGCAGGTCATTACGATATAGGTAATACTGATGCGCCAGAATATTAATATATTTGAGCACAAGGTCCATAAGATGCATTTATCTTTGCAGCCATGATGACAATTGTTACTTAAAAAGGCCCCGCAGAAGAGTGAAAAAAACAGTTCTCTCCAAGTAGTCTAGCACATCTAACAGTTAGCAAGAATAGGGGTTCTAGATTGATCATTTGTTAGATGGTGTCAGCTGGGAGTTTGGGCTCGAATGTGTCGTAATAGCCCCTTTAAATGACCCACTAGAACCAACCTGTTTGCCTCATTTGTGAACCCTTACCTTACTATGGAACATTTGCGTGTTTCATTCCCTTACAAGCAGTGACATATAAATATATATATCTGACACTTACACGGTCCCTCCAAGAGGACTGGACAAAGATTTGCCTGCTGCAATCAACAATATTTAGCTTAGTTGAGACTTTTTAATAACAATATAAAGGTATCACATCTCAACAAATCTCTTATTTTGTCCGAAGAAATGTCATTGCTTAAACACTAAAACACAGCACTTTAGGCAACAAAGCCTAGTCCTCTTGAATGCGTGACTCTAATATCAATATCCAGTAAGACAAAACAAGGCAAAGTTAGGTGCAACCTCCCCGAAATCTGGCCTCATGTGGGGCATCAAGCAAGAGACTCATGCAGTTAATTTTAACACTGGTCATGTGCACCACTACTGCCACCAAGTTGGCATGCAAAAAAAACACATAACAAGAATTTGAAAGTTCCCTGAAATATGCATTCACAGCATTGTTTATTGAAAAAAGCGTATAAGTGCTCCCCTCCCCACTTCTGACCAATAAGGTCTTAACAAGGCCTAAGCAATTGTTCATTGGAACTTGGAAGTTGGTTGGAGGGACACAAGTTGACAGTGAAGTCAAGTGCAAAACAACTGTACATTCACCTGGGAACATATCTGTTCCTGAGACAGTGTTTGTGCTGCTGCAGCTCAGTAATGCGTTACAGCACTTATAAAATGGCATATCATTGGTTTTTAATAGGTAGTGTGGTTTGAGATCCAAGCATGTTATGCAAATCAGTCCTTAGAACCAATACCACATCTATAAAAAAAGTTCAACTCAGTGATAAAGTAAGCTCTAAGACAAATACTTCTGTATTACAAATTGTACCGACGTGCTTCCACCACCACTGATGAACTGTATGATATGATATGATGATATGATATTGACATTTACTAGAGCGCACTAAGAACCAAGACTCTTTACATGAGCTTATTTGGTTCCTCTGCTCTTGGTTAGCACAGTCATTATTAGTTGCAAATGACCACACTTTGTATAGCAAGAAGGCTGTGTGCTATGCCAGCTTTCTGTATCTACCTGATTATCAACCCCACAGAAGTATCAACCAATGAGAGATGGAATTAGTCAAGTCATTCACTCTTGCAATACATATGTAGCATGTGTGGACCTCATTCAGATTCATAGCAAAAATTGCCTAGGGAAAACAATGGTACCGTAAATTGTGAATTTATGCGATTGTATTATTACCTCCACCCTATGGTTTCCACAGCTCGCAATGAGCGACAATGCAATAGTACCACAATGTCCCCATTATGAGCTGCAAAATATGGAATTTCACTTTTTTTCCCTATTCACATTTTGCCATTTAATACCTGGTGAAATTAGTCCTAGCAAAAAAGTAGGATTTTTTTAATTTGTGCCCCACTATTAAGGCTGATTAGGGTTGAATCCCTGTTTGCCTCTTAACTGGTACTAAGCCACAACTCAGAATGAGGGCTGGTGGTGTTGACGACTTTGAGAGCAGGCACAACAAAAGTTGCTTCAAAGTGCTTAGAATTGATGTAATGAAACCCTTTCCACAAAGGCGCACACCAAGGCCTCCTCACAAGTACATTTCTAAAGCATTCAAATATGATGAATATGCAACTAAATATCACTTATTGTGTAGGATGTTAATGGACTACAGTAATCCTAACTGGAGCATTAGGATACGATTTTATTACATTGACAGGTGTCATTCCATAAAACATTTGTATGCCCTGTAGAAAGTACTTAAAATAACTCTTTATAAGATAATGTGTACATATCAGCTCATTACCACACTTCTGCCATTTCTAGATCCTGTAAGGCTTAATCAACTTAATAGCACTCAATGTAACGAAATTTAAAGGCTAAGCTGGTCTAGACGAGACTCAAAGTAGTGGCATGTAGATCAGAGCAAATATTGGTAGTGAGTGCTCAACACACTGAGCCATATTGTGTAAATCATCCAACAGGGAATCAGGAAATATGTCTAAGCTGATTTGCAACTGTGTGGCATTTCTGTTAATGAAACAAAAGTCAACAGACCTATACTGACTTCTCTCTCTGCGAGATTTCAGCAGAGATGATAAAAACCTTCAATTATTTTTTTAAACTAACGTGATGCAGGCATCAATTCACAGACAAAACCACCACAGGCTGCATTCGAATAGTGGGTATTGAATGTTAATGCCATAATCAGAGGACACAGAAAATGGAAAGTTTTCTTTGAAGACATCAATGAAAACCATCAATACATAAAACATTTTCTAAGATCGTCGGTTAAAATGAAACAACATACATGGTCTTGCACCACTAGTCATCTGCATCTTTTGGTGTTTTTCAGGTTCGTGTTTTTACTTTATTTAAATTTAAGAATCCGGTGTTTCTAAACTGCCTAAATGTTTAGTTTTATAACTTGAGTGCCTATTTATTCCAGGAGCCGTACTACGTATCATAAGGTGTGCCCACGCTAATCAACGAAAGGCGCTGCATTATGGTAAATGCGCTGCCTCATGGGCAGGCACAAACTTGCGCAAAACCCAGGGCAGCGCAATCAGGTGAAAAACAGAGCGACTGCTTTGAAGCCGCTCCATGTTTCACAGTCCAGAAAGCAACACACTTACACTTTTAAGGCGGATTAGAGATCTTCTCCTTGCAGGAGTTGTATTGAGAGACTGCACCTGCCTGCAAAGGAATGTCTGGGGGTGTCCCTCTAATGGGCTGCTATCAGGGGGCACACTGACAGTGCACCTCATGACAGCTTCCTTGCCTCTGCGCCTGCATCTGTAACACAGTGCGGGCACAGAAGCAAAGGGGTGCCTCCATTTGCACATCCCCATACAAATGAGGGAATGCCGTCTGCTGATAGCTCTGGCACGTTATATGCACCAGCGCTATCAGTATTACTGAGGTGGATGCACAAGCATCTGCGGCCCCTTCTGTAATACCAAAGTACCCAAAAGACGTGCAAACAATGGTAATACAGAGCAGGAGTAAAAGACCACCCAACATAGGGCTTTTCATTCAAAATATTAAGAGATCAGTGAAGGCCATCTCCTGCTCAACAACTGTCCCACTGCTTCCTCACCACTACAAAGGCTCTTCTCTTGCTGTAAGGCTGCCACATTAATTTAACTTAAAGATTGTTGTACTTAGAGAGGGAGCAAGCAATAATACATCCAACGACTGACCAGTGATTGCAATGCATCGTCCACTTTTGAGTGGCTGTGCAGAGGAGCTTCCTCAAATGATGAAATGTGCCACAGTATAAGGAATCCATTGAACAACCTGTTGGACATTGGGTTACTGGTTGAGAGGGGATGAAACCATACTCAAGCAGCAACTGCAATCTCTGTCAAGCAAACCCCAAATTAACCTGTGCTTAACCCTCTAGCAGATTACTAGGCAAGCAGCCAGGCTTAACTTAGAGGCAATGTGTAAAGTATTTATGCAGCATCTCAAACAGTAATAAAGTAAAAACACACAACATGAAAAAACCCACAGCAATTTAGAAAAATAGATTAATATTGAATACATTATTTAACTCCAAAATGACAAAAATTCAGGATATATGTAATTTGAAAGATTTAAGTAAAAAAAGCGCCTTGAAGCACTAAATGTTAACAGTGGTTAGCTGGTCGTGCCGGTTTGAGACAAAGTCACAAGTTCAGGCTGATCGCGAGAGAGCATGGGCAGGATACAGGGACTAATTTAGACCTGCTGAAAAAGAGTACCTTAAATCCTGGTTGTGGAGAGTTGAAAGATCCTGCATTGAGGATGCGTCATGAGGTGATACTTCCTAGGAGCTGAGAGACTGTGATGCGAGGTCCTGTGCCATCATCAAGGATGCCATTGAAGAGGAGATTGTGATATGCAAAGTCGTGCATCATAGCTGCTTCGTGGACCAGCTGGTTCCAAAGAAGTTGTGGGGCTTGCTATGCAGAGTCCGGCATCATGAGGATGCGTCATTCAGTGGCTGTTGCGAGGAAATGATGGGCTGCGTGTGAAGTCCTGCATCGGGGATGCATCATTTAATGGCAGTTTTAAATCGGAGCTGCAAGAAGATGTATCTCATCTTGTCAGCTCTGCCCACAGGACCACAGCTGGGCTGGCAGAGCACCTTCAGGTCCACTACCAAGAGTAGAGGATTGGGGTTGCACCACTTGGGGGATACGAGTCACAAGAGACTGAGTCACTGGGTTCAAGGTAGTTGCAGTCTGTTCTGTCCCTAAGGCTTCTGATCAGAAGGCCAGCAGCCTGGTCCTTGCAGTCACTGTGGTGGTCCTGGGATCAAGATGCAGGTCCAGTCAGGTTGCAGCGCAGCAGTCGTCCATAGGTCCAGAAGTGTACTGAAGAATTGGGTCTGATGATTCAATATTTATACCTGGTCCCCCTTTGAAGTAGAAAAAGGTTCAAGGGGATTCCATCCCCAGACCTGATTGGAATTTCCTGCCTCCCTGCCCTGGCCCATATTGTCTGGGGTCACAATAAACTAGTATCAAACCCTATGTGAGTCTCCCCAGGCAGAGTCTTTGTGATGTGAATGTGTGGTAGGTGACAGCTGCCCCCCCCACATCAAGTCAGAGATGGCCCATCCTGCCTACACTTATGGGCCTTTGTCTCACTGTCTGGGCGAAAATACACAAAGACCAACTGCCAAATACACTTTGTCATGTGACCCAGGATACAGGCAGCAGACAACAAATGGTTGGGACAAGAAAATGCCTAATTCTAAACATTGCATTTTCAGAACTGTGACTCAAAGTTCATTACTGGGCATCATGTACTGTATATTGTGGCTTTTGTTTGCTATTGTCAGGTCTGATATACCTGCCCTATTTCTTCCCCGAGGTGTAAGATGTTTGCTCAGTGTCTGATGAGAAAACATAGACATGGAGCTAATGATCTGATTGCATGTGGTAATCCAATTAGTTTTAAATCCTATTCTTATCATCCAAGCCCTTACAATACTCACTCCCTCCCCGATGGCCATCAGGAAGACTTTGGGTTATACTAATGGTTTGTTCCATCACAGTATTAGACTGGGGAGGTGAGTCCTGATACATATTTGGAGAGTCCCAATGATTACAAAGATCTATTCAACTAGCTGAGTGCCTTTCATGTGGTAAGGAAAGTGTAACTAGTGGGAGTAGTAAGAGTAAAGCCCGAAAGATGGAGATCACCATATGGCATTGAAATGGTATCAAGCCGATCGGACAGAGAGAAAATGTTAAAACTGGTCTTTGACACTCAACAACATTATTCAGACGCTAAGCATTGACACATATCTATTTGGGGCTGCCTAAAAAGTTATTGAACAAAGTGCAGGCAGTGCAGGACTACGCAGTACTCTACCTATGTGTACTAAATCATCCACACCATATTATATGAATGCTGAAATACCTACATATCTTTTTATTGATGCAGAGTGAAGCGCCTCCTTTACTGTGTGTTTGTATAGGAGCAGAAATAAGAACCTTCGAAACTTTTATCAAACCTTTTATAAAAACATGTTAGAGAACTAATGTCAGCCTCCTGACATATTCTAATTTCCCCTCTAGATTAAAATACAAGACTTTGCGGGAAGGATTGATTTCGGCTTTGAAATGCCTTACCAGAATGTTTACACTATGAGATCTAATATCCAGAGTAAGGATGTAGAGTGACATTTTATCTTTATGAATCATGGTTTTCTGTCGGCAAATTGATTACTTAAGATTATGTTTATTTAAAAATGGTTACAGGATCCATGTAAGAACTCCTATGTTAAGTGCATATTTCTACAGAGCAACATCATGTATTGCTACTTGAGGCATGTGCTGGCATGTAAAATAAATTAAACTGAGGACATTTGAGCAGCAAGTATATTGTTTTGGGCAATCTGGCAAATCATGTCAGAGGTAACACTAAGGAACAGCTGCATCCATTTATAGCCACATAGCAATAAAAGAGGATCCAAGTGCCTGTAATTGTTTTTTTTCCTGAAATGTTATGCACTATGGTGATTGTGGAAGGGAATATCAAATCACGAATATTGACATGACAAAATATCGTTACAATATTGAGGAACAAAATATTGATAGATAAGTGCATACAAGGAGGTAAGGATTTACGTTTTTTTATCTTCACATCTACATACTTTAAAGAAATATATATCACAATTGTGTGCATATGTGGAGTTGGCTTTAGAAATTGTATAGAAACATGACATACAATAGTTGCACTTCAATATTGTTGTAACAATATTGTGTCCCATAGATATTGAGACATAAACTTATTATTGCCCATTCAGCTATACAATTAATTATTCAATAACTGTAGCAACATGATTATTCCCAGAGTGGTATCTAAGTAAAGCCAATGCTTTGTGCCCAACCAGCCTACTGTTGCAATGCGATGGCGAAGAGACATTCTCAGGGAACAAATAATATGTGTTGCTCAAATTAAAATGCACATCAATGTAATGTTAATATGATACTCCAGAGAATCAGACTGCATATGTTCTTACACCTAACTCTGAGACATTTAGTCAATAGCCTCTAGGAAATCTTCCCACTCAAATCAATTCACATTAATGGCTAACCTTTACATAGATGATGTAGTGATGTACTGTTCTAAAATAAGTCATTATGTTGTTGTCGTTACTGCACTAGTCGTCGTATCCCAGTGACTTACAGCCTTTAGAGTTAATGTCACCATATCGGAAATGTAGGTGCATCCCAATGAAAAGGGACATAAAAAGCATTAAGTGCTTAGATATCAATTTCAAACCAAATTCTAATACTGACACACAAAAGACTTCTAAGGAGAACTTTATTTCAAATAAGAAAGGACCCCTCTGGTTACTCTATCTAGGCCAAATCAATCTCACAAATTTACTAACATTCTTAGGTTTTAAGGCTATTTCCATGTTAATCTGTGGATTCTTTTGTTAAAGAACTATAATTTCACATTTAAATATTTATCTGAAAAGAAAGGATAGCTGTAATGTTCTGGTGGAAGCATTGTGCTTTAGCATGGAACCGGGGGAGCCTAACCATAGGTCTATATGAATAATTCCCTTGCTTCCTTCCCCATAAATGGCTGCAATTCCCTTTCAAGGATTGTGCTTGGCAACCCAAAACAGTCCCAGAAGAAGACAGAGTGACTTTGCAATCTGGATATTTGCAGGGGTAGCCTACAGAACGATGTGGGTGTTGGCGCAGTAGGTATGGTGGTTATCGCAGCATTGTAAGTAATGACGGAATAACTCTGATGGGATGGCTAGAGTAGGAATTTAAGGATTGTGGAATTTCCCCATGGCTACAGAGGAATGTGGGAGATGAGGGAATGCTCTTGTGACCGAATGAGGACTGTGGTAATAGAGAATGCATCGGGTGGCCTGAGGGGCAAGTCGAAAAAGTTGAATGCTGTAAATGCCCACAAGGGGACCTGCCAAACATGACTGAATGCATATGGCAGTTAGAGTGAGTGGGAAAGTGGGTGATGAAAGAATACACAAAGTGTCCTGAGAAAGGCCACTAATCATGGTGAATTACCTAAGGCTTTCAGAATAGGCATGTGGATGATGGGGAAATCCATTCAATGGTCAGAGGTCAATTGCTTGCAGCAATGCCCATAGAGAACAAAGCGCTTGTAGAGAATTTGGCAGTATGAACGATGGCTTGAGGTGAACTGTGGGTGATGGTGGAAATATTTACAGACCCCATAGGAAGTTCGCTTGATGAGGGAGTATTCCTTACTGTGTGACAACAAATGGCCAGTGACATTTTTAAGTGATGGGGGAGATGGTTGATGGACCGAGACAAACTGTAGTTGAAGGGGAAATGTCTTTGAGGTCCAAGAGAGGACTATGGTCTGTGACAAGAGGGAGAAACATTTGTTACCAGCTTTGCTGGTAGAAAAATGAGGATCAATTTAAGTAGAGTGATAATATTTTGAATCCAATACTATACATGTTTATCATTTGGGAGAAAAGCTTTATGAAAGCGACACATTTGCGTTGTTTTACACATTTGCAACTCACAAAGAGGCACACTTCACAAAGAGTAGGTTTTCCTACAATTCTCTTAATCAGAAACATTCTTTTCAAAGAACTTATCACTTACTTTCTTTAAAACTTCATCAACTTTGCAAACTTTTTTATTTTAAATTTCAGTTTTGAATAGGGAGATAACAGCAACTTTGGTCAATTTCAGCTATTGAAGGATCCTTCATGTTTCTGTGCACAGCTAGGGTTATAATATTAGCTTCAATTTTGCAGCACTAGAAACTAAAACCTCATAAATAAATTACAAATACTCAGCCCAACGTACCTCATATTACAGCACTGAATTTACTTTCAATTCATTGACGTGTTTTCATGAGCAGCTCCAGATCCTAAAAGATTCCTATCACTTTTGAAATCCAATAAGCAGGGTTTTCATACTATTCTCTACCATCTTCAACCTCTGCATGGAGCCATTTAGTGATCTATCCACAGATAACAGCATCAAGAGTCAGCAATAAGGCAATGATACAACAACTCTACTTGAAAGTCTCCTCTGCTTCAAATAGCCAATGTCTCAAGCACTCAGGGATTGATTCACAAAGGTAAACTTACATTTTCTGTGTAAATTTGGTATACACAAACGAATTTACGAGCAGTATATTAATGAGTGCAGAGTCCCCATGTATAACAAGTTAGGACAGTCCTATCCTTTTCTGTGTGGATACACAGCACTCGTAAAGATATTGCTCGTAAATCCCTTTGTGAATTCCAAACAATTGTAAACTTACATAAAAGTATACATTACCTTTGTGATCAGCCCTTGGTATAGGATTTACCTATATAGCATTCTTTCAGTGCCAGAAGGGCTGGTGTGACAGGTCAGTGAGTGGGCTGTTATTTTGGCTGTTTGTGGGCCTGTTTTATGGAATGGTGGGGTGGTTTTTACTGTTGATATCCCTGATATTAACACAAACATTGCTTGCATCAAGCACACACACTAGCAGTCTCTCATACCTTGCAAAATAACTATATGCTATGGGCCTCATTGGTGAGGTTTTGCCGTAGGGCAGCGCTGCAGGCCCTCCTGCTGTGCTGTCCTTTGGCAAAAGAAAAGGGCAGGAATGCACTGTATTTATTAGATACAGTGCATTCCTGTCCTTTTCCCCTGTGCCGGTGCACGATGGGTAGGTGTGCGCCAATGCATGCACCTTTGCACCATGGTGCACTGGTGCCTGCGTTGTGGGGTGAATTATTTTTGTGCAGGAAGGGAAGGAACCCTCCTAGACAAAAACAGTCACAAGAGGCTGTTTCCTCGTTCTATGTGTGCTGCACAATACAGCACACTTAGAGATAGAAAAAACAAGGAGAAAAAAAGGTCTTTTTACTCGTTGTTCCACCCTTACGCCTCCCCTGGGGAGGTGAACATTTTTTGGCGCTGCCTCAGAATTGTGATTTCTGATCAATCTGGGGTAGTGTAAAAGAACTATGGACGTTGCTGGGAATGCCCCCACCAACACCCATTGCACACCTCTTAAATGCAGAAAACTACGTTAAAGGGAACAATATTTACGAGCCAGCATTAAGCCCAAAAAAGTGGCTTAGTGCTGCCTCGTTAATATGGAGCAGGCTCTTGAGACACGGAATGTCACAAAAAGAGATGTTACGGTGGCACATGGGGCCTCATAAATGTGGCTTTGTGTATTTACGAGTCCAAAACTGCAACAATTTTACAATTTGGGCCTCTTTTTCAGCTATCTGAAACAACTAATGGGAGACACTTTTATTTTGGAGACGGGACCTAGTTTAAGGTCCATTCTGGCACAGTAAACACCACTTATATGCCCGCTCAACCCAACAAAGACCGAATTCCTTTGATTTGCCAAAAACAGCACAAGAAACAGTCCACACCTGGCTCAATTACACAATCCTTGACAGCTTCAAACCCCAATTTTCACTCAATGCCGAGCCACTTTCATTCACCCTGGCCACCAAGTCTCACCCTCAAGGAACATAACACCAAAAAAAACTACCCGATACCAGCTAGCTCATATAAAGAAACTCACATTGTTTCTTCCAGACAGTGACTTCAGAACTTCTGTTAACGCCCTTGTACTCTTGTATCTGTTTGGTAGCAACACCTTGCTCCATGGCCTCCCCGATTCTAAACTCACACCACATAAAGGTATCCTAAATGCAACAGCATGCCTCATCCAGGGTCTGAAGAAATATTATGAAAGCATTCCCATCCTCTTGGAACTCCATTGGCTCCCCTTACCTGGTTCGCACCATCTTCAAAACCCAGTCCATCATTTACAAAGCCATTAAAACAAAGGCCCTCCCCATCCCTCACTCCTTATTTGCAGACAAGCTCATTATCTCTGGTGGTTCTCTGTACACCAGCAGCTAGGACACCATCAGACTGCAAACTATGAAGTATAATAAAAGAAAAAACTAGGTTGCTTGCCTTTTCTGTCTTAACCAAGATCCCTGTATCCATTCAGAGCACCTCAAGTCTCTCCAATTTAGGAAAGAGTTGAAGAGGCACCTGTTTGAAGAACACTACATCTCAATGCAATAACTCTCCATAAGCTAGCTACCTCTCTAGTTATTCTGTGGAATTTATGCTTGTCCTTTGACCCTGTATAGCATTCCCTGCCTTTATGGTATGTTTGCATTACAGAAATAGCACATAGATACATACACATTTAGTTGTGAAATACTAACATACATCATATATATTGTTAGAATGTCGTTTATTAGTAGGCGCAGGTAGGGACCTACCACCAGTAATAAGGCCAAAGTCACAATATAAGGCCCAGTCGAGGTCTCAGAAAATGATTCCCTTGCTCAACCCTTGATAGCTAGCTAAAAGCAGGCGGCTATTACTTAGAAAACAGGTGACTTGACTAAGGGATAGCCCTGCAGTCTCTGAAAGACAATTAATACATGCTTGCCCTTTTCACAAACATACAATAATGAAAAAAAACATCAATGACTATTCAGTCAATGATTCTATCTAAAATTACATACACTTCGAACATTGCATTAAAAGCATGCTATGTTAACAAGTTAAAACGCTTTGAGTCTGAATTAGATCTTGGCAAGCAGGTTACTCCATCACAATAGCGATGCATATCCCATCCAACGAAATATAAATCCCATTATATACTATGGGATTTACATTTCAACGGATAGGATATTAGTCTCCAAGATTTAAATCAGGCCCTCTATGTCTGATTGGTCAGATGGGTTCACTGGAGGTATTGGCTGTAAAGCTCTATTCACAAAAACAGCATAGAAAATCACTTGTGATTAAGTAACAAACAAGTCATAATTGATATATTGACGCTTAGGGCTTATTTAGCCCCCGGCGGGTTAAGGTCCATTTTGTCAGGCAGTAGAAGGAGGAACTCTGCTGCCCTCACAGTGTATAGTGTGAAATATTTATAGATCTCTGCCTGCCTGATGGAGAACTCTGTGCCTTCAGTAAAGCCTCAGTCCCAACAGCAGCCCTACAAGCACTATACGTTTGAGGTGCGGGCAACAGGGGCTGTATAGCATGCAGAGCCCTGGGAGCACAAGGGGCATGTGCACCCAATTTTTGGTGCCTTCAGTGCACGGTAATATTACAGAAGGGCTCCGTCTGTAGTACTAATAGAGCTGGCGTTCTTTTAGCACCAGTGCTATCTTGAGAAGGTGAACTCTTACTTGCTGTGGGGCATGGCCCATACAAATGAGGAAATCACTTTGCCTCTACACCTGCGTCCTATCGTGGATGTGGACGCAGAGGCAAACAGACTCTTAGGAGGCAAACTGGCGGTATGTCACTAAAAGGTGTCAAGTCTGCCACCTGAACCCTGTCCTCTGGATGGTCAAAAGGGGTTTCGTGAACCCCCTTCGCACATGCCGTTGTAGGCAGGCGCAGTCCCTGACTACACCGCCCTGGATGGGGATCTCTGTTGCCTCTCTGAAGTGCAGGCAGGTAGACTGCCCCCTGCTCAGAGAAATGCGCTACTCCCTGAAAGTTCATGGCCACCATGAGGGAGGGCAGCACATTATTTATAATTGTTTAAAGGTAAGCCATGTCCCAAACAGGGACGGTGGGCCGTCATACAATAAGGGCTGAGGTTCAATGCACCTGCACAGGAAAACAACACTTTTTAGCAGTAGCTGTCGGGTCCAAACGAACCAACAATCAGATGAAGACCCCCAGCTATTTTAGAGAACCACTTCCTAAACGAACTGACTTCAGGAAAATTCTCAAAAATATTTGTATAGCTGTACCTGCATATTTACAACTTTGCATGGGTGGAGAGTTATAAATGTGAGAACGCCACATACCTTTCCAAGAGTACACCTGGTAAAATGCTAATTATTCTTATTCTAGATAGGCGTAACTCACCTAATGGTTTCAGGGTGGAAGTGGGTAGTAGATATGGTGATGAATTTCTAAAAATTCTTAGGTCTGTTCGTTCCCTTGCTTCAGGGAATCCCCTATCATTAAACACCCACACCAAGCAATGGTGAAAGTTTGTTTTATGCATTATATTACACTACACTGGGGTAATAATTCAGATTTGCAAATGCAACTTTACAGTTTATAATTGATTGGGCTCATAAATTGCATCAATTGCTTGTGTGAGTTGGTTTTACATGTGAAGATGGCAGCGTTATTACCCTGTCCTGTTGAGTTAACTGGATTTCCACCCAGTGCTTAAATTGAGCCAGTGATTTCTGTGGTTAATTATCAACGCCGCCATTTATTACATCTACCACATCGTTGTGCAGCGTGTGCAATTCAAAGATGAGCAGAACAACAGTTTTTAATTAATTCAATATACAAACAACTAATGCCAGTCGCTAATACCAGACGCCCAAGCTATTCTTACAGCTTTGGGGGCCTCGAACAGTCAAAGACGTCACACTTTTAGCAGTGTGGTGGTAAGCAGTTGAGTAGGTACTGTCAGTGGCAGCGCTGGCAGTAGCAATGGGTGGTGGAGGCTGTGGTGGCCTCCTGAGGAGGGTCTTGGCACATATGTATTTTCAACTTAAACACTGTTCCCCAGGTAATAATTGTCAACATTTGACAGCCTATCGCTTCGACTCCCTTTCTCACAGATGTACTCAGTATCTCACCACCCTCATTTCAGCTCATAGCTGTCCTAGCGCCATAATATCCTCTCGGATGAATGTTGCGCTTAACAAATACAAATACAAATAACAATTACACACTGAATGACATCGACCAATTTTAAGCACATTTATATTTTAGTAAAAGGACTGCAACACGCAGATGGAGAAGTCAGAGATGTGTCACATTATGGTCCCCATGACACAGGTCTCTTCCATTGCCTTTCTCTGTTTTTTACCTTCTGTCCCAAAACATCTATACATTTACAGCCAGATTCATCAAAGACCCATTTTGCGAGTCTTTAATAGCGAATCATAAGGAATCGCTATCACAGACTCGCAAAACGGGATTCATGTAGGAATCGCAAAATAAGATGCGATTTCTACACAATCCTTATTTGCGATTAGCAAATTGCTAATCGCAAATAAAGAATACTCCCCATTCATTCCTATGGGCCAAAAGGCCCATAGGAATGAATGGGGAGTGTTCCTTATTTGCGATTAGCAATTTGGTAATCGCAAATAAGATAGCGATTTCAAGGGTGCCAGGGGTGTCCAAAGGACACCCTGGGGCACCCCTTAAATGCAAATTTAAACAGGTGTTGTGCACACACATGTCCAAAGGACATGTGTGTGTGCAACATGCAAAAAAAAATGCACTAAAGTGTTTTTTTCTCTTTTTTTGCTATTTACCACAAAGTCAGACTTCGTGGTAAATTGTGACCAAATATTGCGATTTCGCAATTTCAAATTGGTTGATGAATTGCATTTAAGGAATCTCTATTAGAGATTCCTTAAATCCAATTCCTCGCAAATATGCAATTTTGTTAATAGCGATTTTTGCATTTGGGATGATGAATCCCAAATGCTAAAATTGCACTTGCAAAGGACCAGATTCTCAGAATCTGGCCCTTTGCGAGCGCAATTTCGCATGATGAATCGGGCTGTAGGTCCTGACTGGATCTGGTGAGAGGCATCTTTAGGCGTGTCCTAGGGTTTTAGTAAATAATGGATATATAAAAAAAGTTAAGAGAGGCTTTGGACCATGCTACTTCACCCATTGCTTTCTCGTTTGCATGTGTTTTTGCGAAACCTGTTTGTTAGTCTTGCAGGACTAACATGCATGCCCTGACAAGAAGTATTAGCACCTGCCAGTGATCGGGCCTTTTCAACATACAAGTGAATGTACCACTCCGATTTCCTCACCACAAGAACATGCACGTTAAAGCAGTGACCTAGGCCAGATCGCTGTGTTTGAGGTTCTGCTACAATAAGTGCATTCACTTATTCTACTAAGTCTTTCACAATTAGTTTGCTACAAATGCCCACTTCCAATTTACTTAAATCTACATGGCTATGGAACAAGACTGCATTGGACAGAATGACACACAGGGTGCAAAGTGACATTCTTCTTCGAGTCACCAACCTATTAACAGATGGAGATCAGTAAGAGTAGCATCTGCTGTCTCTTTAAATTCTACATTAAGTTCCTGCTTTTTTAAACTTCACTTAGCAGAGAATTTCAAAATATCACCCTGACATAAATTATGTTTACATAGTAGTGTGCATTTTAAGGTAGTGTGGATACATCCAACTCAGCATGAATATAATTAATCCGTTATATAAATAGTGAACACATTTTATAGCTTAGCATGAGCAGGTGTAAATGATGCCACAAACATGATTTTTTGCATTAAATGAAGTAAACACCAGCAAGTAAGACTTTAAATAAGATTCTTCTTCAACTATGTCAAATACATGCATTGGCAGTGGCAAATTATACATATACATGATATATTTTATAAAGTGCATAAATAATAGAATTTAAAATTCTGAATCCAGATTATAATAATTTCAACGTCACCCTGGCAGTGTAAAATATGTAAAAATGGTCGGAATGTTCTATCCAGGCCTCAAAGCTCTAGTCTGGGTATCATATGTTGCTCACTACATACCATCTATCTATCAGCTCATATCGAGGTTCTGCTTATAATGTTACAGAACCATTGTGTTCTAATTTATGTGGTCTTCCCAAATCCTGCTCATGATTAATACTCTGCCTTTCTACATGCAGAAAAATCTTTGTTTTCTTGGTTTTGCATATAAAAAGACAATGTTGGCATTTCCGGTCTTACACAATTATTGGTATTCAGTCGCCTTGTCTCATTGCTTTATTTTGAACCTGCGAAATCAGGCACAGGAAGCCTTTGGATTTGATTTTCCACTACCGGAAATGAGGAGAGAGTTCAATCAAGATGCGTATTCACGTTTCCCACCCACTTTTAGATGGCGATAAAAGTAAGGACAATATGGCAAAAACGTGGAAGCAAAGCAGGCAATCATTATGTTTATATCTGTGCATGTTAGTGACGATTTCTGCTCCATTGTGTAAACACACAGGCACACATGCAACACCCGGTTCGAATTTCATTTGCAGAATGGCGCTTTTGCAGACAGTTTTTAGACAAGGCTCTAAGTTAGACCATTAGAATGTGCCTCTTCCCACAAAATAACCAAACATACTGCATGATTGCCTGTCGCAAGGATTTTGATTTGTTTTCTCTTTTGTTCATATATTTAAATATCTGTATGGTGATACTACTGCTCAATTTTGAACAATCACTGATGTGTTGTTGATATATTTTGCAACAAACCATATTCTGTTTATCCCACTTGCTTTTATTCCACCTGTCAAGATAAGACTACTCACTTCCACTCATATTATCATTCTTTTTGATGCCACAAAATTGGGAAAAAAAAGTATAAAGGGAGTAAAAGGAA
The DNA here is from genome assembly GCF_964263255.1 of Lissotriton vulgaris. Taxonomy (NCBI): domain Eukaryota; kingdom Metazoa; phylum Chordata; class Amphibia; order Caudata; family Salamandridae; genus Lissotriton; species Lissotriton vulgaris. Next base: position 422,187,296 of record NC_141687.1, read on the forward strand.
AGAAAGAAACTTTGAAAAAAAATGATAATGGTAGGGTAGGCGAAAGGAAGGAAAGGGCTAGGCATAGATTTATAACTAAACATAGGGCTAGGTAACGTTTTTAAATCTGGATTAAGGTTTGCATTTGATCGTAGGAATTAAGGATAACCTTACTGATAGGTAAGAGGATGGGAAAGGGCTAAAAATTGGGTAGGCTGGGGTTAAAGTTATGTATGGGGTTCGGTGTAGAGTTAGGGCAAAGTATAAGCATAGGGATATAGCGTAGGGAAATGTTAAATTCTAAATTATGGATACTCTTATAGTTTGGGATAAAATAGGGAGAAACCCTAAAACCTGAATTGTTTAAATAGATAGTACAAAGGCTCTGCTCAGGCGAAAGGTATATAGTTAAGTTTAGGATGATTCACTTACAGATTGTAGTTAGAAATAAATAGAAAGTAATGTAGCGACAGTTAAAAGTATATGTTTTATGATTTAATGAAGACAAATAGTGGGGACGTTAATTGCCTCAATTAATTGTTTCTCACCTTTAAAGAGTAGGACTTTCTCACTACGAGATTCTCACTTTAAGTTTTCCCACATCTTCTCGTGCTTTTAGCCTGAAGTCATGGAAAACACTGAAGATGTTTGCTAGTCATGCTTGATAAATCCTTGTCTTTTTTATTCCCCATTTATGAATTACACCGATTCCTGAAGGCAACCTATTTCTACCCTCTGCTTTCTAACCCCTGCAGCTCCTTTTCACCCTTTGTGTTACATTCATGCATACAGCACTATCACAACAGATACCTATTCCCAATAATTCAAATAACACATAAAAAATGCACGTTTATTTTACCCTTACTTAAACATATTGCAAATAAGATATAACTCTGTCTTTGTTGTACAACCAAACTACCATACCATAGCAGGCTGTGGATCACAAACGCAAGCTAAGTTATTTTTGTACCTGATTCGCTTGCAGGAACATGGATCAAGATAGCGACCAACTCAGTTCTCCCAAAAAAGTACATTTAAATATAATCCTTTGGGAGCACCTCGTTAGCCATCATCATATGTGAATAACCATGGAGGACACATGGAAAACAACTCAAATGCTAATATATCCCTCATGCTTTTGTTTTGTACCACAGAAGATAGGATGTTTCTGTCAGGCTAGAGAAGCAGCACCCCCAAAACACCTGAAAGGTGACAACTACTTGACATTCAGGAACACCTGGACATCTAGGAAGCAGAGATCTCTGCGGCAGAAAGAGACAAACTCAAACAATCAACATTCCACTTTCTGCTTCAGTGCAGAAGACCCCGAGGATCACTAGCAGACCAGAAACAAATAGCTACAGAATTTGGTATTAAATTTAGAACATTTGTCAGTAAGAATGAATACTTCCCAAATACAAGATCAAAAGTATAAATTAATTAATCAACAAAAGAAAGTAATTACAATAAAACTTCACATTAATTAATATACACTAGAAAGTAATTGCAGATCGCCTGTGCAACCGTCATTTCAGGTACAGGCCAATTTGGCAGAATAGAGGCCATTGGCTATACATTCTGGAAAAATTATTTCTTAACTCTTGTGGAATAGGTGAAGGGGAGGCTTGGTATGAACAATTTGGGAAAGCTTTTCTTGTTGCAAAGGGTTCTTAATTGTGAAGTTAAACAGCATAAGTATATTTTTTATATATCCAAATAATCCAGAGCCTAATTTGAACCAGTGTTTTCCAGTGTTCATCACCAGCACAAGTTTTTAATCACCAATACTGTTTTTTTAGAGGACACAGCTGAGCGTTTAGCAATGTAATGTATTAAAAGTAATGAAACCCACACTTCCAGGCCAACCCTGGATCTTGATACAATAGTCCAATTTAAGTGTGATGGTTATTGTTTGGGTAATGGTAGCACTGCCATTCTGCAGCAATGGTAGTTGGTGGTGCCGGCTACAGTGGACTAGTCTGGGCCCTGGCACTGTTATTCATTTTACAAATTAAGCTCTGGTGTACTTTGATTTATTCTGTTACATTTTTGCAATCATTTTATTTCCGTGCTCTCTTGTATTACTTGGGTTATTTAAAGTAGAGTGAGTGGTAAGAATGCAAATCCAGGTATGATTATACAACTGCTAAGCCAAACACTGAAACATTGGCTAGCTCTGTACTACACTAAGTTGTTAAAATATGTACCAAGGCATTGACTAAATATTGTTCAAACTATTGGTTCATGTGGAACTGTGCTGTCCATATCTTACATGAAAAACCCACCAGCAATGGCATATGTATGACCAATTCTTTATGTTATGGGGGTTCTGCTATAAAGGCATTCTCTTTGGGGAGTTTCATATATTAGGTCACCATGCTTTTAAGCCACTGCTGATCTTTCCTGAGGTTTATATAAAATGTGGCCCTCATTGCATTTTAGGGAGACAGTATTATGGTTCATAAATGCTGACTATTACTTTACTAGAATGTGTTACACTCCTGTGAGAGTACTTGTACTTATAATGCCATCTCATGGCAGTGTTACAAGGGCCTGCTCAAACCTCTGTGGAAAGTATGCTTCTCATCAGCCTAGGACAGATAATGTATGGACACACTGAAAGCACCCACATTTGATCCTAAGCTGATATGCTCTCTAAATACTGCAAGGGTAAGAAGATTACAAGGTTCAAAGCTTCTAGTCCCATCAAATGTAAACCTTTTAAAAATAACAATCATACTTTCATAAAAACAAACATTAGGATGAATTGAAGCTGAGATGGAAAGATGGCATAACAGAGAAAATAAATTGAACAATTGATGGTTTCCTGCCTTGCATTGTTGCTTGTTAATTGTGCTATACTGAGAGGCTTTTCCAACAATTAACAATAAAAACTAGAATTTTGTCTCATTATTCTATTGCTCGTTGTGTTAAAATAATATCTCATACAACACTCAAAAGTATCTCTAATTCATTTAATGCTAACACTAAAATAAATAGTGGTGTTGTCTCTCATTCGTATTGGGCTCACTGGGCTATCAAAAAATCTCCTGAGCAAAAAGAATACTGCAATATATTATTATTCGTTCTGTAACAATAGATCACAAGGAAAAATGATTATATTAATGTAATGATAGAAATTTGTTTTTGCTAAAAAACAATGTCAAGGCTTTACAATCAGTACAGGTATAGCAATTCCATTTATGTAGTTGTTTTAGAGTTTGGTATTTTTTGTGTCAGAGCACGGTGTGAAGCCAGTGCTTATACAGTGGTTGTAGAATGATTTCCCTGGGAAATAACACCCTGAATTCATCAACAGGGTGGAGCAAAAGAGATGAAAAGTGGTAAATGAGAAATAGGAAGCTGCCACCAGAGTGCTTTCCCAATGGGCACCAACTAGGTAAAACATGGACCAGCATGGACAAGAGGAATATTTGTCTATAGTGCCATTGAGATCCCAGTCCAAGTTACTGAATTTTTCATCTAGATCATGACTTTTATCTAGGATAGTGGTTTCATAGAAGATGGAGTCAATCTGCTCAAAAACATTCTGGCATCACCAATACATTTCACATCAGCATGTACACATTTTGCTATGGCAGTCTATGGGCATGTCGGAAGTGAGTGCTTTGAAATGAACGATGCTGAAGCGTGTTGTCCAATATCACTGTCTGTCATCCAATCAAACACTTAATTTTCCTAGGTAACTGGGGAACTAATTCACAAAGAAATTTGTGCACCTAACTTCAAATTCGGTACACAATTAAATCTATTTGAGAGTTCAGAATCCCAATACTTTTTTTTCACATGATCAGGACTGGGGGAATTTCCCTTTCATAAAGGGGACTGTGAATAAGTAAATTCTGCCAAAATAGTGGGATTTCTTTGTTCACAGAAATTGGGGTAGTGGCAGGTTCAAAGGAGGTTTAACATGAAAAATTAGGTGAAAATGCACACACACATAAATGTGTGAATACTCTAATGCTCTCTGCCATGAAAAAGCTTGATAGTTTACTATGATTAAGGGCAGGACTAACAGTAAGAGTGTTTGCACAATGGGACATAGGAAGCAACTCCCAAAAAATGAGTGGGAGGGCAGGGAAAAAGCGGTTTGTCCACTGTAAAAATGTTGTCCCCTGTGGATAAAAAATGTGTTACTTCATTTTCTCATTACATTTGGTATAATTGCTAGTTATGAGAGCTCTAACAGAATACTATGATTGTCATAGTTTTGCAGTAAAACATTTGGTCTTCTTTGAGAATTCAAAGTCATACTGTGCTCTAAACATACCTGTAATGTTTGAATTGTTCATCCTGCGCCTTGCAAATCTGGTCCCCAGTTAATAAAAAAGGTACACACAGCTCATATTCTGCTGCATGAATCTTTAACAATAAGAATGTATATGAAATCATTAAACCTCACCCACCCTTTGTTAAATGACACCACTATATAATTTACTGGCAATAATACAAATGCTGTTGAATTCATCTACATAGAATATAAACAGCTTAATAGTTGGTGCAAGGATTTCTACCTTTAGAATTAATTTTATTAGGGCCTTTTCATCTCTCAAAATGTTGTTGTCAAGTTACTCTACTGAGCACTGTCAAAATGTATAGAGATGGGATCTAGACACTGAATTCAATAGTCGTATTAGTGCATTTTCAATTAGTAGACCCCATACATCTGCCTTCAGAACAAGCAACTTTGCACCCAGGTGACATCTGTTGTTTTCTCCACCCACATGTCCAGTTCCTCGATTATTCAATGCATGCATAAACATTTAGCAGCTGCATATTTCTTTTAAATTTGACATAGGGTCTTGTAGCAGGAACTCAAAACTTTGTGATGTAAGCAGTAAAGAGAAATGCCATAGCCACTGAAGATAAGACATGCGTCATTTCTTACTTAAAGCCCCATCCTGTACCCCCAAGCACAATAGCAGCTACGAGGATGGCTCCAGCGATGGAGCCTATTATAAGGTTGGTGGCACTAGGACCTGCGACAAAGGATTATGGGAAGAAAGACATCAGAACCAACCACTACGTTAACAAGGGAAAGGTATAAAAGCCATTGCAGAACAACTGAAAATCCCTCCACCCACCATCCCTCCCTCCGATGATATATCAAACATTTCTAGTGGATTATTTCTATATATGACAGCTTCCCACTGCATTATATACTACTTCCTTTAGGAACATTTTCTCTACCCATGATAGAAAATAAATGGCAGCAGAAGCATTAACTTGAATGCCTAAATTCACTAAATAATGTAGAACACACTCTTCAGAAAACATTGGACCAGGTATCAAAATAATTTCCAACATTCAAGTGCTTTAGAATGAATGACACAATTTAAACATTTATCAAGGTACATCTCACATAAAGTTGCTGAAACTATTTGTTGTCACTTTCCCTTACTGTGTTTCTTGTCCCAAACCAGTTCTAATCTTTGTTTAGGTTCATTATGTCACTTAATGCCCATGTATGCTGAGGACAATACCAGGGTTAGTCAGAGAGGCAGGCACTACAGAAAAACCATTTCAGCTCTGGAGCAGTAAAGAAACAGTGGATTTGCCATTGATGAATTAATTAAATGTGTCATAGCATATCCATGTTTTCTTCGTTCAGCAATTTAATCCAAACAGTGAGATGAGACCAAAGAAAATATTGTTCATTACAGACTTTCTCTTCTTTGTGCAAATTTCTTTGGTGTGCACGGTGTGAATCAGAATAGAGAATCAAGAACTGTCTACCCACTACTAGACATTTTAAAAGGATAACCAACAGGAATGCACATGGAGTGATATTTTGGTAACCTTGTGCCATTTTGGAAATCTAAAACTGCATTTTATTTTAGAAATACTTATATTTCTGGCCTATATCTTTGACTTTCCAAGACCAGTCACACCAAATGTTCTTCACCATATGTTTTGGAAACCCCATATTCCTAGCTACTTTGATGCAAATAGGCAAGGGGGTGTTAGTGTATGTACTTGTTGAAACATAGATCATTTATCAGGCCTTACACCTTAATCTACAGAAGGAACCCATGTATAAAGGTACAGTATGGACAAGCTGCGTTGCTTATTTTAACTAGATAGCATAAACTGAAAAAGACAGCTGGGTCTTAGAGGCGTGGGTAGGATATACAGTATTTCTGCTGAAGAACCCATCCTGAAAACTAACCAGCAATGGAATTACTAGCACTGAGTTCAAATTCAGACACACAATCTTAACACAATGTACTCTCATTCCCAGGAAAGCACATCTGTTGCAAACCAAGAGTATATGCATTTTGACTTACAGTAGAATATTTCCTTTTAACTAACTGCTGCTGTCTCAACTGAACTGCCCCCACTGTGTGTCTCAGGTTAGATCTGTATGTATTCCTTGCATTCTGAGATAAGGCAGATTTTTTAGAACATTCAGTGTGCAGGCTGGGCAGACTATCCTCAAACGACATTTAGATGTATAATCATTATTAAATGTTGAAGATTGCAATTAAATATGCAGATGATTCCCTTCTAGCTAAGATCTCTGATTTGGCACCACCTTGATCGCAAAACTACTAACTTATGAGTTTGTAGAGACGCGAAATATGTGCATCCCATTAAAAATGGAGGGGAGAACTGGCCACATTCAGTGTAGAACTTATGTTTGTTGCTAGTTTGTATATTGTGTCTCTCTCATGGATTGTAAGTCCTTGCACTTTTTGCTTAATAAATCCATTCTTTTGTATCCCCAACAGACCTTTGTAGAGAGTTTTGTGTGACTTTTCCATAAAAGTACCAAATGTTGGCCACAGGGCTGATACAGTGGCGCCTCTCTGTCCACAGTGCCAAGGTTGTGGCATGCATCACAGAAGGGATGCCACAGTACACTCTTCTGATACATCTATCCATTCATGGACATCATTTTTAATTAAAGATAAAAAGTAAAGAAAACTAGCCAATAAACTTCAAGACGTAAGTGATGACTAGTCAAAAGGATACATTCTAAGTAAAAAAAAACAGTTTGATGCAATAAGGGAATGTTAGTACAATTGTGTTAGATCTATAAATGAAAGCACAATGTTAGACATGCTAGTGTTCCTGGACCAATTATTATAATGCAATTCAGTGACTTGGATGGTGCTCTCCATGTGAAATACTGTTTGACAGTCATTTATAAAAAATGCATTTTACAACTCAGTGGGCACATTTTATTTGGTTGTCACTTTAGATATGAACGGTTTAAGGGCACTGAAAACATTGAAAAGTTTATTTCATTAAGTGTGAACAAAGAGCTAAAGTAAATATTTCAATAGGGTATTTTGATGTATGCCCCACATTGTCCCAGACTGGAGAGGGTTCAACACGGCATGACCAAAAACCACATGACATGGACACGTTCAAACCACATAACAAAATACAGTCACCACATGACACAAAGCCAATGGGACAGTACAGAAAGAGAGAGAAAGAGGAGGAGGCTCAGGTGCATACAGATACCTCACACACTATATCACCAGATAATGAAGCTCTGGAACTTAGAAAAAGTGCTTACTCTATTCCCCACCCTGTGCCTCCAAAAATCACCCCCAGAGCCAGAATGGTCCCTGCCACTGCACCTATGAGCCGGTTGGTGGCCATGCTCACTGTGTGGAGGGAAAGGGGAAATCATTTTTTAAAGATAATGATCACATAAAGAAGAATACAGTAACTCTTCCAAGGGAAATTTGCATACCATAAATCTTTTTGGGAAACAGTTTTATATACGTAAGAACAAATTGCATGTGAAAAACTAATTTGATTCACTTTAAAAGTTTGAAAGCCCCCAAGTTTTATAGTGTTCTGTATCCAGGAAAAAATGTAACATTTACTATGTTATGTGGCTGTTCAACATTATCACCATTTCATAAAAGTACAAAGGAAGTGTTTTTTAAGTTTACATATAAGGACAATATTCACAGTCTACAACATTCTGTGCAGTACTCCAATGTTACTTTGTTTTCCACAAACTCAATTCTCATATCGCTAATGATGGATGAAAACCTTTCAACTAAATTTAATGGATGGCACAGTTTTTTAAAATATAGGCCATTTTCTGTTGTGTTGTCCACTGTTAATCTATAAAGGCATGTTAGAATTTATAAAATAACACTTAAAGATAATTCAGTGGTAAAGAGTACAAAGAAAAAAACAATTGTTTCTACTCTTATTGGGAAATGAGAATAAAGTTGAACAAACCACTAGATGGGCACTGACTCTTTATAACCATGTAATGCACCTGATTCATATCCTGAAAAAAACAGGATGATGTGTGCTCCGATTTTAGACCTTTTTTTTTCAATAGGAAAAACAATATGCTTTGCAAACCAACACATACAGATGTTAGCACAGATGGAATGTCTTTGATCCATGTGGTATTTCCATACATTGTCAACAGATGCTTCTATAACAGTAACCCACTGAAAAAGGCCAGTTGTTAGCAGGAACATGAAAAATATTAACAGTTAACAAACGTGTAAGTAAAACACAAGTACAAAAGTAGACATGTTATAGATGTTTATATAGAAACAACACTCCTGACATTTATTGTTCTAAATATGGGTGATTAAAACAGTGCTTTCTTAAAAAGAAGTGTGAAACATGAAACAAATGGAATGTGTATTAAATACCTTAGAGACACCTGAATATAACCAACGTAAAGGTGTATTGGAACCGTTTGAGCTCAGGGTGATATTGAAAATGATTCTGGTTTAAAATTTCGACTATATGGTAAAACCCATTGTGATTCATAGGTTTGGATAAACCCATCTTTAGGGAGCTTCAGCCAATTGACGGGATATTGGCTCTGCTAGAGAGGAAAAGATCTCTCATAATATTGGCTATTTGTTTTATCATTTTGCCTCATATGGAATATATATATATATATATATATATATATATATAGGTCAGTCAGTCAAAAAAGTCTTTATTTCGATTTACATCATAAAAGACAGCATATAAAACATATCATCATTAAAATATCACCTAAGAACCTGTTAAAAAAGTATTAAATATAAGTACAAAGACACATGACTGTTACAATTCATATATATACTAAAAAGAAGAATACATGGGGGTAGTAAAAATACACAACCTTCAGACTAACATAGTGACACAGTGTAAACACAGTAAGTTAAGACCTCAGATACCGAAGCTGAAGAGACCAAGCCCAACTGATAAATGTAGATACCCCTATAACAATACACTCCGTGGTATCAGATCTCAAGATTCTACAAGCAGTTAGGGCTGATCTGGTCCCCATAGAACGGCACACCGATGCCAGCCAAACTCTTCTAGGCAATAAATACAAGGGACAGCAGAAGAGAAGGTGATGTACTGTTTCCACCATATCTGTACAAACGGGACATTTGTCAGTAGTAGGTGGGATCCAAGAGCTCGTTAGCCCTTGGAGCGTGAGCGTGCCCACCCTTAACTGATGGTATAATTTGCAATCTAATGGCTTTGTAATGATGTCCCAATAATCCTCATAGACCGGAACGTCCTTATTGTCCAGAAACAATGCTGTCTTAGTCCTACCCAGAGCAGATAAATATCTCTTTTCTTGGACCCTGCTCCAATACAGTTCCTTGAAGAGTTTCTCGGACGGGAAAACAGCGGAGGCAGGGTCAACCCAAAGGGACCACAACCCCATATCAATCAAGGAAACCTTGATTTCACTCAACCAAGATATCCTAGATGAACCGGGTGGATTTTTTACTCCTGCAAGAGCCCTAGCATACATGGACAGTTCCGGTGTTGACCACATATGTCGCCAAAACGCCAGTGGTCTAAACCGTACCATATCCTCAACAGGGTTGCAGCCTAGATCATATAAGAAGGGGATACGAGGTGAGGATTGCGGTAACCCAATTGCAGACCTTAGGAAATTATTCTGTGCTACTCTAAGTTGAATAAAATCACTAAAACCCCATAGTTCGGCTCCATACATAATGGCCGGTAAAATCTTGGAACCATACATTTTCATCAATGGTGCCAGAGGTTTAGTTAGGGAATTTCTGTGTTCCGCCTAGTTAGGCATGCTTAAGGGATAAAAGATCTATCTGTGGTTTCCAACTCATGTTTTCACAGAAGGTAACCCCTAAGTATGTGATCACAGCAGTCTGATCAAGAGTAACCCCACCCATTGCAACCTTAGCTTCAACAGGTTTAGTAGAACGTAGGACCATAAACTTCGTTTTCCCTATGTTGACTTCCAACTCATGATCACGGCAGAATAGCTCAAAGCGAGACAGTGCAAGCTGAAGCCCCTGTCACATCTTTGATATTAAAAGCGTATCGTCTGCGAACATGAGAAGAGGGACTTTCTGGCCCGCAAGAGTGGGTGCATCGGTCGGGCAATTGGAAAAGTAATTGATAACCCCATTGATAAATAGGGAGAACAAGGTAGGGGCCAACACACACCCCTGCCTTACTCCTTTAGAGACCTCAAATCTATCAGTAACCTCCCCCGGTTTCCCCCAACGGACTTTGGCATATGTACACTTGTGCAAACTGATAAGAAGTGCCACCATTGCTTTCGGCATACCTAACCCCAATAGAACTTCCCACAACTTAGTTCTTGGGAAAGTCGAATGTGGACTGCAGGTCTACAAATGCCGCATAAAGCTTGCCACCCCCAAGCAAGACCTCTTTCCAATACAGGAGCATAACCCTGAATGCTTGGTCTAGTGGGCTGATATGGGGCCGAAAGCCTGTCTGTAGTGGAGTTAATATCTCAGAGTCAGCCATCCAGCCCTGGATACGTCCCAGAAGTAAACGTGCCACAATCTTTTGTATCGCATAGATAAGGCTGATTGGCCGATAATATGCCGGGGCAGAGCGATCGCCCTTCTTATAAATAGGCAAAACCTCTGCCCCTAGCCAAGAATCGGGAACCGATGCTCCACTTGCAAGGGCATTTGCCAGCATGGTCATGGTCAAATAAGGAACCCAGACATCTTTTTCATGTTTAATAAGGTCTGCTGGTATACAGCCAGGCCCTGGAGCTTTGCTATTTGGGATGTTAATTAAAACAGCTTTCACTTCACTAAAGGTAAAAATCAGTGGTTCGGCCTGCAAAGACAGCAGATTTACAACAATTGGCCTAAACTTAAGTTTAAATTGATTTTTCGAAATAAGAAACCCACTGCTGCGGTTCCACGAAGGATGAAGGAACATTATCCATGGAATGGTTACCTCATTTCAGAAGATGACAAAACTGTGTCATATTGCGCCCGTTGCAAGCCAGGAGAAGCCCCCTCCAACGGCCCTCATCCCAGCTTCTCTTGGCATACAGTTGGGCAGTTTTGCATAAAGCCCTACAGTTGAGGATGGCAGCTGGTATTCTGGATTTAATAGATATGAGCAAAGCTCGTTGTGCCTGCCTACAGCCTTTGTCATACCATGTACTAGATTTCAGTTCTTTGCTTTTGGAGTTATGTGGAATACTATTGACAGAGAAGGTTTTAAGCTCAGAAAAAAAGACATTATGTATACCTGTGATGTTATCATTTAACTCCTCCTGGGACTTAAAGTTTTTAAGATTATCCACAGTACAAATTAGCAAGTGCTTAATAGAAGACAATAAGCCCTCATTCAGGAGGATTTTTGGCCATCGCACTCTGCGTTCATCGTTGGCTAATAAGACTTTGCCCTGAACTACAGGGACTTCAGCCATGGGAGAGTCAATAAAACTAGTTTCAGTCAAGGACAGGACTAGGGGGTTATGGTCGCTCTCTAATCTAAATGTTACCATCATATCCTCTATAGTTGACCACAACCCCAAGTTTACCAATATATAGTCTATACGTGACTTCGATCTGCCATTATCAAAGGTCATTGCCCCTAGCCTGTCAGACTTGGTTCTACCATTGGCCGCCCGCAAACCCTTGTCTAAACACAACCCCTTCATGTACATGGCCACCTGCGTACATTTTTTAACTGGCGGAAGCTCCAACTGTGGGATCCCCCACGTGGAATCTTCAACCTCAGAGAGCTTCCCATCGTCCAGACCAAGGGGCTCGAAACAGGTATTAAAGTCCCCCATCACGATCCTATTATCAGTGTTCGATAAGGAGCTGAGAAATTCCTCTAATAGGTAAATAGTATGCGGACATCTCCCCCCTGCAATCCCCCTTGAATATACATTGATGATAATTATATTAAGGCCCTTTGTGGAACTAATCTTAATTGCCAAGATATCCAATTAATCGGAAACTCCACCACAGTTACACCCTCACATTGGCGTACCCAGATTGACAGTCCACCCACCGGTCTACCCCTAGTACCCTTAGTTGCTGGTTTAGAGTAATTTAAATAGCCTAGGCGGTATAAGGGGCCAGAGCCCATGTTTCCTGGAAGGACCATATATCAGATTCTTCAATCAAATTGGACCAATCGGGTAGGCCCAATTTAGCTTCCAGGCCTGCTATGTTCCAGGAAGAAACCTTTGTTGTGAATTTAGCATTTATCAGGGGGGAACGGGGCTACCAGACCCCTCCAGACAACTTCCACTAGAGTTTAAAACAACACTCCCATAACAGTATTATTATTATTAGGGTGAGGAGATGGGGAAAGGAAAACCTCATTAGACGTTGATCTTAGGCTACATCCTACGTCCCCTATGGTTTGCGATGGGTTCCCAGTAGAGGCGTACATAGTCACAGCCTTACCATCTTTAAGTCAGTCATTTTCCTCCAGAGTAGACAGGGGAGCGAAACAATTAAAGGTAGCAGTTGGGTACTTAAAGTGAGGATCAAGATAGTGGACCCATGGAGGATGACAATGCTCCCTATATACAGACCTTGGATGTCTTGGGAGCATATCGGACCAGTTGCATGAAATCAGGGGGATTCCAGAGGTTGAACGAGGATACAAATAACTTAGATGGTGCGTATTAATCAAACCCTCCCTACTGAGATCCCCCTCATTACAAATAAACTTTACTGCCCTAGGGTCCCTAAAGTTTACAATTATGCAATCCCCTTCCCGATCCTTTAGTCTACCACCCAACCAGCTTACCCTCCTAACAAACAGAATTTCACCATTAATATGGGCAGGGAGGAGTCTGAAGTTACTAAGCCAAAAAATAACTTTATTTTTCAGCTCCCTATGACTCTCCATTTTGTCCTGTGGGATCTCAGGTACCCCTGACAAGATTACAGTGTAAGGCGCTGAATCAGGTAGAAGGTCAATACAGGGATGTTTTCTCATTCTTCCTTTGGACCCCAGGTCCGTCTTATCTTGAGAGGGAACCTCGCCCTCCACTATAGTTTTTTCCAACCCCTTCCCGCCCAAACGCACCTGTACAGGTGGGGGGCTTATCGTAATTGGCCGCTCCTTACATCTTCCAACCTCTCCGTTTTGGATGGGGGTGGCAATGTGAGGAATAGTGATAGGGCATGGTATGATAGCACCTCCTGAAGCTAACTCAGATCCTCCCTTATCCAAGCAGTTAGGAACCAATAAACAACTTTGAGGAGCTTTGGAAAACGCCGAAACAGTGTTTTCCAAATTTCCCAATTTTTCAAGTACTAACTTGATTCTTTCAAACAAGGGGAGCATCAGCGATTTCATCAAGTGCTCTATCTTATCAAAAATATTGTCCGGAAGCTGTGCAAGCAATGACAGACGTGAAGACAAGTCAGGGGGGTGCTTCCCAAGGCCATCGTGAGTGGATGTTGTTTTATCTGAAATAGGCTTGAAGAGAGGGGCGAAAGGCCCTCTACTATTAGAAGTTTTTGTAACTTTAGGAAATTTGCCCATTTGTGGACCCCCCCACGCTTCCTTTCCCCCCTTTTACTAAGTGAAATTTGTGTATTAATTAATTTTTTTTGGGGCTAACCTCCGATAGGGAACTCATGATAGAAAGTGCCACCGAGGTGCAAGCACCTGATAAATCAGATTCCCCCTCACCCTGACCAGTTACCCCCGGATTACCTGGCGAGGTTAGAGAGACAAGAGTCTGCACAGGGCTAGCTGTGTCCCTAATGGTGCCTAACGAGGAGCGTTTAAGATGGAAGGGATCGGTAGACAACCGTTTCACAGTGAGGGCTATCTCTCGATCCCACGCAACAGCGCCCTAGTAATAAACTCATCCATGCTCCTAGTAATGAACCCACCAGTGTTTGTAAAATCACTTTTTTGCCCCTTTCCGATATTAGATATTTTAAGGATTCTGTCTCAAAACACAAATAGACTAACTGGAATAACTGGGAATATATGCAAGAGAAGAGTTACACGCTAAACAAGTGGTTGCGTAAGGGAGACAATAAACTGTTGCTCTCCACACACAAAAGTCACATGAAGAATACAAATTAATTGTAGCACAAGTAAGCTAGACCTCAACCCTTATTAACAGAGTTTTAGGGGGATAGTCCGGCCTGGCTTCCTCTGGCCCCGGATGGCCACAGATGGCCCGCCCTTTGCCCGGGCTTAGCCCGGCTGGTCCCGCGCGCGTCCCAGGACAAATGAGGCGTTTTATAGTGTTCCAACCGGGGGCGTGACCCCCGAGGGAAGAGGCTGCAGGTGTGGCTGGAATAGCCTGCTGGTCCTCGCAGTACCTCGGTGTGTGTAGATTCCGAGCCCAAGCCCCGTGAACGGCTCCCGCAGAGCGGGGGCCGTGAACAGTTCCAGCAAAGCCCTCTGGTTTCCACCAAGTCAAACACGACAGTAGAATCTCTCCGTTGTCCTCAGAAGTCCGCCACGGCAGGTAAAAGCAAGCTTGGTCGATGAGCGGCGCCCGCGGAGCGGGGGCCGCGAAGAGTATTAAGGAGGCAGGCAGGGGCGTGACCACTTAGGGAAGAGGCTGCAGGTGTGGCTGGAATAGCCTGCTGGTTCTCGCAGTCCCCCGGTGTGTGTAGATTCCGAGCCCAAGCCCCGTGAACGGCACCCGTGGAGCGGGGACCTTGAACAGTTCCAGCAAAGCCCTCGGGTTTCCACCAAGTCAAACACAGCAGTAGAATCCCTCCGGTGTCCTCAGAAGTCTGATATGGCAGGTAAAAGCAAGCTTTGGTCGATGAGCGGCTCCCGCGGAGTGGGGGCCGCGAAGAGTAATAAGGAGGCAGGCAGGGGGGTGACCACCAAGGGAAGAGGCTGCAGGTGTGGCTGGAATAGCCTGCTGGTCCTCGCAGTACCTCGGTGTGTGTAGATTCCGAGCCCAAGCCCCGTGAACGGCTCCCGCAGAGCGGGGGCCGTGAACAGTTCCAGCAAAGCCCTCTGGTTTCCACCAAGTCAAACACGACAGTAGAATCTCTCCGTTGTCCTCAGAAGTCCGCCACGGCAGGTAAAAGCAAGCTTGGTCGATGAGCGGCGCCCGCGGAGCGGGGGCCGCGAAGAGTATTAAGGAGGCAGGCAGGGGCGTGACCACTTAGGGAAGAGGCTGCAGGTGTGGCTGGAATAGCCTGCTGGTTCTCGCAGTCCCCCGGTGTGTGTAGATTCCGAGCCCAAGCCCCGTGAACGGCACCCGTGGAGCGGGGACCTTGAACAGTTCCAGCAAAGCCCTCGGGTTTCCACCAAGTCAAACACAGCAGTAGAATCCCTCCGTGGTCCTCAGAAGTCTGATATGGCAGGTAAAAGCAAGCTTTGGTCGATGAGCGGCTCCCGCGGAGTGGGGGCCGCGAAGAGTAATAAGGAGGCAGGCAGGGGGGTGACCACCAAGGGAAGAGGCTGCAGGTGTGGCTGGAATAGCCTGCTGGTCCTCGCAGTCCCTCGGTTTGTGTAGATTCCGAGCCCAAGCCCCATGAACGGCTCCCGCGGAGCGGGGGCCGTGAACAGTTCCAGCAAAGTTCCAGCAAAGCCCTCTGGTTTTCACCAAGTCAAACACGGCAGTAGAATCCCTCCGGTGTCCTCAGAAGTCCGACACGGCAGGTAAAAGCAAGCTTTGGTCGATGAGCGGCATATATATATATGTGTGTGTGTGGGTGGGTGTTTGTGTGTGTGTGTGCCTGTGCACTTGTGTTTATATGTGTGTGTGTGTGCATATATATATATGTGTGTGTGCATATCTATATGAAAACACAATTTTGATAGATATCATTACTTGTCACTTCTGCAACCTTTTCGAAACTAACAATTTCCAGTGCTTAAGGTATTCTCTGAGCATGCACTCATGATTACTATTTTACTCTAATCATATGTATTTTTTCTTTATCTACCTTTAGGCATTTTAATGGTGAATAACCTGAATGAGTCAGACTATGACTTGTTTTCTCTGTCAATGCCAGGAATGAATGAGAATTAACAGGGAACACACACTGACCACAAAAAGTATTCTTGAAATATCAGCCCTAAAAGGCAGATCACAATTATCTAGAAATGTTCTGGGGCTGCTCATGTCCTGTTCTTAAGGTTTTGCCTGAGCATGCATTGGTGAACACTGTTTCTCCTCTGAGCATTTGCTTCAGGTACAACAGTCTCCAGGCATTTTATTGGTTTTGAATATGTATGAATCCTCTTATGGAGCACTTTTATTGTCTCTCATTCATGCAAGGAGTGAATGAGCATGAACATGAGAGAGACACTGCGAACATGCAGGGCCTGATTCATAAAGGTAAACTTTGACCTTAAGTCTAAGTTTAGAAATGACGCCTTAGGCCCATTTTCTCAAAGGTAACATTATACTTCAGGTCTAAGTTTACCTTTTTAAATTGGACCCTTGTACTTCAGGTCTACAGTTAGACTTCTGGTCTAAATCTAGACTTCTGGGCTAACCTTAGACTTCAGGTCTACGTTTACCTTTGTGAATCTGGCCTGTAGTAATTACTGTTTCAGTTTCCAAGAATTTGATTCATTCCAGGAGTAAATCAGCATGAAGTGCAGACAAATAATCACAAAAAGATGGTTTATGAAAGATCATATCCCATAGACAGAGGAAACATATACAGAATTCCTAAGTGACTGCGTTTGTCCAGTGTATAAGGACTTCTCTTAGCATGCACTGGTGAGTCATGTTTCTCCTCTCAGCGTGTAGTAACAACTTACTTCAGACAGGAATGTTCTATCTTTTGGTCTGTTGCTATTTTTGTCTGAGTTGTTTAGGTTGCATATTTAGAGCATACACTTAGGATTAATGTCTTTCATTTGTATATGTAGTAATGAGCTATTCCTGTTGCATATGCTTTATTGATGTATTTAATCCTGTCTATAGCATGACAGAGTAAAGTGAAACACCAGTACAAATTCAGTATCAGTGAACATGCAGTCATTAGTCTTGAATGTTACAAGAATCTGTCCAAAGAGTGCTTTTGTTGCTGCTGATTACTGCCAAGGCTGAATGTGCATGAATAGTACGCAGAGAGCGATTACAAAAGAATGCATCAGCAAAGATAATGCCCACAAAACTCATTGGAATCACTGAAAACCCTCAAGGTCTGCTCAGATACTGTGCTTAAGGTCTCCTTTGAGCAGTCTCTAGTGATTCATATTTTTCCCAGAGATTATAATAAGTAGTTTTTATTTGCAATCCAAGGTGCATGCCCTGATCGTAAACTTGAGTTTCATATTGATGTGCATAGGCTGTTTAGTGTCTCTTTTTTGAGCATGTAGAAATGAGTGTCATGACTCAAAGACCAGGTGAATTTAGGCTACTTGAGGAGTAACTCGGGAGAATGACAGAAATAGAATGCTAAGATCACGAAAACTGTGGAGACAGGTTCATGAGAAGCTGGGGCTGTGAAACAGGAGCAGAATATGCCAGGTCTTCCAGGATAGAACAACCAATCAGATTTTTCATCGGAGACAACACCCCAGGTAATTTAAGCAGCTGATTGGCAGTAGCAAGTTGCCTCACAACTTAGTCATGTGAATCTGGTCATTTAGTTCAAGGACAGTTTTGATGTTTCCTTTCACCTTTGTTTTTTTCTACATTTGTTGCTACTACGTATGCCTCGGAAGACCCGAATTCAATTGACTTATGAATGAATTTGGCTCAGCCTCTACTCCGAAAACTGTGGTAAAAAAAATCTGCATTGATCAGAAATGTACGCTTGAAGCACATGCCACCACCACTGCGGGGACTTGTTTTCATACCCTCAGCCTCTTAAGAAGAGTATATTCTTTTTTACCCTCTTCCACACAAAAATGTTGATGCAGGCTCGAGTGCTGAGCCGCCTCGACTACTGCAATGCACTGTTGACTTCGGCCAACCAGGCCTCCTTGGGCAAATTGCAGGTGGTTCAGAATATTGCGGCCCGCCTTGTAGCGAATACCCCTCCCAGAACAGCTTCCATACCCCTTCTAAATAAACTTCACTGGCTCCCTGTGTGAAAGTGGGTGAAACTTACATTTAAAAAAACAAAAACCATTTACCTTGCACTTGCTGCAATTTTGCTTCTTTAAACTAAGTTTACTCTCATCGTCGTCTGTCGACTCCCCCCCTGCCCTGCCCCACCACTCTTACCTTCACAGGCTACGCCTGAATTTGACTTACCTCGTTTCTATGCATGAGGTAGGTTGCAAATTACGACCCACATGATAATCTAGAGTCACAGGCATGGCAGCCAGTACACCACCATGTCTGTGATTGCTTTCAAATAAAACAATCTCTCTTTTTTTTTAAATAGACTCTGTTTCTCTAAAAAAAGAAGAAAATGTTTGCAGTAGGAAGTGGTCACAGGAACAAATGCCTACTCCTAAAAATGTTTTTGCCTTTATTAACATTCACATCTTTGACTTGCTGTTCAAATGTTGATGTTTTACGACCAGATTTCAGTCACAAAACATTAAAACATAACAGTCTACATAACTTAATACATAACTCAAGGAATCAGTATTTTTAAGGGTTAGGTTTAGCTAAAACAGGCATACCATTTCTAAAATTATATTGGATCGGGGTGGTTGACTTTTATTTTCAATAGTCAACAGAGGAAAAAAGTACTTTAGAAACATAGCTACACAATGATAGGTATGTACAGTTACCTTTTTATTAGCTAGTTAGAAATATGTGGCTGAAAAATATGTAATTTTAAAGAGCCACAAGTTTGGGCTAGGTTGTAAATATATTTACAAATTATTAACACGTCAGTATAAAGGGCAACTGAATACTTAATTGCTAGCACTTTTTAGTATATATAAATGTCACTTCAGTGAGCTACTTCAGGATCACAACATAGTGTAATCAGCTGATAAAAATGTTTGAGGGAAGATCACATTGAATCAGGTAGGGTTAGTGCCCATGTCTAATGTTCTGTGATGCAGACCCCTGATGGTTCTGAAGATGTGTTGGAAGACATCTCTGAGTAGTTCAATTGTTTAGTATGTTCATGAAATGTATATAGCTAAGATCATATGTTGATGGCAGTACACAGTTTTGAGTCTTATACTCCCAAGATACAGAGCACATTGAATCTTAGCTATCAATGCAAGCTTGATGTGGACTTATTTTTGGAGGTTGAAACACATTCTGAAGGCCTAGTTTTGTAGTTGTGGCCCTGGTGAGGTGAGTATTCATTATCTTATAGCAGTCCAGGCAGCACATGATGACAGATTTAATTAAATATCCGATGGTCAGTATGCAGTAATGGGAGTATTTTCTGAGTTAAGAGAGCTTCAGACTGCTGTTTTGAACACAACATTGAGTTAATCGTGAGCTCTAGTAATCAACACTAAAATTCATGAATGCCTATGGGCTACTCAGGGAAGGTTGTAATGTTGGATTACCTCCCACCTTCTTTGGGACATTTTGAATTATCTGCTGTAAAAATGTTTTTAGATGTTCGGTTGTAAGCAACTACATTTGTAAATTTAATCTATATTTTATCTAATTATCACATAGTAGAAATATGTATACATAGATTGATTTAGCATACATTTTGATTTATATTTGTTACAGTACAAGGCAACTCATTCAATGAGGCAGTATCCGACTGCCCTGACATACAAGTATGTTGCTGTATTCCTATTTTCATTGTTTCCCTCACATATTTCAGAGAAGGTTCACTTATCATTCATAGTTTCTGTTCTTTAAGTGACTCCAATTATCTAACTCCTTTGGGGGATATTGAAAGCTGCATCCTAACACATTAGCATGCATTCTACACTACCTATTTGGAAGTTAGCCATGCCAGTTCCTTAAGGTAATATAGTAAGCAAAGACATGCTTCATATTGCTCTATCATACCAAGCTTGAATTCCACACATCTACACGCAGAGCTTCTTAAATTAGAGCTCTCTTAAATTAGAATGTTAAATGAAGGTATTCAAATTTCTCTATGTGGTCACAGAGTCCCTCGGTGAGCAGTAGCAACATTAAAATGGAAGGTAGAGAGTCATTTTCATTCTTCATCTTAGTGTTGTTATTATTATTTTTATTATTATTCGCTTGTCTAGAGGAGGGACCAGACATAACTTAGACCAGGATAATGGTGCCTTCTGCTATTATTTTGGGTAACCAATCAGATTGGCTTGGGGTAATTTACTTCTTTGTGGATCATATGTGCTCCAGAAGGGGACACAGATTTGGTGTGTCAAAATATTACCCAATCTCTCACAGATGTTTATTGTTATTGCAGGATTCCATCGGCTGTCTTCCTGCTATTTTTCTGTGATGGATGTGGATGCGGATTCCAAAAAGGGTATTTGTCCTCATGATCCACTTATGTGATTTGGAACTTGCAAGCAACTTGGGATAGAAAACAGTTTACCATCTGATAGATTTTAGTGTTGCTCTATAACTAACAATTTTATCACAGAGTTATTAAAAAACAACAGTGTCTAGTCCACTTCAGGCAATGCCATCAGGGTATACCTTCTTAAACATTTTTATGGCTAGGGTTTAAAAAATAACTGATGCAATAACACAGCCTATTACGAGGCACCGCTCTTGAGTTCCACAGGGACCTCTAGTCATGGACAGTGCTAATTATTCACTTTCTATTCACTCTGCAAAGAGATCTAGGACCAGAGAGCATTCTACAGGGATGGCTGGACATTCAAAGTAATTGTACTATCAAGTAAATAAACTTGAACGCAGTGTGGAATGTACACTATGATGTGTTACAATATAAATAGGAATTACTTGAATATGATCATATTCATTGCCATTATGTATTCTTATATTTTCCATGATTCATGAATATACATAATATTAGTATTTCCACATTACAAACACAAAGTTCTTTGTGTGCAGAATGTATATACATAACCACTGTGAAACAATCCTAACTTTCATGCCCAATGCATTTTGGGACTTGGTACTTTCTTCAGGGGCTATTTTGAAAATGAAAATATAACAGAAAAAGGATGTGCAAGGGTTGATCTTCAATTCAAGATATTGATGTTAACTAGTCATTTCGAAATGTTCATCTCTGGTGTTGTTTTTTACCATTATTTTTGCATGCTCATTTGGTTTACTTGTTACTGACACAACATGCATTTCTTCCAGTGTGAAAAGGAAAGAAGAAAGGTCCAGAACCCTTTACTTTAACATGTTTTATATTAGCTCTAGTGCTCGTGCCACTATTTGTCATGCTGTTGTGCTTTTGGAAATCAGTGCATCAAACACTGATGAATGCAGTGTTCGATCTCCATGCTCTTATATTTTCACAAAATCTTAAAACACCTGTTTGAGACGCCACCAACCCATGTGCTAGAATAGACATTTCTTTTCCAACATAGTACCAGTCAGAACGGAACCAGAAGATCAGGAGAAGATGGAATATAAACCTAAGAGTAAATTTCAAGTTCCTGTCTCTCATAAAACGTTGGATACATTTGAGATTATGATGAAAAATGGCACCAGGAACTTGAAATTCAAGAAACCTACAGGACAGAACTTGACCGTACAGGAAAGAAATGTGTTAAAATCTTTAGTGAACAATCCAACCATTACATTACAAGCTGCTGACGAAGTGGGACCATTAGTAGTAATGGATACACAGTATTGCCAAACCAAAGTTAATCTACATGTGTCTGAAGAATCAACATACATGACACTAGAAAAGGACCCAATATCACAATTGATCATTAAGTTGAACAATATTTTGGAAAAAGCCAATCAAATGGATTGGATAAATGCAACAACTAGATCATTTTCGACAGCTACCAATCCACACAGGCCACAGCTCTTTATGATTCCTAAATTACACAAAGACCTACAGGATCCACCATTTCACCCCATAGTCTCAGGCTGTGGTTCACTTTTGAACCATCGGGGATATATTTTGACAATTCCCTACAAATGTTTGTACAAACAAGGCGCTCCTATAAAAAAAAAAGACGCAATAGATTTTGTTCAGAAACTCTAAACAATAGAAGTATCAATACAAGATCAGTGGTTACTCTGCACCATAGATGTTACAGCTCTTTATACCTCAATCCCCCATACAAAGGGAATGGAGACAGTGGAATGGTGTTGTTACAAGTATCCACCAACAGAGCGGACAGGGTATTCTTACAGGAGCTGTTACACTTTTGTCTCCATCATAGTAATTTTGAATGCGAGGACAAGTTTTATTTACGACCAACCGGAACATCGATGGGCTTTTTTGCTGCACCAACGTATGCTAATATATTCATGGCAAAGTTCGAAGGAGACCACATTTTCCGGGATCAGCAGTGGAACAAAAAAATAGCACTGTACTGCAGATTCGTATAGGACATATTTTTATATAGACAGATACAAGAAACAGGTTGGAAGACAGGATTTGCTCAATGAACACATAACCCAAGGATCAAGTTTACTCACACTATTGAAGAAACAAGGATAGCTTTTCTGGATGTTTAGTAACCAAAACAAACACAGGATTACAAACACAGATTTTTTCCAAACCAACTGACAGAAACAATGCATTCTTGTACACAAGTTTCCACCCTAGACGTTAAATCGGAACTGGCCATTTTCCCAACTTTTAGGAAGTAAGAGGATTTTCACAGAACAGAGAATCCGTGAAAAAAGCATAATTTTACAGAAACAAAAATATAAGTGCAGAGGATATCCAGAGGAAATATTGCATACAACAAACCAGCTAGTTAGATAGCTCAGACCTACTATTAAAACGGAATAAACCCAAGGAAAATCAACATATTTTCGTTTCCAGATATTTAGCTAGCTCTCCAGCGGTCAAAAAGATCATCTTCATCAGGTGGGAACTGTTACAAAATGAACCAGATTCTAACAACATTTTTAGCATGCCTACACCAGATCAAAAAACCTCAGAGAATCACTTTGTAAACCACAGAAAAAAGTCGATATACGGTGGAAAGGAACTAAGAAATTCTTAAATTGCATACATTGCAGCAACGTGATTACAGGAATTAACTCCGAATACAGGAGAAGTTATAAATTGTTGCACACATCGGACTGCAACACTAAGAATGTGATTTACAGCATCAACTATCCTTGCATTATTATGGCATATGTAGGAAAAACAGAAAGGAAATTTACGATACGATACGAATCATGGAGCATAAAAGCACAATACGAACACAAAATAAAACTTCAAGTTTGGCTTTTCACTGGCAGGAAGGACGACATTCAATCTTACAAAAACGGTTTCAAATGATTGAGATGATTAAACACAAACCAAGCAGAGACATTTCTAGAATCTTATTTGACGAGAAATATATTGGATTGAACATCTGGATATATTATCAGCGAAAGGTCTTAATGAAAAAATTGACATGATCTGCTTTCTATGACACAAACCAAAGATCCTGAGCCTCACTGAAATCGTTTGTACATGCACCAACAGCATGTATCATCTTTGATATAGAATCAAATCACTGATATACAGGGTTACTATTTTTTTCAAGAAACAGCTGTGAAAGTTCTGTATAATAGTATGAGAAATATTTGAACACTTGAAATATAATAGGAACACTATGAAATACAAAATCATGTGTTGGATACTTCTTTGTTTCTATTCCCTCTACTAATAACACGTTGCACCTTAACTTTGTCACTTCAGACAGTATGGTGGTGGGTTTACAACAGATATACTATCTGGGTAGAGTCTTACTGATGATTAAATAATCATGTACTGTCACAAATGTGGATTTAGCACAATGTTGTTTAAAGATCAAGCAACATCAGAGAATATGGTGGTGAGGAACATAGATCATTTATTGTGGTCATTGACACACCAATGTTCATGGAATGGATTTCTAGTTGTTACATTCAATTCTAATTTGATTTGGTTGTACCGTACGACTGCAACATGAGGATTAGGACATTGCAATATGTAATTGGTTAGGGAGAGGTTCAGCGTCGATGTTGCTGTTCTGATATAGAACTAATACTAATTTAGCTGCTTTGTAAATCTCACAACATTGGCTGTGAGGGTTTTTAATCTTGGGTTGTTTTCGCTACTGTTATTGTTTTTGTATTGCATTGGGATTTGTGGTATCAAGAAGTCCTATCGCAGAATAATACATTTCAATATGGCGATTATTGTGGGTGAGTTTAGAACGTCTGATAGTAGTCTGACATTGATAGTATTTACTCACCAAGCAGGTGTTCGCATTTATGGGCCGATTAGGATGGCGGACGGATCGCCATGGCCATACAGGCGGTGGCAATCCGTGCCGATCCTTCACCTATTTCCCCCTGCCATATTACAATGCCGGGGGGACCGCAGCGGACGGAAAGACCGCCCGCCGCTATTCCGCTGCGGTCGCCTTGCGACCGTGGCGGAAAAGGTCTAAGGTCTAATATGGTGGCGGTGTCTATCAGACACCGCCAGCCATATTAGGATGGGCTTTGGGGAATGCCTTGGCATACGGTCTTTGCTTTGGGGGCCCGTTGCGGGCCCCCAGGGTGGAGAGGGGGTGGAGGGTGCACATGGGGGGTATCTACGGTACCCCCCTGCGTTTCAAAGTACAGCATGGCAGGCACCGCGCATTGCCTGTCATGTTGTGCTTTGAAACGCACAACATGCATTTTTAGCATTGCAGCGGACGGTGCTTTCAGCACCGCCCGCCGCAATGTTAAAGATGCGGGATGCACCCACCTCTGTGGCGGGTGCATCCTAATTCGGCGCACAGAACCTCCGCCATTATTGAGGACGGTCCCTTGCCACGACAGGATGGTGGACGGACAATGTCCGTCCGCCATGCTAATAGCCCCTATAATTGGGATCGATCGAGGGAAGACAAGCACGTTGTTGGCTGCATTTCAAGCAGCGAGACAAGAGAAGGTATGCGTTATGAAAAAAGGTGAATTATGAAGGTTTATTTGTTAACGATGATTAGGTTCTGCATATATTTGGTGTCATGTCCACAGGTGATGCCGACACTGAGGAAGAAAGTTCACAGAAATGACTTACTTTGATTCTAACAGCAGGAAGATTGAAGTAAGAGTAGTAGATTACTAAGAATATTTGCATAGCAGGAATAACATGTAGTATTTAGTATTTTTAAATGTGCTTCGGTTGTCTTGTTGCAGTTGTCCTTAAGAGAGTCACACATGTTAATCGTGGTCTCACGCAGCAACCAGAGAGAATGTAATGGGCAGGGAACAACACAGAGTAGTGCCACTATGAGACGTTATCCAGCATATGAGGTGTTTTTAGATTTCACAAAATATAATAGCATCGAGAACGAACACTACATTCATCAGTGTTTGATGTATTGATTTCCATGAGCACAACAGCATGACAAATAGTAGCACAAGAACAAAAGTAAAGGGTTCTGGACCTTTTATCTTTCTTTTTCACACTGGAAGAAATGCATGGTGTGTGAGTAACTAATAAACCAAATGAGCATGCAAGAATAATGGTAAAACACACCACCAGGACTGAACACTTAGAAATCACTAGTTTATGTCACTGTCTTGAATTGAAGATCAAACCTTGTACATCATTTTTCGGTTATATTTTCTTTGTCAGAATTAACCCTGAAGAAGGAACCAAGTCCCAAAATGCATTGGGCATGAAAATTAAGATGGTTTCACTGTGATCATGTATACATTTTCTGCACCCAAAGAATATTGTAATGTGGCAATAATATTATGTATATTCATGAATGCTAATGAATTACAAAAAGTAGAATCATGGAAAATATAAGAATAAATAATGGCAATGAATAGGATGATATTCAAGTAATTGGTTTAATGTTGTAAAACATCCTAGTGTACAGTCTTCACTGCATTCCGGTTTAATTACTTGATTGTACAATTGATTTTTACTTATGTATGTTTGACATACGTTTCAGTGAAGCACCATTAATCAAAACATTTAAAATTGCTGAAAATTGCTGAAAATACAATAATCAGGAGTGCACCTCACACCCCCACGAATTTCCACAGGACTTTCAAAGTTCTCATTGTTCTACCATTTTCACTAGTTTACTGGCCTTTGAGGAGAGACGTCAAATGACATTGTAATATCATTTCTCTTTGCTCAGTGACCTTTCAGAGAACCTTTTCTCTTTCCTTCTACTTTTTTTAAGCTGAAGAGGAACGCACCTACAAAGTCTCATGAAGATAATGACAACTATTAACTGCCTACTCTGTCTTCCCTTATCATCGCTGTAAGTAACTAACACACTGGTGTCATTGAGAGCCTCCCCTGCTTTTTTATTGGGAGTCCAGAAGCTCAACAATGACTCAGGAAAGGTTGTAACATTCTGGTAACATTCAAAGGCTTTGATGCTCTCATTCAAGTCTCCCAGTTTTACTAGGAAGCTCTACTGTAAGCTACATGCAAAACATGACATGCACCATTACTCTTGATGAGATGTCCTCTACTTATGAGGTATTGCCAATTGACCATGGTTGTAAGGCTGCGAGTACGTTACAGGGCCCCAAGCTACAGAAATGGCAGTTGAGGTAGAAACTGGGAGATGGTCAGTAGAAACATTGTCCGGATCTCTTCAGGGGACCTAGAAGTGACATGTCATTAGGGGGTTTCACCCTTCAGTATTTACGCTCCCCAGTTGCTGGACCCCACAGGTAGGCTGTCAAGTGCTATTAGCACTGTCCACATACCTTGGCATATAAGGGATAATAAGTGGGTAATACAAGTGGATATGCCCTCCTTAATTTTAAAAACCTCCACAGTCACTATTTTGGGATCATTGGGGATGTGGAAGTACAGCAATCAAGCCCTTTCAGATGTTTTTAAAAAACATTTTACATATATATATCCAAACACAGGAACCTGATTGTTGCCTCTATCATTTTACAATGTAATGGGACAACAAATATTCATACCTCTAATATACAGTGCATCAGAAAGGAAAATTTAAGGAGATATTCAGGAACATCCCTTATCCCAGGTGCTCTGTGGGGGAAATAACTGAAGCATAACTTACTCTCAAAATAAAAACAAATTTAGATATATTTAGCAACTTGTGACAGATACTTCCAAAAGGTAGACTGGATGCAGAACATGACCCCAGGGCATCGTGGACAATGCCTGGCCATGAAAAACAGTCTGAGGGCCAGGCATCCGGGCACAGATTATTGCCTCACCCTGCAACACAGGCCCTAATGACCTATGCAATCATTTCTTAGGGCATGGGCTGACCATACAAGTCCAGTACAAGAGCCACTGTATAAGGTCTGTGGCCATGCTGCAAGTTTAGTGTGCAGATATAATGAAGAGCCTGGCCTAATGCCACGACCAAAGGCCATAACCATAGCCTAGGACCTCATGTGCAAGGCCAAAGGTTATGTGAAGAGAGTTCTGTGACAGAAAGACTGAGTGCAGGCCATGCTCAGATTTGTTCCATGATAAGCTGAGGTCAATTTTTCAGCTTTATGGAACACCTAAATATATCATTAAAAATATTTATAGGAAGAAGAAATTAGAGTGCTTTACTCAAAATTACTTATGTTCTGTAACACTCTTTTCTGGTGCATACTCATACCACTGCTCCAACGCTCTGCATGGTGGTGTAGTACAACCCTGTTTTGGATCCTCACAATCTTGAAAGTGATGGAGCTGGAAAAATTAATGATTACAGTGTGCTGAATACTAATTTGAGAATTCTAATATGAGAATAAGGGTAGGCAGCATTTTTAATTCTGCTGGAAGAATTGACAAAATGTAGTAATTCTGTGTTACTCTTGTAACGCGGAATTAATTACAAATTCTGCCACTCCGCTGATGGAATTAATTACTCAGTGGTAAATCTTCACAGCATCTAATTCTGTTTTGTAATCATTCACATTGTTGGGCTTAAACATTGAATTTGATCATGTTATTCAATGTTGTGCCACAGTATTCTAGATAGTAATTGGATGGTACACACATGGCTAGGGTATTCTAGAAGGACATCTTGGCTTTTGGTAAAGGCAAGATGGAACATGATAATAATGTGAAATGTATATTGTCTAAGATCTGACAATCGAAGGAAGCAAGTGTAAATTTGGTGAATCTCAAGTGGAATATTTAGGTGTTCAGTCACAAATAAGTCAAGTTGTTGCCATTGTACATGCACCAGTGCCAACATGCACAGAACAACTAAAGTATAGTCATTTTTAGGATTGACAGAATTATACACAAGGTTTGTTGATCATTATGTGACCAAGGTGGAACCACTAAGAGGACCGCTGAAGAAAAATGTAAAGTTTGTATGGTCTCACAAACAGTCTACATATTTCACTTTAGTTAAAGATGAAATGATGAGCGCTACTTGCTTCAAACTATTTGTAATAGACGCTGACTCTCTGGTTGCTGTAGATGCTAGTGGGTATGGTGTTGGTGCCTTCTTATAACAAAAGAAGTGTGAGGAAAAATGGATTGTAGCTTATTTTCCCACATGATCAAACTGGTGGAAACAAATTACTCAGTTATTGTCAGGTGGAAAGTAAACATTTCAGAATGTATGTTTGAAGAAAGAAATTGGAACTGATCGCAAACCATTAGTTAATATATTAAACCCTGAAGGTAGAAGTGAATTATTATCCAGGCTAGCATGCTTAGCCTCCAAATTACACATGCATTATTATGAAATTGAATACGTTCCTGGGAGAAACAATATGAAAGCTGATGGCTTGTCCCGACTCCCCTTAAAGGATAATGTAGGACAGGATTATGAGAATTTGGACTGGTGGCTTTCGCATACTGCGATGTAGTGCAAAGTGTAGACAAGTTAAAGGGAGTTGAATTAAATAAGGAAGTATGCATGCAAGAAACTGAAAAGGACATTGAGTTAAAAACCATTAGGGAAATATAACCACTCGCTGGCCCAATGAAAAAATTATGAAAAGGGTTCTTAATGTGTATTGGAAAGTAAAGGATGGGTTGTATTACAAAATTACATTATTTTAAGGGGGGATAAAATTGTTTCTTCCATGTTCCGAATGATCATTGGAGTTTGTCATGCAGGACATGGTAGTATTTTTAACATGAAGAAAAAAGCGAAATAATTTTTTTTGTGACCAGGCATTGATGGTATGATCAATCACTGGGCAACATTGCATAGCAATTGTTGCCATAGTGATAAAACAGCGAAACCTTGCAGAGGACCACTGAAGTCAATTGAATTACCCGATAGACTTTGGCATAAGATTGCTATTGATTTTATGTGGTCATTTTATATGCTACCTTCTAGAGAATTTTCTAAATTTCATTGATTGGTTATTATTGTAAGTGTCCTGAGGTGCGTATGGCAACATTACTATCAATGTTGACATTGAATCTTTTTTGTGGTGAAGGAATTCCTGAATGGCTGGTTTCCATCTGGCAAAATGCAAAAGCTTCTGAAAAGTTGTGAAATGAGACACATGAATGTGGCATAATACCATCCTTTTGCTAGTGATCAAGTTAAGAGTTTTAGCAGGGTAATGAAAACAATCTGTTGGCACATAAGTCAGATTTACCTAAGAAAAATCGTTACAAGCAGTGGTACAATCACAGAGAATAACTTCTAATTCAGTGACTAGAAAAATAGCTTTTAAGTTATTAAGAGGAAGGAAGCACACCACTAAGTTGGTTCCGTAGGGGTTGGTGAAAAGACACCAAAAGAAATTTAGTGTCAGAATGGACGCTGAAAATGAGGAAAGAGCTGCATCCTACCAGGCAGTAACAGGGAAAGCAAACACAACAAAATGACAAACTGAGTCCTAAAATCTATCAAACACCCCAGTCATCTTTTTGTGTTGCAATAGTGAGAACGGTATGCCCAGACGTGGGTCCAGTGCTCACTATGCCACTGGATTTAAGCTAGTCTGGCTGATGAGGGGTGATACTCAAAAACCGGTCCCAGGATGCTTGTTTTTCAGTACAGGGAGGACCTGGCCTGGCAGTTCAGGCTGTACTGTTCCCATGGGAATCAGGGTGAAGATCGATTTGCATAGGCTGGGTGGCATGGTACAAAGGAACAATGGATTTAACCCACATCTGAGACTGGGGGTGAATGTTTAGCAATGTTTAGCATTCGAGCCATCATCTTTTTGTGTGCAGTAAGAAGGGAAAGACACAATTTCAAGTCACCCTGTTGTGAAGGTGGGAGAATATGTGAGGGTCAGGAAGCCGAGAGTTGTAGAAAAAGGCATTACCTTATTGTTCAGAACAACAGAAGGTGATTGCAGTTTTAAGATGTGCAGTCAGATTGGAATATGGCAGGATTTGGAATTTATGTAGCGTTTCATTATGTCATGGTACTTACGTTGGTACACACCTAAGTAAGGAAGGTTGTGAGGGTTTAAGTGGATATATCTCAGCTGATGAAATATGTGGTGGCATGAGTGGCATGAGTGGCCTGAATGTTGAGTCCAGGGGCATTCTCTTGTTGAACCAAGCATGTTGACAGCAACAGAATGTGTGTGTGTTGTAGTGTTCGTGTGAAAAACTGCCTTCATGTTTGGACAGCTACGATGTTGGTTGCTGGTTCCTATGTTTATTTTTACCATGCTTATTCATCCATCATTACTGTAATTTCGGCAATTTTAACTCCATTAGATTAGTAGAAAAAAATATTATTTATAAAAAGAGGAAAGTGCAGTGTGGTAAATGCATTTGTGTGTTTATAATGTCAGATAGATGG
Source organism: Lissotriton vulgaris (assembly GCF_964263255.1). Taxonomy (NCBI): domain Eukaryota; kingdom Metazoa; phylum Chordata; class Amphibia; order Caudata; family Salamandridae; genus Lissotriton; species Lissotriton vulgaris. The sequence goes on from NC_141687.1 coordinate 422,218,235, forward strand.
AATGAAATGAAATGAAAACAGGATTTATAAAGCGCATGGCTGCCCGTGAGCGTCCCAGCGCTAGTGAGAGAGGTAGTAGAGGGGAGGTAGGGAGTTATGCGAAAAGCCAAGTTTTCAGGAGCTTTCGAAAAGTGAGAAGGTTAGGTTCGGCGCGCATAGTGAGGGGCAGCGAATTCCACAGCTTGGGGGCGTTGTAGGAGAAAAGGCGACCCCTTGTACGGGCCTTTTTAATCCTAGGTATGTTGGCCAGATGTAAGTGTGCTGAACGTAGATTTCTGGGGACTTCATGGCGTCTAATCAGATTTTTTAGGATGTGGGGCCCCTTGCCATGAAGGATTTTGTGGGCAGTGCAGAGGGATTTGAAGTGCACTCGCTCCTGAATGGGCAGCCAGTGGAGCAGTCTAAGGGCCGATTTTGCAGAGCTCCTACTGTTAGTACCTGTTAGAAGCCTGGCTGCAGAGTTTTGTACAACCTGTAGTTTGGCAATGACTAACTTGGGGGCACCAAGATACAGAGCATTGCCATAATCCAGTCTGGATAGTAGAAGGCTCTGGATGAGGAGCTTCCTGGAGTCTTGGGGGAGCAGGGGAAGAATTTTACGAGTGGTCCTAAGGATACCGTAGCAGGCCCATGCTGACTTCCTGGCTTGGGTAATGAACGTCAGATCCTGGTCGAGCCACATACCCAGGATCTTGATGGATTGTTTTGGGGCCGGGAAGGCCCCATGCAAGGAGGCCACAGAGTCTTTGGAATGAAGTGGGATTGGTTGCCCAATACCAGTACCTCAGTTTTGTCACTGCTGAGTTTAACCCCTTCCGTGCGGCCGCGATTTTCCCCGTGTGCTGCAACCGGCAGAACACGGGCGGGCCATGACGAACCCCAGCCGTCATCAGCACACGAGCACTGTAGTGCATGACGGCTGGGGTTCGTCACCAGCATGGAAGGGGTTAAGATGGGAACAATCCATCCAATTTGAGATATCTTGGAGGCAGGAGTAAATGTTATCAGGGGGACGATTGAGCTGGCTGAGAGAAACCACAAGCTGGTGGGTATCGTCAGCGTACGTCACAAGTTTGACCCCATGGGGGGTGACTATTTTCTCCTGGGGGGACATATAAACATTAAAAAGGGTGGGGCTCAGGGAAGAGCCCTGGGGAACCCCACAATTTACAGGGGTGGCACGGGATTTAGAGGTTCCCTCAAGGACTTGAAAGGAGCGATTGTGGAGAAAAGATTTCAGCCAAGACAGTGCATACCCCGAGATTTCCAGTTCCCTGAGCCGGTGAATCAGAGTGGTGTGATTCACTGTGTCGAAGGCTGCGCTCAGATCCAGGAGGATCACTGCCACTGATCCTCCTGAATCAAGGATCTTTTTAGCCTCCTCCACAACCGCAATCATAGCGGTTTCCGTGCCATGGCCCGGGCGAAAAGCCGTCTGGGACGGGTATAGGAGTCCACTAGTTTCCAGGTAGGCTGAAAGGTCTGGTTGACGAGTTTTTCAGCAGTTTTGCTGACTATGGCCAGTAAAGAGATGGGGCGGTAATTAGACAGTTCAGCAGGGTCAAGGTGCCTTTTTTTAGAAGGGGTTTTACTATGGCCTTTTCCAACCAGGGGGCAAGATACCTTGTAGTAAGGAGGAGTGAATGAGTTTGACCAGCGGAGGCAGGATGGTAGGGGCAACTAATTTTAAAATATTGGGTGGGGCTGGGTCAAGTGGAGAGCCACTTTTGATGGAGAGAAAGATGGGGAGAAGAGTCTCCTCTGTGGTAGGAGAAAAGGAGTTTAGCAGGGACTATTTTGTTGCTGTGTGCTAAAGGGGAGTTCTGGCGGGATTTCTCCTATGGGGGGCGGGGAGGGATTTTAGAATGTTTTGGATTTTCGTGTTCAGCGAACTCATTGCAGTGATCGCCGAGGGGATCTACAGGATGGGGGAGGATCTGGAATTTTTAAAAGCTTGTTTACTATGCAGAAAATTTCCTTGGACGAACTAGAGGAGGTTCTGATTTATCCTCACAGAAAGCGGCTTGAGTAGTTTTAAGGGCCTTTTTATAGGTTAGAATTGATTGGCTGTATTCTCTCTTTTTTTTGGGGGGGGGGGCGAATTCTTTCCTCCAGGCTCTTTCATTTTTTTTGCAGAGTTCTTTTAGCAGACGGAGATCGTTATTGAACCTGGGGGACTTGGGCTTCCCACGAGGGGTATGAACCGAGTGTTTAAGCAGTGCATTCTAAGCTGTGGCAGTTAACTGTAGGAGATGCTCCTGGGAGTCTGTTGCCTATATTTACTGACCTGTTCCTACTATAAAAGAAGAAGTTGGATTAATCATGAATCAGCTTGAGCCTCTACTTAACAACAATAAGTGTGCCCCCTTCAGCAGGATGGAAAGATGCACCTCCAAAATTTGTCCTGGTGTGGAAGGGATAGTGGCAGGGAGGAGAGAAATGACAGGACATTGCCTTTTTGAACAAATCTGTAAGACCCATTTGTTATATGTAATGGGTCGCCAACCTTGCAAAAATGTTGAATCCTTCCCAGTTGCTTGAGTATGAGCCACTAAGGGCAAACTATAGCAGTTTATTGGCTGTTGTAGCAGGGGAGGGGGAGTTGGAACACTGATGCCCCTTATGTCAAGCATCCTATCCACAACTTTGAAAGAACTGGAATGTTTAATGCATCACTGCCTAGGATGCTGTCACTGTCTATATTCCAGCCCCCTCGAATAGACTCTAAACTTCCAAAGCTGATGAAGAAAGTGTTTAGAAGGTGTCAGTATCCCTAAGAAATGTGGTGCAGTTATGCTGTCTGTAAAACATTCCAACAAAGAGTCTGTATTCTCTACAAGGATGCAGCACCTATATAAGGCATATCCATTGCTGGAGAATGCTGCAGATTTCATCCATGCGTATCTTAAAAGGACCACATTGGTCCCAACACCCTGCTTAGGCAATTTGTGACGTCCAGACCTGTGTGTAAATTTGTCTGCATCTTAACCATCATATATTGTCTGGGCCAAGGAGCCCCTGTTGTCTTCCAGGACCACCAGCAAGATCTCACTATCTATGTGCCAAATGGCATGTGCGAGCAGACAAACTGCATTCACAGACAACAGTTCAAGAAGAAATTGTGCACTTAGTAAAGCATCAATTCTCTTGGATTTCGTATCCAGAGGTATGATTGCAATTTAGTTTAGATTATTTCTACTGGTTGAGGCCTGCACAATAAGGCTCTCTGGAGTGTGGTTTTCACAAAGGTGGAAGAAGTATTCCTTGGAGTGCACAGGTCAAAATTCCCCTTTATCTATAGATCATGTGCCAACTCCTGGAGTCCTTACTGCTCCTAGAACTCAATCTTAATCAGACACTTTTTTCATATGTAGGAGGGCACCGAGTACAATCTATATTGCTTTTTATTTGCCAGTTGATTTTGTAGCTGCAATCACTATTTTTCAATCATATGTACCAAGTTTATCTTTCTTTACTTAAAAGTAAGCCATCAAGCATTGAGTATTCTTTAAAGATCTTTTATTCAATTAAAAAAAACACCCTTTTTCTGGCTTACCCAGCCAATACGTTTCAACACTTATAGGGGCTTCATTAGGGCCTAAAAGGATTTTATACATATATATGGGTCAATATATTGCTTAAAACCATTTTTAAACTGTTATATTATTCAATTTTTTGTTATTTTTCAAAACATTTGTTTACATAAAAACAATTAATAATCAAGAAATGTATATAATAAGTAGAATTGGTGTTTTGCTAAACAAAAGAAATATTGTCAATATAGAATAAAATAGAATAGCAGGGTAGCTATAATCACTTGAATCAAGATACGGAATGGGGCAATATTGCCAGGATCAAGGCTCATAAAGATACAGAACAGTAACAGCTTATACATGCGTGATCTCATAAAATTGAGAAGGACATGTTGTTTTTATATACATTCCCTGATCATAAATTGTTTTTATGTAAAAAATGTTTTGAAAAATAAGAAAATAATGTGTGAACTTTGGCATTCTGTAAATTAAGGTATAAGACATCATAAATATGAGGGGAGTTAACCCAGCCCCATCATCATCATATCTTCAAAATCCTTGGGTGCATCATGCTCTGGCTTAGGATCAAAGAAAGAATCATAAAGATAATGGAGCTTCTACCGGTAGTTGCAACATGATGCAACATTGGTTGGGTTGGGGCCAATGTCAAGTCTGAAATTGGTATAGGCACCAGATTTCCTCTGCCAGCATTGGCATTGGTACTGGCATTTGGGAGGCAGGAACTGGCTTGGATATCGAGGATGGAGTAGAAGTTTCTAACGCCATCAGTTTGGGCCTAGCAACAGGCCCCCATAGGATAGATGGGACAAGGGAGAAATTCCCTGGTGGAAACCTGACTGTAAGTCTTTGTGGTTTTGTGGGGACTGAAGACACACCAGATGTAGCCAAAAATGAGCAATAAGGCCACTTTGGAGGCATTGACCTACTGGGGTCAACATTTGTTTGTGAAATTTAGGGCACATTATGACCAACATGGCTGGAGACCTCGAATGAGTTAAGCTGACACTATGATGCCCTTGCCCCTTTTCCTTGGTGGAGTGGTGGAAAGGGTCAAGCCCCACTTTGCTTAATTATTTTTGCATTCGGACTTGGGCTTCAACTTACCAGAGGACTTCAAAGTTGTTGATAGTAAGAACTTGCCCAGGAGAGGGACGGAGTCCATGTCCTCAAATTGGATTGGTACTTACATGAAGGCTGCTATTTTTTCTTGTGCTCTGCAATATGCAACTTCTCCTCCCATTCTCAGATCACCTTTGAGTGCACTAGGGCACATTTATGACACAAACTAAAGGTGGGTCTTGAGCCCAGATACTAAAAAGACACCTCATGTAGGTCAGTGACCCACATGTGCTTCCTGCAGTCTTGGAACGACTTGAAAACGTATAATTTTCAGTGGAGACATCGTTTTCTAACACAATTTTGGAAATCATTGGATAACTAAAAAAAGGGGGAATGGGACTCTGGATCTGACTTGGAAGGCATAGGAAGAAAGGACTGATGATAAGCACGCAGAAGTGGGGCTTATATGCAACTTTGCTCTGTCACTTCTGGAGCAGTATGGAACCAACGCGGAGCCACAAAACACCATGTTGCAGTACGCAGCAGCCTTACTATAAATAAATCTTCAGAGCCAGTCTAGCGCAACAGGGGATATTCTAAGGTGATGAATTTGCGGTAAGACGTAACCATTAAACAATTAAGAATGTACAGTCATGAGCAGCTCACGGAAAAATTAAGTTTATGTTGTAAACCTTAGCAGGCAAATAAAATTGTTTTTATAATGTCCCTTCATCCGAAGACATTTTAGGAGATTGCCTAGGCTTTATAGATCAAATGCTATTTTAATTATACCTGCTTTTAATAATGTTTTTGCAGTATGTATATAGCACATGAGGGTGGGTGACTGTCATTTCTGGGTTGATTACATATGATATATTGTAAACTCAACAGAGTCTGCAGGAGGGTCAGACCCCTGTCTCTCCTGGGATGACTCCTTATAATATCCCTGTTGTCTTACCAGTGACCTCAGGGACTTCCCATAGCACTACTCTGCTGATTTAAGATTGAACAGGTCCAATAAATCTGAAGCCCTAGGTTTTTCACCTTGTGTAACGGGGTTTGGCTTGATCAAGACTAGAGAACAGTGTGGCACTAGGCAGTTCTATGCCCTGTACTATTAGAGATAAGATAGCACCAAGTAGTCCCATTTGATCTTGATATTGGGAAATAAAAAAATTCTTTACTTCTTTTTGGAATCTCTGAATTTGCCACAACCCAATCCAATGTCATCGATCAAAATCAGAATACACTTCTCCCTTTCAATAACATTATTGTCTGTTTCAGAGGCAGCTAGTAGTTTACAGAAACAGACTACAATGTCAGGCAACACATATAGGATAAATATATTTCTGGTTGGGGACATACTACAGTTTCTTTATTTATTAAGGAAACATCTCTTTATCACTGGCGTGGTTTTGTACTCCTATGGTGATTTAACAAACAGTAAAAGGGCAAAAGGGTCAAATGAGAAAGCATACCCTGACGTTATAGTATTTTAGAAGAGGCGCACACCTTTAAATGCCTGGTAGGATCATGGGTAAAGGTAGACATATCCTTCACTCCACTCTGGACAAGCACCACCAGATCTTAACATGCACTGGGCGGTTGAGAATTCTCATGAGTTCCTTACTAGCAGGACGTGAAAAAATTATAAAGCCCTAAAATACCCAAAATCTTGGTATCTGTACCTCTTGTAGGAAAGTATATTGCCCAAAATCCATGGGTGCGCTGTTGCAGTCTGACCGTAGGAGATATTTCCCTTGCTTGGTGGAAATTCAATATTTGTTGGCCCCATCAATGTGTTCACGAGGCAGTTGACTATCAATATTCAAGGGCCTGATCTACCAAAGAGGTTTACTCATTCATGGCCTGATTCACAAAGGTAAACATACACGTTTGTGTAAGCTTAGTCTTTTTCAGCATTCACAAAACTGCATTTTAATACTTAGGCCTGATTACAATGAGACTCGGAAAGAGCTTTCCGAGTCTCATTGCAGGTTTCACTTTCGACCGCTGCTTTATGATGCAGGCGGTCGAAAGTGAAACTGGCCGGTCATTCCAGCTGGATTCTGATGGGCTAAAAGCCTGCCCACATTCGCTATGGACGGCGTTTTCACTGAAGGGATAATGATGTTGGTTTCCAACAGGCTGTCTGTTATATTCATTGTTGCTTCTGTCTCGTGTGGGGATGGATTGGAACCTGGAAGCACATAGTAGAATCAATGTGGTTCAGGATTCTGGTCATTCCAGCAAGGACGGTTGCTGAGGCAGGAACATTACTACTTGCCTTGTACTACAATGAATCCTCTACAATTCATCTTACCTGGTCTCCTGGACTATTTACCGTACTTTACTGTCCTTGTCCGGCTTTCTGACATGTACAGCCTGTTGGAAAGCGACATTAGGAGCCCCGAGCAGGGCCCCCTCACCCGGCGGCCTCAGGTGGGGGCTGAGGGGGCATGTTAATCCCTGCAGCGTATGGCAGGACCTTGAGGTGTCTACCACGCGGGGCAGGGATGAACTTATTCTCCCATTTCTCTGTGGGAGCTTGTGCTACGGCCGGTGTACGGCTGCAGCACATGCTCCCATAGAGACAATGGAGTACAGTCACATTGTAATGCTGTGGTCGGGACCGCTGACCGAAGGTCGGTCTGTCTCGATCCTGCAATGGTTGCGGGAGGACGTGAGTAAGCCCAACATCATAATCAGGCCCTAAGTGTATGAATGTGGAGAGTCTGCATTCAGGGCAGAGAACTCTGGACATAAAACAACAGTGCTGTCCCTACCTTTGTGAATCAGGCCCATAGTAGCTATGAGGAAATGCTTTGATACAAAAGATTCCACTACATTATGCTAACTTCTCTCTGCCACTGTTGCATTGATTAGTTAGTGCAGAAGGATTATTTGATATGGTTGTGAATGCACAGGGAGAGAGCTTTGTTGTTTTCTAGCCTCATTAGAGTCAGAAGGGTGAATTGTGTAGTAACTAATTTTAATTTTTGTATGAAATGAAATATATTATCTGTTCTGTAAGGGTGACCAGTTAAATTAACAATTATGTGGCTGGCTTGACCACCTAACTTTCTTTCCAAATATTAAATCAGTCCTGTAGCAGAGGCTGGGTTATAACTCTCTACCAATAAAATTCTCTGCTTCTTTGGTATATGAGACAAAAAAAAATAGCAAATCACATTGAAAATTCATATGGCATTTGTGGAAAACATTTGGTCTGGTCTATTGGAATTAAATACAAACAAGCTATTGGCGTATCTTTGGCCATATGGACATTGTCAACTTGCTGCCCCTTACTCAAGAAACAGACCCCACTAATATGAATGAATAACAAATGAAACAACTCACTAAAAGATTCCCCAAACCAGTGAATCTAATGAAAAGTACTACGCTACGAGGCTCTGAGTATGACACTAATCTAGCAAGATGAAAACCTAGTAACCATGGCTACTGGATGAGGTTTAGGCGTCTGCTTGTTTGGACAATGAAATATATGTATTCAGCAACACAATAGGAAGTACAACTGAAATCAACAAACACGATTAGAAATCCAAGAACAACTGGGAAAGCAACTTGGAATGTCTTCACAGCAGTTTATTATGTGCCCAAAACCCAATATGCTGCCACATTGATCGAGTGGAGACCACTAGAAACTGGTCAATCACATTATTCACCAGGGAGCAGCAGGGCTCTTGAAACTTGCAGCTAATGTGAAAGACTGGAACCATTGTTCAAACAAGGATTTGGCCATAAATTACACATTTAGAACCAATGCACTATGCGCTGCTTTGCAAGGCCTTAAACAGGAGTGTTCCCTTCCATTATTTGGTCTCTCTACCCAGCATAGCTCTTCTGGCACTAGCTTAAGACAACCTAACCATGCAGTGGATCATAAATAAAATCACACAAACCCTTGGGTCCCTCATCTTTCTTGTTTTTAATTTCCTTCTTAGGGTCATAGATACTGCAGTCAGTTCCTGCCCAGGTCGAGCTGCAAATGCATGTGGCTTCATTGCTACAAACCTGCAGATAGAAGAAGGACACGTGTTTTAGATTTTGTTTTAAAAAAAGAAACATATTTCCAAACTAAGTCCGAGCATTCTGGCATTAACTTCTGCTGATCATCAGCAACATTATGTGAAGTATATTTAAAGTGAGATCACATGTGCTGAAGCCTACATACTGCAGCAGCTTACACAGCCCTGGTAAAGAGATGAGAGAAACCAGCATAGTATTGACACACCTGTTCTCTCTGAAGGTCAGATGAAGACTGCCCATTCAGTCTTTCGCACATTTCTGCTGGGCTGCAAGCTAAGCTGTTACCGATAAGGATATATAGACCATCATGATCCACACTAGAAAGGTCCTGCAGCCCTCTTGTACTCACAACTCTCAGTGTCTGCAACCAACTATGTAGCATGCATACACCCAATACAGTTCCATAACAAAGATCTTGTTTTCTTGGCCAGAACTATAGTCAACCTGTAGAATGGCACAACACATATCTGCATGAATAATGTGGTTGATCTATGCAGGAGGCCAGAGTCTGTCAGAAATGGCAAATGATGCAAAGGTTGATGTCTATGTCTGCAGCAGCAAACTAAGCCGCTGACACTTGGAATGATTGTCGGTCAACAAGCCTTACAGATCCAAAATGCATTCAACAGCAGTCTCAAAACCTATTGTACCCAAGGCGCTTGTGAGTAGAAGGAATAGGAGGGGGGAGGGACAAAAGCAAATATCAATACATCAATCATTTAGGATTTATTAAGTGTGGCTAATCACCCCTTAGGGTATCCAGGCTCTTGCAGGTCCCGGAGGCTTATATGAACAGCTAGGTCTTTAGGGCCATTTGGAATTCAGGAATTATAGTGATGCTCTGGAGTTGCTTGGGGAGGTTGTTTCTAGTATTTGCTGTGATGTGAGTGAATGAGTGTCCTCCACTCTGCTTCTGTGGGTGCAGGGAGTACGGGCAAGGGAGAGGGAGGTGGAGCATAGTCTTCTCAATGGTTGTTGTATGTTCTGGTGCTGGTTAATGTAGACAGGTCCCTGATTGTGTAGAGCCTTGTGTGCAGGGGCAGCAGCTTGAATTGGCATCTCGTCTCTACAGGGAGCCAGTAGAGTTGCCTGAGGTGAGGTGTGATGGGGGTTTACCAGGGAAGGGCGATGATGATTCTGGCTGCGGTATTTTATATGGTCAGAAATCACTGCACTAGGTGCTCATTGATTCCTATGTAGATGGCGTTGCCATAGTCCAATTGGCTGGTGATGAGGGCCTGTGTCACGGTCTATCTAGTGTGTAGGAGTAGTTACTTGAGGATCTTATGTTGCATGAACAGAGTGAGGAAGCAGGCAGATGAGATGCTGTTGGTCTGTGATTTCATGGTGAGATTGCTGCCAATGAAGATTCCGAGGTTTCTGGTATGGTGGGAGGGAGTGGGTGTGCTGCTCTTGCCAAATATTGAATTTGAGCTTGGAAACTTGATGACAATTATTATTTTTAAACACATTTTAATGGGTTATTCTTCATAGAAAATCAGTGATGACCTTATAGAGCCATGAAAGCCTGCCACTATATTCTAGAACAACATTTGTAGTTTTTCATCATCAAATAGTTAATTTCAAAAAAACATTTTCCTAAAAATTACATTACACATAAAGTCAATTATACAACACAATTCCAGTTAACAATATACATTATAAATTAATAAGGCTTCCTGTTATCACATAAAGAAGATACAACTCTGAGTAGTCAATAATACAGGATAGACAATGAAAGCAAATAGAAATATTCCAGTACCTTTATATAATGTGCAGATTTCGACTCCCTGAACACTAGCAAGTACTTTCCTCACTGCAACTTCTCATCAGCGAAATTGACATCAGGACTCTTGAGACACAGTGCACAATCACTGCACTTGTATCACTGCCAAGAATTCTAAAAACCTTCAAATATCTTGTGGGGCCAATTGGGGAAAAATCCTGCAACTCTAATGCTTCAGTCAGGTTTCGCCTGGTGGAGGGATTAGGGGATGTTCAGAATTAATTGGCATCTGCAGGGGTGTCAGGGAAGGTTGTATCCTTGCACACTTCCTTTTCACTCTCTATATCAACCAACTCCCTCTCCAACAAGAGGAAGTTGGTTTCAACGTGCAGGGACATGCCTCAAATTGGACAGTGCCCCATACCAGCTGTTTTGTGTGCAGATGATGCTATCCTTATGGACAGCCCCCCAGTGAACCACATCACATCTTAGACCAGTTCTCAGCCTTTATGGAAGGGTTGGTCCTGAAACTAAATATAAGTAAAACCTTTGTAATGTGCTGTAGCTCAAAACATATTGTCAAACCTACATTTTACTTGAACTCCAAGCCTATTGAAGACACAAGTGATTTTAGCTACCTCCGTGTGTCCTTCAATGTTAAAGGGTGCTGGTACCCACAGCAGGAGATCAGAAATAGCCAGTTGGCCACGAGTATAAATTCTCTTTTTTGCTTTGCTGTGAAACCTAGCAAAAGATCTAATCACCACATGCAGTCAATCTATCAGGCAAAAAGTGCAAGCATGCCGGGGTATGTAACAAGGGTCTGGGAAATTCATAATGCAATTGCTTTGCAGGCTACTGAAAATAGGTTTGCCTGTTGTTTACTTTCACTACCCCAAGGTACTGCCACCTTCATCTGCCATAAGCAGCTAATGCTGTTTACCTTGGAGGATAAAATACGGACCTGTCCATGTTAGTTGTGGCACAGAGTCTGGACCAATGAGGCACCAAAATTAAACAGATCAATAATTGATGACTGCTTATTATGAACTGCAGTCTTGAGATCCAATGGCTGAGTGAAGTCAGGGCACAGCGATGGCCCTGACCATACCACATTTGTTTGAAGACCTCACAAACGTATCTACCTTGGGCAATTGGGCAATGAAAGATATGTGTTACACACTGCATGGGGCTACTAGGTGGAAATAAACTAGAACATTGCTATATGTAATTTCTGACCTATCGCTGGCCCCATCGATGGTCCCAGGCCTTTCTGCTATTTAATGCACAGCACTAACAGCACTTTATTCTCCTGAGGTTCAGATTAAACCTATTCCATAATTTAGTTTCCTTTCCCCACTGTAACAATTGAGCATAATTGTGCCCTTGCGAGCAGGTTTCCCCAGAAAGTACTTAACTTATAATGTTCTTTTGTTGTTTTTATTCTAAACCCAGACACTGCACTATCAAAGCCCTCTTGAATTAACACTCCATAAAACAGTGCTCACAGGCACTTTATTCCCTTCAACGTCTTGACCCTATGAAACAAAAGCAACAGTTTATGCTCATCTCAGGCTTGTAATCAAGATCCAGAAGATTTAAGAAAATGACTCTAAATGATATGTCTGGGTTTATTTTGATTTGCAGTGCTACGCTGAGGTATTTTTTTTTTTACTATTTGCACCAGTAGGAGAACATAGTGGTCCCATTTATTTGAGGCTTTTGTTCTCCTCTCCTTGCAGTTGTTTTAACAGTGTAGGAGGGCTTAAAATGTGCACTTTCGAATAATACCAAACTTTTTTTAATTATGATAATTGTTGACATCTTAAGCTGCCTAAGCATTATGAAGTTCTTAAATCTAATATTTTTTACCATTTGTATTGTTTTAACATGTCTTGATATCATTGTATTGTAATGTATTATATTGTACTTTTTAGGGCCTAGTTTCAACAACTAGATTCAATAAAGTTATTTGACTTGATTTTAATTCTTGTGGTGCCAATTCTTCAACAGAATGGGCTATCCACTTCTTCATCTGTATTCTATATGCCCTGCAAAAGAACATAGTAAGCTCTACAATCTCTTCTTCTATTCTACATGCAGGGCAGAGTATGGTGGCATCTCCCTTTTTTGCAAAATATTTTAATGTTCCAATACCATATCTAAACTGTTAAAAGAGCTTTTTTGCTAGGGGTACTAAATCCCCAAAATACCTCACATGATTGAAAATGTTTATTCCCAGGACGTTTTCAACTAAACCCCCCTGCTGGCTTGATCGGCAAATCTCCTCCATCTCATGTTTCTCAAATGCATTTAATAGCATTTGTGGAGATTGAAATCAGACCCTCAAGTCTTTCAAGGCCTGATTGTAGCAGATATGACTTCACAAAGTGCAGCCAAGGGATTTCTAACTGCCTAGGAGCTTCAAAACATCTTTAATCATTGCTGTAAAGAGGTAAAGATCTTCACTTGTTCATAAATGATGACAATATAATAGAGGTCAGATACCAAAGTCTTATCTGCCTATGAACTAAATCTAGGCAAAGAAAGTCCAGGTACTCTGTGGCAATGAAATGAGGGGTCTGAAAAATCTACTCTCAGCACCTGCTAACAGATTTCAATTGGCATAATGCCATATTTCAGCACCTTATAGACGAATGATTGATTAAACCTACTCGACTTTTTTGCATCTGAGGAAGTCGAAATAGATTATGGGAAAGTTTTATACCCAGATACTCAGAGTGGAAAAACAGGTCAAACTTTCTTAGCAACTGCTGCAGGTCTAGGGGAGATTTTGATAACATGAGGAAGTCATCGACGAACTGGAGGGCAGAAACTCTCTGCCCTCTTATCCTGGATGCATTACTATGATCTTTATCATGATATTTTACTACTCCATTGATATACAACGAGAAATAGTGTCTGGACTAAGAATCACCCTTACCTAACACCCCTCAGGTTCTTAATGCACTCAGTTAGTTGGCCATCCTTGCCCTACCTGAATTGGACACAGTTCTGTGAGTGTAGCTGAATTACTGTAGATAACAAATTGCCTGCTAGACCTATTTCATCTAGGATAGTCCATAGCTTTAACCTGGAGATCAGATCAAAGGCCGATCATGCTGCTGTTGATCATAAAATCATAATGGTCTTCCAGTAGGTGGAACAAAACTGGAGGATCTGATTGATTGTATTCATGCCCAACCTGAAGCCCGCCTGATAGTCTGACAAGATGGTATTACCATAAATCCAGTCCTGCAGCAGCTTCAGTATCTGTCTACCAAAAACCTTCTGCAGGCTGTCCAAGAGACTAAACATTTGATAGTTATTGGGACATGCCCTAGGACCCTTTTAATATAACAGGATAATCTCTTCAGTATCCCATGAGCTAGGCATGCCTGCTCCCACAAGAATCGAATGTGAAATACAATTGATATAATGCGTCCAGATTTCTGGATGTGCTAGGCATAAATGACCCAGGATTTTATCTGATCCCATTGCTTTGCCTGTGTTCATAATGTGAATTGCACATATGGTTTTCCTAAAGGATATGACCAATGGTGGACACACCTTAATCCTCATCTACAGAATAAGCGGCATTCTCATTTGCGTAACTGTAAAGTGAGATAAAGTGGTCTACCCAAGCCTGTGGTTGGATGAAATACTCTAAATCACAGGTATCTTTAGACAACCTCAGTGCCAAATGTAAGGTTAAGATCGTAAACAATCATTACAAGACCTTTTGCAGATCTTATGGAAAGGGGCGACCATTCGGTCCCCCCGAACGTATGGTGGAGTACCTTGATCCCCCCGGGAAGCCATCTTGGGCGGGAGGCGAGTCTCGGCTGGTATGCCCGAAGCGGCGTAGCCGGGGCACGCCTTTTTCCCGCCCTAGAGTGGGCTGGCCTAGACACCGACGCGGCCGGCCACGCCCTCGGAAGCAGGCGGGGGCGGGTTCACGCCCACCCTGAAGACGGATAAAAGGAGCGGAAGCCAAGAAAGCATCCTCTTGTTCCTGTGCTCTGAAGCTGCACCTCCCCGCTGCACGTGAGCTCGAGACGGAACGAAGAGCCAATTTTGAGCGTTGTAATCTTTCTTTTGTCTTACAGATATCCCGTCTGAGAATGCCCAAGAAAGTCGGAAAGCGGGTCGGTACCGAGGAGATGCTCCGCATGCTCATGAAGGAGATAGCCGATCTGAAGAAAAAGGTTGAGGCTAAGGACGGGGAGGGAGGACCGAAACGGCCTTTGCAGGGAACAATCCCCGGTGGAAAAAGCAAGAGGCCCAGAAGGGGAGCACTTGGGGGAGAGACCCCGGTTCCCGAAACCCTACGAGAGGAGCCAACCCCGGTGCCGAAAGAGGGGAATCCAATCCCTGTGGTGGTCACCCCCGTGAACAGGGAGGATATGCCCCCCGAGTTAGCGGCACAATTGGCAGCGTGGTTGGGAAACGATAGCGAGGGCGCCACGGCTGACGACGCCCGGGCAGTAATGAGGCAACTGCGGGAATCTAGGGAGGCTGCGAAGGCGCCATCTTCTGTTCCCCCACAGGTTCCGGCGGCTGGAAGTACAGCAGGCCCAAGTTCGGCGACAAGCGCGGGGTCTACTTCAGGTAAGAGGCCATTGCCGATTGCGGGGGAGGGGTCTGTACCTTCTCGAAAGGAGAAGATTGCCCAGCACGTCCCACAAGAAATCAAGGAATTGATTTGGGCGGATAAATATGTAAACATGTTTTCATTGCTTACCGACCATTACGAGATCGAGCATGGGAAGAGTCAAAAGGAGCTCATGCATCCGAGTGTTTGGCGCGCAAAAATGGCCGCCTTTAAGGTCGACGAGACCATTGGTACTTGGGGCAGAGCGTGGGGTATTTTTACTTCCATCATGGGTGAGCGCAGGCCCGAGTTGTTGACCGAGTTACCCATTTATCAGTCGCGTATTATGGAGTATTCTGTGGCATATGGGGGCAATCAGTGGTTCTGCTATGACAATCTGTTTAGAAAAGCTAAAGAGCACAACCCATTGTTGTCTTGGGATTGTTACGACTCCGTGTCTTGGCAAAAAATGGAGAGTACAGGGATGTTGAAGGTGCCATTGGTAGGGAGTAACGGGGGGGAATCCTCCCGCCAAAACTCTGGGACACCCTTTCGGACGGGTGCAGGTAACGAGTACCACTCGAAGCCGAGTGGCAACACAGGTAAAAGGGGGATCTGTTGGAATTTTAACAGAGGCAAATGTACTAGGCCCCAGGGGTCATGCAAATTCAGACATGAGTGTGGGGGGTGCGGGCAGCCATCCCATCCTGAGTCCATGTGCAGAGCCAAAACGGGTTATAACGGTGGTAAGGGAGGCGCCAAACAGGTCTAATATAGTCCGAGGGGCGCCTTTACCGACCCCGATTGATACCATGGCAATGATTCCTTGGCTCAGCGAATACCCGGATCATGCTTCCGCTGGGGTGTTACGGAACGGGTTTTCATATGGTTTCCGCATCCCAGTGGGGGATTTTCAGGGGGTACCAAACTGTAAGAATCAAATGTCGGTCTTACAGCACACGGCGGTGGTGCAGGTAAAGATTGGGAAAGAGGTGACTCGAGGTCGTGTCGCCGGTCCATTCGATTTGCCACCGGTTGCTAACTTTGTGTGTTCTCCTCTAGGGGTGGTCCCCAAGAAGGACCCGGGTGAGTTTCGGCTGATACATAATTTGTCAGCCCCACGTGGTCTTTCCGTGAATGACGCGATAGACCCGGAAGTATGTTCGGTGCGGTACGCATCTTTCGACGAGGCCGTTGCCATGTTGAATCGCCTGGGGCCCGGGACGCTGATGGCCAAATCGGACATCGAGTCAGCGTTCCGGTTGCTCCCGGTACACCCAGACGATCAGCGTCTCCTTGGTTTTCAGTTTCAGGGTCGCTATTACATGGATAGATGTATGCCAATGGGATGCTCGATTTCATGTGCCTATTTCGAGAAGTTCAGTTGTTTTCTGCAGTGGGTATTCACGAGGAAGACAGGTTTTCAACATGTTATGCACTATCTCGATGACTTTCTGTTTTTGGGGGCAGCCGGGGATTCTGAGTGTGGACAGGCTTTACATGAATTTTGTGTCCTAATGAATCAATTCGGTGTGCCATTGGCGCCAGGTAAGACTGTGGGTCCCTCAACCTTGATCGAGTTTCTGGGGATCGAGCTCGACTCGGTGGAAGGTTGTTTTCGATTACCCAAGGAAAAAGTGTTAAAATTCAGGTTTTCCCTTGAGACATGTATTCGTGCAACGAAAGTAAACCTGCATCAATTGCAACAGGTGGTGGGTCAGTTGAATTTTGCCCTAAGAGTAATGCCGATGGCGCGCCCTTTTTCCCGCTCGATTGCACAATCCATGGTCGGCTTGAAGGAAGGACATCATCGCACGAGACTCTCGGCAGAGGTTCGCCAGGACATGCGCATTTGGATTGCATTCCTGGCGGATTTCAATGGTCGAATTGTCTGGAACAAACCAGCGGTGTCTTCCGAGGAGTTGGGGCTTTGGACAGACTCGGCGGGGAGTATGGGTTTTGGCGCCATATTGGGTACACAATGGTCGGCTCAAAAATGGCCGTCATGGTGGCATGAGTGCGGGTTGACGAGTAACATTGCTTTTCTCGAACTGTTCCCTATTCTGGTGGCTTTGAAAACATGGCCAGAAGGGTTTAGGGATCACTCTGTGGTGTTCTGGTCTGATAACATGACCGTGGTTGAGTGTATCAATAGTCAGGCAGCACGATGCAAATTGATTCTGAGATTGCTCAAGGAAATTGTGTTGTTATGCATGCAACTGAATGTACTGTTTAGGGCGCGACACGTGCCGGGGGTGATGAACCAAGCGGCTGATGCGCTTTCTCGTTTCCGTATGCAGGCCTTCTGGGGTTTTCTGCCCACAGCGGACCCGGTGGCGGCACCCTTTCCCGAAGCTCTATGGTCTCTCGGTGCCCCGAACTACAAAACCTTGTGGGAGAGAGTTTAGCACCCAGGACGAGGAAGGCATATGAAGGGGCGTTCCGTTCCTATTGGGCCTTTTTGGGTACTGCCGGGGGGGGAGCTTTGGGGTCAGGAAGAGTTTGTAGTGAGATTCCTGCTCTCTTTACATCAGGCAGGCAAGTCAGTAGCTACGGCCCAGAGGCATCGGGCCGCCATTTCCTTTATGGCAAGGGCTCATGGGATCCAGGACCCGACAGCGTCTTTCGTTGTGCAGAAAGCGCTACGTGGGTGGCAACGCCTTGAGGGTCGCAGAGTAGACGATAGGCACCCGATAGGTCTGGATAGGTTGACCCTGTTATTGTCCGTGCTACCGGTAACATGTTCATCCCAGTACGAAGCAGTGTTGTTCCGAGCCGCATTTGCATTAGCATTCCATGGGGCTATGCGGGTAAGCGAATTAGTGGCAAAGAACAAGCAGGATACGATGGGGGGACTGTGCCGGGAACACATTCAGGTCAGGGAGGAGACGATGACGGTCTCGTTTGTCAGGTCCAAATCCGATCAGGGTGCAATCGGGGACTGCGTAATCATTCAGAGGATCCCCGGGTCTTCCATGTGCCCTGTTGTGTGCGTAGAGGAATATTTAGCGCAGAGGGTGGCAGCATGGGGGGGGACCTTGTTAAGACACGCTGACGTCACCCCACTGACGAGGTTTCAGTTTCAGCGGGTGCTTGCGATGTCGATTTCGGCCGCGGGCTTGAACCCCGGCGACTTTGGGACCCATTCCTTTCGGATAGGGGCTGCTACAGAGGCTACAGCCAGGGGTCTGAATGTTGAACAAGTAAAACGTGTGGGGCGTTGGTCCTCGAACTGTTATAAGAGGTATGTGCGGTTGCTCATGTTGTGAAGCTGTAATGATGTACTCACGCTTCTTGTTTTTGTTTGGTTTTCAGTTGCGCAAGCCTACGAGGCGGGGCGGACTGTGCAGTCGACCCGACACCGGGGGGCCAGCGGTCAGACATCACCGGCTGTGAAAAAAGAGGTGTGGGTCGTGGGCCACTCATACGTGAGGCGTGCCGCGGACGTATTCAAAGCAGGTGACATGATTCACGTGGCTGGGGAATACGGGTACAGTGTGTCCTTCTACGGAAAGGGCGGGCTCTGTATTGACCAGTTTCAATCATTTTTTGAGGGTTTGTTAGGGCGGACGAGGTCACCGCCGTCTGTAGTCATAGTACATCTTGGGGGCAATGATTTGGTGACCACTGGTAGACGACTTCTTCTTGAGGCGATGCTTTCCACGGTAAGTTGGTTGGCGAGAAGAGTTCCAGGGTGCACAATTGCATGGTCCCATATGATCCCACGGAAAGTGTGGCGGGGGGCTATTTCTGTTTCTGCTCTGAATCATTCAGTAAGGAAAATTAATAATAAAGTGAATAGATTGTTCCGTTCAAGTACACTGCATTCTATTTCGCATGGTTGTATTAAAGGGGACAGTATGTATTTGGGGGATGGTGTTCATTTGTCCCGGATGGGGAACGAGTTACTCATAGGAGACCTGATAGCCTGGCTAAAGACTTTATGACATGACCTTTAGGCAGGAGTGTTGTGGGGGGTCCGGATAGCCGGTCAACTATCCGGCCTGTGGCGGTAAGGTCATGATCGGTGAGCAGTAATTCGAAGATCCCTATGAGGGGGCGTCACCCATTACGGATGGGAGCGCGCGGGGGAGGTGGCCAATTGGCCCCTCAATGGGGAGGCGGTCCTGTCTAAGGAGAGGCCGCCGGAAGGAAAGGAAAGGTGGTCAAGGCCCCTTCCTGGATAGGAGGGGCTACGGCCCCTCCTGGGGAATTTCCCGGGGCCAGGACATCTGCGACGGCAGATGGGTAAGTTGTGTGGGGTGCGGGAGGGGGTTTACGCTACCTTTTAGACACCTCACACGAGTCCTCGAACGACCGTTAAATGGCGTCGAGTTTATTGGGGCCCCCGTCAAGTACAAAGGGAAATTGGTAGATGCACTTGAGGTACGCCTCTGTGCGGTCACTCCTCTCACAAGTGAGGGGGGTATTTCTGGTTTAGGGATCTGACACCGGTTACGACCTTGCCGTTGGCCCTTAACGTTAGGATGTACAATTTCAAGTCAAATGTTTTGTAGGATGTTAGTTCGGCTAGGAGAACCTTTGTATTAGAGATCTGTTAAGGTTAGCCAAACATCGTAATGTGGAAATGAAATTGTACATAATATGAAACTGTTATTTTAATGTTTTAATTTTGTTTCATATTTTAATAAATACGGCCGGGAAGGGTGACTCCCTTCCCGCCTTCCAAAAGTTCAAGAACGGTTTCCGGTTTCCCAATTCTTGGGGATTGTGTTGAAAGGGGGTGGCGGGTATCTCAGCCATATGCTAAAAAACATTCAAGTTTTTGAAATGTAACTGCCTCTCTATTGCAGTCTAGTACTCTATTATAACATTAAAGACCTGAAACCTGTAACTCTTAGATAGCTCTAAAATAACACCCATACCATCACTGGAATTGATTCTCATTTCTATAATCTAAGAACACAGAATGGTTTTAGCCCCTAATGCCAAGCCCCCAGATGGTTTCTCCTTTCCAGAGTGTGCTGCTGGTTTAGAGCAAGAGGAGTGTCCTGACTGAAATACAGGGACAATTACCAAGCTTCTTGAGAAAGACAGTTATCATTTCTGTCAATAAGTGCTCAAGTCAGAATTTTCCAATTTGGAACTCAATCCAGGTAACCTTTGTAGATCTTGATCCATCTGTGCCTGCAGTCTACAATGCCTAGTGCCAATAAGTGAGTTGAGATGGGTTTATACGATTGCCAACAAAGAGGTCTGAATTTCATTTTTGTGATATTTACACCATTCAAAACGAAAAGGCTTAATGAGAAACTTACCCCGTGTCCTGAGCAAACTTTGCCATTCGAGCCCATAGCACAGTTGCTGATGTTTAAGGACTGAATAGGTAGGCACTTCCTGTCCAGGCACATCATAGATGGGCCACAGGGTGTCCCATCCTCAACATATCCTAAATCTGTCTCATCATCTAAAAGGATATGAGCGCCGCTATGAGAAAACATAAACATTAAAATGAAAAATATAAGAATATTTGAAGCAAAACATGTTGAAATCCTTTAACAAATATTATGTATGTTACAGTTGCTCAATGTATTAATTGCTCAGCATATTTATTGCAACTATGTTCTCCCAAATGTCCTTCTAATGAAAGAACAAAATATACCACAAACTGACTGCATATCACAAAACAAACATAAACTCGGAAATGTACTTATATTAAATTGTTATATTCAAAACACACCTTTTCAGCTTTCCATGTATTTTTGCTCTTTACATAATATGCATATGCGCATATTTTACAGAGGAGGCATATGCATCTCTGTAATCAAGTTAACACAATTTTTTTTTGTATTTTTATTAAATCTGTCCCATCCATTATATATATATATATATATATATATATATATATATTCTCAGTAACGCTGGTAGTCCCAAATGAGTCGCACACGAGACAGCAGAGAAAGGTTACCAGCCTTTTTAATTTCAGGTACGGAAGTACAACAGTGGCAGGTTATAATGTACAGCTTCCCCTTCAAGCCTGACACGTTTCGAGTTTCCTCTTCCTCAGAGGCTGCCGGGAAAGTTCGTGCAGTGGCGGGCAGGCATACCCCCAATTAAATGCTTTGTCACGCCTTCATGGCGAAATACAAGAATTCTGGGATATGTAGTGCCAAAAAATTCTCCCTCAGATTGTGGCGCACTTATAACTGCTGTATTGGAGCCCTCAAGTGAGCCCCCGCCACGGTGTTCTTCCTCAATCCTGCTCTGTTGCTCCACAAGGAGGTGAGTCCATCCTCGTGGCCCCTTCAAGATTGCAGGTTGGTGCGGTACTCGGCGGATGGGTGTCCGCCATTTATTTTCAGTAACGCTGGTAGTCCCAAATGAGTCGCACACGAGACAGCAGAGAAAGGTTACCAGCCTTTTTAATTTCAGGTACGGAAGTACAACAGTGGCAGGTTATAATGTACAGCTTCCCCTTCAAGCCTGACGCGTTTCGAGTTTCCTCTTCCTCAGAGGCTGCCGGGAAAGTTCGTGCAGTGGCGGGCAGGCATACCCCCAATTAAATGCTTTGTCACGCCTTCATGGCGAAATACAAGAATTCTGGGATATGTAGTGCCAAAAAATTCTCCCTCAGATTGTGGCGCACTTATAACTGCTGTATTGGAGCCCTCAAGTGAGCCCCCGCCACGGTGTTCTTCCTCAATCCTGCTCTGTTGCTCCACAAGGAGGTGAGTCCATCCTCGTGGCCCCTTCAAGATTGCAGGTTGGTGCGGTACTCGGCGGATGGGTGTCCGCCATTTATTTTCAGTAACGCTGGTAGTCCCAAATGAGTCGCACACGAGACAGCAGAGAAAGGTTACCAGCCTTTTTAATTTCAGGTACGGAAGTACAACAGTGGCAGGTTATAATGTACAGCTTCCCCTTCAAGCCTGACGCGTTTCGAGTTTCCTCTTCCTCAGAGGCTGCCGGGAAAGTTCGTGCAGTGGCGGGCAGGCATACCCCCAATTAAATGCTTTGTCACGCCTTCATGGCGAAATACAAGAATTCTGGGATATGTAGTGCCAAAAAATTCTCCCTCAGATTGTGGCGCACTTATAACTGCTGTATTGGAGCCCTCAAGTGAGCCCCCGCCACAGTGTTCTTCCTCAATCCTGCTCTGTTGCTCCACAAGGAGGTGAGTCCATCCTCGTGGCCCCTTCAAGATTGCAGGTTGGTGCGGTACTCGGCGGATGGGTGTCCGCCATTTATTTTCAGTAACGCTGGTAGTCCCAAATGAGTCGCACACGAGACAGCAGAGAAAGGTTACCAGCCTTTTTAATTTCAGGTACGGAAGTACAACAGTGGCAGGTTATAATGTACAGCTTCCCCTTCAAGCCTGACGCGTTTCGAGTTTCCTCTTCCTCAGAGGCTGCCGGGAAAGTTCGTGCAGTGGCGGGCAGGCATACCCCCACTTAAATGCTTTGTCACGCCTTCATGGCGAAATACAAGAATTCTGGGATATGTAGTGCCAAAAAATTCTCCCTCAGATTGTGGCGCACTTATAACTGCTGTATTGGAGCCCTCAAGTGAGCCCCCGCCACGGTGTTCTTCCTCAATCCTGCTCTGTTGCTCCACAAGGAGGTGAGTCCATCCTCGTGGCCCCTTCAAGATTGCAGGTTGGTGCGGTACTCGGCGGATGGGTGTCCGCCATTTATTTTCAGTAACGCTGGTAGTCCTAAATGAGTCGCACACGAGACAGCAGAGAAAGGTTACCAGCCTTTTTAATTTCAGGTACGGAAGTACAACAGTGGCAGGTTATAATGTACAGCTTCCCCTTCAAGCCTGACGCGTTTCGAGTTTCCTCTTCCTCAGAGGCTGCCGGGAAAGTTCGTGCAGTGGCGGGCAGGCATACCCCCAATTAAATGCTTTGTCACGCCTTCATGGCGAAATACAAGAATTCTGGGATATGTAGTGCCAAAAAATTCTCCCTCAGATTGTGGCGCACTTATAACTGCTGTATTGGAGCCCTCAAGTGAGCCCCCGCCACGGTGTTCTTCCTCAATCCTGCTCTGTTGCTCCACAAGGAGGTGAGTCCATCCTCGTGGCCCCTTCAAGATTGCAGGTTGGTGCGGTACTCGGCGGATGGGTGTCCGCCATTTATTTTCAGTAACGCTGGTAGTCCCAAATGAGTCGCACACGAGACAGCAGAGAAAGGTTACCAGCCTTTTTAATTTCAGGTACGGAAGTACAACAGTGGCAGGTTATAATGTACAGCTTCCCCTTCAAGCCTGACGCGTTTCGAGTTTCCTCTTCCTCAGAGGCTGCCGGGACCTGAAATTACCGCCGAGTACCGCACCAACCTGCAATCTTGAAGGGGCCACGAGGATGGACTCACCTCCTTGTGGAGCAACAGAGCAGGATTGAGGAAGAACACCGTGGCGGGGGCTCACTTGAGGGCTCCAATACAGCAGTTATAAGTGCGCCACAATCTGAGGGAGAATTTTTTGGCACTACATATCCCAGAATTCTTGTATTTCGCCATGAAGGCGTGACAAAGCATTTAATTGGGGGTATGCCTGCCCGCCACTGCACGAACTTTCCCGGCAGCCTCTGAGGAAGAGGAAACTCGAAACGCGTCAGGCTTGAAGGGGAAGCTGTACATTATAACCTGCCACTGTTGTACTTCCGTACCTGAAATTAAAAAGGCTGGTAACCTTTCTCTGCTGTCTCGTGTGCGACTCATTTGGGACTACCAGCGTTACTGAAAATAAATGGCGGACACCCATCCGCCGAGTACCGCACCAACCTGCAATCTTGAAGGGGCCACGAGGATGGACTCACCTCCTTGTGGAGCAACAGAGCAGGATTAAGGAAGAACACCGTGGCGGGGGCTCACTTGAGGGCTCCAATACAGCAGTTATAAGTGCGCCACAATCTGAGGGAGAATTTTTTGGCACTACATATCCCAGAATTCTTGTATTTCGCCATGAAGGCGTGACAAAGCATTTAATTGGGGGTATGCCTGCCCGCCACTGCACGAACTTTCCCGGCAGCCTCTGAGGAAGAGGAAACTCGAAACGCGTCAGGCTTGAAGGGGAAGCTGTACATTATAACCTGCCACTGTTGTACTTCCGTACCTGAAATTAAAAAGGCTGGTAACCTTTCTCTGCTGTCTCGTGTGCGACTCATTTGGGACTACCAGCGTTACGGAAAATAAATGGCGGACACCCATCCGCCGAGTACCGCACCAACCTGCAATCTTGAAGGGGCCACGAGGATGGACTCACCTCCTTGTGGAGCAACAGAGCAGGATTGAGGAAGAACACCGTGGCGGGGGCTCACTTGAGGGCTCCAATACAGCAGTTATAAGTGCGCCACAATCTGAGGGAGAATTTTTTGCCACTACATATCCCAGAATTCTTGTATTTCGCCATGAAGGCGTGACAAAGCATTTAATTGGGGGTATGCCTGCCCGCCACTGCACGAACTTTCCCGGCAGCCTCTGAGGAAGAGGAAACTCGAAACGCGTCAGGCTTGAAGGGGAAGCTGTACATTATAACCTGCCACTGTTGTACTTCCGTACCTGAAATTAAAAAGGCTGGTAACCTTTCTCTGCTGTCTCGTGTGCGACTCATTTGGGACTACCAGCGTTACTGAGAATATATATATATATATATATATATATATATATATATATATATATATATATATATATATATATATATATATATATATATATTCTTGCTCAGCTCCCTTTTCTGCGGCAAAAGAATGGACTGCACTCCGTGGTTCAGGTAAATACGACTTTAATCTCGTATTTTAAACAGAAAAGAGGACGCGTTTCGGCATCGCGCCTTCTTCCAACTGTTACTGCACAATATGTTACTTGGTTTTTTAAATAAAGTTTCACATGAATTCTTCAAAATACGTACTTTCCTTCTGCACAATCAACATAAAAGATGTACTTCAGTTCATTAACTTTTGGAGCGGCCATCTTGGAGTATACCTTGTCTCTTTACATTTACACACACTGTAATTGATGACCGTCTTCCATCAACAAGAATTAAGCCCTGGATGGGCATTGAGATGCATACTTTCAACCAAATTAATTACTGTAGAATACATGTTTCTTACTTGCAACAATCAACAATTCTCAAATTCATTGTTGCTATATATGTTCAAATTTCGTAAAAATGAGTATCAATTTATATACAAGAATGGCAATCATCCAATTACAATTTTTTTTTAAATCTACGAAATATGGGTCAAACATGCAAAAGTGATCAGTGGGTGACAGGGTAGAAAGTGGTAATCAAATATCATTTGTCAGGGGAGGGGTAAACAGAGGAGAAAAAACCCAATATGTTTACTTATTTTCCTAAATGGATCTCTAATTCTTCTTCGGTGTTAAGGTCTTGCAGAGTTTTGGTTTGGAGATCAATGATAAAACTCGATTACAGTCTCCGCAATTAGGTCTTCCTGTCTACTCCCCGAACTTTCATAGGAACCTGATCTAAACAAAAGAACCGTAAGAGATTATGATCACTTTTGTGTTCTTGAGCGAAGTGCCTCGCAGCAGGGTATTTTGGGTCTTGTGCTGAATAGCTCTAGCATGTTTGAGTATTCTTCTTTTCCCCGGGTGTATCGTACTGCCAATATAATGAGGCAATATATGCAATATGGGGAGGTACAAGTCAAGAATTTATTGATTTGCCTAATAGTAGTTGTACCTGGTATTTGATAAGTGGTAATCTTAGTGCTTGATTTACAAGTTTTACAGAGTTGACATGGAAAAAATCCAGTCAAATTGCTTAATCAAGGTGTCCTAGGAACTGAATCAAAGTGGCTGTGTACCAGAAGGTCCCTTAATGATCAATTTCTCTTATATGTAATTTTAGGGTAACTCAATATCTCACTTCCAATTATTCTGTTTGCTTTCAAGATGTGCCAATTACGAGATATAGTTTGTTGGATTTGTTTAGAGTCACTTGAGAAAGTTGTAATGAAACGAGGGGTATTGTCATCCTTACTGCTTAGTCTGCTTTTCTCTTTTAGCGAGTTTTGTCTTGGAATTTTTTTAGCTTTATCATAGGCTTGTTTTAGAATTTGATCCAAGTACCCCCTTGCTCTGAATCTTAGTATTGATTCGTGAGCTGCTCTCTCAAAATCTTTTTCTAATGTACAGTTCCTCTTAAGGCGTAGTAATTCCCCGTGAAGGATACTATTCTTGGGAGGTTTTGGATGGCAGCTGTTGGCTTCCAAGGTGGAATTCCCTGCAGTGATTTTACGGAATAATGAAGAGCAGATTTTTTCATCCTTAACAAAGACTTTGAGATCTAGAAAGTCTACCTCTGTATTACTGATGTTACCTCTGAAATGCAAATTGACAGTGTTGTTATTAAGGTGTCTTATATAAGATTCAGATTCAGTTTTAGGACCTTTCCAAGAGATGAAAAGGTCATCAAAGGATCTGTGCCACCCGATTATTGAAGAGACCCAGTGTTGGTTCTCATTGGCCCAGGCGACCTGCTTCTCCCACCAGCCGACTAACAAGTTTGCGTAGCTGGGGGCAAAGCAGGTTCCCACAACCGTCCCCCTGCTTTGTCTGTAGTATTGCTTTTGGAACAAGAAAATATTGTTGTTTAGGCGGAAAGTCCAAAACTCGATCAGCATCACATTATGCCTTAAGAACTTTAAAGAGCGGGTTTTGAGGAAATATTGTACTGCTTGTATGCCATGTTCATGAGCTATGCAATGTACAACCCTGTGACATCCAAAACAATCATCAACATATCAGATTCCCAAACCATATCTGAGATTATTCTGATGAAATTAGTTGTATTAGTTGTATCCCTTATGTAGGAGGGTAAAGTTTTGACATGTTCAATCAAAAAGCTGTCCAAGTATTGAGACATTGCTTCAGTCAGACTGCCCTTTGATGAAATGATGGGTCTGCCCGGAGGTGATACTGCGTTTTTATGAATTTTTGGCAGATGATAGAATATATATATATATATATATATA
The DNA here is from genome assembly GCF_964263255.1 of Lissotriton vulgaris. Taxonomy (NCBI): domain Eukaryota; kingdom Metazoa; phylum Chordata; class Amphibia; order Caudata; family Salamandridae; genus Lissotriton; species Lissotriton vulgaris. Next base: position 422,245,182 of record NC_141687.1, read on the forward strand.
TCCAAAGGAATCCCGCTCCGTGAAGAACAGGGAGAGGCCAAACAGGGGGTAGCTTTGGAAGATCTTTATTCAAATGCAGCTTACGCATGATGCATTTCAGCTCATTGGCCTTCTTCAGATGCTGCTGCCTTAGCAAAGAGTGACTCCACCCTCACCTTTGAGTGTCCAGAGGCACTGCCATAGGCGGAAGTCCGCTGACCACAGGTCACATGGATGTAACTAGACTGCAGCTCTCTCACAACTACAGCTCCCAGCGTGCTGTATGACTGGGTAATTGTTAGTAGGCAGTTGCTGAATAAATCAATCCTCATAATAAAAGGCTTTGAGTTCTGGAAAGGTGCAAAGTGTCAAATTAGGAGTTTTTGCACCAAATGAAAGTTCATCTTCCTCCGGTCCCCTTTAAACGTTACAACCTCGCGGTGTGTGTGCGCCTGCTGATCCACAAGACAGCAATCCAGTGAACCCGTCTCCTTGTCAGTGACAAGCTGCACCACGCAGTAGTTCAGGATGCGGGCGTGCACCTCAGGGTGTGCTGGAAACAATTCAATCCCTTGAAAACGTCTTGTCGCTGCGTGCAGCGGATGTCAGAAAGATTCCAGCCTCTTTTTGTAACGGGACCTCTCACGCGCCTCTGACTGGCGCAAACAATATCCAAAGGAATCCCGCTCCGTGAAGAACAGGGAGAGGCCACACAGGGGGTAGCTTTGGAAGATATTTATTCAAATGCAGCTTACGCATGATGCATTTCAGCTCATTGGCCTTCTTCAGATGATGCCGCCTTTGCAAAGAGTGACTCCATCCTCACCTTTGAGTGTCCAGAAGCACGCCATTGGCGGAAGTCCACTGACCACAGGTCACATGGATGTAACTCCACTGTAGCTCTCTCACAACTACAGCTCCCAGAGTGCTGTATATATATATCAAAAGATCCACAGTGTCAGTGAAGGCAATCGTGTCCCCACCGCAGTAACGTAGACACGGACCAGAGATTCATGCAGAGTATTTTATTTGTTGCAAACTGCCGCCATGACGTTTCACCTCCTCAGAGGTTTGTTCACATGACAATGAGTTACAGGTACGTTGCAGTTTTTAAAGTGTCAGTGCCAAAATTGAGAGTGCATCATGTGACAGTACTGATCATGGACATAAACAAAATACTTTTTGTTAAACATTCTCCATTTTGTATTGGTGGCCTCCATTGATTGGTATATAATATTTCGTTTTTCAATAGCCCGAATATATATTGGTTAGCATTATAAAAGCCTAATGCATCGTAATAGACAAATAAATATTTGAATATAAAAATATAATAGTAACAGTAAAATACTTGATCATAAAAACATGTAAATAAAACAAATTTTAAACAAATCTGAATGATCATACGTGCAAAAAATGCAATTGTGCAAATTGAACAAATTCCCTGAACAGTGGGTGATTATATTTGTTTGTCTACCCCTCTGAGCTTCCCCCTGTCCTCTTTGTGGGGTCTTAATGGATGTAATACCTATTGTTGCATTTTTCTAGGGCTATATATTTAACTTATTCAGGCTCTATATCCCGCATAGAAGTGAAGGAGACCAAAATAATTGAGTTGATGTCCGCCCCCCGTAATTTTTGGTAAAATATTGTGCTTCACAAGTGGCGTTTCCAGCAGGATTCGTCTACTTTTCTGTGCCTATAGCCTCAAATTCATACTGAGTGCTATCGACCTCACATAGGTGTCAAATACTAACGCCTATGCCATTTCTAATTGCCGAACATGTTATAAGTGCATGAATCAATTACGGGATAAATCCCTGAATTGAATTTGTGCATCGTCATAGTGCTACAAAAACTATAGTCACCTACGAAGGACTAATACTGTTCAAATAGGCTGAAGCATGAATTATTGTAAACAACTGGGGTCTAGTATCTGTACTGTGCAAAAAGTGCTGATAAAATGCTAAGTGTGGGTCATATGTATATATATATATATATATACATATGTTCGTAGCTAGATAAATAGATAGATAGATAGATAGATAGATAGATAGATAGATAGATAGATAGATAGATAGATAGATAGATAGATAGATAGATAGATAGATAGATAGATAGATAGATAGATAGATAGATAGATAGATAGATAGATAGATAGATAGATAGATAGATAGATAGACAGCTGAATGGAATTCCACCCAATTTGGCATAAAGCTAGATCTTGGTCCAGAAAGTGTGCTTTTTGTAATTCAGTGTATGAATCCGTTCAGTAAATTTTAGAAGACAAAGTTTAATACTTTATGTATATATCACACCGCAGAGGATCTGAAAGAGCCAAAAGATCTACTGATAAAATTTGGTTGGCTTGCAAGATGTGATGGCAGCCATTTCAGGACTCTGAAACTTAGGTCCATATGTATACTGCCGCATTGGCCCGATGGGCTGTTTGCCACCAAAAAAATGCATTTTGGTATGTAAGAATCCTAATTTGCGAATTGGTAACATGCTACCGTAATTGCAATTTGGAATTGTGAATAAATATAGATTCGGCATTAGGAAGGAGCGTGTTCAGGGAGTCCCTTCCTAATACCGAATCACTGTGGTATGTAGGAATGTTTTGTGACCGAAATGCAGTCACAAAACATTTGCATTTTACCACCTACTTCAAGTAGGTGGTAGCACATTTGCAAATCGGAAGGGATCCCCAAGGGACCCATTCCCTTTTGTGAATGGTAGCAAAAACTTTTTTCAGAGCAGGCAGTGATCCCACAGACCACTGCCTACTGGCATGAATACTTTTCATTTGATTTTTTTTTAAACACGTCCCGTTTTCGTTCAAAGCAAACGTGCTGCGTTAAAAAAAAAGAGTGCTTTATTTAAAAGCAATCGTAGACATGGTGGTTTGATGACCCCAGCTGACCACCATTCCTGTGATTTTTGCGTTTCCTAATGGGTCGCAAATTGCAACCTACTGTATGAATATTAATGAGGTTGATCGATTTGCGACCCATTAGGAAACGTTATATGAATCTCATGGAGTTACATACATTCATATAGTAATAACCTAATTGTGATTTGCACAGAATCATTATTAGGTAATCGATATGTCTAATCTTGATATATATGACCCTAAGACCACGATCCTTCAAATATGCATAAAAAAATATAAGGGGCAGGGTAGGGATACCATCCCTCTGTAAGCCTGTAGGTGAAGGTCCCACAAGGACAACTAGGGCCAAAAACATTATTTTTGTTTGCAGGATCAGGGATTTGCAGATAATCTGTGGATCCACAGTCCCATAAAAAAAATAATGGACGGGGTCATGTCTCCCTATTGACCTCATCGCCTGGGGCTGTACTCATATTTTTTGGGAAGAAGCCTTCTGCCCCCCTCTCTGAGCTGATTTTGTCCCTATAGACCCCCTATCCAGGGGCACTTTCATATTTTTTAGCTCCCATCTCTGGCAGGAGCAGTGATGCTTCCACTGTGTGGGAGCAACATTTGGTTTTGTTCGTTTCCCACAATCATGGGCAGAGAAGAATATTTAGTCCCTCTGGGGAGCAGAGAGAAAATATTCTCCCACACAGTGGGAGCATGCTTGTTTCCTGCAGCCACCAGCACCCAAAATGAGTGCTGGTGGGGGGGGGGGGGGGGTCCAACAGGGGAGGAAGAGCCCTGGGCACCCTCTGTGGCACAAAGTGGAGTTGACAGGTATGGTTGCTCCTATATCCATTTAGAAACAAAGTGGCCAGCTCACACCAAAAGAACAAGCAGGGGCCGCAGGGCTCCCCTGTGGCCCCAACTTTTTAGGCAAAAGTGTGAGCCCAAGGTCCAAGGTAGACACAAGTGTACCGATCAAAAATCAAAGTGGCTGGCTCCTGGGGCTGCAGGGAGCCGAGACTCCTCCAGCGCTCCCCGACAAAATGGAAAAGTTGTGGATGTCCCGTGTTGGACCGGGACACCCACAAAACTATGATTTTAAAAATATCCATAGGACAAAGAATAATGAGTGGCCAGAGCCACTCATTTATTCAGAGTCCCACAATACCCTTTGTGGACTAATTTAATTATAGTTTCATGCATGACAGTGCTATATGTTGGGTACAGGCAGCCCCACCCTGTTTAAAGTGACATGGGGACTACCGAGAGTCCCCCCAAAATTGCTTAAAAAAAAGAACCCTATTTTTCTAGGGGCCTATATAATATGACCCCAGAAAATGTTTTTTTAACTATTTCGAGAGTTTGATCTTTTTCTTTTCAGCTTGGAAATGTAGGAATGCCATGTGGTTGGTCTGCATTATGTTGCTTGGGGAATTTAAAAAGGTACTTGTTTAATATTGTTTTGACTACAAATGCTCATTTAAATGTTCATTGAAAAACATTGCAAGCACTTCTTGATAAAACCAAGATGCCTGCCATTTATAGACTAACAGTAACTTACACTAAAAAAACTTCAGTGTTGCATAGTCACCCAGAATGACCTACAAATTCCACAAGATTACGCTTGAATTATGTGAGAAGAGTAACTCTGCATTCCGTGCGATTTTCTAGCACAAAAATGTCCCATTGCTTCCAAAATGGATGCGAGGTTGTATTTTATGATAAGAAATAGCACTAAATGCAAGAGAACACAAATAGTGAAAGCGAGTGGCCACTCATGCTCACTAAATGTGCTTTTTTGTTAATTTAAATGAATTATGCAAAGAGTAATCACATAATTCTCAGTGATTCTGCGTCAAAGCGTAACACAGAATTACCAAAATTATTCCAATTACTCCATTGTAATTGAAATTCTGCCCAGGCCTACTACTCCATTGGTAATGCAATAGTTACTCACAGTTCCTCTTTAGTAAATACTTCTGAGTAAAAGAATAACATTCAAAACTTATCATAACAATCAAACCCCTGAAGGGTATGAAATGCTGTTATCCCAAATGCAATATCAAGAAATGATTCTTTGCTAATGGTGGGAGGAAAGGCATAGTACAATGAGATGAAATGATTGTTAATTGTAATGTAAAATGTACTTATTCTGTAGCATTTTTCTTTTTTTTTTTTTTTTATTCTTTGAACCTACCATTGTTTATGTGTGTAGTTACACTAATATTTTGAGAAAAACCCGTGTTATGCTTGAAAAGACGTAGGGGTCTCAACCTCGATGCTAATAAACATTGTTTTACAGCATGGAGTGGGTGTCATCTCGTTCTTCTATGGAGGTGTCTTTCTGAATTATTGGCAAATTATGTAGCAAGTTTGGAAAATCCAAAATAAGGTTATTAAAGCTGCAGGCACAGAGCTACATATGTATGATATGGCCATCACCATTGTCCATTGTCCTTTGTGTATTATTAACAATTTATTCATGAAAGGTAAACCCTACATATTCTAATTGTAATCGTTAATCATTGCTAGTTGCAATTTGAAGAAAACACATTTTCAGAATCCCCGCCCCAAAGTAAACATGCAATTTAAAAAATGCATAATGGCCAATACATCTAATATGGTCCAATACTGCAATCTCGGGGTTCTGGTCACATTAAAACCATCTTACATGTACATGAAAATCCGAAATTTTGTGGAACATTTGCATTCTGATTGGTGGATTTTTCATATTTTAGCATATACAATTGATATTGATGGAATCCTTCAGAAAAAAGCTGTGAGGACAGTCATCTTGTTTCCCTTGCATTTGTTCAGACAGTCCGTAGACAGATCAAAAACTAAACAGCCTCATAAATCATAGCAGGTCTTGAAAGGTTGCTCACCAAATGATACAATTCCAAATATTGCAAATTATCTCACAAAAGAGATTACCTATCTCATTACCCTAACAACTTTAACAGAGATGACTAAGAATGTCACTTTGGACCGATTATGTTTGCTTGTTTTGCATACTGTTTGTTAACTGCTTTTTTCACTTTGTCTATTTATTGCGAGGTCATAAGCAATGCATTAGGTGTGTGAGTTATTGTTTGCATTTTAATGGATCCATAACTTCTCAGCAATACCAAAAAAAAAAGAATTTAACCACATGGTTTCCCTGTCACTCCCCTTGTTGATTTCATCATTTGAGAAGTCATCACTAGTTTACCGAGCCATAACTGGCAAATGTTTGTGTTTTTTTAAGATTTTGTTTTGTATCCATAACTGTTAGAAATGGGATCTCTGGTTGGCTAAGGCTTGCGCCAAAGCCAGGCAGAGTCCACTGCTCTAGTCAGGGCAGGGGAGTTACACGCCAAAGATAACCCCTGCTCACCCCCTGGGTAGTTTGGCACGAGCAGTCATGGCCTCTCCCGGAGCCAATGTGTAAAGCGTTTGCGCCACACGCACACAGCAACAACATACCAGGCACACCACAAAAGGAGTTCCACACAAGGTTATATCAAAAATAGCCTTTGTATTCTCATAACACTTTAGAATAGTAATCACATAATATATACGTGGTGCCACCTGGTACTGAGTAATATCTACAAGGGATTATGTACACCTGACAGGGTCACTTGGCCCACTGTCAGAACCATCACTCAGGGAACATAGTAACTGTAGGGCATATCATAAACATAGAACACAACCAGTCAGCACTGGCAAACACTGTACTCAGCATTATCCTGCACCATAAATCATATTATGCACAGTATCACATTTAGGCATGAAATGGTGAAGCCCCTACTCACTGGGGCTGTGGGCAGTACTCTTCCAGGCTCCTCCCTCGCTGGCTCAGCAATATGCGGGGCTCTCTCTTTGCTACGAGAGCTCTACTGACCAACGCCAATATTTCTCCTGCACGCAGGGCTTTCCTTCACTCACAGAAGCACTGCGCTGCCATTGGCAACCTCGGCCACCTCTCCTCATTTCAGCCAGGGCCCCTCCTGAGACCCGGGGTTTGGATGTGGCGCCTGTGAGTCGCCGGACTCCCAGCTTCCGCCATTCGGAGGCCCTGCCCACAACCAGGCAAAGGCAATGCCTGACTTCGGGTCGTGCTGAGCAACGGCCTGGAGAAGATTTCTTTAGTGACTCGGGCCGCAGCGGTGATTTTCCAAAGTAGAATGTGGGTTAGGCTCCCGCTAAGGCAAGCAACAAAAGCGGCTATGTGGGGTGGGCACTCACTATTTAACCCCTTCCATGCTGATGACGAACCCCAGCCGTCATGCACTACAGTGCTCGTGTGCTGATGACGGCTGGGGTTCATCACGGCCCGCCCCTGTTCGTGTTGTTTACAGCACACCAGGGGAATCGCGGCTGCATGGAAAGGGTTAAATATCAAATAAACGTGGTGGGCACCTGCCGCTTAGGCATCATGGGGTAATCCCTCACGCCGGGATTCCCTCTCCAAGAGCTGCAGCTCAGCGCTGCGAAGCCCATGCTCCCCTCCTTCTTGGGGAAACAAAAATCCAGTGCTCACGAGGTGCTAGATGCGGCCAGAAGTCCTCGAAGGTCCTGGAGGATCAACAACAACCAAAGGTCCAAGCAAAAAGTTCCTTTAAGGATCAATGGGGCCACGCTGGACCTAGGGAGGCCCAGCAAGCCCTCATGGCGGTTCCTTCTGGGCCCCAGCAGCAGCTCGCTCCCGCAGGTTCAGGAACAAGTACAGAACATTTTCATGGGGTCACAGCCCCTATATTTATACCACACAATCTTTTGTCTGTAGTGCAGGGCATTGGGGAACCAGATGCAACTGGTTCAGGGGGGATTTGGAGCACTTTGTTTTCCAAGCTCCTCTTCCTCTTTGTCAGGTGGGGGCTAGGTGATCAGACTCACCACAGAGGGTGGAGCCACATTGTCCTGGCTGGGCACAATCCTATTCAGGGTCAGGGGATTACTCATACCACTACTCCCAGCACAGATGTCCCATTCAGCCTAGTGCTGACTCACCCTGCCCCTCCTGGAGCCACACACACCTTCCAGCCCCAGTCACCCACAAGCCAGACATGCAATTCACATCAGGCAGGCAGACACATAGCACATAGAAATGCCAACTTCTAAAAGTAGCATTTCTAAAATAACGCCAATAAATCTGTGCACACCATTGCACAGCATTTATTCTCACAATTTCATACATACTACATTCGACCATGCTGCCCCTCCCATTCCAGGAATTACCACTGACACACTTAATCAGGGAATCCCCAATGCATTCCAATGAGAGGGCTGGTCAACCTTATCAAATGTACACATAGAGCGCACACACTTTACACTGGACCACAGTGCTAAAGTGCCCAGATGCCTAAAACCACCAACACCAATCAAAGAAAAATGCTAGGAGAATGCAAAAAGTTTTTTTTTTTAACTTAGGTTATAGTTTTGTGAGCAATACTTACCATCACTTTCCTTTAACCCATTAGAGGCTATAAATGTTTAAATGGTGGGACAAAAAGTTCTATCATGCATTGCACTGAGCGAGGAATCAATTTGAGCCAGTATATTTGTCCAATGATACATTCGGGAGGTCCAATAATTTATCAATACAGAAGCAGTAACAGTTACTCCTGTGGCAAAATGTGCTCTATGGCCAACTTGCAATATTTTTCAACTGTACCTACTTTCTATAAAGTTCGCAGAAGAGTGACTCCCAGGGGTGCGTCTTGTACAAGATAGCAGAACTACCCTTTCCAGGTACAGGCAAACTCTTAGCCACATCCCATTGTACTCTGGAGACGAGAGAGGAGGCAAAATATGGAATATCCACACCATAGGAAAGGGTTTCATGAAAGAGAATGGCTGAAAATAAACTTCAGGAGACAATAACAGCACACATGGGACTTTACAGTTTTAACAGCGATGTCTAACAATGTTGTATCACGAGGCAAAAAGCATGGCCAGGTAGCTGCATTCTCCGCAAGCTCCGCCAGCCCCGACTGAATCCTGGCAGATATCCTGACCCTCGAGGCCTGAAAACTGCCCCAGTGCTGATCAGAGGGTGTGCGGAGGTTGATGCGGGCTGGAGGAACAATGAACAGGGGGTTTTCCCGGTGATATGAGCCCTTCCTGCATCGCCGGCTGTGTGCAGCCCTTTAAGATGGCAGCCTGCCGGGGCGGCCAGTGGTGATCTGTGGAGACAGTGACGGCTCTGGACTGCGAGGTGGAGGGGGATCACGCCACCTGGGCACCGACGCACAGCAAGCGGAATTAGCAGCAAGTAATATCCCCAACCTCCATGAGCACAGCAGAGAGGTGCAGTCACAGTCCACCCGGTACAGGCGCTACATCGGACCTGCAATACCGGGAAGCGCGGACCGATGGAGCCTTGCTGGCGGAGGGGTGACCCCTGACAATTGCTGCACTGAATGAGACTGCACAAGTCGGCCTGCCTGAGGCCACGCGGCCCTGAAGGACCTTTCTGGCTCAGCGGAGGAGGGAGAGAGGGACTACGGGCCCAAGACTAAGGGGGACATTAGGATGCCGCCATCCTATCGGACAACGGAACGGCCCGCCATAAGGGCGGGGGTCCCGTGGGGGGAATTAGGATGCGCCCGCCACAGTGGCAGGCGCATCCTGCATTTTTAACATTGTGGCAGGCGGTGCTCTCAGCACCACCCGCCGCAATGCTAAAAATGCACTTTGTGCTTTTCAATGCAGAACATGACAGGCACCGCGCGGTGCCTGTCATGTTGTACATTGAAATGCAAGGGGGTACCATAGGTACCCCCTATGTGCACCCCCACCCCCTCCAGAGTCCCTGGGGGCCTGCATATGGCTGGCGGTGTCTGATAAACACTGCCACCATATACAATCGTTTTCCGCCCCGGTCGCAAGGAGACCGGGGCGGAAAAGCGGCAGACGGTCTTTCCATCTGCCGCAGATCCCCCAGCCATCTTAACATGGCGGGGGGTCTTTGCAGCAAGGATGGGGGGCGGATCGACCCTGCCAGGCCGGCGGTGGCTTCCGCCAGCCTGGCGGGGCGATCTGCCCGCCATCCTAATGGGCCCCACTGTTGTTGCTTGGACTTGGCCGTATAATCGGGAGCGCTTAAGGGGGCCGACTGCTGGACTCTTCCTTCTACCCCTACAGCCTTTGACTATTGTCCACGTGAGCTGCCTGGTTGAGTGCTGCGGAGACTGACAGAGTCGCGGACGCCGAGGAAAGTTCCTTCACCCGGGGCTAGATAAATGGCCCGCCAGCTCCGGAACTGCCCTGGACACCCTCTTTGTCACCGGCAACGCAGCGTCTGGGAGGCGGCGGGTCTGGGCCCACAAACCTTGCAGTACGTCGCGGAGCTGAGGCTGGACACGTGCCCTCCTTCTTCTCCCCCCGGCTGATTCCAACAACGCAGCTGCGGGCAGTCGGGTACGTGTGCAGGGGACCGTTGCACCTACAGGCCCGGTGTGTATCTCAAGCTCTATGCTTTCTGGGGAAATAATATTCCAGTGGTGACAGTGCATGGAGTGGGCCTAGCATTTCATGGTTACAAAGGCTTGCAACCTGCAGAGCGATCAGCTCACCGCTTTGGACGTGATCCCACGGAGGTGCCAGCAGGAGCCACACAGACACAAGGGACAAGACAGTCCACCACATAGGTGGAAGGAGCCAAGAAGGCATCCTGTATGTGGTTTGGTAGGCCTGGACCTGGACTCTGCCTTCTCCCCCCTTTCCTGGGTACTTGCTAGTACCAAGAGTATACTGAGAGAAGTGAAGAGGTGGTGGCTGGAGACGGGGGATGTGTCCCCTCTGTGGAACTCACCCATAACAGGGGGAAGCATTGGGGCTTATGCACTGGCCCACGCAGACCGAAGGACATCACTATAGCTGGCCTGGGAGCTACGAGACACCACAACGGGTGAGTCATTGGGAAGCCACCAGTGGTGCTATGAGGGTCGTGACTGTGGGAGAGAGTGTCTAGCTACATCTTCACACCAGACGGCCTGCAATGGCGAGAGATAAGGAGGATAAGATGTCGGGCAGAGTAAATTAGATCGATTTGCGAAAGTGCTCCCTGCGCTGGCGGGGGAAGAGAGAGGTTCAGCTCCCCTTCCGGACAATGCGGGCATACTACAAGCAATCCATGAGTCTAGAGAAAGCTTGGAAGAGAAGATGGCGGAGGTACACTCAGAGGTTACATTGCTATGCCACGACCTGCAAAAAGTCGCTGAACGAGTTACTGAAGCTGAACACTGCATCTTGGAGCTCGAAGATACCTCTCACTCTTTGCGGAAGGATGTGATGGGGCTTTTAGCCTCAATGAAAGAAGTGGCCTGGAGGGTCGACGATACTGAAAATAGGGCCCGCAGAAATACCCTTCAATTTCTTGGTTTTCTGGAAAACGCTGAATGAACAGACCCGGGCCAGTTTCTCCTGAAGTTTCTAAAAGACACCCTTCCAAATACCCATTTTTTATCCTGCTTTGTCATAGAACAAGTACGCAGGATGCCTAATGCTTGCTTGCCTCCGGTGGCCTCCCTCGACCCTTGATAGCCCCCTTTTTGAACTTCCAAGACAGAGACCTAATCCTACGCGAGCTGAAGAAGATGGGGGGATCAAATATGAAAATACTTGAGTGATGGTATTCCCGGACTACTCATTGGACGTGCAAAAGCAACTACAAACCTTTGATATGGTCAAGGCCAAGCTTCGAGCACTCGAAATTCAGTGCGTGTTACTGTTCCAGCCAAGCTTAAAGTTATCTTCTAAGGCAACACGTTGTTTTTTCAGACTCCGGAAGAGGCATGGTCAAGGATTGAGGAACAGCCACAGTTCAGGCGTAGCTCCCCCAAGCTCCAGATCGGGTCATAGAAAAGAGATTGGGCTCTGGTCAGGAGCGACCCAAAGAAAAGTGCGGGAGACAAGTGTTGATAATCCGAGATGCAGCAGAGGAACACCGGGGAGGTCCTTGAGTCCTAGAGAAAATAGTTCACAAATGTTGGATTCTGATGACGATGACCTGCAGGACCACACAACACACACCTTGCTGAGATCGAGTGACAACATCCACACTGAATTGTCAGAGAGAGGAGATTCAGCGGATGCAGATAGTGAACACCTATTACTGGAGAACATTCAACGGTTGGAAGCCCCAGACTCAATTCTGCTCGACACAAGCACGTCACAACAGTATCCGCCCAGTAATGGCGAAGAAGACCAGTAGAGAGTAAGATAACCCTAAGGCCTGGCAGACATTGCAGAACTTTGGCCTGATACAGGGAAGTACACTGAGTGCTGTTATCGTATGATTGTGGAGTTAATTGAACAGGGAGGGAGGTAGGGCTACAGACCTCTTAGTGGATTACCCGTGCCAGAGTTGTCATGTTGACAAATGGGGGAGGGTAAGGGTACCTGCAGAGTATAGGGTGGTGGGTAAGTTAGACACTGTCAAATGTTGTGTATTGAGATTGTCAAAGGGCTGTTCTTTTCAGTTAAATCAAATGAATGCCGAGATTGAGCTGGGATTTTGGGATGTGGGCAATCCTCTAGGAGGGGGCTGGACATGTAATGAGTCACGAATTTTATTGCAATGACTGAGGACAGATTCACTGTATTAATATGGAATGTCAATGTGTTAGGAAACAAAATCAAGCGGGTCTCGTATCTCATTATCTCAAACGACTTAAACCCAGCATAATCCTTTTGCAGGAGACGCACCAGATGGGTTTGAGTCGTTCTTTCCTGGGAAGAGGGCAGTATACTACCCTGGCACATGCAGGTTTTACTGAGGGTTCGAGAGGAGCGGCAATTCTCATTCAAAATTCACCTCCCTTTCGTGTTACTGGGTGGGTGGGTGGACTCTGATGGCACTTATGTTGCAGTGCTGAGAATTTGGAACCGTAAGACGTTCTTACTTATTAGTGCCTATGCACCCAGCGACTGCAACAACGTACGCTAGTCAGGCTGACAGAGATCCTACTGCACTCCGGACCCACTATACAAATCATAGGAGGGGACTTCAATGATGTGAACCAGCCCTCCCTAGATCAAACCCAACTAAGACCTGGGCCCCAAAGACCAACAATGTTGGAAAAATTCCAGGACACCCTTGGACTGACTGACTTGTGGAGACGACACCACCCAACTATGCGTGCCTACTCATACTTTTAGGGGGCTCATAGAGTATTTTCAAGACTAGACTATCTCTTTGCTCTAGCGGGTGAGGTCGGACCGGTGGATATGGTGGAATACTTAGCTAGGGGCATCTTAGACCATTCACTGCTTTTATAAACGGTGGGCAGGACGGGTGATCGTCAAGTAATGAACTGGAGACTGAGCCCATGGGCCTTGAAAGATCATAGGGTTGCTAAAGAGCTCAGGGTGCATTCAGAGCTCTGTTTTAAGGAGAATGTAGGTTCAGTATGGTCTGCAGTCACTTTATGGGAAGCATTCAAGAAGTTGCTGAGAGACAGATTGCAAAATATAATTGCCCCTAAAAAGAGACGAGAAACCCAGGAGATGGAGGCATTAGAATGCAAGCTTTTGAGCTTGGAGAGCAGTGGCACCTCAACACTGACTGTTCATACCCTTCGCCAAATTGAAATAACCAAAAGGGAATATCAGGCGCTGGCGACCAGGGAGTTGAGGGCTCGGCAACCGGCAGTCCAACATCGACTGTACGAGACATGTGACAGGGCAGGGAATCTGCTAGAGTGGCAGTGCAGGAAGGAAATGGAGTCAAGATGGGTAACGTCCATTACAGACCAACGCTCCACACATAACACACCTACAGATATTACAGGGGCCTTTGCACGGTACTACACAAACTTGTATGCAGCTACATCTCAGGCGGACGTGGCGCAAATAAACCACTACTTAGATGCAATCGAGCTTCCCCAGCACTCTCTGGAGGAGTTGGACAGACTAGAGGAGGACCTCACTATCGAGGAAGTGACAGAGGACATTGGCTGCCAAAAGTGGGGAAAAACCCTAAGCCCAAACGGACTCCCCAGAGACTTCTTTTACTTTAACAGTAGTTTGCTGGCACCACACTTACTGAACATGTTCCTGAAGGCAAAAGAAGAAGGGATTCTCCCACAAGATCTTTGAATGGCCACTGTAGCGGTGATTCATAAGACAGGGAAATATCTGGAGGACTGTGGGTCATATCGGCCCATATCTCTGCTCAATATTGAGACCACAATTCTGGCCACTATTCTTGCAATGCGGCTCCTGACTGTCATTACCCTCTTGATACATACAGACCAATCCGGTTTTATGTCTAAGCAAGCCACGCATTTCAACCTACGACGCTTGGCCAATTAGATTGCCAGGTTTCAGAGTCTGCACAGCCCCTATCTGCTACTTTCGTTAGACGCTGAGAAGGCGTCAATACCTAGCTGAGACACTCCCCAAACAGCTACAACTCTTTGAAGAACATGGTCGACATGCCGGATACAGGATTAATTGGGGTAAATCTACCCTGTACCCCATAGCTGAAATGGTGGATCCCCAAACGTATCCAGGCTGCCTACAGCTATCCATAGAGGGGTTTCACTTACCTGGGACACTATATTACCACTGAGGTAGCAACTAACTTAGATCGCAATATCAGACACATTTTCTTGAACTTTTAAGAAGAGGTGAAGGACACTCCCCATGATGATCATAGAGAGGGCTGCTATGTACAAGATGATTACACTCCCTCAGTTGCTGTACATCTTGCAATATACCTATTGTAAAATCCCTGAGACAGTACTCACAACCCTCAATAGCAAGCTCTGCTTACTTCTATGGGGCGGGCCCATCCGCAAATAGCATTGCAAACGCTACAGCTAAACCTATACAATGGGGGTCTTGTCCTGCCAGATATTAGAGCCTTCTACAGAGCGGCCCATCTCATTGTAATCAATGAATAGAACCACGCTTCAGGAGACCACCCCACCTACAGGTTGGAAAGGTTACAATTTAGAGAGCGTACATAATTACACTTTATCTACGGAGGCAAAGGTTGTACTTAACTACTAACAGCTACCCAACGCATGCTGGAGGCACGGAAAAAAGCTGAGAAGCGAATGAAATGTGACGTGAAACAACAAGGGAGATCCCGTTATGGGAGGGAACTAGACTGACTGAAATTAGAAATTTAAGAGGCTTTAAACAGTGGGATATAATAGGGATCTCTAAAGTAGGGGATGTACTGCAGGCAGCCCCTCTGGCCTCATTCACCTCGCTTCAAGCCATATATCAGCGACATGACACTCAAGCCTATGCCTATCTCAGACTAAAACAAGCCTGGCAGGCAGAGGGACTGGACACAGAGCCACTGCTGGAATGTTCCCCATTAGAAGGCAGACCTACATAACACTGTTTAACTCCATCGGTGCGGCGCATTTTCCCGCTGTGCGCTGAAGATTTGAAAATCCCACGGTTCATGACGAGCTCAGATCGTCATGAGCGTACGAGAGGTGTACTTCATGACGAGCTGAGCTTGTCATCAGCGTCGAAGGGGTTATCATATGCATGACAAACTAGGCCCTCTTCGAACTAAATGGGAACTTACCACTGGTCCACTAGAGGATATCGACTGGGAAGTCACCCTTATGCACCCACAAGAAGTAGTGATTAAACTACGACTACAGCTCATTCAGTATAAAATCCTGACAGAGCACGACTTCATTCCATGGGAGAGCAGATAACCCAGATTGCCTCAGATGCCACACACAACGCAGTACATGTATACACACCCTCTGTGAGTGCAGTAGGGTTCAAACTTATTGGAGCAAGATATTATAGGAACTAAACAACATACTAGAGACCCAATTTGAGTTGGACGCAAATGGCCTGATTCATCAAGCTGAAATCGGCTCGCAAAGGACCAGATTCTGAGAATCTGGCCCATTTGCGAGCGCTATTTTTGCATTTGGGATTCATCATCCCAAATGCAAAAATCGGTAATAGCGATTTCGCTATTTTGCGATGAATAACATTTAAGGAATCTCTATTTGAGATTCCTTAAATGCAATTCATCATCCATTTAAAATTTGCGAAATTCGCAATTTCGGCCCGCTATTTACCGCGAGCTCAAACCCCGTGGTAAATAGCGAAAACTCAGAAAAATGCTTTTAAAAGCATTTTTCTGAGTTGCATGTTGCACACACACATGTCCTTTGGACATGTGTGTGCGCAACACCTGTTTAAATTAGCATTTAAGGGATGCTACAGGGTATCCTCTGGACACCCCTGGCACCCTTTAAATCGCTATCTTATTTGCGATTAGCAAATTGTTAATCGCAAATAAGGAATACTCCCCATTCATTTCTATGGGCCAAAAGGCCCATAGGAATGAATGGGGAGTTATTCCTTATTTGCGATTAGCAATTTGCTAATCGCAAATAAGGAATCAGTAGGAATCGCAAAAAAATGTGCTATTCCTACATGAATCCCGTTTTGCGAGTCTGGAATAGCGATTCCTTATGATTCGCTATTTCAGACTCGCAAAACCTCCCAATGATGAATCAGGCTGAAAATTCCTTATACTGGAAATCCTCTCAGATTCGGACCTGACAAGGCATAAACTCATGTTGGCTAATTTGGGGCTGGTGGTAGCCAAGAAGGACGGTTGCGGCCCGTGGAGGGAGTTCCGTGGGGTGGAAAGGTGGGGCTGGGGAGGGATAGGATGGGGGGTAGTAAACACCGGAATATGGATGATTACAGGTAAGTAAATTAAATGAACAAAACAAATTTCGTTGCATGCCCTGCATTGCAAAATGTGTTGCAGCGGGAGCTACGAAATTAGTTGTATTCATTTCATTGTTCACCCAGGCATCTGCCATACTTCCACCCCTAAAGGCCCCAACAGTCTGCTGTCACCTGAGCAGCAGAGTGAGGTGGTGTAATATACAATTTACATCAATGACACAAAGATTGCATTTTGTATTTTAAAATATTTCCGTACCTGCAGTCTACCACCCGTCCTTGATGCTTAAAGGATGTGGGTATTATGTCCCCCTGAATCTGTCCAATCCGTGGAATTCTGGTAACATTTGTACAGAGCAAAAATCCACAGAATACATCACTGTGGGATAGAAAAATTAAATTAAAGTATAGGCCCTTAAACATACATAGCAGTTCTACAAATAAAACAGTCAGTACATATTAAAATTGAATTTTGAAATGAGATTGTGCTTACAGCGTCAACTATGTTTTTAGATTTTATTCTCTTTTCTTTCTTTCTTTTTTAATATTAACTATCCTGGCTGATGAAGGCTGATAGCCAGAAACCGGTCCTAGGATGCTTGATTCTGGTCCAGGAACGATATGGCTTGGCAGTTCGGGCTGGACTGTTCCCATGAGGCACAGGGTCAGACTGATTTGCATATGGCCATGTCTGAACTGGGGTGGTGTGGTGAGCAAAATAACGATGGATTTAACCCAGATCTGTGACTGGGGGTGAATGTTTTGTCATTGTGCAACATTCCGTCCATTAATTGTTGTTTTTGCATTTGTCACCCTGAATGGGACGGGTATGCTCAGAAATCAGTCCCGTGCTCTCCATGCCACTGGAATCAAGATATCCTGGCTGATGATGGCTGATAGCCAGAAACCGGTCCTAGGATGCTTGATTCCGGTCCAGGAAAGACATGGCTTGGCAGTTCGGGCTGGACTGTTCCCATGAGGCACATGGTCAGAATAATTTGCATTGGGCCATGTCTGAACTGGGGTGGTGTGGTGAGCAAAATAACAGTAGATTAAACCCAGATCTGTGACTGTGGGTAACTGTTTTGTCATTGTGCAACATTCCGTCTATCAATTGTTGTTTTTGCTAGAGTAACTTTCATGACATTAAATGTGCTGAGCAGGACACCTGGATGAAGATAAGAAACTTGAAAACTAAAGTTCATATCAAAGAACAACAGATTCAAGGTACAAAGTCAAAGGATACCATTGGAAACTTCTCTGGTTGTGTTCATAATTTTTTTCTATTTTGCCACTTTCAATTGGCCTCGGGAGGCTGCCACAGAGGTGCATGTATGATGAGCTCCATTTCTTAGAATGGGACTAGGCATTTCAGCCAGTTTGGGGGGTTTCCAGATAGGTACCACAAGTTCCTACCAGCCTTCCCTTGGATCTCTGCAAAAGTAATGCTTTTCTGCAGTGGTAAAGCTACTGCTCAGTAGAACTTAGATGGTAGAGTTGTACTACATATATATTATTCAGGAATGGGTGCAATATATCAGTGACCTTGACTGTGCAGGTGCTCTAAATGTTACTTCCAACCTCCACAACAGTAGACATTCAGGGGCTTTTATGTGTAGATTGCATATTCTTGTTTCCTGGACTTGAAGGTTATAAGGCAGTCAGTTCAATACTTGGGGTGCATGGTATTGGTCACTGATGTCACCCACACCTTCATCAGTGTTGTGTTATCTCATAAAAAGCCTCTGACATTTGAATTTAATATGCTCTCACACTGTATTTGCTCCCCACCCATGATGTCAAGGTTTTCATTCTGGCAGCCTCTTTTCTCCATTTGTCCCTTTTATTCCTTGGCTACCATAAAGACTTTTAGCCAGCTCACAGGGAAACTGTCAGGAACCAGTAATATTTTTTGACACCAGAGAGTTCCAAGAATTCAAGGAAGTTGCTCAGTTGTAGTTCATATTTCTTGCAATCGAAGCCCAATGATCTAAGAACCTCTAACTTTAATCACCCGCTCTGTTGAGGAGCAGGAAGTCAGAAGACCTTCACAGGGGTGTAGCTGTATTTATAATTAGGCTTCTACTAAAGTCACTGGCCTCAGATTTTGTATATTTAGCTTGTGACTGGAGAAAATATGAAACTTTTAATGGAATATTCATACCAAACAACTAAATAAAAGCACGAAAAACAGCAGTGGGTTCCTATTGTTTTTGCCTCTGATGTACAGATCAAGGCTTAAAAGCATGTGCAAACACTAATGCTCCGATTTGCTTCCATTATTATCACTAATGCTATGGTTTGCATAGTCAAATTACCACCAGGTTATATTTGGTATTAGCTGACCATGCACATACAGATGTGACAGCAAAGTGTGCATCCCGCTCAAAAGACAATATTGTAAAAGAATACAGATCCAAATAATATTTATGGATGATTGTCACTAGCACATGGGTCATTTTAGATACTTTGATATTTCCAGTTGATATATGCTAAATGTAATTGGGAGTTTTGTTACAAACTCCATAATGCTTCCAAAAATGTCAATTTCTAGCTTTCAGTTTTGAGAGTTTATACCGTATTGTGCGCATTATTTTCTAAAAGGCTAGCTCTGAGCCAGTAAATGTAACACACTCTCAAAGTCTGATGCAGGAATTGGTGGCAGTGGGGACGTTTCCCTGGCCTTCATAACACCAGTAGAGATGTGTCCACACAGTGATCACCTTGGCAGTCAATTTGTAGTTTAGTACTTATCAAATAGTAACACCTCACACTGATTGCTAAATGGTAGGCCACAGAGAAAGATATAATATTTTTATCTTGTTTATTGAAAGTGATGGTTACCTACCAAGATAGAATATAGCTTTGTCAAACAACAAAGGTCAATCCGCAAGTGACTCTTAGTTTCTGATTATACAGTATAGCAAAATATTAGAGTAAACAAGATTGATGACAAATGCTCTATAATATGGGAAGAAGTTGAATGAAGAATCGTTTCGGAGCAAGAATCACTAAAATTGAGACAGAAATTAAAGAACTTAAACTTCATGCAGAACATCTTGAAAATAGAACCTGTGTAATAATTTAGGGTTTTATCAAGTTGTTAAACATTGGGAAGGGTGTGATATGATTTCACCTCTCAAATATTTTTGAACACTTTTTTAGAAAACCCAGAGTTAGTGAACCTTAATATTCAAAGAGCTTGTAGACTTGGCAAGATATCTCTTAATGCAGATGCTGTTTTATGTTACGTTGTCTTGTTTTTAAAATTTACAAATCTCAAAAAGATAACTGGAGTAATTGAAGGAAAAAAGAAACAATTCACTGGGAATAAAATGTGCATTTCTCAGGTTATAGCTAAGGTTACTGCAGCATGAAGGAAATAATATTTTGATACGTGACCTGCTTAAAAGGGTTTCAATAAAATATAGTGTCATATTCATCCATGTTCATGTTTCTAGTTTAAAAGTAAGATGGAGCCCCTTGTTTTTGTCATGGTGAGGCAGGTTAGACACTTAAACAATGCATGTTTAATAATCTTATAGTCCTTCTCTGTGTTACCTATGAATATTCAAAAATGTGTTTTACCGATATGGATTTATTATTATGTACATTTGTGTGGAATTGAAAGAAGTCTAAGATTTCTATCTATAGTTTGAAATTGCTAAAGCAAAATGGGTGAATTACATTTCATAATGTTTTGTTATACCAGAAATTTGTTTTTTTAAATAAGTTGCTTTTTGATGATTATATTCAGAGTTTGATACTTTGCCTACATTTGAAAAGAGCGTTGATTCGTCCATTCTCTGTTATGAGTTTTAATCTATGTTTTGAAATTGATTACAAATTCCTAACAAATTCTTTAAAACATGTGCATAATTTTAAATACCATAATCTCTAGTGGATGTTCAAAAAGAGACGCATTTTTGACTTGCTGATTTAGTATAATGAGGATGCTAAAAATAATAAAAAATATTTCTTTTGCAAAAAGTGGACAAGTTGCAACCTAAATGAATAATTTTCTTCGAAATAGCTTAACTTTTAACTTGGTTTACAAGACATTTCCATATCTATTTGTGTCCTTATTGATTACTATTATGATAGTAACAAATAGATCTAAAAAAATTACAGTGACATGTGACTCTACAATGTATACTAGTCTTGATCGTATACTCATACTTAGAAACAAAATCAAAAATGGAATTGAACTAGGAATTAGAGTTAACTATATCTTGGTCAATAGACATGTGGAATAATATTCTAAGAAGGGCCTCACTTTGTACAGATCTACTGGCATCACAATCACTCTTTATTTTTCCTGATAAGAAGTTACTTTTTTTATACATATATTTAGTACTATCTCATCTGATACTTATTGGCAAGATACATTTTATACAAGTACTTTTATTTATTCTTTAATTGTAACATTGTGAATTTGTTTTGGATCTCAATTTATAATAATGATGAAAATATTCGATTTTTATACATTTTATTGAGAAGCCTTATAAGAGATTCCTTCCCTTCCCTTCCATATAATGGGAAATGTCTTTCTTAATATTGCAATTCAACAATTACCTTGAATTGGAAAGATAATTCAAAATTATATTTTTCTATGTGGTGGAATGGAATTTTTGAAAACATTGAAAACCTACTTAATTTTGAAAATGTGTTGCTACTTTCTTTTACTATTTAATAACAGTATTTTAAAATGGTTAATTGCTGCAACATCATTCTTAGGTATCTATTGTATTATTGAAATAAAATATAAACATCCTTGCAATAATTTATTTGTAATTTGCAATTCATTTTACATTCTAATTGTATTTCCTTGTTATACTTCAATTATTTCATGCCAATTTGTATTGTTGCTGCGAATAAAGCTTAGAAATACGGGGCAGTAATTGCCTCTTTTTATTTCCAAGATCTGCTGTTAGAAATTCAGGGATATGTTGAGTTAATATATGCACTTAAGTGCCAAAACCATGCACAGATGTCTTCTGTGCTGGTGCAGAAATTAGCATCATGTTATGTCCCATTATCTTAATTAAGACCTATTTGTTAACTCACATATCCAAAGGACTGTGAGTTTCTACCCTCTCTTGAGGAATAAGTAACTTGAGGCGTTGCTGAGGGTTACTGGTATGTGTATTAATTCACTCTGTAAGTCTGAGGTTTTCAATGATATATAATTCATGGATTAATGCAAATTTTTGACAATTTGTTTTGTGATGGGAAGCATTTAAACATCAACTTACTGTTTGTTGCATTGGACCCATCGATCCCCTTCCTTTCCACAGTTTCCCTTTTCTGTTCCTTCTGTATTAAGCTTCTCATAACAGAATTTCTCAGAACCAGCAGCTTCTAATAGAAAAAGAAAAATACAACTTATTTTTCTTCTTGAAATATATTAAAATACAGTTTAATAGGTATGTAAATTCCATTACATTGTTTCCGAACCAATATGTGACATTGGCACATTTTCTGAATATTGTCTGACCTAAATAATGTGTCCTAACTATTGTATAGAAAAATTACACCCACTGTAGTTATTTATAAAAAGTCTACACTCAATGCAACAGTGTTTTTGTAAACTATATTAAAGACACATTGTTTATATCAGACAATATTTCAGTATAAGATATACAGAACTGTGACATTTTATACTGTATTTCCTATAATTATTGACAACAAACATGAATAGAAGTGATACTCTTGTTACCATATGTTCTTGTCAGTAGATGCTATCTTACAAAATGGCTGCTACGTTTGGAGCTGTGAAGTCTTTCTTCTCTTTCAGCTATAACATCTTAAAATACAGCAGAACGTGTGAGGCCACAACAGTAAGAGCTCACAGCTTGACCTAAGCTGAGACTGTGGTGACGACAGTCTGTGTTTGACTTCCTTCTTTTGCTGATCTATGCAGAAAATGTGTAACAAAAGAGTGACGCATATAATGGCACCCCAATAAGCATGCATTGCCTCAGCAACAATAGACCAATGTCATATTGCAAAAATGTGCATATATTTATGTATCCCCAGTGCCACACTGGTAATCATCTTTTCATGCTGAAAGTTTCATAATGGATTCTAATGGGAAAGAGCTTTGGATCATTGTTTAGAAGGCATTTTATCTATAACATACGAAAATGTTTAGGTCTGGCATTATTCAAGACTTATTTATTAAAACTATATGTATAATTGCTTCTGGGGCCAGAGACGTTGAATTGTGGCCCAGCTCACGAGAATGCTCAGACAATTTGTAGACCCGGAATTTGTTGTTTTTGTTGATTCTGTTCTGTTTGCTTGTACTCTTCTTGATGCATAAACTGTAACGCACTCTGATACCCTCGGTGGTCATGTCCGTGCTATATAACACTTGCAAATAAATGAATAAATAATGTACTTAATTATATAGGGTTTCAGATAATCATCTTTGTCCATTGGTCTGTTTTTGTGTCATTCACATTTTAATTCAACCCACTACAACATAAAGCATGCGGCAATGGGCTATCCTACTTCAACAACTATCTAACTTCACTGTGAGGGGTGGTGTTCTGCTCTCTCACAAGAAGCACATAAACACTCAATGTAGTTCCCATTCAAAGCTAGGACTACTAATGCAACATGACTCTTTGGGACTAATTCACATTGTCTCACCCACTCAGTGTTGTATTTTTCAGTTACTGAACTACATTATTGAAGGAAGCAGGTTGCGTATCAGTCAATTCATGGTATTTTAATAAGCTTTCCTCTATACATCTTATCATTCCCAGAGTCATTCACCCAGTTACCCACTCAACTACTCAATTAAGAACATTCATATATGTACCTATCAACAGGCAACAGTTCATTCACTTTCACCCACCTCACATCATTCATCTACCCAAACAGGTTTACCCATCCGCATCAAGCTTTGAAAAGTCATTCACTCAATTCATATAACCAGTCGGCACATTTACCTATCCACTTAATCAACCCACACATTCAATGACTAACCCATTCACGCAAACACACCAAACAACCCTCATTGCGTAACCAGCAATTTCATTAATAAAAAGTCACACTTTGTGACTTTGGGCCTGATGACAATGGCACTAGGAAGGACATCTGCGGTCCTGTCGGAGTCGGAAAAGACCGAAACGGTCTTCCTGACCGCCATATTACAATGTGCAGAGATAGGAAGTTTTACAACCAACATGGTCCTTCTGAGTTCGACAGGAAATTCTGACCGCGCCGCTGTTGGAAGGGGCCAATGAAGACAGAAAACCGGGTGGCAAGCTGCTCCGATGGCGCACCCTATTACAGTGTACCTATCAGGGCATCCGACCAAGGCGGTTAACCCAGCACGTCAGAGTTGGTGGAGACAGAGGGACAGATGGCTCAAACCCAACTCCATGCACCTCTCCATGTCCTAGGACACCATGGATCCATCCTTAAAAGTCCTGCTGCTGCTCTACCGGCTTCATTACTACGAAATCTGATGCCGTCTTGGACCCCACCACTCCTGCTGTATAAGAAATCACTGGCTTTCCGACCGCATCAGTCGGAGCTCAAACCTTTCTGACCACATCGCTCGAAATTGATGTTTTTCCGACTGCCGCGGTTGGAGTTTTCCAGTGCATGTATAGTCGGTTAGTTCCCGGCCCTGGAGGTCAGATTTTTTCCGCTACCATGACGGTCTGACAGCTTTTCTGAACGGCATCGCAATGAGTCCCTTTGTTAGTGCCTTTTTTAGACTCATTGCAGTTCACATCTAGATGTTACACTGTCACAGCAATAAGCACATATATTTTGCAAGGGGGGTAAAGCAACCCTACGTTGTTGTGGACAGTAAGGAATTCTGCACTGCCCCCATTGGTGCTGCAGAGGAGATATGCAGCAGTTAGAAAAGGAAAGAAAAAGAGAGGATAGGTAACAGATTTAACTTTTTTCTCCCAACTTGCTAATGCAGTTTTTTTGATGCAGCTGCTGACTTGCCCATCTTGTTTGAAAAGATTATGTTATGTCACACTCCTCATCATTTGTTTGGGTGGTTTTATATAGAGCTTATGTGACCTGAAGGTATTGAAGCGTTTTACATGAGTACCAGTTAAATTACTCAAGGACACATTCATTTTCTGGGCACAGGGAGCTTAAGTGATTTGCCCAGAATCACAGGATTTTGAGCCAACACCAAGTCCCCAGTCAGCAGCTCTAGCTGTTTCACTACGTCTTCATTTATGTTTGCAAACTTTATAGCTGTTGGTGTGGCATGGCGAGGAAATTAATACATATTGTTTCAAGACTGTCTGGTCTTCATTAAACTAAGACCTCCAGAAAGTAAGTCTTACATGTTTGTATATCTCTCCCCTCAGATATACGTGTTCGCCTCAGTCACATTTATACTGTATGACAAATGTTCCAGAGCCTTTCCTGCTTCACAAGTGAAACTCTCCTTGACGTGTTGTGATACTTGTTCTTCCTTTCTGTGTTTTTGGTACATTGTGTGAAAACAGCTCCCTCATTACAACAGTCGTGAACTGGGCCGCTCGCAGTAGAGGAATGGATCTATGCTTCACATACTGTGCAGTGTATGAATTGGCTTCTCCTGGCTGTAAATGCACTAAATAAAATGTGACCTGACACGACAGACTGGTGAAATGGATTTGTCTTTGGTGTCTTTTTCATGCTTTCTAAGCCCACCCTTTCCTATCTCGTAACTGGGTAGGGTGTGGTCAGTGAAGGTTGCTTGACCCAAATCTCCCTGTGGCAAGATGATGAAGAGTGGGTGATTTCTGCTGAGTGGCTTATAGTCTTTTAAAGCCTGGGCTTCATAGCAAAGCCCGAGGCTGTTTTTAATCAGCACTCTAGATGAAGGTGGAGAATTGAAAGCAGCCTTGCAGCGCTGTGCGGAAAGACAAGGGCTGCAGCCGCTGCCGGCAGTGGGAGTACCTGCAGGGCGGTGATGTGGGGAGGGGCAGGGTGGGGGGTAGTAATGTATGGATTACAGCGCATCGCAGGTAAGTAAACATTTAAATAAGTAAAACGAATTTCGTTGAGTGCACTGCATCCCTAAATGCGATGCAGTGCGCGCAACAACATTCATTTTATTTATTTAAATGTTTACTTACCTGTAAAACTCCGCAATTCATACAATACTACCGCCCACCCTGCCCCTCCCCCTCTCCACGTCACCGCCCTGCAGGCACTCCCACTGCCGGCTATGGCTGAAGGGTTGCGAGTGGGTAAGCCCTGCTAGTGTTGAATCAGACACATCCTCATGAAGGCGCAGGCCTTCTAAAAATGCCTAGCTATATGACTTTTGTTTTGATTTTGTTTATTTACCCACGTTTTTGTACTAGGAAGCCAAAAAGCAATGGGGGAGCACTTCCTGACCCCATATACCAGAGCAGCAGCTGAATGCATGTTCTTACTTGGTTAGATAGTTGTTAAAATGTGTATATTTGTTTCTTAATGTTCTGATCAGAGAATCCGGCAGTTTCCTTACCTTATAAAACGTATTATTTTTGAAGTTTTTAGTTGTTTTAATTAGTGTGCCTTTATATTGCTGATTTAATTGTTTGTCTGATTGGATTGTTAACGTTTTTTTATCACGTATGTCCATCTATGGTGAATGCTAATTTAGGTTTTATTTCTAATGAATGATATATAGTTTTGAATATAAATATATAAATATTGAGGTTATTGTCTAAAGGTTTTAAGTTAATGGCAATATTCTTTGGGGTTTGTATTTTTATGAATTTTGTTATATAATTTATTGGGGTTAATGTTAAATATTTGGGTGACGTAATATTTTTATATTGAATTTAAACACGTATATTAACATTTTTAAGTTTATTTTAAATAATGGTTAATGTTAAAAGGGATTCTTTCATATTTTTTAATGATAATTACATTATTTTGGTGATATTATTGTGTTCAATATTGTGTACATCGATATTTTTCAACCTACTGTATGTTTATTTAAAGGTGACAATGTTTTTGTTTCTGATATTTTTATTTTCGTTATAAGTCAAAATTGATATTTTTAACAACAATATTTGTGGTTTTACTAGTCAAGTATAGGAAATTGAGGGAGGGCATGGCTGGTAAAATGGCCGACCGGCAGCACTAGTGGGGAGATCCCGGCTGGTAAATAAGATCCTAAACCCTCCTGCCAATCCACTGCAGTAAATTCCTTGAAAGCGAGCCACTGGGATGCCCTGTATACTGCAAGGGGCCATTGCGGCAGTGAAGACACCCAAGAACGTGGAAGTTCACGTGCTGCGACCTAACATGGCAAGGCGCTGGTAATTTTGAATGGGGCTTGTTGTTCGCAGGAACTGGTGCCTCAGTGAGCTCTTGTAGGGCCACTTGCCCCAGAGTCACTTCCTCAGAGCCTGTGAGGGGCAGCCAGTGACGGTCGCAAGCTGCATGCATGTGAGACGAGCTACCTTAAGTTGGCCTGAGCCCCTTCCTGCCAGGCGTTAGGAAGCAAGAAGAGGAACGGAGTTGGAATGATGCTGGCGGTGGGCGACCAGAGGTGGTGCCGCTTTGGAGGGCACATGGTGATAGCCAAGTACTTTGTTCTTGTACCCCTCCATCTCCATGGCCTACTAGGCATCTCTGATAGTGGGAGAGAGTGGAGCTAGCTGTGACAACCTGTATGGAGACAGCTGAAGAGGAGGCATGAGCCCTGGTTTCGTCTGTCAGACCTGTCTTTGCATTTACATTAATAAATTAGTAAGAACATACATTGTGTGCCTTTCCTACTGAATTGTAATGCAATTTAACATAAAACAGTGTTCAGACGCTGGTGAATATTAGTGTCACTCACAAATAAATTTAATTATGTTAATTGGGGAAACCGTGACTTTTCTTCAAAAATCCATAAACCGATTTATATTTGGTCGACCATAAGACGCCCTGCTGATGCAAACCTCCCTTCCATTGACACGGTGTGATACCAATGAAGGATTGCAAATTAGTTAAGCACGTACCCATGCTAAGCACAACTTTAAAAGGCCCATCGCTTCATCGTCTACAATGGTTAATGGGTTATGCTAGTATATTTAGCCAGGTATGTAATTTGCTTCAGTTCCTTACATTTTTACTCACCATGCTCCCTCAAACTTTATAGAAAACATTTGCTCTTGCTTTCTACTTCTTTGAAATATCCATTGACAACTCCATTGTTTTTGGTTAGATGTCTTCATGAAAGATGCAAACCAGGGCTCCATGCAGCATGTCTTCCTCAGTGGATAGGAGTGTGGGGAAGGGAGGTGTGCTCAGCTCTGCAGTCTTGCTCCTTGGCTCAGCTGCACACAAGTTTGTTGAGGTAGGCAGACCACACCCTGTCATTGCACAAGACTGTGTGATTGATGTGTCATCAATGCAATGAAGGGCAGGTAAGAGCACTGCACATTGCAGCAACCACCTTCACCACATAACAATACACCTTCGCCACCCTCTGCTTACAGAGTTACCATAGCCCATGGTGGACATCAGCTACAAATAAACAAGAACACCGGATTTTGCTTATATAAGTCATATAAGTCACCCATTCAGAATAATGGGGCTCATAAAATAGGCAGTAATCATATCACCTGTCCTAGGAATGTGACCTGGACTTTTCGGACGGCCCATACCCACTGGTGGCACACTGCACAGCACAGGTTACAGTATTCCTTCATAAAGGGCCTTTGCAGGAGCTAGTTTGTGTGAATAGCCATGCTTGCTGCATCACCAGCGCTTCAATGGCAGAACACCTATGACATTGTGTCGCGTTCTAATCTAGGACCCCGATCAATACTGTGACCTTATGCCCCTATACGGCTATAATCCATTTATTCCCCTATAATGGCATAAACAATCAAGAGTGATATTTCAGAAACTC
The DNA here is from genome assembly GCF_964263255.1 of Lissotriton vulgaris. Lineage (NCBI taxonomy): Eukaryota > Metazoa > Chordata > Amphibia > Caudata > Salamandridae > Lissotriton > Lissotriton vulgaris. The sequence goes on from NC_141687.1 coordinate 422,273,591, forward strand.
GTCTCTGGCCTAACACGATCAGAGCAACATTTCAGAATCTCTTCCTCTGCAGCTTCCTCTGCAGCTCATTAGAGCAAATGACACAGCAGAAGCCACTATCTAAGATTCCTAGATTACACTCCGAGTTCTTCAACAAGATAAAACTCAGCAACCTGGGAAATCCCCGCTTGCTATGTTTTGATTAGTAATAGAACTCTAATGAGCACTGAGAGACGATCACTTCCTAGTGACATCTTTATTGGCGTCTTATGTCCAAAAACTTACGTCAAACCAGGCACCTTTCAGGTATAAATATTACCAACGTTGCCTTAAGCAAACGCTGATGTTACTACTGCCGCTACTGCTGTCTCAACGACATCGCTGATAGCGATGGTGTGGTGAACATGGGAGCAGAACAGCTGTCCCCTGCAGAGCCCAGCAGATACAAGCTGCCCACGGACGCTGCCCCTCCTCCTCCTCGACGCGCTGAGAGAGACGCTGTCTTTTCTCCTGCCGTGAAAATCCAGCTCCGGTGTTTCCAGCCTACTCTTGCGAGTGACTGGGATATCAATTCCTGGAAGGAGATACAAGACCTCCAACATTCTATTCCAGAGGTATGGTGTTGACTAAACCTTTGGAGAGAATTCTTGAAGCAAACCTTGGCAAAACCAACTTAACTAAAACTGCTACTTACTTACTCCCTCCCAAGTATTAGGCTTAGGTCAGGTACACTGGGGTAGGCGTAGTTAGAAGGACCAGTTGAGTATGTTAGCTGAATGTATATATGAATGTATATATTTTATTCATTTTAAACCAATGTATGGCTAAGAAACCATATCAATGCTTTTACAGTATTATTTCGCAATCCTCATTTTACTGTACGCACTTTTAATAATAACTAGTCTTGCAATTGTGGCAATTCATTTTCTCTTGCATGAAGAAGAAAGACTGTTCAATAAATAATACCTTTTTATTGAAAACGCCAGTCTCTCTATTCTCTGCACTTTAGTGAAAGTAATCTGCACAAAACTGACTGAGTGAAATAACTGTCTATTGTTTCACACGACTCTAGAGATTGACTCTTATTCTAAGGAGCAAAGTTGTCATGTTTATGCGGTTGTTGGAAAACTGAATCCCTTCTTGTCTGTACCAGGGAAGCTGATCACTTCCTATTCAGTCAAGAAAGTTTCTAGTTGGTAACAAACCCAATTAAGTTTAGCATAGTCAGTGGAGACCTGGAAGATCCGCACTTCTACGTCCATACTACTGTTTATGTTATTCCAATGCGCAGGGCCTATTGGGAAAATAGGAACTACACTACATGGCGCCCAACGTTTGGTAAGGCGATAAAACTAACGCAAGACGTTAGAGTAACTCAGTCGTGCATTTTTCACACAGACCCCTTTCTCCCGTAAATACTCCAATAGACGTCTGGAGTGGGTGAAAGGTTGAAATCCGCCCGAACTTAGTAGGAAGAGATTCCTATGTAAAGCTCTGGTTTATTCAACGTTGAAGGATACAGTGTTCCAAAATATTGTGCACCTAATCTTTGTCTCCTTGGAGACCTGCTCTGCAAAACCTTCCTGACAATAAAATGTCAGACGATGATACCGCAGTAAATGCGACTCAGCAGGGTCCCGACGGGACTACTGAACCGGGTGGAATAATCATCCCGGCACATTTAAGAAAATCTATAACGTCAAAACTTATAGAAAATGGACTGACCACACAAGGTGGCACAGTCGTCTTCGTGATAGAGGCACACGAATATCGGCAGACAGAGGTATTCTATTCATGGATAAAATTTCCAGCGGCAACACACGAGTACCACTACTACATAGTAGGGGATCCACCGGAAGAGTACGCTCCTTTCGAGGAGATTGAAATCCCATTAAAATTCCAAGAGCACCTGCTCTGGTTTAAAGGCGCCCTAAAACATTATGATCATATTACCGGGCTCGGTCCACTAGGTAGACCAGGAGCAACGTGGCCGGTTCTAGCCAGCTACACACACCACATCCGGACATTGCAAAAATGTCTAGAGAAGAACTTTTAGCTCAGCTAAAAACATTAATTAAAATACATAGGCAATCAGTCCAATATGTAATGCGGATTGCCACAGTCCAAACAGCTGTTAATATACCACAGCTGACCCCTCATCAGGGGAACACCAACAGAACATACAATCATGTCATGGTAAAACACCCATAAAACGGGAACAAATTCCTTTCTGGTTAGCGCAGAAAATTACTCAAATAGAGGCAGTATTTCCGAATACTACCCCTATTGAGAAACACAGGATCCTGACCATCTGCCTTCCAATGGGGGTCGCACCACACGTGGAGGACTGTGACAGTTTGGGGTACAGTCTTTGCTTCCATTTACACAAAAACACATGGTGTTCCGTCAATGGCAGTGATACCAGAAGTGCTAAAACAGATTCAGAATGAATACGGTCCAGAACCTGCTTTAACTCTTGGTATGAAATTACTAAAAGACTTCAAGCAGATCTCGGCTATATTACTAGCCAATATAAAAGGAGAAGCAGCATCTGTGGCGATCCGCCAGAAGTTGAAGGAAACAGATATAACAGATCAACCAATTGAGCTTGCCAGAATTATAGAAAAATTATATGAAGAACTAGGTAGAGACAGCTTGGGTGGAAAACCAATAAAGTCCCAACTGCTCGAAAATCCTGAAAAATTATTTATTAAAAATAATTCAAACACTCCTAAAAAGAGCTGGGATGGAAATAAACAATCCGCACCCAAAGAAAAAGTTTTCCAGTCCAGAGGAAGGTCTCCTCGGCGGAGGGAAAGAACTCCGACTCGAGAACACCAGTCTCCCCAGAGGGAGCCCTCTGAGAAAAGTTATAACCGTAGAAATAGGGATAATTTGAAAAAGCCTGATAGATATCAAAGTATTGATACACGTCCCTCTCGATCTTTTTCGCAGAAATCGGAAAGAAGAGGATGGTCAGACCCAGGAGAGCACACCAAGTCCAAAGACAATGAACCTGCTCAAAGTAAAAAATCTCAATTTCCAAGAAAGAAGGTAGCCAGTATTAGAGTACTCAAACATGCCGAGAATACTGAGGACACAGTTGAAAAACGGGGATTGGGCACAGACAATGCTAGACAGTGCAGCAGAAATCACCATAGCTCGCAAGATCCTGATGAGTCATCTGGAGACAGTGGACACGAATGAATACATTCAAGTAGAAACTGCCGACACCAGAGTTAGCGAGCCCCATAAGATATACGAAATAACATTGCGTAGAGAGAGTGATAAGACTAGGAAAATAAGGGGTCTATTTTGGGATAAACTCTCAAAAGGCTATGATATTCTGTTAGCTGAAAAAGAATGGCCCCCAGAGTTTGTCAGGGCGTGGCCTCGTGGCGAAGAAATGATTATGCCTGCCTTCTTGAATCACATTCTGATTCACAAAAAATATACTTATGCAAGGAAATGGGCAGTAGCCCAGGCACCAGCATTATATAAAAATCATGTAGGATGGGATGAGGACTCTCCTCCTCACAAAATCCAGTTAAAAAGTCAACCAACTGCACAAAGGCAGTATCCCATTAAGCAAGAAGCTAAAAAACAAGTCAGGGAGATTTTAGATCAACTTGAATATCAGGGGTGATTGAAACATGCACCTCTCAAATGAACAATCCTTTGTTTCCTGTCTCCAAACCAGACAATTCATATAGTCTAGTTTTGGACTACAGACACCTTAACGCATGTTGCAAAACATTTGCAGTGCAAAATTCGCATAGTGCTGCACTAATGAATAACATAGTTAGGAAAAAATATAAAATGACATTAGACATATCAAATGGTTTCTTTTGTCAAAATATTGCACCAGAAAGCAGATACTTGACCGCTTTCTCAGTAATGGGGTCTCAGAAAAATTTCTGTAGGCTCCCACAGGGATTCAAGAACAGCCCAGGACTATTCTCAGCCAGAGTAACAGAGTTACTACAAATATATGATGATGAGGCATTATCTTATGTAGATGATATCTATCTCACAGACGATGACTTGGAGACTCACTAGAAAAGAGTGAACACCATTATACTTGGGTTTGCAGCAGAGGGTTACAAATTCAACTTTAAAAAGTCACGAATTGCCCATCTGACAGTATTATTTTTAGGATACGAATTATCAAGTGAAGGGAAAAGCCTAGCGGAAAACTTCTTAGAGAAGTGCACTGTACTCCAAGCACCAAAAACGCTGAAGAACTTACAATCGATTCTAGGTTTCCTGAATTTTGGTAGAACTTAATTACGCGGAGAGGGTTAAACCTCTCTACGAACTAATTAAACCTGATTTTAAACCAATCACTTGGACTCAAAAACACACAGAAATTTTGAGATCACTGCAAACACACATGTTAGCAAAAACAAAATTAGATACATGTGACAACACAAGCCATCTTGTAATCAAAGTCATCCCAGGAGGATGCGGATTCACGTACCTGACCTCTAATGAGGGAGAAAAGGTACCAATTTCAATTAAATCTCACTTGTATACACAAGCGGAAAAAACATTCAGTCCAACAGAAAATACTGTGAAAGCAGTAGAAACTGCATTAGCGAATGAACGAGAACTAGCACATGGTAGAAGGATCAATATCCTCACAGCAGAATCTGCCCTTGAGGCGCTATTCAGCCCAGTAAACCTGCCTACAGTGTCACTGGATCCGAAATCGATACAGTGTATAGATTCTCTTGGAGCGGAAGATGTGAAATACTATTTCGCCCCGCAATTCGAAAAACTGAATGATTTGACATATGAAGAAGAATATCCTCTGCCAATCGAACTTCTGCCTCTCCCACAGTACGCCTGTATAATCTATACAGATAGATTTGTACAGCATTTCAACGTAGAGAGCAAATCCTACGATGGAGCCTGCGCGATTGTTAAAGGTTGCTCGCTGTGCGGTAAATTCAGACCGAAAATAACAAAAACTGAATCAGTTAAAAACTGTTCGGCTCAGAGAGCTAAAATCAGATGTTTAAAGATGGTGCTTGAAAATGCAGAACGTGAATTCCCGACACTAATCGTGTGCGATTCGCATTTTTGCGTCAACTCTTACAATAACAAGTTACAGAGCTGGATTGAAAATGATTACAAAGATGACACAGGTGCCACAATAAAGCATAAACAGCCATATTCATCATCAAGAATTGCGCTCACAAATGGCCAGATTCTGAGAATCTGGCCGTTTGCGAGTGAGATTTTTGCATTTGGGATTCATCATCCCAAATGCAAAAATCGCTATTACCGAAATCGCATATTTGCGAGGAATTGGATTTAAGGAATCTCTAATAGAGATTCCTTAAATCCAATTCATCACCCTATTTGAAATTGCGAATTCGCAATATTTGGTCGCAATTTACCACGAAATCTGACTTCGTGGTAAATTGCGAAAAACGAGTAAAAAGCACTTTAGTGCATTTTTTACTTTTGCATGTTACACACACACACATGTCCTCTGGACATATGTGTGCGCAACACCTGTTCAAATGTGCATTTGAGGGGTGCTACAGGGTGTCCTTTGGACACCCCTGGCACCCTTCAAATCGCAATCCTATTTGCGATTAGCAAATTGCTAATCGCAAATAAGGAATACTCCCCATTCATTCCTATGGGCCTTTTGGCCCATAGGAATGAATGGGGAGTTTTTCCTTATTTGCGATTAGCAATTTGCTAATTGCAAATAAGGAATCAGTAGGAATCGCAATAAATTTTGCTAATCCTACATGAATCCCGTTTTGCGAGTCCTTAATAGCGAATCGCTATAATTCGCTATTAGGGCCTCGCAAAACGGGAGATTGATGAATCTGGCTGTAAATGCTTTGGAAACAGGTAGCTCTTTTACAGAAAGAACTACAAAAGACTCACGTGATACACACTCTGAGTCATCAACGTGATGGCGTTCACGTTGCAGGGAATCCATTGGCTGATACAGCCACAGCGGACGCAACTAAACCGGCTTCCGTAGCCACAAAAAAGCGTTCAGAAAAATACATAGACGGGGAAACCATGCTGGCAGTAAAAACGTCCGTAAAAGGCGACTGTGCAGCACTACCCGTGAACTATCCACTCAATTATGCATACGTAATTGATGCAAACTCCGTTACTTTTGCTAGAATCCCTGGAGTGGGGGATAGAGTAATTCCAAACATGAACAGGAGAGGTTTCCTATTACAGGAAGCACATATGGGGTTGGGTCTGAGACACCAAACAATCAGGGACTCTATGAGAGAATTGCAATCAGAGTACTGGTGGCCGGAAATGAGTGAAGCAATTCATGATTTTGCAAAAAACTATGAAGACTGCAACAGAGATCGCAGTGGAGAACCGGCCAGTGTAGTGTCAGAAACCCTAATAGAAAGCACAAGGCAATCTATCGGCGCAATCAAACGAGAGAAACGCATCCCATTGTATATCATTAAGGCTAAATCCACTTAAAAAATGTGGCCCCAGCTCTTGGCTGATGCCAGAACGGTTATAAAAGATCTGCAAGTCTTTATCGGCACATACGCAATTGCCATGTTCCATTCTGACCAGGGTACTGCTTTTAGCTCTCGAGCTTATAAGGAGTCCATGGCCAGCATGGGCGTTGGCTTGCGGTATTCTTGTCCGTCACACCCCGAAGGGAACAGTGTGGTAGAAAGAAAAAACCGGGACATAAAGCAATCTATAACGGCAAAGGTATTAGGTTCAGGTGATAGGTGGGTCAAACATTTAATAAGTGCCCAGTTAAGTCTTAACAACTTGCCAAGAAATTCTCTAAAGGTTTCAGCCCATACGAACTATTGTTCGGAACTAGAATGCGAATTCAGGACTTAGATAGTCAGGTATCAGTGGTAGAAGATAAGAAAACAGACTTTGACATCAAAGATCGTTTGGCTGTTTTACAGGACTTGAATGAAACAAGAAAATCCTTAAGCAACATAAAGTTAAAGCAACAGCCAGCTACCACTGACGAGGCACCACCAGCCCCAGCAGGGCCTGTCTGGATTCCAAAGATTGGGGACCTAGTCAGAGAAAAAATAGCGGTGAAGAAGGAATTTGGGCCTTCTTACAGAAAAGCAGTACCTGTCTTAGCAATCAACGGAACAAGATCAGTAGTACTACCGCCCCTTGCTGGTAAAAAGGAGAACAGAGTTGTATCAATCGACCTGGTAAAACCACAAGCATGTGGCCTATAATCAACAGTAGGCCCAGTGGACTCCCGAGAAACAACAGAATACCCAAACTTGCAACAATCCAAGAGGTTCAAACTGAAAGACTAATCACATTCGATAAGCCTGCAGTGCACAGAGAGGGACTATGCAATAATGCCATGGAACTCGTGCCTCTTGAAACACAGATTGAAACAGTTCGTCAAGAAACACCAGTCTACAATGATGTGGCATCAGAATGTGCTACCGAAAGACAAATTGAAAGAACAATCCCAACAATTGACAGAACTGCCTCTGGCTACTTCATCAACTTCGATAACTTTTCTGAGGATCAAAGCAACCCCGAAGTGATGCCAGAAACAAAAAAGACTTTTAAAGAAAAAGCAACGGAACTCTTTCATCAACTCAAGGAAATTTACCTTGTTTCTCCATGGTTAGAGTTCTGGTTTGGTCTAGGTATATTTTTCCTCCTGCTTTGGCTCATCATGGTACTTTGTTTGGGAAAATTCATTGAGGGAAAATACAGTTCAATGGACACAGTAAGTCAGAACATCAACTTAGTCCTCAAACCACACAGATCATCCCACGTGAAGAAAAGAGAACTGTCAACAGTAAATGTCACAGCCATTCCAATATCCGGCGGGGTAGTATGGGTCAAAACTGACTAGGAAATATATGGTCCGGCCGAAATCCTGAAGTATCCTCATCAATTCAAGGTTTCATTAAGTGACTTTGTAAAACCTAGTACATTCTCTGATGATTGGGATTTTGAAAGTATTAATAATATGATGTCTGATTTAGTAATGTCAGCAAGATTCACAGAACATGATTATTTACAAGGTTCGTCTAGTTATGAACAGATGTTCTGCTACACACACTATGGTGATCATTACTTGCATAAATCTGCACAGCCTAGAAATGTTTATAAGTATAACCAATGGGAACATTGTGCTACTCCACCTAAAAGCAGTTCTAAAACATTCTATGAGAAATCTCAGTACTTCTCAGGGTTTAACACCAGTGATGCAGAAACGTTTTATTATAAACTGTTAGATAAAACAGGATTGAAAACAATGCTGACAAATACTAAATTGATATATTCAGAAGCATTTTATGAAAAAATGATATTTGGTTTTGATTATTGGAAAAATAACATTGAAACAAAAACCATCTGGGGTACAAAAGAGTGGCAGGTACAAGGCCTAGGAGCATTATTTCGAGCCTGCATGATCCCAGAACAAATGATGTTTTTAAATGAAACAATTCAACAAACAACCTGTCTTGGCCTAGCTAAGATCAAAGACCTTAACAAACCGTCTATTCCAAAGCCAATACCTGATAATGCAACAACAGTTATTGAGATAGACATATCTAAAATTTTACATTTAAATAGAACACATCCTGATTGGAAAAAGTGGTTAATCTGGCCTACTGACACAAACAACTGTCAAGATAGATTCCTGAACAAAACACAGGGGTTAACAATGACCAGACCAGACCCTAGATACTCCCAGAGACAACATCCAGGGATAGTAACAACATACAGTGTAGGGAAGCTGTGCCTTGAATGGCTAGAATCATCCACACTGGCTGAAATTAAGCAACACTTATCTTTACCTAAAGATGGTGCTGATTTGCGCGATTTCATTCTGGGACCACGCAAACAGCGTCAAATGCGTTTCATAGCGGCCAGCATCTATGCGGCATACAACGAGGCTTGGAAAGTCACACAAATTGAAAGAGCTGAAAAAATACGAGAAATTGATCGTATTAATTTGGAAAAATCACTTTCTGTTGTGGACAATGGGATAATAACTCTGTCTTCCAGAATATATTCACTGGACAGTATTGTATCATCTGCCATAGATATAATAGACAAAGACTTGCTAATGTTACAGCATGGCCAGTCACAATTGCGTTCTATTGTACAGTTAGGCTGGACGCTGCAAAATCTTCGTTCAAGCTATGTGCCTTGGCGTGTAATCAACACAACGTCATTGTCTTCCATTTTTAACCTTACTGATAAACAAATCAGCTTGGCACAGAAAGGAGCAGACTATACAATCCTGAGCATCGAAAAACTTGAGAGATTACCATTGACAATGTCAGAAAGTCCTGTCATTGAATGGATAATACACGGGATTATCACAATTCCGATAACAACTTTCCAATTTAAAAATTGCCTTGAATACATACCTACTGGCCAGTATGAACGATTGGGTAAAGGATACATTAAGTCAGCATGGAAATTACCATACACACACACATGCTATAGTGACAGCAACAAAAATGTATTTCTTAGTGGTGAAAACTGTAAACATTCACTAAGCGGTATACTTTTGTGCCAGGGTATTAATTTACACGGAGCCTGTGAAGGTAACTCAAACAACCTTTCATGCCACTAGCATGTCACACCTGCAACGCAGATAGAGCCTTTCTTTATGCAGCTCTCGAAGGGGAGTTACATTCTAAGAACGGATCGCAGCTGTTGTGGCCTTTTGCCAGGGAAAGCATATCTCGTAAGCGTAACTTCCATGGTCAAATGCTGTATGCAAGCATTGTTTCCAAACGGCCCTGGAGACACTGAGACTCCCATATGGCCTCGTTTGAATTTCTCTTCTATACGAATTGATACTTTAAGCGAAATGAAGTCTGTGCTTTTGCAGACAACAGTGCCCATCACGTCATCAAAAGAGACGTATGAACTCCAAGTTGCAAGGACAACATCAGAGATTCATGACCTTTTATCAACAAATTGCCCCGTGCATTTCACAGAAATGCTTAGCCAACTCCTTAACATGTCTAGTGCCACAGGCATCCCAGGCATATTTAAGACGATTTTTACGGGACTGTTAACACCATTCAAAGCAATTCTAGGAATCATTCCTAATTTTGTCCATTCAGTCTTTGGCGGCATACCCCTGATTTTGGGACTTGTAGCAGGCATTTTATTTTTGACCCTCCTGCTCCGATATGGCAAGCCAAAACTCAGACATGACTCTGACAAGGATGGAAGAAACGATCCTAGCAATACGCTACCGGGACCGAATAACTAGAGACCTTGGATTAGCCAGGCTGAGAGATCTGAACATGACCTGGTTTCTTTCATTCAGACCGATATGGCAGACCTGCATCTTACCTGTGCTTCGATGTATGCTATGCGGAGATGAGTGCGTGTTGGACATCTGTCTTGCACTTCCATCAGCAGTACCAATGGATATCGATACTTTGCTAAGTCCTATAACGGCTCACGCATTGTGTTGTCCCCAGCGGCTACCAATCCTGATGACGGCATTCGTTGAGACTCCTGTGCTACGACTAGGTGGTGACAATGGAGCAAAAAATAAAAGCAACATCACCCAGGTACGACCTTCTGTGAGCATTGCTGATCCAGACTTTGATGATAGAAATCATTCTCATACCTGCCAAGTTACAGCATTATCGAACTTGGTCGAACTGTCACCTGATTTTGTAGACCAATTCTTTGAGAGCCTGTCTGATATGATGTTCTCCCCCGAACAGAAACAATAATTTTAGAAAAGCATTCTGACACACAGCGTTCCCATGAACTCTGAATTCGGCCTTCAGTTTTGATCAACAAAAACTGTTGAAAAGCGCTGGAACTCTATTCCCCCGTTCACTGAAATTTTTTTTTTTGAATTGAACACTTTTTCAAAATATTTACCTTTTTCTGGCACGAAATTCTTTGCTTAAAGTAGACCTATTCATAAAGAACAGAAGCTTCTATTTTTAGGTAAATCTAGAGACATAATAACTTTGCATCTGCCTCTAGCACATTTTACAACAAATGCATTTATATGTAATGAAATTATCTCGCACTTCTTTTCTGTATTAACAGATATTTCATGTGTAATTTTTTCGCAAAATCGTTCACAGATTACATATGCTATAATTTTGAATGATTTCTATGCTTAAAGACGAACAGTACATTCCATGTATTTCAAATACACCATTTCAAATGCATATATGTATTTTGGGGTGGGTAATGTTACACATGCATCTTTTGCTATAGTTTTTAGTAAATTGATGGACATAAATTCGTGGAGTGGGTGTCGCGTTCTAATCTAGGACCCCGATCAATACTGTGACCTTATGCCCCTATACGGCTATAATCCATTTATTCCCCTATAATGGCATAAACGATCAAGAGTGATATTTCAGAAACTCGTCTCTGGCCTAACACGATCAGAGCCACATTTCAGAATCTCTTCCTCTGCAGCTTCCTCTGTAGCTCATTAGAGCAAATGACACAGCAGAAGCCACTATCGAAGATTCCTAGATTACACTCCGAGTTCTTCATCAAGATAAAGCTCAGCAACCAGGGAAATCCCCGCTTGCTATGTTTTGATTAGTAATAGAACTCTAATGAGCACTGAGAGACTATCACTTCCTAGTGACATCTTTATTGACGTCTTATGTCCAAAAACGTACGTTAAACCAGGCACCTTTCAGGTATAAATATTACCAGCGTTGCCTTAAGCAAATGCTGATGTTACTACTGCCGCTACTGCTGTCTCAACGACATCGGTGATAGCGATGGTGTGGTGAACATAGGAGCAGAACAGCTGTCCCCTGCAGAGCCCAGCAGATACAAGCTGCCCACGGACGCTGCCCCTCCTCCTCCTCGACGCGCTGAGAGAGACGCTGTCTTTTCTCCTGCCGAGAAAATCCAGCTCCGGCGTTTCCAGCCTACTCTTGCGAGTGACTGGGTTATCGAGTCCTGGAAGGAGATACAAGATCTCCAACATTCTATTCCAGAGGTATGGTGTTGACTAAACCCTTAGAGAGAATTCTTGAAGCAAACCTTGGCAAAACCAACTTAACTAAAACTGCTACTTACTTACTCCCTCCCAAGTATTAGGCTTAGGTCAGGTACACTGGGGTAGGCGTAGGTAGAAGCACCAGTTGAGTACGTTAGTTGAATGTATATATGAATGTATATATTTTATTCATTTTAAACCATTGTATGGCTAAGAAACCATATCAATGCTTTTACAGTATTATTTCGCAATCCTCATTTTACTGTATGCACTTTTTATAATAACTAGTCTTGCAATTGTGGCAATTCATTTTCTCTTGCACGAGAAGAAATACTGTTCAATAAATAATACCTTTTTATTGAAAACACCCGTCTCTCTATTCTCTGCACTTTGGTGAAAGTAATCTGCACAAAACTGACTGAGTGAAATAACTGTCTATTGTTTCACACGACTCTAGAGATTGACTCTTATTCTAAGGAGCAAAGTTGTCATGTTTATGCGGTTGTTGGAAAACTGAATCCCTTCTTGTCTGTACCAGGGAAGCTGATCACTTCCTATTCAGTCAAGAAAGTTTCCAGTGACCTCTGAGCTAGTTGGTAACAAACCCAATTAAGTTTAGCATAGTCAGTGGGGACCTGGAAGATCCGTACTTCTACGTCCATACTACTGTTTATGTTATTCCAATGCGCAGGGCCTATTGGGAAAATAGGAACTACACTACAATTGAAGCGACTTGTATCAAGTTTGACAATGCAATTACTTAAAGGAAACACCTCTAAAGAACAAATTGTTTTGATTGAGACACTGTGAAAATGTGGTTCTGGAACTCACAGCCGCCTAACTTGGCAATGTTCTTAGAAGGTCACATACAGGTATGTACTATGCATTTGTTTTGGATATACCATTTGCATGAAAATACACATAACACAGGGTGCAATATTACTGATGTGGTATCTTAAACCCATTGTGAGTTCCAAGTCAGAGTTTGCCCATTCAGGTACTGCATGGTTGCCTCTTTATGATCATCCATTTAGCATCTGGACATTTTGACAGGCTTTATTGGCAACATTTGTCTGGGGAAAACTGCAGATGTGTGGTATACTGAAAATTTCAGAACCCTGATTCACGTCAAATTACCATTTGATTCCAAAATTAGTTTCTACTGGGACTTGGAGTGATGCCCTTTGATATTTAAACTACTGCAGAGGACTGATATTCAGATCACTCCATGAATCATTGTGTACTGGAAGACTGTTTCTTTTTATTTGGAATGCAAATGGCAACAGTTCAAAACTATTTCTTAACTATTTTTCAGAGTGACGATTGGGTGTAGGAGTGTAAGGGAAGTCATCCCAATGGACAGACTACTAATTCATTGAACACACTTTTAGAAGAAAGGTATAGCCTTATTTATAGTTTGGCGAATGGGAAACTCAGTCACAAACGTGGCAAATATTCTGTCCTCTTCATTACATCCTATGGCACTTGTAAAAAGACAGATGGGATATTTCATTTGATTTATCAGAGCATCCACTCCCTCAATCTCTAAATAAGGTGCTTACAGCCCGATTCATAAAACTAAATTGCGCTGGCAAAAGGCCAGATTCTGAGAATCTGGCCCTTTGCGAGTGCGATTTTTGCATGTGGGATTCATCATTCCAAATGCTAAAATCGCTATTTGCGAAATCGCATATTTGGGAGGAATTGGATTTAAGGAATCTCTATTAGAGATTCCTTAAATGCAATTCATGAACCAATTTCAAAATGCGAATTCGCAATATTTGCTCGCTATTTACCATGAAGTCTGACTTCGTGGTAAATAGCGAAAAAGTAGAAAAAAGCACTTTAGTGCATTTTTCTCTGTTGCATGTTACACACACACATGTCCTTTGGACATGTGTGTGTGCAACACCTGTGTAAATTTGCATTTCAGGGGTGCTACAGGGTGTCCTTTGGACACCCCTGGCACCCTTGAAATCGCTATCTTATTTGCGATTAGCAATTAGCTAATCGCAAATAAGGAATGTGTAGGAATCGCAATTTGTTTTGTGATTCCTACATGAATCCCGTTTTGCGAGTCTGTAATAGCGATTCCTTATGAATCACTATTAAAGACTCGCAAAACGGGTCTTTGATGAATCTACCTGTTAATCTTTGTTGAACGTGTGCTTTCTTGATGAACGTTTTGGAGAATTACATTTCTGTGTAATTACATCTATCATTTTATCACAAAGCAATGTATACAGTCCAGCAGTGCTAAACAACAAACACACGAATTGTAAGGCTGAGCTAAGTTGAATGCTCGCTTTAGTTCACAGTTCCTCCTGTGCAATCTTCTATTTTGCTGCATTCTCGAGAAAATAGAGAAAATTCACATTTGAATGGCTGTAATTCATAATATTATAATCAATTTGATCTTACTGACATGCCAACATAAACAGGTTACATATATATGGATAATATGGCCTTAAACGGGTGACATTACCCATAGCTTGTAGACTGTTCCCTTCAGAAGGTGTGCATGTAAAGTTTTTTTTTTCATAGGCAGTGCTCCACATATGACAAGATTAAGTCCTAGTTTCATTTTCATATATGAACCATTCTCAATCCCAATATGTGCACATTGCGTCAATAAAAAAACATTTCAATTACCTTTTCGGACAACATTCTAGTTTTATGATGAGCTCTTAAGAGCAAAAAACATACTCCTCCGCAAAGCAGAAACATCACACCAAAGAAGAAAGAAAGAGTATCTGAATAGCACTAGAGCAAACAACCGCTGACTGCAATAATTACATTAAATTATTGAACCCTTATTAAAAATCTCTTATAAAGCATGCTGTCCTTAGTCAGAAATCCTACGCACTAAGTGGATGCCAGGAGGGGTTTTAACATCATGCTTTTCTTGTTTAAAGTACACAGGAAACATATAGCCGAGATACCCGCCACCCCCTCTCAACACAATCCCCAAAAGGAGTGAAACCGGAAACAGTTCTTGAAGTTTTTGGAAGTGGGATGGAGTGACCATCCCGGCCGTATTTATTAAAAACAAAATTAAAACATTAAACGTTTCATGTTATGTACAATTTCATTACCATATTGCGATGTTTGGCTAACCTTAACAGATTCTCTAATACAGAGGTTCTCCTAGCCGAACTAGCAACCTACAAAACATTTCTTGACATATTGAAATTGTACAACCTAACGTTTAAGGGCCAACGGCAAGGTCATAACCGGTGTCAAGATCCCTAACCGGACTTACCCCTCCCACTTGGGATGGGCGACAGCACGGAGGCGTACCTCAAGTGCAACTACTACCAATTTCCCTTGACTTGACGGGGGCACCTAAAATTCGACGCCAGTTAAAGGTCGTTCGAATACTCGTGTGAGGTATCTAGAAGGTATCGTGTCCCTTATCCCAACCCCACACAACTTACCGCATCTGCCGTCGCAGATGTCACTGGCCCCGGGAAATTCCCCAGGAGGGGGCTGTAACCCCTCCTACAAAGGAAGGGGCCTTGACCGCCTTTCCTTTACTTCCGGCGACCCATCCTTAGAAGGGACCGCCTCCCCATTGAGGGGCCAATGGCCACCTCTCCCGAGCGCTCCCATCCGTGTTGGGTGACGCCCACTCATAGGGATCTACTAATTAGTGCTCACCGATCATGACCTTACCGCCTACCAAAATAAATACGACAGTGCTAATCAACCTAAGAATACATTGGTCACTATGACCGAAAGAGCATACATCAAAATTCGACACTAACTGAATATCTTTAATGGTAAACATACTCAAAACGAACATTCTTTATTAACTCAAAATCATCATGGCACTACAACCTGGAAACGAAAACAAAACAAGATTAATCAACTTTATTATACACAACTGGCTGTCTTCAGGGGCTGGTGGGTGGGTCAAAATTGGCTCTTCGTTCTGTCCCGAGCTCACGTGCAGCGAGGAGGTGCAGCTTCAGAGCACAAGAACAAGAGGATGTCTTCTGGTCTTGCGTCCCTTTTTATCCGTCTTCAGGGCGGGCGTATACCCGCCCCTGCCTGCCCCTGAGGGCGTGGCTGGCTGCGTCGGTGTCTAGGCCAGCCCACTCTAGGGCGGGAACGAGCGCGCCCCAGCTACGCCGCTTCGGGCATACCAGCTGAGACGCGCCTCCCGCCCAAAATGGCTTCCCGGGGGGATCGAGGCACTCGTCCATAAGTTCGGGGGGACCGATTCGGTCGCCCCTTTCCATATAGCCGAGATACCCGCCACCCCCTCTCAACACAATCCCCAAAAGGAGTGAAACCGGAAACAGTTCTTGAAGTTTTTGGAAGTGGGATGGAGTGACCATCCCGGCCGTATTTATTAAAAACAAAATTAAAACATTAAACGTTTCATGTTATGTACAATTTCATTACCATATTGCGATGTTTGGCTAACCTTAACAGATTCTCTAATACAGAGGTTCTCCTAGCCGAACTAGCAACCTACAAAACATTTCTTGACATATTGAAATTGTACAACCTAACGTTTAAGGGCCAACGGCAAGGTCATAACCGGTGTCAAGATCCCTAACCGGACTTACCCCTCCCACTTGGGATGGGCGACAGCACGGAGGCGTACCTCAAGTGCAACTACTACCAATTTCCCTTGACTTGACGGGGGCACCTAAAATTCGACGCCAGTTAAAGGTCGTTCGAATACTCGTGTGAGGTATCTAGAAGGTATCGTGTCCCTTATCCCAACCCCACACAACTTACCGCATCTGCCGTCGCAGATGTCACTGGCCCCGGGAAATTCCCCAGGAGGGGGCTGTAACCCCTCCTACAAAGGAAGGGGCCTTGACCGCCTTTCCTTTACTTCCGGCGACCCATCCTTAGAAGGGACCGCCTCCCCATTGAGGGGCCAATGGCCACCTCTCCCGAGCGCTCCCATCCGTGTTGGGTGACGCCCACTCATAGGGATCTACTAATTAGTGCTCACCGATCATGACCTTACCGCCACAGGCCCGGATAGTTGACCGGCTATCCGGGCCCCCCACCAAAAACTCCTAGCTAAAGGTCATGTTCCAACGTTTTCAACCATGCTAAGAAGTCTCCTATGAGTAACTCATTTCCCACCCGAGACAAATGCACACCATCCCCCATATACATACTGTCATCATTAATACAACCGTGCGGGATAGAATGCAATGTCCTGGAACGGAACAACCTACTCGTTTTATTATTAAATTTCCTAACAGAATGGTTCAAAGCAGGGATCGAAATAGCCCCCCGCCACACTTTTCGTGGGATCATATGAGACCACGCAATTATGCACCCCGGAACTTTCCTCGCCAACCAACTTTACGGTGGAAAGCATTGCCTCCAGGAGAAGTCGTCTACCGGTGGTGACCAAATCATTGCCCCCTAAATGTACTATGACTATAGACGGCGGTGACCTCATCCGCCCTAACAAACCCTCAAAATAAGCTTGAAACTGGTCAATACAGAGACCGCCCCTTCCGTAGAAGGACATCCTGTACCCGTATTCCCCAGCTACGTGAATCATGTCACCTGCTTTGAATACGTCTGCGGCACGCCTCACGTATGAGTGGCCCACGACCCACACCTCCTTTCTCACAGCCGGTGATGTCTGACCGCTGGCCCGGTGTTGGGTCGACTGCATAGTCCGCCCCGCCTCGAAGGCTTGCGTAACTGAAAACCAAACAAAAGACAAGAAGCGTGAGTACATTGTTACAGCTTCACAACATGTGCAACCGCACATACCTCTTATAACAATTGGAGGACCAACGCCCCACTCGTTTTACTTGTTCCACATTCAGACCCCTGGCTGCAGCTTCAGTGGCAGCCCCTATCCGAAAGGAGTGGGTCCCAAACTCACACGGGTCCAAGCCTGCTGCGGAAATTGACATCGCGAGCACCCGCTGAAACTGAAACTTTGTCAGTGGGGTGGCGTCCGCGTGTCTCAACATTGTCCCCCCCCATGCTGCCACCCTTCGTGCTAGGTAATCCTCTAAACACCTCACCGGACACATGGAGGACCCTGGAATCCTGCGAATGACTATGCAGTCTCCCACCCCACTTTGATCGGTTTTCGACTTGACAAAGGATACCGTCATAGTCTCACCCCTGATCTGAACGTGTTCCCGGCACAAACCCCCCGCCACGTCCCGCTTGTTCCTTGCCACCAGCTCACTTATCCTCATAGCCCCGTGAAATGCAAGCGTAAAAGCGGCTCGGAACAAACAGGCCTCGAACTGAGACGAGCATATGTCGGGGAGTGTGGCCAGCAACTGGGACAACCTATCCAGACCTATCGGGTGCCTCTCATCTACTCTGCGACCCTCAAGGCGTTGCCACCCACGCAGCGCTTTCTGTACAGCAAAAGACACTGTCGGGTCCTGGATATTATGAGCCCTGGCAACAAAGGAGATGGCAGCACGATGCCTCTGGGCTGTAGCCACCGACTTCCCAGCCCTACGCAAGGACATCAGAAAATGTACCACCCAATCCTCGTGGCCCCAAAGTCCCCCTCTCTCCGTCCCCAAAAAGGCCAAATAAGCCCGAAACGCCCCTTCGTATGCCTTCCTCGTCCTTGGTGCTAGACTCTCTCCCACGAGGTAACGAAGTTCGGGGCACCGAGAGACCAGAGAGCTTCGGGAAAGGGTGCTGGCTCGGGATCCGCTGAGGGAAGGAAACCCGAGAAAGCCTGCATTTGAAAACGAGACAGTGCATCAGCAGCCTGATTCAACACCCCCGGGACATGTTTTGCTCTGAATACCACGTTCAGTTGCATACACAATAAGACAATTTCTTTAAGCAGCCTCAAAATCATTTTACAGCGTGCTGCCTGACTATTAATGCATTCTACAACGGTCATATTGTCAGACCAGAATATGACAGAATGATTTTTAAATCCATCGGGCCAGGATCTGAGGGCCACCAAAATAGGAAACAGCTCAAGGAAAGCAATATTACTCGTCAGCCCCCCATCGTGCCACCATGTTGGCCACTTTTGTGCTGACCATTTCGTGCCGAAGATGGCGCCGAAACCCATGCTTCCCGCCGAATCCGTCCATAGACCAAGCTCTTCAGAGGTCAAGGCCGGTTTGTTCCAGACGACTCGACCATTGAAATCCGCCAAAAATGCCAACCAAATACGCATGTCTTGGCGGACCTCGGCCGATAACCTTGTGCGATGGTGACCCTCCTTTAGGCCGACCATCGCCTGTGCAATCGACCGGGAGAAGGGGCGGGCCATCGGGATCACCCTTAAGGCAAAATTCAACTTCCCCACCAATTGCTGTAATTGATGCAGCGTAACTTTAGATGCAGTGCTACACATTTGCAAGGCTGTCTTGAATTTCGATACTTTGGAAGCTGGTAAACGAAAACAACCCTCACTAGAGTCCAACTCGATCCCAAGGAACTCGAGGCAAGTCGTGGGACCCACTGTTTTACCTGGTGCCAACGGCACGCCAAATTGATTCATTAAAACACAAAATTCAGTCAAGGCCCGGGCACATTCATCATCCCCAGCGGCCCCAAGGAACAGAAAGTCATCGAGGTAATGCATCACATTCCGAGAACCTGTTTTCTTCGTGTAAACCCATTGCAGAAAACTACTGAATTTCTCGAAATAAGCACAAGATATCGAGCACCCCATTGGCATACACCTGTCCATGTAATACAAACCTTGAAACATGAATCCCAATAAACGTTGGTCATCCGGGTATACCGGGAGCAAACGGAACGCTGACTCGATATCTGATTTCGCCATCAGCGTCCCGGGCCCCAGGCGATTCAAAATGGCTACGGCCTCATCGAATGATGCGTACCGCACCGAACATATTTCTGGATTAATTGCATCGTTTACAGAAAGGCCATGAGGGGCCGATAAATTGTGAATCAATCGAAACTCACCCGGGTCCTTCTTGGGGACCACCCCTAAAGGAGAACAAACAAAGTTCGGTACCGGGGGGGCAGGAAACGGGCCGGCTACCCGACCTCGGCTAACCTCTTTCCGGATCTTATCCTGTACTACAGTGGTATGCTGCAAGACGGAAAGTTGATTTTTGCACGTCCCGACACCCTGAAAGTTACCCACCGGGATGCGGAAACCATATAAAAAACCGTTTCGTAGCACCCCAGCAGAAGTACGATCAGGGTATTCGCTGAGCCAGGGAGTCATCGCCAGGGTATCAATCGGGGTTGGTAGAGGCGCCCCTCGGACTATATTAGACCTGTTTAGCGCCTCCTCTCCCCCCATTTTCACCCGATTTGGCTCTGCACGAGGACTCAGGATGGGGTGCCCCACAACCACTACATTCGTGTTTGAACTTACAAGATCCCGGGGGCCTAGTACATTTGCTTCTGTTGAAATTGAAACAGAACCCCCTCTTTCCTGTATTGCCGGCGGGTCTCGGGTAATCGTCCGTACCCGTACCCGACCGAAAGGGCGTCCCCCCATTTTGGCGGGAGGACTCACTAACAACACTCCCCACCAATGGCACTTTCAACATTCCCGACTCTTTCATCTTATTCCATGTTAAAGAATCGTAACAGTCCCATGTTAAACTTTTGTTATGCTCCATCGCTTTCCTGAAAAGATTGTCATAACAAAACCATTGGTTCCCTTGGTGTGATGTCGAGTACCCCATAATTCGTGACTGATATACTGGAAATTCCGGGAGCAAATCAGGCCTACGTTCCCCCAAAATTGCCGTGAAAATTCCCCAAGCGTTACCCCAGTTACCAATATTTTCATTCACTTTAAAGGCGGCCATTTTTGCGCGCCAAACACTCGGATGCATCAGATCCTTTTGACCCTTAACAGTTTCCACCTCATAGTGATCAACGAGCAGGGAGAAAATGTTTACGTATTCCCCAGCCCAAATCTTTTCCTTTATTGGCAAAGGAACATGTTGCCCCAATCTTTCCCTACGAGAGGGTGTTGACTCATCCCTTGCAATCGGCAATGGCCGCTTACCTGCACCGGACGCTGCTTCCGTCCCTTGGGGCTTGTCTGTCGCCGCATCCGGCGCGGGCACCTTGGCTGTATCATGTTTCTCGCGCAACTGCTTCATGAGAGCTTGCGCTTCGGTAGCCATGGCGCCCCCCTTACTGTCCCCCAACCATGCTGCCAATTGTGCCGCCAACTCGGGAGGCATATCTCCGGCAGGCGTCGGGGTGACTATCACGGGAATCGGAATCCCCTCATCCGGTACCGGGGCCGGTACCGGGGCTGGCGCCTCGAGCGGAGAACAGGGAACCGGGACGTCTCCCCCGACCGGCCCCCTTCTCGGCTTCTTTGGCCTTCCTCCGGCCGGTGGACGCCCCGATCCCTCCTCGCCGTCTCGCTCCGCCAACCGCTTCTTAATTTCGGACATGTCCTTCATGAGTGCCCGAACCAACTGGTCAGTCGACATTCTCTTTGCTCCTTTCTTGGGCATCCTTTCGACGAAGTATCTAAAAGACAAAGAGAGAGATTAAAACGCTCAAAATTGGCTCTTCGTTCTGTCCCGAGCTCACGTGCAGCGAGGAGGTGCAGCTTCAGAGCACAAGAACAAGAGGATGTCTTCTGGTCTTGCGTCCCTTTTTATCCGTCTTCAGGGCGGGCGTATACCCGCCCCTGCCTGCCCCTGAGGGCGTGGCTGGCTGCGTCGGTGTCTAGGCCAGCCCACTCTAGGGCGGGAACGAGCGCGCCCCAGCTACGCCGCTTCGGGCATACCAGCTGAGACGCGCCTCCCGCCCAAAATGGCTTCCCGGGGGGATCGAGGCACTCGTCCATAAGTTCGGGGGGACCGATTCGGTCGCCCCTTTCCATAATGATTGTTAGTAGTTTATCAAGCCCACCCATAGTACATCATAACCAAAATCAAAGTAAATATTGTCAGCTTCAGGGTGGTGTGGAAGAAGACAGGAAAGGTCAAGTTTGACAACATTTGTCTAAGCCTCTTTTATGAATTTGCACAAATTCAGGCAGGAGTGTTTTCTGTATAAAAAGTTACAATTTGTTGTTTTGTTTGCTAGATCTTGAACACAAGTGCCATCTGGAGAAATGTGCTCTAGGTGCAATGAGACAGACATTTATGCCTTAAGTAACAAGGCATGTTTGAGGGTTGACACAGAATATTGTTGCCTTGATTAGTTCATTCTTTCATGGTCCTTTTAGTTTGAATGATCAATTTATGATTCAAGGTGGGAAAAGAATAATAAATTGCTTTTAGTTATTATTGACAACCTATGTAACAAAGAGGTAATGTTGTCAATATAGGACCAGTTATTTCTCACTGCTTGCACATTTACGAGACTAACTCGCTTAGTGGAACATTTCACTACAAAGCGAACCTGGAATGTTTCATGGAAAATGTTGTGATACAGTGTTTTCTTAATACTCTATCTACTGGTAACATGCTAAACCAATATGAATGATCCTGCTGTTGTGCTACAAGGATTTCCAAAGTCTCCCTCAACAATTGATATTTGCAATAGGTAATGTCTGTTTTCGAAAGTACAAATCTCTACTTCATTACCTTGTTGTCAAATTAGGTTAGCCAACATTGTTTGTCATATTCCTGTGACCACACCTTGAGTGAAGTGTGCTGACATCATTGGTAGAAGTATCTCATAAACTAAGGAAAAGAATCGAAGCCATCCTAATTAGAATCTTAAGAGTACATCTTAACAGCCCTAATTAACAATAATGTAGTCTTGGAAAGCGACAGTAGGGCAACTTCTAACCAAAATCTTTAACATGGCACTAGGGATATCCCAGACATTGAAAGTCTGACAGAATGCACAGGTTAAGTAAGTCTGCTAGACTCAGTTGCTTGTTGGAAATGGAAGAGGAATTAAGGTACTTTCAATGTTTGTTTTGGTCAGGATTTAAAGTCTACACTTTCTGTCATTAAATTGAATGAAGTAATTAAAACAATTGTGGGTAATCAAGCAAACGTAGGTGCATTTATCTATTTTAGGATGATTGAGGAGACTCCTGAACATGCCAGAAGAGGAGATTATGTAGCAGCTGGGGACTGTGACAGGTGCAAAGATGGAACGTCTTTGATATTGCACATCCATTAAGAAATCTAATATTGAAAAAAATAGCTTGAGGATTTGGGGCTGTGGCAAGACTCCAACGGAGTTCAAAATATTATGAGAAGTCTGAGGGTATTTGGTTTATCTTTATGGAGACATATATTTTCAACTAGACTTATAGGATTGGAGTAATAGTATTGCATGACCGACTTTCTAGGGTCTTCTCTTTCTTCTTTTTCTATATTATCCTATGTAGTTTCTAGTTCTAGTCTTGCTCTTTCTCTCTTAGGCCCTGAGTATGGGCGCCTGTAATAGGCATTTCACATTT
Source organism: Lissotriton vulgaris (assembly GCF_964263255.1). Lineage (NCBI taxonomy): Eukaryota > Metazoa > Chordata > Amphibia > Caudata > Salamandridae > Lissotriton > Lissotriton vulgaris. Next base: position 422,296,909 of record NC_141687.1, read on the forward strand.
ATTGCTCCTGACAAAATCGGATACTCTGGGATGTGGAATGTATCCTTTGTAAAAAAAACACATTACAAGAATAACACATTGAAAATCCACAAGTCACAGAAATAACTAGGCTTTTCCCCTGTTAAATTCTGCCAACTTGAGCTGACAACCTGCAAAAATGTAATAGGTTGCAGATTTTATCACACCCAGTACTTAGTGGGAGGAATAAAGACCACATAACAAATCTGTAAAGAACAAAACTGAGTATCAAATGACAATGTGCAGTCTGTTTCATAACACCCAACAGTAGCAATTTGTGTATAAGGAAGATGAATAGTACACTCTGTACATTGTCATTTGATACTCATTTTTGTTGTTTACAGAGTTGGTCCCTGATGAACGGACACCTGTTCTGAAATGCATTGGGTATGGAAGGACAGAATGTAGGTATATAAACAACGGAAAAGCATAATTCTGTGATGTGAATAGAATGAATATATGTTAATGCATATTGTTGAACTTCTTTTAAAACAATACGTGCATGTGTATATGTTTCATGAGGATTTGAAATCGAAATATTTTCAATTACACAATAATACATTTAAATGCAAAGAACTAAGGGGGATATTCACAAGAACGTGTGTTAAACCTCACCAGAGTTTGTTAACACAACTTTTCACATTGCAGCCTATCGCGGGAATATCACGCTGTTTCAACGTGGAATTCACAACACGGTGGTACCATGCAATAGTCAGCCGATAACGCGGCCAATTTCCGCGAAACAACAATCTCGACGGAGATAAAAAAAGAACAACAACACTGAAAATTGTGCGATGAGCTCATTAGCGTAATTAAATGGTCTTCTGAAGACCTGTGAAGTACTCGGTGTGGCTGTGTGTGTGCCAGGGAAGCTGTATCAGCCCGGGCTGACACACATGATGTGGGGGGGATGGGGTGTTTGCGGTGAGCATTCGTTGCAGCAATGGTAAATGAAGGCAGGTAAAGGTGAGTGGAGGATAAGAACCCTCCGTATGGTGTGACTTCAGAGTGATAATGGCCAGTCGTCCATTGTCCATCAGAAATCCACACAGCACCCACTTTGGGGCTCGAAGTGCTGGGTAAAAAGATTATTGGCAAAGTCACTGCACTGCAGTCAATTGCACCCCCAGGTTCATCTACAGGACGTGCCCTTCAGCCATGCGCGGGGGATGTTAAGTAGGCTTGCACCCATCCTCCATGCAGTTGTTACCCCGGCAAGGCACCCTCTGGGGTCCTGCTCAGATGCTCACACCCGGTGGGGGGAGTGAAGGAAGAGGAGGGGGCCACTGAGGCCAAACAAAGCACGACTTTCCAAGTCATGGGAGGTTGTTTGGGCAGTAATATGAGCGCAGCCCCCCTACTTCCACTGCCCTAATGCCAGGAGTGCTACCAGCATCCCCAGCTCTCGTGTCCCCTAGGGCCAGGCCCCTCACCACCACTCCTGGGATCTGCTGCTTAGGGCAAGGCTTGCTCCGCCTGGCTGCTGGTGTCAACCACAACTCCAATGCTGCAGCTCATGCATCTCCCAGGATCGGGCCTCCAGGTGTCTCTGTGCCCCTGTTTACTTGCCCTGCTCTGCAGCCGATGTTAGCCAGCACTGCCGGATACATCTCCCCTGGGACCCAGCCTCAGGCGGCCTATTCAGGGACTGCCATACCATGCAGGGGAAACTCCGCTCCCCTACTGCAGCCAAGCCCTCAACCCCCACTGCTCTTGGCACCCCACCCAGACATTGGTCTTGTGTCTCCACCAGAAGACGGGGAAGAACAGGGGCACAAACCAGGCACCTGTGGGTCTTCCGGTGTGTCTCTTGGCTGTGTTCCCTTTCATGCAGCAGGTAGTCATCCTGCTTAACACCAGGAAAACCGTAACAAAAAAGAGAGTATGAGGGTCAAAAGGCATTTTAAAGACCAGCCCAAATTCACATCCCCAATAAACTTGATTATGAACAACACAACAAACCGGGGGTCTAGATGCCTCAATTAAGGCTCATCAACACACACTCTCCTTCTGGTAAAGTGTTTGTCTATGTCGCACCAAAATAAAGGGGAACTCAGACAGAAGAAACCTGAGTCTCTACGTGATATTTGGTAAGGATCAGCCTGTAACAGAATCTGGGTAACCATCAACTCTTCATGTGATCAATATTATCATTTGGTCAGCCAGTTCAAGGGATGGTGAGTCTCTTGATCATAGAGCACACCACGCTGGTATATATAAGGCTAGATCTCACCCAAATTCACTCTAAAGTGAGTAATGCTATAATTAACCACTAGAAAAAACAGGAAGGGAAACCAGTGCAAGAAATAGTGAGTGGTGAATTAAAATAAGGTGGTGTGCCCCAATATAGAACTTTTATTCAGAATGCGAACAACAACCCCCTAATTAAAAACAGAACAGTGCAAACTGCAGTTTAAACAAATAACTGCCAAAAAAGGGCCAACATGTTTCAGCCATGTGGGGCAATAGTCCCCAGGCTTTCTTCAGGGCCTCTGCTCTTTTACAATTGCTACTGCATTAGCAAAAATTAGCACATCTATGCTATGAATACTTGCTGTGATTAAGTGAAAACCAAAAAAATCAGATCCTCCACATCAAAGGATGCAAATGGCATCTGTTTGCTCTTAATTCGCCACACGATGTGTATTAAGAGCTGGTCGTGTTAATCTTTGATTACCCGGCCCTTAAGGTACCAGGGGCTATTTAAACTACAAGCGCCTCCATTATGACGCCATCCTGTAGTTCTTAAGGCAGTTCCCAGGAATCATGGGACAGGGAGCGCGTTGAACCACACACACGCCATTTTTAATGATGTCATTTTGTAGTTGCGCGTCTCGGAAACTCACTACTGGCGGTTTGCTCTTAGAACTATGCTTTATTATGCTACTTTCTAGGATGGACGGGAGGTACGAAGTATTCAATTTCGGGCCACACGAGAGGTGAGCGATTTTTGAATAACGAGAGAGAGGTGGAACACACTCGGGATTCGAAAATATTTAAAGGAGCCTCCTCTCCTAGTCAGGTGCCTCCCCCTAGACTCAGAGCAGTCTCGAGGTACCGACGGAGAGGTAGGTTCGAGAATATATCTGATGTTGACACACAATAAGACCAGCACACTAATATGACTTTCCTCTTCTTTAAACAAACTATCCAAGAGTATTGGTTTTTCCATCGTATCTTGTAAATGTTTATCAGATACCATACTAAGCACCAGAATCAAGTCTATTTGGCTGAGGAAACTGGCTAGAGGTGGAGCCACTTTTTATAGCAAACCTTTGTTGTTGGTGAGGTGGTGTTTGCAGTGGGTGTTATTTGAGTGACTATTAGTTGTCGAGGATAGATTGCCTTCTGGACAGTTTTTTAAGAAACAGAGATTTGTGCTGTAGGTCTCATGTGGAAATGTATTATCTCTTAAGTTCCATGGTTCCTCTCCTTGCATCTCATTGTTTTATCTTACTGTTTACAGAGCGGGGCCTCAACACTCTGAGCATGGTCCAGGTGAAGTGAGGTCCAGTTTCCCGGTCAAGCTGGGTGAGCGAATTTCAATTCATTATATGTGGCATGTTTATTTACCAAAGGGACTCCAATAAGGAACTGGAGACTTATAATTGTTTATTTTGATTTATTACAGATGCCATTTGCATCCTTTGAAGTGGAGGATCTGATTTTTTTGGTTTTCACTTAATCACAGCAAGTATACTATAGCATAGATGTGCTAATTTTCACTAATGCAGTAGCAATTGTAAAAGAGCAGAGGCCCTGAAGAAAGCCTGGGGACTATTTGCCCACTTGGCCGAAACATGTTGGCCCTTTTTTGGCAGTTATTTGTTTAAACTGCAGTTTGCACTGTTCTGGGCCCTTTTTGGCAGTTATTTGTTTAAACTGCAGTTTGCACTGCTCTGTTTTTAATTAGGGGGTTGTTGTCCGCATTCTGAATAAAAGTTCTATATTGGGACACACCACCTTATTTTAATTCACCACTCACTATTTCTTGCACTACTTTCCCTTCCTGTTTTTTCTAGTGGTTAATTATAGCATTACTCACTTTACTTTTCTAGAGTGAATTTGGGCGAGATCTAGCCTTATATACACCGGCGTGGTGTGCTCTATGATCAAGAGACTCACCATCCCTTGAACTGGCTGACCAAATGATAATATTGATCACCGTGAAGAGTTGATGGTTACCCAGATTCTGTTACAGGCTGATCCTTACCAAATATCACATAGAGACTCCGGTTTCTTCTGTCTGATTTCCCTTTTTTTTGGTGCGACAGAGGCAAACACTTTACCAGAAGGAGAGTGTGTGTTGATGAGCCTTAATTGAGGCATCTAGACCCCCGGTTCGTTGTGTTGTTTATAACCCCAGCAAAAGGCAGGTGTAAAATCCCTTGTGCTAGCGCAGTTTATCACCTGTTTTTGTTTCGCTTTGCAGATCTGGCAGTTCGTTGTGAAAGTTGAGATGTGTTTTTTTCGTATGGTTTGACGGGAACGCCTACTCTGCATCTCATTAGCAGTTATCACGTGAATACTGGTGTTGTCTGCAGTTTGCACCAGCTTGTGATTGGGGTGTTAATTCTATACCCACTTTTGATGCGTTAAATTTGGAGTTAAATCCTTGTGAATATGTCCCTAAGAGTGTTAACATTTGGGTTTGCAATAGTGCACAATGGAACAAGTACACTATTGTTTTACTAGTGAGATATGATTTTGATGATGGGCTTAAATCTTCACACCATGCAGAACATTAAGCAGATCTGTAAAATCGCCCATATTTTGAAGCTATTACGATCTGTTGTTAGTGGTATTCAGGTGTGTAAGAAATGCAATAGCTCTGAAAAGCTGAATGTGATCAACACCATATTAAACCTTGAATACCATTCAAAGAAGTGTTTGGCAATTATGTATCCTAATGAAGTGTACCAGTTAAATACCTCATCTGACATAGAATTTTAAATCAGTGTCTTCACAACTATACAGCAACCTTTGATAAGGCATGGACAATCAGGCCATATCGATAACACTGAGTAGTTTACCTTTACACATATTACTGAAATGTGCTGAATGTGGTACACCATTAGAACAAATCTTACAATCATAGTGCAACTTAAGCTAGTTATAAGTGAGTGACCCACACATTATATTCTACAACATTAACTCATTCAAAAAAATATTTACACTTTAGAAAACCCCAGATTATATAGAAATTGTTGATTGCACTACGTGAGAACTCTTTAATGTCAGTATGTGCACGGAAATATGCAGGTGAATATTGTGTTGTAATAAGAAGCTTACGTTTTTGCATATATTTTGTAAACAGGTCTTGGATTAAAGCCACAACCTATTTGAAACATTTGTGTTCAGCTCACATTAGTTGTCCTCAGTCTTTACCTTGTTTAAATGAAACATTGCTTGCACTTAAAACTTCTCTAGTAGCTAATGTGTACCCCACATAACTTTAACCATACTAAATCAGACTTGTCTCCAGTACTGTTTTATACAAATGTGCACACATGAACATATAGTCAATCTATGCTGTATATGTTTGTGGGCCCATTACCAATGACTTTATTTCTTAAAATTATCTAACCATTTTTAGAATAATTTTAGGAACGGTCGGTTGGATGGTGTTATCAGTGATGTCGCCAGTGATGTCATGTGAGGTATCATGAGTGATGTAATGTAAACTGTCCCTGAGTGATTTAATATGTGAGGTCATTAATAGGACATGGAGAGGGTGCAAGTATTAGCTAGCTCAGTAAACTATAACTGGAGAATTTCCGTGTCTTTTTTGTTTTTAAATGTTCGTTATTTAACTATAATGTCACATTGACCTTTATTTTTTCAGTACATTTGTGAGGTTTTTGTTACCATAAGGTAAGATCTTATTACTATGCCTATCAATAATTTCACTTCAACCGTTGTTTCTTTTTGGTACATTTCTGTGGGTTTGATCATATTCAGCCAACTCTCTTCTGAGCACAGCTTTTGATTGTGCGTAGTGGGAGGTGCGGGCCTCGCCCTGAGCTCCGTCCCGCCACAAGCAGCCAATCCACCACTGCTCATATTGTTCTGACATGTGCAGCAGAAGATTGTTTCTCCCCTACCCCCATAATGTGGCAAACCACTGTTAAACCAGGCCCAGTGGAAGGTAGCCAGCAGGGTCTGGCCAGGCACCATTCCCTGGGCATAATGCCCCGCAGGCTGCCATCCCCCTGCTGCACATTTCCTTAAGCCTTGCATAGTGCAGAGATGCTCACAGGGGCTTTATGTCCAAACACCCTGTAGTTGGCCAACTGACTGGCACTTCCTCAGCCCTACTAGCTTATCAGAGTTACTGTTCTGTGAGGAAATGTAGAGATTTTAATATAATTTCGCTTTTTCTTCAATCGATGAGCAATAGTGGGTTTCTTTAGAAAACTATATACATCACTTGCTCAGTTAAAAGTGAGCACCTCAATCAGCATAAATAACAAAACTAAATGCAATGAGATAACTTACTTGATCCCCAGATATACCGGCATTGGTTGTCTCTTGTCTTGCATTCTCCATTGTAGCATCGTCCCTGGGAAGAACAGTACATGATCACAATGTAAGCATTTAATAGTTGACAAAAACTGCTAATGTGATCTAATTTTTTGTAATTTTAAGCTTCATGAAGTCTATGAGTCCATCCAATCTGTTGATTTCAGGGAATATCGCTTGCCAGAAAAATATCAGCACAAGGCACAAAATTAAAGGCATGGCACCACAAATCTGAAATAGGTATGTAGATCTAAAGGACTGTAGCACACCCTTAGAAGGAGCTCCAGGTTATTAAATGTGCTAAATCCTAATCTAAGGGCAAACTCCATACATCTCAGGAAAACCCCTAAAATGATACTGCTCTGGCTCGGTTAGAAGCGAATTTCAAATTAACATGGGTAGTGAATAAAGAATATTAACTGGGAGCCACCTCCAGTCCTTTTCTCAGTGCCCTTAAACGTACACTTTGCAAGATGCCCTCAAGGTCCCAGTGTTAATGACTGGTAACCCTGCCTCCCCCGATTTATCTAAGCCCCTGGTATCACTAACTCAGCGGAGGAAGGGAATGGAATAACCATAGAGGGTAAAGGGGACTTCGTAATGAGGTCAGTGTGACAATGACATAGCCAATTGGCGCAGTAGTTATGGGATAATGGCAGGAAAAAAATGCCACAGAGGCGGTATGGGCAAATAGAACAAAACAGACAGAATAAGGGCTCATGACAGAATGGGTAGTGTGACAAGAGGGCAATAGCTCTATTGAAGAATAGTACATTGGTCTAACAGGGCACCAAACAATAGCAGACTGGGATAACGTCAAAATGAGGCAATGGAACAGTGGTACGATAGTACAGTGTTACAAAAGGACAAAGAAGTCTAGGCACAGTGTGATAGGTTGACCCTGACACAAGTTGATCAAACCAATGCAGATTGTATTGGACTGGAAAACCCTCCAAGGTATGCACAGTACCTGATTGGAGTCGCAGGCATAACCATCTTGTTTACGAAGATTTGGAGGACACTGCAAAAGGAAAAGAAGAAACATTTGAGAGTAATGAGATTTAAAGTGCACCTTGGAGAGGCGCCAAAACTAAAATCTCCATAACTCCATCTCTCTCTCTTTGTGAACTCCCTAAAACCGTGCTGAAACCAGTACTCGGCTCTTTTACCCATTTTGTGACCTGATTGTTGCAAAGATGAACGAAAATATGAATTAGTGGTCATTGGAACCCACCCACAGATGCATATAAACCGATGCCAATGGAAACAACCAAGCAGGGTAATTCACCTATTTGTGACCTAAACTAAAGGTCGCTCGTGCTTGTCAAGGATTAAGATTGTGCTCTGTATTCACCGTTAGAATTAGAAATGCATGTGGAACTGGATATTTAATTTTACATTGTTTCAGATTTGTCAGGAACTGTAGATGCGTGAGCGATATTTGAGCAGTCAGCCTTAATTCAATGGGAACGGAAAAGACACACAGAAACAAAGTCAGCACCATAAATGTTTTGATAAAGAAATAATTCACAATATTCTTGGCAAATGTTCATAATTCGCAATATTCTTGGCAAAGGTTCAGGCATTACCCCGCCCACTATGTTACATAACACAGAAGATAAAATATCCTAACATTTCGTATATCAAAATTGACTAACTTTCATGTTTAACACGTATCGAGGAATTGCTCTTGACAAAATGGAATAATGATTGGGGCATAAAAAGCAGACACGGTTTGATTTCAAGGATATATATTATTTATTTTCCAACACGTGTTAATGTTTTTTTAGAACAATAGAACACCTGAAACAAAATAAGAGTCTGTTTTCAAATATTGACCCAATAACCTTTGTGCTACCAATGGTTTTACCTGTAGGTTGATTGACATCTTGATTTCCTATCATGACTTAGAGGGGCACATTAGGCAGCTGACAGATATCTCCTAGACATCTCCTGAGACTGGCCACAGAGTTACTACAGGACAATACATACATCTATGACTGTTTACTGTGTGCATACACCTCACATACGGATGTGTCCTAGTCACAAATTGAGGCAACCTGTTGACCTTTCCTTTCGCCTAGTTTTGAAATATTGCTACACTGCTTTGTGCTTCTTGATGCAATATCACGTTTTTAACAGATGTGCAGCTCTGGGAGGAAACGGGGGGGGGGGGTATCTGTGGTGTTACACTCTCCTAAATGTGTGTTCTGAATTGAATAGTTGGGTACAGGTGCTTTTGCGACGGGTATGGTAAAGCCTCTGTCGGATTTCACCCTGGATTTGTACCCACACACTCTCTGTCCCTCTTTCCTCCCTGCCTTAAAACTTTGTTAGTTTGAAAACTATTGTGTTTTAAGTACCCGCTAGAAATTTGCACTCCTCTCTCTCCTCTCTCTCTCTTCTTTCTTATAATGTATTTTAACAAGCTATGCCAGCTCGTTTGTTGGGAAAAACTGAAGCTTACACCCCCAATCTTACTGACCAGGCTGCATCCCTGGTTTTAAATCTCTCAGTATTGCAGCACGTCATTGTACCACATGAAGTATTCGGAGCCCTAGCTGATTTTCAGGGTATTGCAATCTGTCTTTTACGAACTCGCACCAATTTACTGCTTGGTTTCTTTTTTCTTGGGTCACCACAATAAGCAAAATATACAAGTTCCTGGTATAAGAGCTCCCTCCTTAGTTACTTTCCTAGTTAGTTTTCCAGTATGTCTTTGTGACTGGAAGGTTCAAACCATATGGAGGAACACTCAATCTACAACCCTGTATATATGGGAGTTAAATTGGCAGTTGGGTAATCTTCACTCATCCTTCTAGCTGTATGGTAGTTTTGTGTGGAAAAGTAAACTGTAGGAATGCACAATTGTGCGTTCCTTGATACCTTATGGGTGTAAATTAATACAGCTTCCATTCCTTCTCTCCAGTGTTCATATCGGTGTTGCAAGATCATATTTCCCTGAGATCTTCCAAAGCGAACAACATGTCTGCAAGAGATTTGTTTTTTTCTTGAAGGGCTGAGAACCCATTTCAAGAAATAATCACAATCTTTGTCAGGGTGAACCAAAATGCTAATAAATAAACCTGTGCTTAACCCTCTGGTAGCCTGGCAAAAAGCAGTCAGTCTTAACTCAGAGTCAATGTGTAAAGTCTTTTTGCAACACTCAAACAGTAATAATGTGAAAAAAACACAACACAAGAAAAGCCCCAAACCAATTTGGAAAAAAGAGCACATTTTAATAAATAAAATGAATAAACGCGACAAAAATCCAATAAGTAGAACCAATGATCTGAATTTTTTAAATCTGAATTAAAAAGGGTGCCAAAAACCACAGAGCACCAACCGTTGTAATCTGATTGCAATGAGATGAGTTAAAGTCAAACATTTGGGGCGATCATGATCGATTGTGGGTCAGATACGGAGGCCAGGTTTGTCATGAGGGAAGGTTTACCTTCATACTTAAGAAACTTTTGGGAGAAAGGTCCTTGTTGCTGGAGTCACCAGCTGGTTGGGTGCAGGCTTGATCCAAAGAGAAGCTCATCGACGGAGGTCGGTTGAAAAGCAGGACCTTTGTGGATGCCTTCGCTCCGGCAGGAAGGTTGAGACGCTCAGTGTCAATGGTGGGAAAGTTCAGAGCTGGCAAAGCCTGAAGTCTGGGCCTATGAAGGCATTGTCAACAGTGGGTTGCTGCTCAACGTTGGTCTAGGTGAAACCCTCTAAGTTCGGACATTGAAACTTTACTGGAAGTCAAGATCCCTTCAGTGGGGCAAACTGGAAAGTCGAATACAATGAGCGATTTGATGTCAGCAGCTGAGGCTCACTGGTGTTGGCCTGAGGTTCTTTTGTGGAGAAGTTCTGAAAAAGGTTTTAAGTGTCCTGTTTGCAACTTATGGACAGGAGGAGTACACTTTAACACCAAAGAAGGGACCTGGGCTGAGGAGGGGGGATCTTGGGGATTAGAACTCAGTCTGCCTGAGGCCAGTACAAGAGTCCAGGGCTGTTTCCACTGGAAAAAGAACAAGCAGGACAGTTGCAGTAGATGACCTATGGATGCTTACTGTATCTCTGTAGTTCACAAAGGGGGTCAGTCAGCTGACCCTTGCTGTCATCCCTGGAATCCCAGTTCAAGGAAAGCAGGTTTAGTCTTCGCACAGAAGGCCAGTCCTTCTTTTAAGTTTTCATAGATTCCAGGAGAGTTGGGGAATACTTTGTCTATCTCCAAAATAAATTCAAATAAGTTCTTCCCTCAGTATAGCCACTCACAGAAAGGGCCCAGAAATGTTAGGCAGGGAAATGCCACATTTCAAAAAGTGGTTTATCAAAATAAACAGTTAAAAATCTTTCTTTACCATTAAAGAGGGCTTTACATTGTAATTAAAATGAGTGGAAGAAGTATTTTTCTAGGTGAAACTGAATTTAGTGCTTATTAAGTTAAGCGCATGCAAGCAAATCAGCGTTAGTCTATGGAAGGCCAGCTTTCCACAGTGAAAAACAACTTTGGAAGTTTTTTCACTGCCAGGACATGTAAAACATTTAACATACTCTAGCTACCAACTGGAGCTGCGATGGTAAGGAGCGAAGTTTACTGACTGGGACTCTTAGTCCTCCTTAGGAAATGGGAAGTTGGATCCTATTGAGGGTCACTATGTGCCTGCACGAGCTGCAAATGAAGGAGAACTAGAAAACCAATTACTTGAAGAGTTTGCCTGGTCACTTCACTGGCAGGTTAGCAAGTAGAGCACTAATATCTTTACTAGAACTAACCTTCCCATTACCGATAGTGGGATTGTCCTACAGAATGAAACACCACCACACAGGGCCAATAATGCCACCCTACCATTGCCATCTTTAACATCCAATTCTACATGGTACACTTGAACCACCAAGTAGTGGAATGTATGTGGTACCAAACAGAGGCAGGACGGGAGACGGCTGTTAGTCTTTAGCACCTTACAACAAATACTGGGAAGACTGGGTAGCATCTGCAAAGAAAAACATGAGCTGCTGCTCTTTCGGGCAGCCTTTTGACTTGCTTTGTTTGGGGCTTACAGAGTTAGCGAAATAATGTTAATGGCCAGGTTCGTGGCAGGGGAAAGATAATGTTTAGTGAAGGGGGGACATAGTGATGGAGGACTATGCCATGAATATACTCCTGCACAAGTCTAAAACAGACCAGGCAGGCGCAGTCAAGCTCATGCGCCTGCTTTGCATGAAAAACAGTGATTGCTGCCTAGTCTGCTGCATGCAAGAGTACCTGAGGCACTCAGTACTAAAGGATGGGCTGTTACTTTGTCATGAGGATGGTTCATACTTCAGCCGGTTCAAATTCAATGCTGTCCTCAAATTGGTAGTCAGGGCAGCAGGGCTCCCAACAAAGAATTTCACACCACACTCCTTTCGCATGGTAGCAGCCACCCCTGTGGCGGCTTGTGGCCTGGAGTCGGGCCACATAAAGCAAATCAGATGGTGGGCATAAAATGCCTTTCGGGGACAACCTAATATAAAGTTTCTCTAACGTTCCCAGCGGCCGACGCACAGGTTATGGATCCTGGGACACTCTTATGTTACCGGGGCGCAAGGGTGGGTAACAACGCGGAGAAACAATGAAGCAATGTGGTTGTGTGATACAAAAGTACACTGGATGGGCAAGCCAGGCATGAGGTGGGAGCAATTAATGCCCACCATACAGGAGGACATGAGGCACAAGGAGAAACCAGACTCTGTAGTGATACACCCAGAGGTTACTGAATTGGCCAACCTGAGACACAGGGATTTAATGAGTAGCACGATAGCTGGACTGACAGCAGTGGCCAGCCTTAAAAGTCTGGCCACTGACCAGCATATCTAATTTGATCAGAAATTATACCGCATGTCCATTGGAAGGGGGCGCTGGACAACGCAAACGTAGAGAAATCTAGGAAGAAATTCAAGTGCACCATGTTCAAAATATGTAAAGCAAATGGTTGGGGCTCTGTGAGGCATGGCCTCATTAACCTTAAAGGGCTAGGTTACCACGACAAAGTACATTTGTCAGAGGTGGGCATGGGACTGTTCATTCTCAACATAGGCGGGGCACTGGAGTCACTAGGTTTCAAATGAAAGAGCCGGTTATGAGCAAGGGGGGAGCTGCCTGAGGTCGAGAAACCTCAAGCAGCTTAGCGGAGACAGCACAGAGGGACAGCAGTCAGAGCTGTATAGGCTTATGGCAGAGGCACAATGAGCAGGCAAAAGGTCAGCAAGGGGTTATACCTTTCAGTCTCTACAGTCTTTGTTGAACTGCTAGTTACCCCTGCACTTTTAGCATCCACTGGCCATGTTGTGTTGTTTGTCAATTGGCATTATCTGATGCAGAATCACACAATCTATGAAGAGCAATATATTTGGATTAAAACAATCAGCTCCAATACTGGGAGGATTTCCTGGTAGAGTTTATGATAACTAGCTTTAAGTCTAAACGCTCCCATTTTAATGGTCGGTGGATGTTTCCAAGAACCACAGTGATAAATGTCAGTGTATGATTATTCTTTTCAATGCCACAGGGTGCACGATTCAAAGTGATCCATTGAAGGCCATAAACCCCTTCAGCCTGTAGTATTACAATAAACTCAAGCACTAAATTCTGTCTGCTAAACTCGACATAAATAATGTGTGGGGTTCTTTCAGGTGTAGTGTACGTGCACTGACTTTGTGCAGACAATATGACTATTCTTATTTTTCTGGTTATAGAACCAACTGCACACAAAAAATCCTCATCACAATTGTTTTCAAATCTGTGTTACAGCATCTCTGAGCACAATTTCTCTATGTGGGCAAGGTATTACCACAATGCACTAATTTCTAAATTAGTAACCAAAGATTGTACTGGTCTCCATAGCTTCAAAACATCCAGTAATGCTTCTAGGGCTGTCTGGGCAAAGATGAGACATCTTCATCTAGTCTTCGTAGTGCTTCCATAATGGTTAATAAGCACTTTCCCTATAGAGCGTTAAACACGCTGACTGTGTTTTTCCAGGTTTGCGAAGAGAGCATTGAAAAAAGCATTCTGTGCCACAATTACATTAGGAGAGCTTATTTGGATTCACACCTCCACTTCATCGAATGAGTTTGTCCGATGATTCTCCAAAACGGAGTTTATCACTGATCTACCACATTTCCTGGTAAAGCATACTTCATTGTTACTACCTGTTGCAATAGACCTTTGGTGGGTCATTTGGATAGCGGGCGGATCGCCACCGCCCGTATGGCGGTGGCGATCCGCTCACTAAAAAAAAAAACGGAAAGACCGTCCACCGGTTTTCCGCCCGGTCGCAGAGTCGACCGTGCAGAAAAGCTGCTAACATGGTGGCGTTGTCTGGGAGACACCGCCATTCATATTAGCATATATGCAGGGTTGTGCCTTTCCATGGCGGCAATGCCCCTATGGAAAGGCAGGCGTTTTTCGCCATTGCGTGCCTGTAGCGGGCCCCCAGGGATTCTGGGGAGTGGGGGGTGCACATGGGGGGCACCTATGGTACTCCCCTGCAGTTTCATGCACAACATGGCAGGCATGACATGCCTTCTTGGCATTGTGGTGGGCGGTGCTGAGAGCACCACCCGCCGCAATGTCAAGAATGCAGGATGCGTCCCCCATTGTGGCGGATGTACCCCCGCACCAATGGCGAGCGGTCACATTCTCCAAAAGGATGTCTGCCTGCCATCCTAATCACCCCTTTGGTCTTTTCTGTTTCTCGCCCAAATATCACATGTTACTAAAACAGAAGGGTGCAGTAATAGAAACTATACCTGAGCAGAATCTCCAGTGCAATGCTCTGGGATATCACACTCGTTCACAGCATCACGACAGTCGTACTCCCGGGGTAGAAACTGGAAATTAAAAGATAAATAAAAAATGCACCACATATATATTAATGTCAGGCAAGCTAATGGAGGAACATTAAAAATGTTCTCTGTCGATTCAGTAAGACTGCTTCAAGATAACTTTTGGAAATGCACAAAATATCGAAGGCATAGGCAAAATCTTCATTTATTTATTTTGAAAGTTTTATAGAGCGCGAACAACACCCTTGCAGATATCAGAGGGCATTACAGTAAAAAAATAAGAAAATTTAAAAAAATAATAATCCATATTTGGTTCCATGAACCAAATATGGAATAGCCTGTGGCACATTTGACATGAACACAATTTACACTATATACTGGTAAGTTGACCTTTGCATCTCTAAGATGACTAATGCATTATCCCAGCACCTCTGTAAAATATTTTATTGAAAGCAAATAGAGTGATCCAGACCACCTCTGACATGATTGTAGGATCGTCATATTGGATTGAAGAAAATCTTAGAATACAATCTCTATTCTTAACTTTTCATTACCAGAAAACAACTCCAAATTTCTTTAAGTTCAAATGAGAGAAGGCTGTGGAGTCGGGTACAAATATTTTAGTTGCATTCAATTCATTCAACATTCAGGGAAAGAAGTACTCAATAAGTTGCATACTCTGTATATGTAACTATTACCCAGAAACGGTCTTATTTTACTCTTTATTTATAAGAGCAGACACTGGTACATTCAATATAAAGGCTCTTTGCCTCACCAGACAGGATGTGTTGCAGCATGGCCCGTCACTGCAGTGGGCTCCGTTGGAGAGGGAACACTTTTTGCAGCAATCTCCGGAACATTCCTGGTAGGAGAAGACACAATATGGATCAAGCAAATTGAAAATGTCTACTGTCTTCTAACCTGCACCCTTGAGATAGTCTCATCAATTTGTAAGCAACAGCCAAAGACATGACTTCATTGCTTTGTGAAGTCATGACACAGTAATTTGAGAAAATGGTCAAACTACGGTACCTCCACACGTGCATGCCTTTCTCCATGTGCTAGCTGGAGACTGATCCTAATATGTTTCTCTTGCTGTGGTTTTCCATCAATGTCCTGACTGCATTGTTCTTCTTTTATGGCACAGAGTGAAAGTAATTGTTTCGAGAACCTCTGATCTTTAGTCATTACTCTAGGCATTACTTACTCGTAGAAGTCCGAATTTCCAGATACATGTAGAAATTAGTATAGGCATTTAATTTTCCCCAAAACAAAACAGCTACAATCAATGCTCAGCCTGGCCCCCACAATACACCAACTAAAATACTAATTGAAAAGCTTCCTGTGATTACTGTAATGTACAATCAGAGAAAGCTATTGGTGGCATAGTCAAAGTCCAATTTATTCTTTCCACTTAAACCGAACTAAGGTGTGCAAATACCTACACTGATGAGTGCAGGCTCACTCTTGTTACTTGAAGCCCAATTACACTTTTATGGTATATTTTCACGTGTGAACCAACATTCTCACATGTGAAGGATGCTTTTGGTCAAGGATCACTGCCTAAGTAGTTGAATACCCACAATCATTCAAGTTTCTGGCTGACCCTAAACCTTTTGACACATCCTGGATTAAGGGATTTACTCATGGCAAGTGTAAGATTTAAGTAATATTCAGGGTGGGAATAAATAAGGAACACCCATACAATGTTACCATGAAGAAAGGCCATATACCTAAACACACATATGCACATACATACACATATATAAAAAAAATTAATTGCATCGCTGTTCAAGTTTCCCCCTCTAAAGTGACAATGCATTTTAGTTCATTTTTATTATAAATTTAAATAACGCATGACCCATTTTGTTCTTAGGAATAGCTTTCAGATATTGCCCCATTTTGCCTCATATTCTTTTATATTTATCCATTGTTCCTATGTGTATTGCAGAGCTAAATTCTATCACCCTTGGTGTTAACATTATTTGTGCCCACTGGGAGAAACTGTGGGTCCTTTTCGTTCCATTTCTGAGTGAATAGTGATCGTAGGACAAACATCTCTAAGAGGATTATTTTCCTAACTTGTTTCGGGAAATTACTCTCTGCAAGTGTTATTTCTCTTTGCTCAATCTTATGCCCTATTACCTCCAAAATGTAGTCACAAATTGATATCCAGAAGTCTTCTAGGTGTGGTAAAGACCAGATCATATGCAACCATCTCCATAACTTTTCATTAAAGCATATTGGTCATTTTTTAGAAATTGATATTTTAAATGTGTGCAATTCTTCCAGTGTCATATACAGAAGCCCATTCAAAAATAATTTCATGCATCTTGAATTGACCTTTTTAACAGATGGAAAAGTAGACTCACAAATTTCTGACTGTGCTGCGTAGAGAGCATTATCCTCACATTTGAGGTCCGTGCATGGGATACATTTTCCTGCATATGATTTATTGATAATTGTGTATTCATACACTTCACCTACCCCATTTAACATAACACTATTTTGTTAATACTAGCACAAAAAAATGTCACCCAATATTAGCAGATTCTTTGATCAGACCCATTGTAATCTCTTGTCATCTTTCAAATGTGACTTTCTCTAACTCGAGGCTATATTCTGTGCATTTTGTGTGTATTATCAGTATGTATTGAGACTTGAGTAGAGCTTTGCATCTCTGTATTTCACTCATCTTATACCTTAAAGGAGCATCAATAGTATTTCTCCAGTGGTAAACAGAGGGACAGTGGGATATACAAAGGTAGGCTTAGGTGCCAGAAGCATTTCAGTAATATATACAGAAAACGTTGCGGTCAATACTTTACTTGACTGGGAGTCATTATTAAATAAGAGTAGCACTGCTGATAGGGTCCAAAAATACATTGTTTTTAAATGTTGATTGTATGTGAGTTCCATAATGCTCTTTCTAATTTCTAATGCATAAATCACTGTTAACCATTGATATTAAGTATATATTATTAATGCAACCTCCGGGCATTTTGGGACTCCCTATCCTTTTCCAGGAAGATACATATTCAGTATTCTATAAAATAAAAAGAAATACCATTCCAATACTACAATCTCTCAAAATATGCAATGAACTTCAGATTTCTTTGAAAATGTAATCAACATTCAAGGGTAAAACGCATAAGGTACAAATAACCCCAGATTTACATTTTGTTTCTGTTTCACTTGTTCATTTTACACTCCATCCCAACTTTCACTATATAAGCAATCCATCAAATGCAAAATTCTCATTAGCATAAATCATGTAGAAATGAAACTATATTACTTATGCCTATCGCCCTTTTATATTTAAATTGCTCCCCCATATTCTCCAACTAGCCTGACTACCATAATATTTGACACAATCTGATTAAACGGGCATTTCAAACTAGTTTAGCCCCCTCCCAAGTACATCTTTTAGGATGTGTAATTAAATTACCACTAATTGAACTATAGTTGAAAAAAGGAAAGTGTCTATAGGTTGTTCGTTCAATGTTCAGTGTTTGTATGTTTCGGATGTTGTCCAAAAATCTTTGCAATTATGTGTGCGAGTAAAGACTACCATCAGGTTATCTTGATAAATTACTTTCAATTATAAATCATTCTTCATTATATTTAATTTTTATTCAAGCTTTGTTTTTAATCATCCTACTCTGTCAATTGTATTCTAAAATTGTTTTCACCAACTTCTTTTCGATCTTATTGCATTGACCTTTTCAGGGAATCTTTCATAGTAAAAGGTTGGATAAGTTGCCAAAAGCAGGAGCACTGAGAAAATAGGAACTCTTTTTGAAACTTCATTGTAGAATGTTTTATGATTTGGCTTATGTTTTCAGCTCTTAGAACAACATTCAAAAGGAGTTTGAGTACATGCAGTTCAAATGTAGCTAACACTTTTCGTCACAAGACTTCTTCAGAGCTACAGCAACATACATAAAATGCTATTTTTGAAAATATTTTTTCTCTGAAATCCTGTGCAAAAATCACAGTCTAATGGTGTACAGTAATTAGACATGAAGAACATAGAGACAAGTAAAGTAATAAAAAAACTTTTTAAAACACTATTTGCATCACATATGAATATACAGTACATCATATACCCTCATATTAATATTTATGACCACTTCTTGTTTCATTGAGTCACAGGTTAAAAAATCCCTTTTTCTCATAAAAAAGTTTACACTGCGTAATGACTTCATCATAAGTCATTTAATATTTTGGACACATTCATGTCTTATTTATTTTGGAATTTTGGAATTTTATAATGCGCGTAGTTACACTCTCCGTGTCCCTGCGCTGAGATTGTGTATGTGGGGGGGGAGGGGGGTGGAAATTTAAGGCAGTGCTAGGAGAAACAGGTTTGATTTAAGGGCTCTGCGAAATTTGGCCTCAGAGGGTTCAAGGCGTAATGCAGTCGGTAAGAGGTTCCAATTCTTGGCTGCAAGAAGTCTGAACGATCTGCCCCCCATACGGGCTCTACGGATTTTAGGGACTGCGACCAGGCCAGTGCCAGAAGATCTGAGCATCCGCTCTGATCTGTAGGGGGTGATAAGAGAGTTAAGGGGGGCAGGTGCTCTACCTCCCAGGATGCGATGGCATATGCAAAGGGCTTTGAAATTGATCCTTTCACGGATCGGCAGCCAATGGAGGGACTTTAGAGCAGCTTTAGATGAAGTTCGCCTAGGAAGCCTTAGCACCAGCCGGGCTGTCGCATTCTGCAATACCTGGAGGCGGTTGAGACTGCTGGCCGTACTGCCCAAGTAAAGGAGATTGGCATAATCGAGTCTCAATGTTACCAGGGCGTGCACAAGGGCCTGTCTGTCACCAACAGGGAGCAGGTCAAAGACCTTCCGTAAGGTCTTGAGTATCCCAAACACAGTCCCACTACCCGATTAATCTGGGGCGCAAATGACAGTTCTGAGTCAAATAGTACTCCGAGATTTTTTGCCTGTTGACATGGCCCAGGGGTAGGGCCCAGACAGTCCGGTGACCATGCTGAGGACCACACAGATGGACCCCCCCCCCCACCACGAGCACTTCGGTCTTGGAGCCGTTCAACTTCAGGCAGTTGTTAGACATCCAGGAGGCTAGCTCCTGCATGCAAGCACTGAAGTCGGCGGCCGCAATTCCGGGTGCCCGTGATAGGGAGATGGCCAGCTGCGTGTCGTCCGCGTAAGATACAAGTTGGATATCATATCTTTCCACAATAGTGGCTACAGGGGAGGCGTAAAGGTTAAACAGGGTGGGGCTTAGGGCAGAGTCCTGAGGAAGCCCTTGATCGAGATTACACCTTCTGGAGTAGTGTTCACCCTGTCTAACCTGAAAGCCTCTCTCTGTCAGAAAGGACTGTATCCACCTGAGTGCCCTCCCATTGATTCCGCCCTTATTAAGACACTGTAGCAAGATGGAATGTGCTACAGTGTCAAAGGCGGCACTTAGGTCGAGCAGAATAAGTTCCATAGTTTGTCCCTCATCTACCCCTTGCCTGATGGTCTCAGTGGCCACGCAGACTCCATAGAGTGGGGTGGGCGGAATCCAAACTGAGTGGGGTGGAGAAGATTGGATTCCTCCACAAAGGTCATAAGTTGAAGATTGACCACCTTTTCTGCTACCTTGGCCATGTAAGGGAGAAGGGAAATAGGTCTCAGGTTGTCCATCCTATCCCAGCTGAGTTTTTTTTTTTTTTTTGAAGCGGGAGCACAATAGCTTGCTTCCAATTTTTAGGTACATTGCAGGTCTTAAAAGAGATATCGAGAACATCTCTAATGTATGGTTCTAAGGTTTCAATACTTCCTCCAAGAAGTTTCGGTGATGCCGGGTCACAGGGAGACCCAGATTTAATAGAGCGGCAAATCCGCTGCAACTCATTCGAGAATGGAGTAATACAATTGCCAAACCTATTTGTACCTTCATCTAATTTAAGATTTTCCCTGAACTCTATTGCCTTTACCTTACCCCCTGTAAAAGCGGAGTAGATATTAGCCACCTTATCAGAGAAATAGGTTGCAATGCGGTTGCAGGACTCAACTGAGCTCGAGGAGGGGTTGACAGAGGAGCTGCAAATGGAGATTTCTCTATAGATTTTAAATAGCTCTTTGGTGGAGTTATGAGCTTCTCCAATCCTGCCTGAAAAGTAGTTGGTTTTGGCGCGCCTAATTAGGTTGTGATATTCCCTACGTCTGCCTATATATTTCAGTTTGGCTTGATCTAAGTACGCCACCCTCCATTGTCTTTCTAGTTTCTTACATTCTGCCTTGGCTAGGCGAAGTTCATCACTAAACCAAGTGGCCGATTTATGGGGCCTGCTATAGGGTTTTTTTTGGCAGAGGGGAGCTGTAGCATCTAGAGCCGCAGTAATGCGCTCATCAAGTCTGTCGGAGGCAGTGACAGCATCTTCCCCACCTGGTCTGCCACCCTTGGTGAGGGCAGGGTCGAATTTGGCTTTAGAGAATGTAGTCCATTTCCGACTCAGGTATTTAGCGTTATAGGGCTTTTGGGCATTAATTGCGGGGGCAGTTAATGTAAAAAGAACTACAAAGTGATCGGACCACAGGACAGGGATAGGAGACTGGACATTTACACCATCCCAGTTGGCAAATATAGGGTCCAGCAAATGGCCCTTGAGGTGGGTGGGGGCTTTGGATTCAGTGGATAGTTGAAGTTGAAGGGACAGAAGTTGCTGGTAGAAATCAGAAACTGCTTTATCTGCTAGATTATCTAAGTGGATGTTCAGATCACCTAGAAGCAGAAACTTATCCCTGCGGAGGGCAGTCTCCGTCATACCATCCATCAAGCAGGTAATAAACTGGGTGGGGGGGCCTGGAGGACGATAAATCAGTAGGCCATTCACTGTATTCCCCGTATTGACCTTGATGGAAAAGGCTCCTATCTCGCCTTCGGCGATGGGAGAGGGTTCAAGTTGGCAAGTCAATGGCTGTTTGAAAATTATTGCTATCCCCCCACCTCTGCCTCCGACCCTATCCAAATGAACCATAGAGTATTCCGCAGGAAGAGAGGCAACTATATCCAGCCCAGAATTGGAGTCCAGCCAGGTTTCTGTGAGAAACAATAGATCGAGTTTCATGTCTGATAGACGATCATAAATATCGAGACTGTGTTTCCTCATGAATCTGGTGTTAAGTAACCCACACGTAATCCTGGTGTGCTCCACCCTGGGAAGGGGTCTGGTTAGCCATGTGCATTGACAGACTTTGCAGCTATTGGTATCCTCTGCATTAAGACTGTGAAGACAGTCTTTAGCGAGGTCGGGACATAAGTCGCGGAGTTGTTGAGCATTCCAACATATCCTAGTCCCATTTTGTCCAGGGGTCCTGGCCCCTGTCCCCGAACGTCTTCACATTATGATGTAAATACACAAATTTGAACAAAACTTATGTGCATAATGACTTCATCATCTAATAAAAAAATATTTTGTTCAAATCCACATATTTACATCAATGTTGGTTTTGCATCTAAATGTGCTTTTCCTCCTAAATGTGATGTCTGAAGTTAAAAGTGATTTCACTTTAATGCTTGTACAGATAGTGATTATGCACCTTCATTTAATGTTGCACTTGAATGTGGTTTTGCTGCTCAATGTGGCATTCTCAATGCTGATTATATTGCTGCAATGCAGCCGGGGTTGATGTTGCATCAAGGTTGATTCTGCACATTAATGTGCTATGAATAAAATGTGATATCACACTGATGTACAGCCTTATTACAAAATGTGACAACATACTAGCACATTTTCCCTATCATCTAGCACCTAAATTGACACCTCAGTCCTAGTAACTTGACACCTTCATTTAATGTTGCACTTGAATGTGGTTTTGCTGCACAATGTGACATTCTCAATGCTGATTATATTGCAATGCGGCCGGGGTTGATGTTGCATCAAGGTTCACTCTGCACATTAATGTGCTATGAATAAAATGTGATATCACACTGATGTAAAGCCTTACTACAAAATGTGACACCATACTAGCACATTTTCTCTATGATCTAGCACCTACATTGATACCTCGGTCCTAGTAACTTGACACCAAATGTGTTCTACCACTAAACTAATATTTTGCACTTAAATGTCAGTTTTTTACTCTCATATGCATTTCTGCACCTAAAATCATGAGAATTGAGCAACTTCTAGATAAGAACTAAGGAAGATTTAGGGAGGCAATCAGAGAAGCAGAATAGATTACTGAGAAGGGCAGAGGAAAAGGGAGTCTTCACTGAAACCATAAACATAAAAAGCGTCTGGGAGGAGACGCTTTTTATGTATAAGGTTTCAGTGAAGACTCACGATCACATGGCCGGTTTAAAATCCATCAAGGGGGGTTGAAACAGATGTGTCACTTGCGGCGGTTTCAACGGATGAATTATGAGTAGGTAAGTTGAAGCACAGATGTGCCATGAACCTTAAGAGAGATGAAGGTTTTGCTGAGTATTTTTCTTGTAAGTAGCAGGTACAGTGACATTCGGGGAACATCGTTAATGTGAAGGAGGGCAGTTCGGTATGATTTTGGTCATTTATTTTGGCAGTGTTGTGAAAGTTTTCTTACGGTTGAGGCAAATGGGGACCATGGTTTGAATGATGTAGTGCAGTGTTCATACGTTTTGTCACAGCGTTGGGCGTGGCAATAGCTGGACAGCAGAATATGAGGGACAGATGAGTGGGGATTGGATTGAGCATGGTGGGAAAGAAGAGTATTGATTGCATAGCTGTTGCATAATATAAGTCACACTAATATTTATTTTTAACTTTTCAGCTACCCCTGAGGAAGGGCTGTTTGTGAGCCTGAAATTCATTGGGTATTGCTGGTGATTAAGGCCTGGATTGGCATGTCACCAGGATTAGAAAAATATGTTTTTCACGTTGTCTTAATTTGAAGAGTGAAAATGTTGTGACAAACTTGTGTAATATATCATTTGGACAAACAAAGGAATAAAATATAATATTTGAGGAATGAAGGATTTGTCTGCACTTTCTTTGCTGTGCGAAATGTGGTTGGAATGCATTCATGCTCCACTTTGAAGTCATTATCTGTGTGCTTTGGGGGCAGAGCACAAACATGCCAGCACACAATAACTCTGCCAAATAAGCATCATCTAAATGAATCAATTAAGGATATGTTGGTGTGCATTCCATCATTTTCATGCAAAGGTTTATTTTGCCAGGTCTAAACGGCAGTGTAAACTGCACACAGAGGCTCTGCAATGGTAAGCTTGAGGCACGTTTAAAGGCGTCTCAAGTGGGCGGAACAATCAGTGCTTCAGCCCCCATAGCACCATTTAATTTACAGGTCCTGGGCACATATGGAGCACTTTCCGAGGGACTTATAAGTAAATTAAATATGCCAATTTGGTTTAAGACAATGCTACCATGTTTGAGGCAGAGACCACAAGCACTTTAGCACTGCATAGTAGTGGTAAAGTGCAGGGAGTCCTAAAGCCAACAAAAACTAATTTAGCAAAAAGGGGAGGAGGTAGGCAAAAGGTTTAGGCCAATTTTAATAAAACTGATGTTGCACCAAAGGTGATTTTGCACCTCAATGTGCTGTCAACCAAACCAGAGGTCATACTAAAGCATAACTTTTTCTACTAATGTATTTTCTCTCTGTACAGAGTGATACATCACCACTGCATTTTGTTGCTCTCTCATACCAAAGGTGCTTCTTATTATCGATTCCCAATTCTTTTCATGTGATCTTATTATGGTCTGCAGTCCTAAAAACAAATTCTAAATTTTATCATATCAGGCTCCAGTATGCATGTTAAAGCACCTCAGTGATCCTCCTCCGCTAACCTATCCAGACGTATCCACAAATATCACAAATACCAGGCCCACTGGCCATTCCTGAAACCAAATCAGTGACAAATACAATAGTCTCAAACTGGGCTTCATTAGTACTGACCTGCTCCTTACATTAAGAACAACATACCCTCTTTATGCTCAGAAGTGAGTAAGGGAGACACCAGGGTTGGAGTTTTTGAATCTAACCTGTACCGCCAGGCATAAATTCAGGCATTTTAGTGTTTGACTGCGAAATGATGAAAAATCTGCATAACCTGGAATGATTGGGTTAAAAAACGATGCGTGTTTTCTGAATCTGGAGACTTTTCTGCTAACATCTCCACCTGCTGCACGCAGGTGGCAAAAATGAGTGATGGGCCATTGAGGGTTGCTGAGCGGAGAGGTCAGGCGAGGTTCGAGGACAGGTAGGCACAGGGCCTTGTAATCCCCAAACCCTTTGCCTTCATCCCTCATGTTTTGCCGATGTTGTGCTATGGTGGTTTTGCACACATTTACCATTTACCACTGCTAACCTGTGCTTAAGTGCTTGTTCTCTCTCTCCTTCAACATGATAAAAATCGCTAAGTAACAATTGCCACATTTAATTTACTTATACGTCACTAGTAAACTACTAGAGTAGGTAATCAGATACTGAAAATTAAATGCCACCAGTAGGCCTGCAGCGCTTATTGTGCCAACCACTTAAGTAGCCCTCTAAAACATGTCTATTTGCAGCATAAGTGGGCAGTTTTAAACTGCTATTTGACCTGGCAATATAAATCCCTTGCAAGTCAGGAAACTCACTTTTTAATGGTCCTGGGCATCTTTTAATTATGTCAGAGTAACATACTATCGCAGGAGTACAGGATCAACAAACTAAGAGACTGTTGGTTACTACCATTCATGTTCTGTAGCAACTCATTCTACTTTCTTAGTACATAATACATCCTCAAGCACATTTTAGACCCAAGAGTGCCTTTTGCACTACCAAAATTGTATTAAATGTTGGATGACGTTGCTCACATAATTGCGCACAATTATAATTTTGCTGTGATTACGAGTAACTATGCTAGAGAGAATTACATCAGTTACGCCCACACCTACTTTTCAATACATATAAGTCACTCCTAGAATATGCCCTAAACAACCCACTGGGCAGGGTGCATTGTATTTAAAAAGTTGGAAATGTACTTTTAAGCTGTACATGTCCTGGTAGTGAAAATCTCACAAATTCATATTTCACTACTGTGAGGCCTGCCTCTCTCATAGGGTAATATTGGGTTACCTTATTACAATTAATAAATGATAACTAGGGCATGCAATGCTCAGAAGATTACAGGTATTTGTCATAAACTTTGAAAAAACTGAGCAATCATTGAGGAAGGGAGTTATTGTGCAATGACTAAGTCGCCCTGATCTGAGATGGTACACAGTAGGAAACGGAGATGCATTTGAAAAAGAAATACTTTTTTCAAAAAGCTTGGTTAAGAGTTGGCAGTGCTCACCACTCAAAAAGCTTTTTTTATATTCACAAAGTGGAAGGAATCCCAAGAGGACCTCTTCCCTATTGCAAATGGATTACCACCTTCTTTGAGACATCAGTAACCTATCAATAGTTTGGCACCCTGGGCCATCAGACAAAATACTGCAAAGCATCCTTCAAGTCAAGTCAAGTCATAAAATTTGTAAAGCGCACTACATACCCAGAGGGTTTCAAGGCGCTTAGGAAGGGGAGGAGGATTATTTGTCAAATATCCACGTTTTAAGTTGCTTTCTGAACGCTAGGTGGTTCTGGGTGAGGCGAAGGTAGGCGGGGAGTGAGTTCCATGTTTTAGCAGGCAGGTATGAAAAGGATCTGCCTCCCATGGTGGTCTTGTTGATGCGAGGTACAGTGGCGAGGGCTTGGTTGGAAGACCGTAGTTGGCGGGAGGGGGTGTAGAAGGACAGTCGAGAGTTGAGGCAATCTGGTCCGATGTCGTAGAGTGATTTGTGTGCGTGGGTAAGCAGTCGGAAAGTGATCCTCTTATTGACGGGTAGCCAGTGGAGGTCTTTAAGGTGACCAGAGATGTGTTCGTTGCGTGGGATGTCTAATATGAGCCTGGCTGATGCGTTTTGGATTCGTTGGAGTTTCTTCTGGAGTTTTGCGGTAGTACCCGCGTAGAGGGTGTTTCCGTAGTCCAGTCGGCTCGTGACCAGAGCGTGGGTGACTGTTTTCCTTGTTTCGGAGGGGATCCAGCGAAATGTTTTTCTGAGCATGCGAAGAATGTTGAAGCAGGAAGAGGATACGGCGCTGACTTGTCTGTTCATTGAGAGTGAAGAATCCAGGATGACGCCAAGGTTCCGTGCGTGGTCTGTCGGGATGGGTGCTTTTCCGAGGGCTTCCGGCCACCAGGAGTCGTCCCATGCAGAGGGGGAAGTACCTAAGATGAGGACTTCTGTTTTGTCTGAGTTCAGTTTCAGACGGCTTTGTTTCATCCATTCGGCAACTTCTTTCATTCCATCGTGTAGGTTAGTTTTGGCGGTGCTGGGGTCATTGGTGAGAGAGAGGATTAGTTGAGTGTCGTCCGCGTAGGAGATGATGTTGAGGTTGTGTTGGCGTGCGATGGCCGCGAGGGGGCTCATGTATACGTTGAAGAGGGTGGGACTGAGTGAGGATCCTTGAGGTACGCCGCAGATGACTTCAGAGGCCTCGGACTTGAATGGAGAAAGGCGGACTCTCTGGGTTCTTCCGGTGAGGAACGAGGTGATCCATTCAAGTGCTTTTCCTTGGATTCCGATGTTATTGAGGCGTTGTAGAAGGGTGCTGTGGCAGACTGTATCGAATGCTGCAGAGAGGTCGAGGAGGATGAGGGCGACTGTGTCTCCATTGTCCAGTAGAGTTCGAATGTCGTCTGTTGCTGCGATGAGGGCGGTCTCAGTGCTGTGTTTTGCTCGGAGGCCAGATTGTGAGGGGTCGAGGGATTTGTTGGCTTCGAGGAAAGCAGCGAGCTGGTTGTTGACGGCTTTCTCGATGACTTTGGCCGGGAATGGAAGAAGCGAGATGGGGCGGTAATTTTTGAGTTCGGTGGGGTCCGCTGTTGGTTTTTTCAGAAGGGCGGTGAGTTCAGCGTGTTTCCAGTCTTCTGGGAAGGTAGCGGAGTTGAAGGAGCAGTTGATGACGTTTCGGAGGTGCGGTGCTATGACGGAGTCTGCTTTGTTGAAGATGTGGTGAGGGCATGGGTCTGTGGGGGATCCTGAGTGGATGGAATTCATCAGGTGGATGGTGTCCTCAGTGGAGATTGGGTTCCAAGCGTTGAGGGTGTTCACGGGGGGAAGATGGTAAGCAGATGGTAGGGTGGGTTGGTTTCCGGGTTGGTTGTCAAAGCTGTTGTGGATGTCTGCAATCTTGTTGTGGAAAAAAGAGGCTAGGGAGTCGCAGAGGGTTTGAGAGGGGGTGATGTCGTTGGAGTTGGCCGAGGGATTGGAAAATTCCTTGACGATGTTGAAAAGTTCCTTGCTGTTGTGGGCGTTGTTGTCAAGTCGATCCTTGAATGCTGTTTTCTTGGCTTTTCGGATCAGTTGGTGGTGAGTGCGGGTGGCGCTTTTGAAGGCGTCCTTGGTGCTGGTGGTTGGGTCTTTTTTCCAGGCCTTTTCAAGGGAGCGGCAGAGTTTCTTGGACTTCTTGAGATCATCGTTGAACCATGAGGCTTTCTTGCTGCCATGTTTGCTTTGACGTTTTTTCAGTGGAGCTAAGGTGTCGGCGGTGTTGGATAACCATAGGGTGAGGTTGGCGGCGGCTTCGTTGGCGTTAGAAGAGAGGGCTGGGGAGTTTCGAAGGAGCGATGCGGAGATTTGGTCTGTGGTGATTTTGTTCCAGTTTCTTTGCAGGGTAGGTTGGGAGTGGTTGAAGGGTTTCGGCTTGTTGTAGATGAAGTGAACGCAGCTGTGGTCGGTCCAGAGGAGATCCGTGGTGTGGCTGAAGGAGACATGATTGCTGGATGTGAAGATGGGGTCGAGTGTGTGACCTGCGATGTGGGTGGGGGAAGTGACTAGTTGTTTAAGTCCGAGGTTGGCGAGGTTGTCCAAGAGGGTGGTGGTGTTGCGGTCGTTGGTCTTTTCAAGGTGAAAGTTGAGGTCTCCCAGAAGGATGTAATCTTTGGAGGGGAGCGCGTGTGGGGTGATGAAGTCCGTGATGTCTTCACTGAATTTTGCGCGAGGTCCTGGAGGTCTGTAGAGGAGAGTGCCTCTGAGTGTTGTTTTGGGGTCGATGTGGATCTGGAAGTGAAGATGTTCGGAGTTGGCGAGATTTTCCTATCTAGGATACACGGTTTTCCTTTTTGGAACTGCCCAGAAAGACCTGGCAGTTCTGAATAGGAAAACATATAAATTACCCCCACCGCAACAGCGAACTGTCCAGCATGTGAGGGGCATTTTTTGAGGTTTTTCAAAAACATTTTTGATGTGTGCTGAACACTGTGCCTGCTCAGCAAAGCTTCAGTGCCTTCAGAGGAGTGGCCATGGCATGGTCCCAGCGGCGGGTCTCCCTACAGCACATGGGGGCATATTAGCAAGAACTTCGTTAAAATTATCGGCGTTTCAGTGGCAGGAAACTGCCACTAAAACGGCGATAATGGGCTTGCTAATATGCGTTATAGAATTCCAAGAGAAGCCAGGGTTAGATGTCCTGCACATCTAACCTGGGCTTCTATTGGAATTCTACAATGCATATTAGCAAGCCCATTATCGCCGTTTTAGTGGCAGTTTCCTGATGCTAAAATGCCGATAATTTTAATAAGGTTTTTGCTAATATACCTATAGTTCTCCAGTAGGCAGAGAGAGCTCTAGAAATATGGCAGGCTTTAATCCACCAGAGTAGCAGACTACAACGCTTTGTTGCATTGGCAAACTGAATACAGCCCACCAAACTTTAACGCCTTAACCGCAGTTGTTTTTCCGCCGCAGTGCGGGCGTTCTAAAGGGTGGGCGGGGCTCCGTCGGCCGATGGCAGCACTAGGGAGGTAGTGCTGGAGCACGCAAGGTACTAATATGCTCCTTAGTCATCTAAAGAACAGAATTCATAAAATTGGTTTTATTGCTGAAAGACCACATGCAGTGCAGCTAGTTGTGTTCTGACAAACCTGAAAACCAGGTGTATAAGCTTTCTGTCTTCTAGAATAGCATCGAACAAATGAAAAGGTAACATTTCTAGGGCTTACCGTACGAACACCACAGTCACATTCCTCTCCAGCCTCTACGTAGCCATTTCCACATTCTGTCATCTCAAATAACTAAAAGGTACAACAATACAGAAAAAGAGATTCTGTGTTTAAATAATTTGTAAATTGGAAGATATAGCCAATAAAACTTTCAAATTATAAATGCTCAACAATTACAATTGGGTGGAGCAATAGGGTAAAAATCTTCGTGGGACACTTGATGAAGTTGTAAAATTATGATTTCTTTTGCCCATTTACTCTTTTATGGAAATGTCTCTGAAACAAATTTTGTAAAACTTATCTTGCAATTCTCTTCTAAACCGTTATTTTTCATAGTTATTTTGGTTGAGTCAAATTTTCTATTAAGGAGAAAAATCAACTAAATTTTTATTAATATTCATAACAAAACGTTCCATCAGCACTTCATTTTAAAATACCCTACAAACAAAAATACTTTGGCAGTTCTAGCTACGAGAGAGCCAACTTTGTGAAAATAGCACTTATGACTTGTATAGCACTTGCTTGTTAATAGTAACATTTAGCAGATTTCTATTACCCAAAAGACGTACTTTTCCAGTAATAAATTCTAAAATATCTAAGAATATTTTGAAATGTTAGACACATTTCATTACATTTGGAGAAGCAAAATTGGACAGCTTTGAACACCTTTATTTCAAAAGGAAATGCGCACATTGTTATACTATCCAGTATCACAGCACAGCTTCATTTTATGCAAAGTCTCTGTTTTATGAACAGTAATGAGGCCGTGTGTTTTTTAAGAAACGCCTGCCTACCTGTAAATGAAAAAACGTATCACGAGGCTGGCCATGATGTAGGATTCCTGAGTGCTGAGTCAGTGGTACTACATACAGTGTAAAATGTACTTATAGATTGCGTAGCATGGTAAATCTGGGGCATTTGAATCGGATGGAGTAGCTAAATATCAAAACCAGCAAACCGGCATTGTTTTTGTCGAAGAATGCATTTGTAGCAGACATAAAAGAAAAGAGAGCTGTGCACACAATTTGGAATTTTGTGGGAATGCATCCGAAACAATAGATAACAGTATAGAAAGCCTGGCAGTCTATCAGCTCACCTTCTCCAAGTGTAATTTTCCTTTTCACACAGATATAATTCCAGCTGGTCAGCAGGACATTATATCATCTTAAATGGACTATAACCCAATTTAAATGGACTGTTCTGCAGATAAGTGCAATTGCATAGATTTTATTTAAACCTCCAAGTTTTTGCCCATTAGGTAGAGGCATCTTAAAGGAACATAAATGTTCCACTTGACCCTAATCTAGACAGACAATCTGTGAGAACATACAAATACATATCTGGCCAATAGATACATATGGGCTATGTCAAGGCTTCTCCAAAGAGTAGCTCGCAAGCTATTAATAGCCACCCATCTACCTAAAAGTAGCTCTCCTGTGTGCAGCCCGGACTGCAATATTAGACAACTATGCTTGGTTGAATTAATATGTGTATATCAATACATAAAAGCATGTATTAGATATGGAAATGTGTGTCTTTTCCTAACTCGTAATCCGATATTTGGAGAAAAATGGTTTAATTTCCAAAATATATATAAAGCTGATAATTAAGTGATAAGTTAGGGAGGAAAGGAAATTTTTATTAATAATAATATGACCTTGGCACCGGGACCACAACAGTTATAGCTGGTTTGTATCACCATGGAGTTCCTCGCCTTTTCTACTTTAATGCTAACAATAGTGCCTGATGACCTGAGGAGATCACTGATGGTAATCTTGTATGCGGTGGCCACTTATATGATCTTGTTAGTTACCGTCACTATTACAACACTAATGATATTAGTCCCTGGTTATGATTTCCATTGAACAACAGTAGCTCCTATTACGAAACGGTTGGAGACCCCTGCACTATATGTGCAATGGAGAGATCAGTAGCAGGCTGAAATACATTGTGTGTGCTACTCTGGTTAACATCTAAGTCCCAATGTGTGGATAGTAATTATAATTACTAATGAACTTGCAACGTATGCGTATTCCTATCAAAGTCTGGTACCACTTACATCAAACTAGTATTTAATGAGCTGAACTACATTAATGTATAACACGTATTAGACTGTAATCTATAGGGCTTTGTTGATGTAAAATAAATGTATTGCTGAAAAACCTTAAAATGGAGAAGTAATTGCTAAATTGGATTACAACAGTCTACAATATCTTTAGGATTTATTTTGAAAATCCAGGGAATCACTATAGCTAAAACAAACCACAAGCAGAACCCTGAAATGATAAAATTCGAACAGGAGATCAGAGATATGGAGATCCGTGCTGCCAAGGAGCAAAACTAGAGAATGGGTTACGTAATGTTATTCAAATGCCAACGAGCTTAAATATTTTAGGAATATATTACAGGTTAAGAGCGTTGAAATAGTTAGATATTTTATTGGGCATGTTCTCTTTTCTCATCCTATCCAGTCATATATTCTCTGGGCCTTGGATGAATCTTGGGGGCACACTGTGCATCAAAGGAGTCAAATTAAATGGCTTGATATCACATAGCAGACATATGTAAACATTGATGATATATTCTATAGTTGCCAGACTGCCCAACAATTTCTTCAGTGCTCTAGTGTTGTACAGGGATGGAAGGGTGAGCTGCATGGACAACAGAGTAAATTACACGCAAGAACAGTATTAGGATCCATATGCAGAGTGAAACAGATGAGTCTTTAGATTTCAGTTGAATTTCAGGAAGCCAGATCTGAAACAGAGATGCAGTGGAAAAGAGTTCCGAATGCAGCAGCCTTGGTAATGTCTGTTACATAAAGTAACGTAGCATAACATAATATACTATATCATAGCTCAACATAATTCTCTCTTTTGCCAAAAATAAAGATATTAAAGATAAAGAAAATGCATATTCCTTTCTTAAACAGTGTCTGATTACTATACTAAATGTTGTGTGTTAATGAATGTGCATGTGAAACTCCTTGCTTAGAGGTCAATGAAGACTTCACTCCCTGGCCTAGATGTCAAAGGACGGTTGTCAGTAATCAGTGTTCTGACTAGACAGAAACAGTTCAACCGAATGCCTCTTTTGCCCCTAGTAAATGTGAGATACCTTAATTGCTGTACTGTATTTACTGTTTGGCTTTTTTGAAGAGTAGAGTTTTTGTTATACAAAAATCCTGAAAATAAATAAGAATCATTCTTAGAGACGATCCTGCTTTTGGACTCTGGACAATGACATGATGGAGTCAAGCTACAGGCAGATAATCCAGATAAATTTTCAGCAGATGTTTAGAGTTTATTTTTTTCAAACAGGCTGCATAGGCTGCAGTTGGGATCGCTACTTCAGTAGGTTCATGAATCCCCACGAGGTGTAAATGTAATCACCGTGATCCATTCTTCAGATGCTTATCTTTCAGTGCATTATTTTCATTTCATATGTCCAAGCGAGCTTTGGTAGTTAATTGATTTTATCATCCACTCTTGAACTGTGTTTAAAAATTGTAACTTCAACAGAGCGGACCAAGATGCTTTAGGTTTTGAAACAACCTTCAGAATAATTATCTATGTCTTGAAGATGAGCCAGTCTCAGAAACTTTGCTTTGCATTGGGAAGCCTTCACATCTACCAAATTGAGAGATATAGATTTTTTTTTTAAATAAATCTTTCTATTTAACATACATCAGTTCAGAAAAAGCATTACATCAAAGCATCTGAGCACTGCAATGACAGAGAAGAAATTGTAATACATCATTACATAGAAAGGGAATGTTATGGGGAAAGTGAATCATCATGTTCAATACAATGAGGCGGCAAACATATTTCTGCCCGGTAGGTATTCCAAGGGCCCCAAACACTGGACCATTTTTTGGGGCAGCCGCTGGCTAAGTACACCATCTTCTCCCTATACATACAACAATCAAGATCGGTTTCCCAGGGGGGACCTGTAAAAAAACCCCTATGTAGTATTTTGAGCTACACTAATCAGAGTCGCGCTGGGATGGCAACTACTCTAGGGGAGGACACTGCCTCTCGCCAGCCTTGTCATCCAGCTCAATCCCGTCCTTTATCCTTTTCTCCTGCAATGATTGGAGGGGGTTCTCTATGTTGTTTAGTCAGTTGTTTCTTAGATATTAGGGACGTAGTCTTTTCGGGCAGGTGTCCGTCCAATATTTTGTCCTGTAGTGGTGAGGAGTCAGGAGGAGTAGAACCCTGTGGCAGTTGAGAGCGAAGTGCGTGCAGAACCTGTGCGTATCGGTAATATTCAGTGTCCGCCAGTTTGTATTCCCTCTGCAACTCGACAAAAGGCCTGATCTCAACCTTCCCCCAAAATGTCTTTAATACGCAATTTTCCAATTAGGTCCCATCTATCAAATCCCTTTGACCTCGATAACCGGCCGAGCCTTTCAGGATCCCAAAGTGGACTTGCTAACGTCAACTTGTTACTCCACCCGAGTGCTTGGTGGGGCCTGTTAGTGTGTATCGATTAGGTCATAACTATAGTGCTCTGCCATAGCTCCCTCCAGGGAGGAGCCATCTATCCATGGCATAGCCCGTGTCGTCGGGCAGCCATAGGTGCCATGATTAACGGCTGCCAGGTGAGCTGCCCAGTAGTATTTCTTAATGTTGGTAAGGCTGATGCCCCCATCGTACCAGTTGAGGGTCAGCTTATTGAGGGCTATACGGGGCCGCCCCTTCCACTTCAGGTCTCTCTGGAGGCCCTCTATTTCTTTATAGTGGTGTGCAGGGACGGGATCTAGGGTTTTCTGTAGGGCGCAAAGGAATCTTGGCAATTACATCATTTTAAACAGGGCCGCCCTTCCCAATAGAGAGAGAGGGAGTTATTTCCAATGGGCGATGTCTATGCAGGGGTGGGATAAGATTTCGGGCATATTGGAGCCAGGCATCAAGGGAGATAAAGATTCACCAAATACTTGAAACCATCAGTGGTAATCTGTATTGGACAATTCCTCTGCAGGATGGGCGGGTCTCAGTGAATAACATATAGAAGGGATTTGTTCCATTTGACAGTAAACCCGGAAAATCTGTCAAATATAGCGAGGATGTCTAGCACCAGTGTCAGGAATTTCCTGGGGGAGGCCAATTAGAGAAAAATATCATCCACATAGAGTGAGATGCGTTCTTCCCAATCAGCGGGCCATCTCAACCCTCGTATCATTGGGTCTCTGCGGATCCAGGCCAATAGTGGTTTCAGAGCGAGGGCAAAGAGGAGCGGCAAAAGCGGGCATCCCTGTTGGGTTCCCCGACTGAGTTGGAAGGTGGCTGACAGTTTATTGTTGACCTCCACTTGGGCCGAGGGTTCACTGTACAAAAGGCGAATCCATTCAATATACTTCGAGCCGAAGCCCATCTTAGTCAATTCCGCCCAAAGATAAGGCCATTCAATGGTGTCAAACGCCATGGTTGCATCTAAATGTACGATCACCGCTGGCTCTTTCCTGGTATGCACTCTACTCACCACTCCATGCACCCTGTGTAAGTTCAGGGCCGTGTTTCTGTGGGGCATAAAGCCGGATTGACCTTGGTGGACCAGAATGTTGACTACTTTAACCAGTCGGGTCGCTAAATGTTTGGCCAAAATTTTGGGCTCAGCATTTAGAAGGGAAATGGGCCTGTACGAGGCACAGTCAGTCCTTGGTTTGCCTTCCTTATGTATTGTAACTATGGTGGCGATCCTCTGTTCCCTGGGCAGGGTGCCGTTCTCCCTAAAATCCTCAAACATAGAATTCAAATATAGTGCCAATTTGTCTGGTCGAAGTTTGTATAACTCAATTGGAAGCCCATTGGGGCCAAGTGCTTTTCTGGAGATTAGGGATCGAATCGGTAGTGCTATCCCATTCGTTGTCAAGTCACTATCCATATATGTCTACTGCTGTAAGTTGAGGGAGGCTAATGTCCCGTAGTAAGTTCTGGGAGTCCTCTTCAGTGTGTGGGGAGACAGTTGTATAGACAGTACAAAAATAGTTGGCAAATCTATCCACTATTTCCTGCGGCTCTGTGAGTGAGGAGCCCCCATCATCTTTAAGTTCCAGAACCAGCCTGCTAGCCCATTCCTGTTAAGCCAGCCACACTATAAGTTTCCCTGCCTTGTCTCCCAGGTCATAGAGCCTACGCATTTGCTCCCTACTCATAGCCTTGGCCCTATCCATCACTAAGGCCTTGTAATCATGTTGATTCAGGTTGAGCAAATGGAGCTTCTCTGGCGTCACTCCCGACTCCAGGTCGCCCTCAAAACTGTGTATTTCAGCCTTGATATCTAAGACTTCTTTGTGTTTCTCTTTCTTTGATCCAGCGACCAAAGACAGGGCCTGACCACAAATCACAGTCTTAAACGCCTCCCATAGGAACTGCGATGAGGACACAGACCCCTCATTGTCCAAAAAGTAGTTATCTATGGTTTTGATAAGGTATTTGCAGATTTTCGGATCTCGGAGATAACAGGGGTTGATGGGAGCTAGCCTCACCACTGTATTCTGGTTAAGAACTATAGGTATCCATACCGGCGAGTGGTCAGAGATACCCCTCACTAAGTGCCTAATTTCATGTATGTAGGAGACTTGTGCTGCAGGGATTAGGCAGTAGTCTAGGCAGGAAAGACTTTGGTGAGCCCCAGAGTAAAAGGTGTATTGTGCTTGATCTGGATGATACGTTCTACACCCATCCACTAACCCCATGGCGTCAAGAAAGTCAGGTAGCCAGCGTGAGGAAGGCCCCACCTTCCGAGGAGGGTATCAGTCCAGTGAACCCGAAACCACAGCATTAAAGTCACCCCCAAGGATTATTAAGCCATCTGGAATGGTGAGTAGGACAGATCCCAGGTCTTTTAAGGTGGTATTCTGCAGTCCCGTTGGTACGTGTATAGACATAAGTGTAATGAGACGTCCCTTCCACATGCACGACACCCTAATGTACCTGCTCCAATCATCCGTCCAATTGGCGTTCACAGCAAGTGGAAATGAATTCTTAATCATGATACCCACGCCCTGCGAGCCAAGTGTGAATCCCACATGTGCCACCATCTTATAACCCCATCTGTGCATAGCCTTACATGAATTTCCGATTAGGTGTGTCTTTTGTAGTATAACAACATCTGGGACCTGCCAGTTAATGTATTGAAGCACCAAACTGCGCTTGATTTTGTCCACAAGACCATTAACATTCCATTTCAGTAACTTTAGAGTATTCTATCCCTGTGTAGCCATTGGTTAGAACAAAGATATCAACATCCTCTGACATATGAACATTAGAAATACCAATGTAAGAAACTTGACAAGGTATGAACATCAACCCCCAGCCCAAAAAAAACTCACCCTGCTGCCCTGCACTCTGGGCATGGAACTGCCCATAAACAACTCTGCAGAGTGCCTGTCACCCTGTGTCTGAAATAAACATAGAAAGGGTAGGGACGTCACATACCGCATCCCTGTCCCCCCAAGATATAGATATTTATGCTAGATCCTTCCAATGTCATGCCAACACTTCATTTTAAATTCATTGGTTCATCATTTTTACAGAACATTTCAATTATTCTAATAAGCAAAAAGTATGCAGGGCCACATCCATACTTCCATGAGCCATGTTTATATTCTTTTTTCTTTGGGCTCCATGACTTTATACCTGGCATTAATATCTTTATGAAGAGCATGTTTAGCCATGGTAAATTAACTTTTGGTTGTCTTTCTACAAGCATTATTTTGACTTTAGTGCTGCCTGTTGGGGATGCTATCATGCAAATATTACTCTGAGTGGAGGAGGATGCCATTAAACTTGGATTACTGGGTCCAGAAACCCTCATTCCTCGGTACTGCAGTTAAGGTTGCTTAACACTGAAATTGAAATTAAGGGAATGGCCAAAGAAAACTAAATAAACAATCAGGTGCCTTATGCATAGAGATATTGCCATAAACAGTTGGACAACACTTATCTTGGATAGATTTGTCTGTCATATGTGACTGCTTACAATAGCTACACGGGGACTGAGCTGTCTGTCAGTCCCCATGTCTTGAAGAGCTGCTTCTACAGACTACTCCAAGTGCTTAATAAAAGAACTTTACACCGCCTTCCGAAGTCAAAGTCAAATTAGTTTAATTGATTTAAACTGATTTCCTTTTTAAATCTCTTTCCATTGCTGTTCAGATGGAGCTGCATTTGTACAGAGTGGTCAGTGGTCTCTTCCAATTCAAGGAACTTTCACAGAGAATCCTCCTGCCTCATGATAAATTGTTTTTCTAGTCATGGCTAAAATGTTAGGCTGGGTTTTCCCATACTGACATTATGCCCAATAGCCTTCACAGAGTTCTGAGTTTTGACAGGCTAGTCTCCTATGGCCTATGGGTTTCAGTGAGCTCTTAATACCTCAAAATATCTATGGCAAGGGTATGATCTTTAGTCCAGAGAAAGATGGTACACTGCACAGAGGCCTTGTATACCCCAGGGGCATGTGTAGACTCTTGTCTTGACCAGTCCCATGTAGGCACTGCCGTTGCATCGTCTGCCCCAGAAGAGATATAGGGTTCCTTGCTTGGGAGTGAAGTGGTTTTACTTATGTGTACCCATCTGCCAACTTATTAAACAAGAGCATTCATACTTTCCCACTATCAAATATTTGCCTGCTCTTGGGTTAAAGAGAAAGAGCTTTCCGGAAGGTCTAGAACATTTATATTTATGTTCCAACGTCATAAAATGCATGCAGTGAGAACCGAGCATTCAAGATTTGGGTCAGTATTACCTATATTGTCTCTCTTGGCTAGATGAACTAATTTAATATTGTAATGCAATGTATTCTAAGAAAACAATAAGGTACCCAAGGGAAACCGCAGCCGTGGGCCAGAGAGTCTGGAAGGCCTGTGTGTGGTAGGTTTGTAGCAGAATCACCCATGTCTACAGCTGCAATGATCTCTGGCATTAAATATTATTTTTGCAGGAATATTCTTAGCTGTGGGGGTACTGGCAGTATCAGGTACAGATGTCTTGGGTCCTTGCACCTTCTCAGTGGGCTTTCAATCGCAACTCTATGTTTAATTTAGGGTTTGTGGCTTTTTGTGTTTGGTTCAGTGCTCCAAACTCCACCAGATTTTCTGTGGTCCTGTAGCAGTCCCATGCTTACCCTCACTAGCTCTGGCAACTACACGTTTATGTCTTTAGAGCAAAAAGCCACTGCAAACCTGCAAACCCCCAGCTAATTATTGCTGTCACAAGCATTGTGCAAGCAACACCATGCACCATGCCCGGTAACAGTGATCTCTTTGTGTGACTTCTGTGTTCAGAAGTAGCAGTTGACTGA
This sequence comes from Lissotriton vulgaris, assembly GCF_964263255.1. Lineage (NCBI taxonomy): Eukaryota > Metazoa > Chordata > Amphibia > Caudata > Salamandridae > Lissotriton > Lissotriton vulgaris. Next base: position 422,335,576 of record NC_141687.1, read on the forward strand.
CACTTTCTATTTCTTATTTATTTCAAGTTTACTATTAACCAACAATATTGTTCTAGGCTCAGAAATGGGTGGATTAGTATGATTCAAGGAAAGGCTCTTTAATGTAATTTATTACAACATCCGGGAGAGCTGAAGCAGAGGCCTAATTCCCAATGGTTACTATCTTGCCTTCTGGTCAGTCTTTTATGAAGTAATCCATGCTGCTGTCACCGTCTCATTGTAATCAACGCTCAAAACTATCAACCTGCCAGGGCCTTTAGGATCCTTCTTCCAAGGAACCAGGAGTCGGTGTTGGAGAGGTTTAAAAGAAGGGAGGCTGATTATGACAAAATGACCAGAACAGGACAGTGTGCCCCACATAACTCCTAATTTCTGCTACCTTTCTGACCTCACCATCCGCCATCTTTGGTAAAAACCTTAAGTCTTTTAAGAGCATTAGGAAACTGGAGATCCTCAGTGTCCTAGACTCAAATAATACTTGTCCTCCTACCTTCTTAATGTATGTGCACATTGTGCATTTCATCTGTAAGCTTACACTCAAACTTGACTATGTCTTTACCTTCTTTTCTGGTCTCACTGAATACCCGATTCCAGAAGGGCAAAAATGCTGAAAGTCAGATGACAACAGGGTAACCAGACACTCTTTATTTACAAAATTTCCACGGGCTCTCAATCAATTTCAAAATATTTAGGATTTTGTAATGATTTGCACTACAAATGTCTGCCCGGCAATTCCACACACTATGACCAGAAATATCTTCTTTTATACAAGGCACAGTAAAAGTTCAGAACCTCCACCCACCCTCTTCTATCCTTAATAGCATCCTGCTTTGTGAGGCTGATGATCCCATCCTTCCCTACTAAAAAACTAAAATGTTGGATCTTGCTCCCCTTCCTAGTCCCCTAATCCGACTCTTTTTTTCACTTTTAGAACTTTTTTTATTGAGACGAATATGCTTAATACAATTTGAGAGTGCATAGCATCCACGAGTAGTATAACAAATAACAAATCCAGAAGCAGAAAACAGCAGATAATCATGACGTGTCACCAGGGGCCAAGGGGGACCCGAGACATGGATGAAGTCCAAGAATGAAGACAGTCATGCCTGTTGGTGCAGTTCACGTGAGTCAAACAGTGGAAGCTATAAGGGTCCCGATTTGCCCATGGGTATCAAAATTAAAGTGGTGGGTTGAAGGGGGGTCACATCCCCTGAAGCATAATCCGTTTTAGACTCTATGAGAGTTGGTTCTGTGGATTATCATTGGGGCGAAAGGTCACTGATCCCATCAGCTGTATTTACCTAGCAGCAATGTGGGATACCCAGGACACCTAGAAACTTGCCTGCCCGTGGAGTCGCTGTCCCCATGTGGGTGCCTCTTGGCATGCACCTCAGAGATTAAGTTGTAGAGGGGCAGTGGGAACTGGAGAGGTTGGAGGATCCAGGCAGAGTACTTTGGGTAATCCAGTGATTACAGGGGGGGGAGGCAGGGGAAGGGGGGCAGATAATGAGGATAGCAGGGGTCATGAGTCTTGGAGAAAGTCTCTCAATGTGTCCATAGATTTGTATAGTGATCTGTGAGCATGGAAATAATCCGTTCACATGCGGTCACTTATACAGTTCTTGTAGCCACTTTTTGAGTGTTGGACATATGGACAACCGCCAATGTCTCAGAATGCAAATCTTGGCAGAGGGCAATGCCGTGGCTAGCCATCTGATACATGATATCTGGGCATTGGGAAGAGTCATGAAGGAAAGCTGTTTGTGCTTTCAACCCCCGGTGAGGGGTATTATTCGTCTGATTAAAGTCGTTACAGAGGACCAATAAGTTGATAGGGTGGGACAATTCCAAAGCAGTTGAACAATGTTGTCCTTCAACAATCTGCATCTCCAGAACGTTGCAGTCAGGAGTAAGGAAGGTCTACGGAGTCACAGAGGCGACCAATGCCCTACATTAAATGTCTTGAATTCTACACTAAAATCCTTTAGTGACATTGTGTTTGCAGAGTGTTCACTACAAATACCTTTAATAAATAAATATTTGACTTAAGTAAAAGAAAAAACTAGTCTCTGCCAGGACATCATTTTCAGCTAAGCTCTCTCTGCTAGTGTGTGAAACTGAAATACTTCACAGAAAGAGGTGCATTGTGTGATGAATGGAGACAAATGATGCAACGGGGGCTGATGTGGTAATGCATTAAACAGGTTAGATTAATGGTTAGTTTGTGTGTACTCATGTGAGTGTGTGTGTGGACGCATATGTGCATGTGTGTGTTTGTGGGTGATGGAAAAGCCCTGTTTTCTAAGTGAATGGAAACAGAAACAATTAAGCACGTTATCTGTGCCTGGGCGTCCATTCATGGCAGCAATTCATGCATTAGACACAAAGGGAGCATAGAATCCCCCACGCGTTATTTCCTGTCAGATTCTGTTCCACGGCTGCCCCATTCTTCCAATGCCCGACTCCTAAATAATGCCCCAGCTTCATTCACACCATGGCCACCGCCTGACTCCACAATAGCCTCCGTGCTATCTCACCTTGGTCGGCCTGTTGAAAAGACAGGAGCCACCTCCTCGGCTCAGAAACTCTTTGTACTCGGCAATGCTGCACTTGGAGAATTTACGTGGATGGTAAATCCTGCAATTGGAAAGAACAAATAAAAGACGCATAAAATAGAAGGAACGCTTCAGAGGAAAATGTATTAAAAGGAATCACGGCTCCGACAACGCAATTGTCAATTTAGCAATAGACACTCTGGAAATGTGTTTGCAATATCTGTTCTTGATGCCAAAACCTTAGCTGATAACGTTTCCAAGCTGCAGGCTAGCTGTTTATGTTTACATTCCTACTCGTAAGTATGAAAGTAGTTTTTTCCTTTAAAATCATTTCAGTGCTACCTACCATTTACGCGTTAGACAATATGCTTCAGCGGGCAGAATGCACAGTATGCATTCATTCACGTACCTTCCTTTCTCTGTCAAACGTACTTCGGAACATCCTTCCTTTCGTTTAAACAAGAAGTGGGAGCAATGACAGCTATGGGCTGGCACTATGTGTCTACAGCAATCAACCCTATTGCAACCTACTAAAATGCACCATGGATCCGTTAAAATGGGTGCAAAGCCATGTGTCCTGAGGGAGGCTCAATCTAAAGAAGTTTGACAATATATCATCTGCCCAAAAGCCCTTTTTTGGTTTTCAATAGAGTCTTAAGTTAAATTCCTAATTCCCCGCCTCGTGCACAAATTCTGTTGGAACAAGTGGTTGAGAGTAGAGGCAGAAGTTAGCCTCATCACCAAGTACTCCTTCTTGTTTGCATCAGTAAAACAAGCTCCGCCTTTATGAGACGGCCGAAAGAAGTGCAAATACAGCATGGATGGGTTGGTTGCCATTGGCTCTATATTTTAGGTGTTCATTTCTGATTTCTTTCTGGGCTGGGTTCAACTGAAATGAATGTATCAAACGCCCTCTGTCCGGGGGCGCAACTAGATCCGAACTCAGGATGGAGGTGGGGGCTGACACTCCTGGCAACGGGGTAGGACAAGCATTCCCAGAAGTGGAAGTCGGCGCTAACCTCATAGCCTTTATATGAGAAAAAAAGGAGTGACAAATTGGGCAATTTAAACATACTGGAGAAGCCTGATTTACAATCCATATTAATTGTAGATTTGACACTGCTCCTGAGCTTTAATTCATTGCAAGTTCAGGAAAATTCTCCTGGTCCATTGTTAACTCTAGGTACAGTTTTTGTTCACTCGAGAGCCCGGTCTGAACCAGTTCTGGGTGTTCCTTGAGCACTTTGTTATCCGGGCCTCTCCTTTTTCTTTCAGAGAGAGGGGCAGGGTTGTCAGCCGCCCAGCAGGAGGTGGAGCCAGCATTGTGGAAGTCAGGCACAGCCCTATTCAGGCCCAGGTGCCATCCAGCCCCTGCCACTCACAAACCAGATAGTCAATTCACAAACAGGCCAAGGCACACATAAAGGTCAGACAAGAGAACAGCAACTTTCTAAAAGTGCTGTTCTCAAACACAGTATTTAAAAACCACCTTTCCTAAAAGATGTGTTATTAAATTCTGAGTTCAGGGATCCCTGACTTTTATGTCCTAAATTGCTCCTATGGGAAAATATGCTGGTAGCCACTGCAGCCAGCATTCCCCATGATAGCCTATGGGCAAGGTAACCTTACAATAGTGAAAAACGAAAATGGCTGTCTTTCACTACCAGAGCATGTCACCTGCACTAGTACATGCTCTACCTTTCACATACACCGCACCCTGCCCAAGGGGGTACCTTGGGCCTTCCATAGGGGTGGCTAATGTGCACAGAAAGGGAAGGGTTAGGCTTGGCCAGTAGGGACACTGACCAGGAGGACATGGCAGTTCACAGACTTCACACAGGCACTGTGGCGGCAGGCCTGAGACACCATTTTAGGGCTACTCATGTGGGTGGCACAATCAGTCCTGCAGGCCCACTAGTAGCATTTGTATCACCAGCCCTGGCACTTTGGTGCACTTTCTTAGGGACTTCTAGGTGATACAAATATGCGAATCATGGATAACCAATTACATTCACAATTTACACAAGGAGCACTTGCACTTTGACACTGATCAGCAGTGGCAAAGTGGCCAAAGCATCTAAACCAGCAAAAACGAAATCCAGCACAGCGTCAGAAATACAGGAGGCAGAGGCAAAAAGACAAGGGAAACAAAGCCAAAGATGCCAGGTCTAACCGGTGTCCCCTCCAGCTGAAAGTGGGGAGAACTGCCCACCCTCTTGCGAGTTCTCTTCACTAAGGCGGAGGAATCTGGATAGACCATCCGCGTTGGCGTGTTCTGTACCAGGGCGGTGTTCCACCTTGAAGTCCATTCCCTGTAGGGAGATGGACCACCTCAACAGTTTTGGGTTCTCACCCATCATCTGCATCAACCATCTGAGGGTCCTGTGGTCTGTCTTAACCCGGAAGTGAGTTCCAAACAAGTATGGCCTCAGCTTCTTCAGAGCCCAGACCACAGCAAAAGCTTCCTTTTCAATTGCACTCCACCTCTGTTCCCAGGGTAGTGGCCTCCAACTAATGAAAGCCACAGGTTGGTCCCAGCCCTCGTCGTTGATCTGTGAGAGTGCTGCTCCCATACCATGCTCTGAAGCGTCTGTCTGCACTATAAACATACTGGAGAAGTCAGGTGCCTTGAGCACCGGTGCTGTACACATGGCAATTTTCAGGGCATCAAACGCAGTTTGACAGGCTTCGGTCCAATTCACTCTCTTGGGCTGCTTCTTCAAAGTCAGCTTTGTCAAGGGGGCAACGATGGTGCCATACCCCTTGACAAATCGTCTGTAATACCTTGTCAGACCTAAGAAGGCTCTCACTGCTGTCTGGGTCTTGGGGGGCTCCCAAGCCAGAATGGTATGAATTTTCGCCTGTAGGGGCGCCACCTGGCTGCTCCCCAAGCCAGGCTGCTCCCAAATACACCACAGATCCCTGCCCTATCTGGCACTTGCTGGCATTGATAGTTAGGCCTGCCTTTTGCAGGGCCTTCAACACTTCACAGAGGTGTTGCAAGTGGTCCTCCCACTTGGGGCTGAACACAGCAATGTCTTCCAGGTATGCGGTGCTGAATTCCTCCAGCCCGGTCAGTACCTGGTTAACCAGTCTCTGGAATGTGGCAGGGGCATTCTTCAACCCAAAGGGCATGACTCGGAACTGGAAGTGCCCCTACGGCGTTGAGAATGCAGACGTCGCTTTGGCCCCCTCAGTTAAGGCAATCTGCCAGTAACCAGAAGTTAAGATGAACGTAATGAGGTTCTGGGCAACCCCAATCCCAACCGATCCACGAGCTCATCAGCTCTGGGGATGGGGTGTGCAACTGTCTTCTTGACTGCATTGAGCCCACGGTAGTCCACACAAAATCGGAGTTCTGGAGTGGCACCGGGTGCAGCAGCTTTTTGCGCTAAGACCACTGGGCGAGCCCAGGGGCTGCTGGAGGGCTCAATCACCCCTAGCACCAACATCTTTCAAATCTCTCCCTTGATGCCCGCCCTGACCTTGTCAGCTACCCTGTAAAATTTCTGTTTCACAGGCAGACTGTCTCCAGTGTGCACATCATGGACACACCAATTGGTGACACCTGGGGTCAGGGAGAACATTGAGGCAAACTGACCCAACACTTGGCGAAAGTCCCTCTGCTGTTCTGGGGTCAGGGTGGGCAAGAGGACCACACCATCCACTGACCCGTCGTGTTCCTTGGCTGCCAGGAGGTCAGGAAGAGGGTCACTTTCCTCCTCCATTGCAGCATCTGTAGCCAGGAGCATCGTCACTTCAGACCTCTCAAAGTGGGGTTTGAGGCCGTTCAACTTGCAAAACTCCCAGGGGCTGCCTGGGAGTCTTCAAGTTAACCAGGTAGGTTACTTCGCTCTTGCGTTCCACCACCTCATATGGTCCAGTCCACTTGTCTTAGAGCGCACAAGGCTCCACTGGCGCCATCACCCACACCTTCTGCCCAGGTTGAAATTCGACCAGAGTGGTAGTCTGGTCGTACCATCTTTTCATTGCTTCCTGGTTAGCTTCTAGGTTCTCCTGTGCGAGCTTCCCGAGCGTTGTGTCTGGTTGCGGAAGGCCAGCACATAGCTGAACACATCCTGGGGGGTTTTCCCACAGGATTTCTCCCACCCCTTCTTCACCAGTGTGAGAGGTCCTCTAACAGGGTGGCCATACAGGAGTTCAATGGGACTGAACCCTAAGTACTTCTGAGGCACCTCCCTGTAGGCAAACAACAGGCATGGTAGAAAGATGTCCCACTTCCGTCTCATGGGCTCCGCTAGGCCCATAATCATACCTTTCAGGGTGCAGTTGTACCTTTCAACCAGCCCATTTCCTTGAGGGTAGTAAGGAGTGGTGAACTTATAAGTTACCCCACACTCCTCCCGCAGAGACTTTATGTACCTAGAGATGAAGTTGGTACCCCGGTCTGAGACAGTCTCTCTGGGTGCTGTGATGGTCCAGAGAGGGACTGCTTCCGGGTACCGGGTGGCATGGTCCACCAAGACCAGAATGAACCTGTTGCCTAAGGCTGTCTTGGGGTCCAGTGGCCCCACGATGTCGATGCCCACCAGCTTGAAAGGGCTGCTCACCACAGGAAAGGGTTGGAGGGGGCCTTGCACTTCCCTCCGCTCTTGCCACTGGCCTGAAATGTTTGGCAAGATCTACAAAAGGTGCCAAAGTGCTTCTTCATCTGGGGACAGTAGAAGTGGGTGAAAAGCCTTTGGAACGGCTTGTCTTGCCCCAGATGTCCTGCGAGAGGCACGTCATGAGCCCCATTAGGAAGTTCCTGAAGCGCCCGGGTACCACCAGCACACGGGCTGCACCGGGCTCAGCAAACTTAGGCTCACTATACCACAACTTATCTTCCCAGTAAATGAGATGATCCTTGGACGCTCCACCTGCTGCCTGGTCTGCAGCCTGCTGCCGCACACCAATGAGGGAAGAGCACTCTTTCTGCGCCTTGCAGATTTCCTCCCTGGAAGGCCCACCTTCTTGCTGCCAATGGGTTAGCTCAGCTAGCTTCCCCAGTTCGGCCACCTGTTTCCCGGTAGGCACCTGGGCATCCCCCTCAGGTTCTTCTCCTTCCAGGGCCGTGGTAACAGCCGGGGCGGGTTTCCCGCACCCCCTGCCTCTTCCTCTCCTGGCAGGTCTCTGGGCCACTGTTGCAGTCTCCAGTTCTGCTGAATCACCCTTACTGGCTGCCATAGCCCACGTGGTCACGCAGATCCATGCAGGCAAACCCAACATCTCCAGATGAGCTTGGTGCTCCACATCCTTCCATGGAGAACTCTCCAGGTCATTACCTAGCAGACTGTCTACAGGCAAGGTTTCACTGACAACTACTTCCAAGAGACCAGAGACCCCTCCTCCACTCAAAGGGAACATCCGCCACTTTGCAGAGGCACAACGAGCTGTCACATGCAACTACTGGGAGGAGTACATTGGGAATGACCTGCTCTTCAGACACCCATTGCCACCTCACGGATGTCATGCTGGCTCCTGTGTCTCTCAGAGCCTCTATCTCTCTCCCATTGATGATCACCTTCTGCCCGTATTTCTTAGTGTTAGGGGGCAGGAAGGTTTCCTGGACCATCTCTTGGTATCCTAAGGAGACAAGGGTCATACCTGCTAGTCCCTCCTCCCCACTAGAAATCCAATCCCCTCCCAAAGCTACACTTTCTAACCATGGGGCTGGAGCCCCAGTGGGTGCTGGGGGTTTCTTGGGGCATTTAGGAGTACAGTGGCCCACCTCATTGCAGTGATAGCAGGTAGGGGGACCTCTGTTGTCCCTGTTCTCCCACCTGCCATAGGGGGTCATGGCTGTCTAGGTCTGGGGGGTTGGGATTCCTTTCCATGGGACCTATTTTGGGGCCCTTGAGAGAACTCCTTTTGGTTGCCCTTATCCCTCCCACTCTTTTGCTGGGGACCCTGCCCACCTTTGGCTGTGGTACCCACAATTCCTCTGGACCCTGATTCTGGTCCAGCAGTCCGCCTCCTTAGCAGGCTCAATGGGGTCTGTCAGCTTGCTGTCTAAAAGATACTGGCGCAGCTCTGGAACACAAAGACTACTCAAGTGCTCCCAACTAATTAAATGCAACAACCCCTTATAATCAGTTACTTTGCTGCCCTTCATCCAACCTTCCAGTGCACGCGAGTACAAATTCACACACTCCATCCAAGTCTCAGACTCTTTCGTCTTAGAGTTTCTACACTGCAGTCTGTACTGCTCTGGAGTAAGTCCATACCTGAGACATAGGGCCTCCTTCATATTAGGGTAGGTCATGGTACCTGCTAATTCTAAGGGTTTTAGAGCACTCCTCTGAGAAGCCTAAAAATGTTTCCACAGGCCCGCCCCCCAATGCTGTTCCGGCACACCATTCATTCTCAATGCAATTTCATAAGTAAACTAGGCATAACTATCCTCACTCCTATGGTAATTCTGTACAAGAACCTTGAGAATATATACTTTACCCCCCCTGCAATGGCTGTGCGCTGCCACCATTTGAACTGGAATCCACCTGCTTGGCCTTGATATCCAGTTCCCTCATGCTGAACTAAAGAGCCAAAAGCAACTTCATCTCGTCCAGGGCACGGGCATTTTTGCTCACCTCCGCCGCCCTTTCTTTTTCTACCTTCAATTGCTTCATTTTCATCGTCATGATTTCAATTTCATGGTCTCTCACTTTTTGATTTTATTCTAACTCTTCTGGGGTCAGACCCAGGCTGGAGTGGTGACTGTCAGCCCGCGAGTTTGGTCTGCCCACTGGCAAATCATGGGGTTGAAACCCCTCCCTTCCCCTTGCATCATTTCCTTCTTGGGCCTCCCACCAGGCCTTCAAGATTCTCTGCAACTCATCCTTCCTGTAGTTGCTCTTTATGGGGCACTCAAACTTGTGACAGAATTGCTGAAGCTCTGCAACTTTGTAGGAATACAAATCCTCAATGACAAACTCCAATTCTTCTGCTTCCACACTGGGTGCCTTTCCATTCACAGACATGATGCTTTGAAGGGTCACTCAAAAATAAAACCAACCAAAAAAAAACTCAACCTTAGTATGCGGTGGGGTAGTGGTCTGCACTCACTAGTGATGTACACCAGTCACTGAGGGTCTAGTACAAATACAAGTTCAAATTCCACCGCTGACCAACAATGTTAGAACTTGGGGTCTCTAGTTGGCAGAGGTAGGTACCACTGTCCAAATAGGGACACTTGCTTCTAGTCAGGGTAAGGAGGATACACTCTTATATCACCCTCTGGGTAGCTTGGCACGAGCAGTCAAGGCTCATCGAGGGCAATGTGTAAAGTATTTGTACCAACACTCACAGTAAAACAGTGAAAACACCACAAAGTGACTCCACAACAGTTTAGAAAAATAAAGGTATTTTAATCTAAACTACACAAGACCAAAACGGCAAAAATCCAACATACACAGTTCAAGAATATGGTTTCAAAAGAGTTCTTAAGGTTGCGTTAAAATAATCCACAGTTGCGTCACGTTTTAGCCAACAGTACCTTTAAATGCGACAAAAGTTCCAAATGAAAGCTGTAGTGTTGAAAGCAAACAATGTGTCACTCCTGAGACCCTGGGGAGGTGATGCGACAACCCCGCTCAATGTAGCGGGCATGTTGCGGTGACTCCAGTCTGTATGGGGAGGTATGCAATAACTTGCGTGGATTCCGGTGCACAGGTTCCGGTGGAAGCAGCTCGCAAAAGGTGCGATGATCTTTGGGGCGGCGACGATCTCAGGTGGGACGGCGATGCTCGGCTCAGCGGCGATCATCGCCTCTCGGGGCCCCTCGATGCGATGGCTCTGCGACGACTCTCGCAGCGACGTGATGCGGTCTGCAAGCAAGCGGTGCAATGATCTCACCCAGTGATGACAGGGTCTGCGACGATACTCACAGTGATGATAATCTTCCCGCACCGGTCTGGGGCGTCCTGCAAATGAAGGATGCAATGGCTTTGGCAGCGGCAATAGGCGCTGTGGCGATCTCGCCCCCTACGTAGCGGTGGGAATTTCCTCGCACTGACAGGGATGTGCTCCGCAAGCGAGCGATGCGTTAAAACTTGCAGAAAGTCTTTAAAGTCTTGGTTTCCAGCTTACCAACACAGGTACAACTTCCAGAGGCACCACACATTGGCCAAGCACTCCAGGAAGGAGAGAACTCTCTCAGCAGAGTTCAGGGAAGCTGGGGGGTGAAGTCCTTTTGTTCCTGGGACTTCTTAACAGGGGGCCAGCTCTTCTCAGCCCCTTGGAGATTCCCTCAAGCAAGGTGACACAGCACACAGCAAAGTCCTTCCCCTGTCCTTGGCAGCAAAGCAACAGCCGGTCAGTCCAGCAGAGCAACAGCAGGACAGTCTTCCTTCTTCAGTTTCAGCTTTCTCCTTGGCAGAGGTTCCTTCTTGATTCCAGGATGATCTAATTTTCTGTAGTCTGGGGTCCTGTACTTATATCCCTAAAAGTCTTTGTTCCCTTTGTGCAGGAGGGCTCTGAGCCCGGTATGAACCAGTTCTGGGTGTTCCTTGAGCACTTTGTTTTCCGGGCCACTCCTTTCCTTTCAGAGAGAGGGGCAGGGTCGTCAGCGCCCAGCAGGAGGTGGAGCCAGCATTGTGGAAGTCAGGCACAGCCCTATTCAGGCCCAGGTTCTACCCCCTCCCAACACTCTAGATGCAGATGGAGCTATTCAGCCCAGGGATGGCCCACTCAGCCTCTGGGAGCCACCCAGCCCCTGCCACTCACAACCCCAACAGTCAATTCACAAACAGGCCAAGGGACACAGAAAGGTCAGACAAGAGAACAGCAACTTTCTAAAAGTACTGTTCTCAAACACAGGATTTAAAAAACACCTTTCCTAAAAGATGTGTTATTAAATTCTGAGTTCAGGGATACCAGACTTTTATGTTCTACCTTGCTCCTATGGAAAGATATGCTGGTAGCCACTGCAGCCAGCATTCCCCATGAGAGTCTATGGGCAAGGTAGCCTTACAATAGTGAAAAACGAAAATGGCTGTCTTTCACTACCAGAGCATGTCACCTGAACTAGTACATGTTCTACCTTTCAGATACACTGCACCCTGCCCACAAGGCTAGCTTGGCTAGGAGGACATGGCAATTCACAGACTGCACACAGGCACTGCAGTGGCAGGCCTGAGACACCATTTCAGGGCTACTCATGTGGGTGGCACAATCAGTACTGCAGGCCCACTAGTAGCATTTGTATCACCAGCCCTGGCACACTTGGTGCACTTTACGAGGGACTACTAGGTGATACAAATATGCCAATCATGGATAACCAATTACATTCACAATTTATACAAGGAGCACTTGCACTTTGACCCTGATCAGCAGTGGCAAAGTGGCCAAAGCATCTAAACCAGCAAAAACGAAATCCAGCACAGCTTCAAAAATACAGAAGGCAGAGGCAAAAAGACAGGGGAAACCACACCAAAGATGCCAGGTCTAACAGTAGATGTTTGCCTTGAAGCTGATCTTTCCATCTTTTTGCTAGAAACCATTGGTCATTGAGCAGAAGTTAGAAGGAGCCTTTGGTTGAAGGCCTCCCTGTTTAATCGAGTTCTGATGAGTTGTTGATATTTCTGGCTGGAGTGGCTGCAGAACTATTAATGAGGATATAAAAACAGGACATGGGTATGCCAGTGATCGTGCTGGCCTACCAGCTTATGCACCCTTGAAGTCCTGTGTGGGCATAAGGCTATGTTTAAGTAACTGTGGTTGTTTTCATGATTTACTTTCTAGCAAACTGCACAGCACTACTGGAACTGTGATTGAGAAATTATTGAGCAATGGAGAGGGAAGCAGGGGTCTACAATTATTTGGAGGGTTGGATTGAATGCAGGTGTGCCAGAAACACAGCAGGGGTAAGTGGTGAGGCCTTTACTGTGCTGCCAACTCATCTGGATGTCCTAAAGTACTGACCCTTCAGGTACTGTGGTTGGAGGACCCTTTTGCATGGGACTATCATCCACATAAATGCTGCAAGGGTGTCTGTGCAGGTTTTTTCCTTCCCAATGTATGCTTGTACAGTGAAGAATAAGCAATTGGTTCTGCCCTTCCATCCCAGTACTCCGATGGACATGTCTGTTGCTGCAGCCCCAACGTGCCTCATGCTGATTCTTCCTGATGCATCAATGCACTGTCTCGATTTGCTTCCCCCAACTGCAGCCGCAAGCACAAGTACAGCTCCTCAAAGCCACGTGACCCAGATTCACAGTTATGGGATATTCTGGACCACATTGCTCAGTTTTTACTACAAATTGTGAACAATTACAGACAGATTAATTAAGCGACGTTCCCACTTTTTAAATGTACGCCATTATATCCATTTTTCTATTAGACAATGCTGTTATTTCATTGCAAAAACTCTCCTCATTTCCTCTGCAGAGACAGGTGGCACTCGACTCTTACACTGTCTCCTGAACACGTTAGAAATTCTACTCACTAGTGCAGGTTAAAGATCCATGTAAGTGGTGAGGTGTGATACTTGCCCCAAATTCCAGCGAGCAAAATAAATAAACAGACTTCTCGTAGGTGGTTTGAGGGGCAGATGCTTCACCCCTGGGAATTATTTGAAACTTTTGTGGTCAAATTTGCTAAAACACCACAGACCCTTACGGGGCATTCATGAAATATTCCAGTACTTTCTTGGTGCACCAGGGAAGGCTGGCCTTTCCTAGAAGTCGATCCAGTTTTTTCAAATTTCATGCCAGAAATTACTTCCACTATGCCAAGGTTAGCATTTTTCATGTGTGAGCCCTTTACACCAAGGAGTATATACAATATGACAGTGGCAGAAATTTGCCATGGGTAATTCAGCCATAGTCATCGGTACCTACCTATAAAACTTCCCTTTGATATACAAGGGTCAGGATTTTATCATCGACACCCCTCTATAAAGTGCAGGGTGAGCAGTGTGTACAGGTGAGCGCAGAGTAAGAGCTGGATGAATGGTGTGAGAGCAGGGTAACAGCGGGAGTATATGGCATACAGTGTGAGTACAGTGTGATCGCTGTGAGTGCAGGGTGAGCATGAAGTAAAGGTTGAATGGTGAGAATGAGGAGTCAGTTCCCTGAGTGCAGGATGTATTCCCAGACACTTTGAGCAACTCAGCATGTTATTAACGGTGGGTGAGTAGTATTTCAGATATAAGTTAAACTAATATGGCATCATTCAGGGATGGTGGGTGGAGGACATAAATATTTGCTGATCCTGCAACAAACTTACAGTCTTGTGATCAGAGCCGGGGTACTTGAACAAATGGAAGAAAATCACAAAACCTCATTAACCAGTTTACAAAAGCATGTAAATGGCCCTTTGAAGACTAAGAAATACTCTGGTGAGGCTGAGATAAGATGCCAAACACTGCCCAGAAGAACCCACAACACCTCAAGAACTGTGTGTGTGTCCTGGAAGTTGCAGCAGCCCAGGTTGGGACATACAATTGGGGGCGGGGGGTAGATTTAGGCTAAAGCCCTTTGGGCACCGCAATGATAAACAAAATAAAAGCAACTTATATATATGTAGGTAGGCACTTAGTCAATAATTTTCTTGTGTGCTTAAACCTACTTGAAAGTTCTTTCCTTTGAAGCATGTATACAGGGCCGGCTTCAGGCCAATGCCACTGGTGCGGCCACACTGGGAGCGGGCCTATAGAGGGGGTGCTGACCTCAGAAAGGGATGCTGTGTTTATCAATACTTTATGGTGTGATTGGAGAGTTGAGGAGCTCCTTTGCCAGGGGGTAGTGAGAGTATCTGAGGAGGTGGTCATGGGGCATGGGGGCACCAAAAATGATTATCGCACCGGGCGCCACCATGCACTTATATGTCCATGAACTAATATCAACATACTTATATATGACATAATGCGTAAGTCCACCTCACATACTGGAACAATTCACTCTCATCATTCTTCTCTAATGACCCTGTCAGCTTTGTGTGGCAATTCTAAGCATTAAATTGGCAAATGATCGTCCATGATCTTCACACTTGGGGCCACCAAAGTGATCGCACCTGCAAAGAATTCAGAGTGACTCAATGAAATGGGAAGGGATCCTCAACATGATAGCCAGTTTAAATGTATTCGAATTGTTATAGAAATTGTTATGCCACTGCACTTTCTCGTTCACATGATGCATCACTTCACCTTCAGTTTTAAAATTTAATAGAAAATGCTGTATATTGATGCATAATTAACAACAAGAGTAATTAGTAAAACGTTAAAGGAAGACACAGCATTAGTCATACTAAATAATAGAGTAAATTGTTTTCTTACCCGCTTAGACATTATCTGATAATGCGGATAATCTTCAAAATAGGGGTAGATGAATAAAAAAGTGCAAATGAATAAGTGGAGCTGTGGTTTCCATTTCAAAATGATTAATAGATGTATGATATATTTTTTAAATACATCCATATATAACTGAGCCACAAATGTACTCTAGCTCAATATAAAGTATGTGGAATATCTTTCTTTTTTTGCAGATGTAATTCATGTGGTAGCTCCTTTCAAATAAAGGGTCGAAAGATGGATGAGTCATAGTCGCCCTTGGTGTAGCAGGGATAACCATTTAAACCACAAATCTAGGAACCTTCAAACAAGGTACATCAAAGCTGAGGGAAGAATCGTGTGAAATTGCCAGGAAGACAGTGTACTGTTTAATGACCGTACCCATCCGTGTCACCTCAAAATAAATGCACATTTAATTGTTAAATATTTAAATAGCCCAGGATTTCTGGTAATCAGGCATACAAAGTTAAGAGGTATGGATGATTAACTGTTTACAGGAGAAAGTAATCAGAAACATTGATGTTTACCTGTTATAATATTCCTTATTTAATGAAAAAGAAGCCCACTGATAATCCAACAAATAGTGAACATCCTGTAATAAAGTTGGAGAAGACACAGCATCCCTGGGAAAAGCCCTGGCACGAAGGAAGATTTCCTGAGCACAAGAACCTTAAAATGGGCTGTAAAGGTCAGGAATGATTACTCCGCAGAAACAGGTTCCCAAAGGATCAATGAATTGTGATATGGGACTAATGATCCTGGGAAAGGGGAGATTAGATGTAGATTTGACGTCAGAGGCATGTCTTTGGTAAATGAACCCCTCGGGGATGATCATTTGTCCAGCATGCTTCCCCATAGTTATGGCAATTAAGTAAATGAGGACCTTCCTGACCCCTGGGTTTGCAGGAAGTCTTCTCATTGTTCAAAGGCAGAAAGGGTGTGGCGTATACACCTTCACTCATGAAGGGGCATATTAGCAAGAACCTCGTTAAAATGATCGCCGTTTTAGCGGCAGGAAACTGCCGATAAAACGGCGAAAATGGGCTTGCTAAGAAGCGTTATAGAATACCAATAGAAGCCAGGTTAGATGTGCAGAACATATAACCTGGGCTTCTATTGGAATTCTATAACGCATATTAGCAGGCCCATTGTCGCCAGTTTAGCTGCAGTTTCCTGCCGCTAAAACGGCGATCATTTTAACGAGGTTCTTGCTAATATGCCCCGAAGTCCTTTGGCAAAGACCTTCGACTATGGCCAGCAATCATACAGTCAAAAACGCAGAAGCAATAACCGCATCACAAAAATAAACACATGCAAAGAATCAGAAAAAAATACAGAGGCATATGTAAATACTGAATACCCACTCATGGATATCTGAGATGGAACCAAAGAAATGCCACTGTAAACATACATCATTGTGGGGTAGTAAAACAAATGAAAATTGCTGTCTCAACATTTCAGTTCCAAAACAGATAATAGGTGGCATCAGAATCTAATACAGTGAGAAAGAGAGGGCAGGTTAGAAGGAGGGTAGCAAGCAGACCTTAAAGAGGAACTAAATGGAGCTGTGTTACAGCAATTACCCGAATAGTTGAATGCCTGAATTTTCAAAGGTGATTCATTTCGTACGGAAAACAACAAAGTACATCTTTCATGTTATTCTGAGACATAGAAGTAGAAATGATTCACGGAAAGACTTTTTAATTATGCCACGTATTTATTTGCACTTAAACTTCTTCATAAATTATAAATGTCTGCATAATTTACAAACATTTTCAAACATACACATGCATTTTTTCTACACTTGTTATATTATTTGAGAAATTTGGTGGAATTTACAAAATATCTTGGCTTGCACCTGCTTTCCTAACCCTTCAAGTTCACACACTAACAATTACGAAGAGTACAGATGCGTAGGAAAATAGTTCACTTAGCTTCAAAGCCACTAGAATTATGCAATTCGATGGAGGCAGTATTTTCCGCATAATTATGTTTTTTGACATGTTTGCTACATAATCCATCATCTGCTGCATAATTTGCAGATTCTACCCAAAAACTTGTTTGTAGCTCTGATGGATCAAACTTTATTTAAAAAAATGCAACGTGTGCTACCATGCAATGAGAAAGCCTTTGCACAGATTGACCCATTACCTTTCAATTCCTTATTAATGCATTTGAGTATTAAACTGGTAGTAATGAGGTGAAACCTTTGCCTAGACAGTCCTACCATGTAAAACATGACAAAATGATGAAGTAATACTATCAAAACCTATGCTGCATTATGTTGCAAAATTGTAAAATGTTTGTGAATCCACACATTTAAGACAATGGGGGAAGCTTTCAAAAAGCAGTTATACTGTTTGGAATAGGCTATACAGAATTTAAATGTCTATGCTCACCGTACGTACTATTTATTGGCAGATTCCCAGTGTGTACAGTCTTTTTTGGTTTCTCAGGCTGTAAAGTAGTGATTGCAACACTGTAACTTTTGTACTGTTTTTAAACGAATACACACTGCTTGGAGTATTTAATTTGACTCTCCTCGTGAGTTCTGTGTCCATAGCCCCTTTGTAATGAATTTGACTGAGTGAAGTTTTTATAAAAGAAGATTTTACAGTAACATCTGGACATACTCATCATTAATATATATGGATTCTACTATATTTATTTGAAAAAGTCGGTCTCTTGGTGTGCAACATTCATTTGATTATCCGTTCAATTGTACTCGTATGGATGAACCAGGCTTGAATAATATTTGTTTGGTCGGCTCATGAGGATACAGTATTTCGTTGGAGAGAGTAAGCTGTTTAAGAGCCAAGAGACACAGAGGCATATTTACAAGCCCCTATAGCCACAGGAACGTCACTTCTAGTGGGGTTGAGGTGGCAATAGGGACTTTGCCTTATTTACAAGACAGCGTTAAGCCACTTAATGTGGCTTAACACTGACTTGTAAATAAGGTCCCCTCTCACAATGTGTTTAGCGTGAAAGGAGCAGGCATTGGGTGTTGCGATGGGCGTTTCACCTCAACACCTAGTGATGTTAACGCTACCCCCTATTTAAAAAGGTGATTTAAATAGGAGGCAGCACCAACATGAAGACCAGGGAAAACCTGGTCTTAAACAGGCGAAATGGGGAGAAATATTTATTTTCTCCTCGTTTTTGCTTGTTCCATGTGTGCTGCTTTGTGCAGCACATGTGGAAACAGCAAAACATCATTGATTGTTTATGTGCAGGAAGGTCTCCCTTCCTACACATAAACAATCATTAAAAATATGATTTTTTTTTACTTCTATGTGTGCTGCATTAAGCAGCAGACATAAACGTTACAAAACACCAGGGAGACCTTCCTGCACATAAACAATCTTCCCCTCAACGCAGACACCCTTATATTAGGTGGAAGGGTGCCCGCGTTGAAGCTAGGCTGCTAAGTTTAGCAGCAGGGGGGGAAACGCACGGCTGCACAACATTTTTGTAAATGTGGTGCAACCCTGCGTTTCTAAAGTGACAGAGCGAGCCGTTAGCCTTCTAGGCTTAACAACACGCTTCGCCTTGGGAGTACAGAATCTTTTAACACACTGAGCTGTACTGCTTTGTGGGAGGTGCCCAGTTTGGGTAGTACTCATATGGATACAGCCAAGTGGTATTTGGACTTCCTCCTTTCTACACGGTTAGTTTGGTTGTCCTCGACTAGTAAAGCATTTATAAGGACATACCCGGTCTCCTCCATGATGCAGCCAGCCAGCGATTCTGTGCAGTCACATTCTTCAAGCACAACCCCAAAATATCGAAAGACGAAAGTGTAGCATGAAAAATAGAGAGAGTAGGAGAAAGGCAAAACGGTTCATTAGCAATACATTTGTTTCCACACTTTTATGCGCATTTTATTTTATATACTGCAATCATATTTAACAGCTAGAATTCACCTGCATGGGTTGTATGGTCGCATACTAAACCTATGAAAACCATTAAACAATTTTCAGATGGTCAGACGTGGCATGGGGTTTGGCTTCTAAATTGTATTAATGCAGTGACATCATGACCTAATATATTACAGTAAATACTTTTATACAAACACAGAGAAGCAGATTATCAGCGTGCATGCATCAAAAACAGCCCATACTGTTTTACAGCGAAATATATGAGAACAGTAAAAAGTTGGGGTACGTACTTGGCTTCCTAGAGGCGGGCTCCCACTGAATTCCAAGGTTCTGTGCCAAACTCTGAGATAATTCCTGCGCTTTGGCCCACTGAAGCCCGTACTGTTATCCGAGTAACCGAAGACACCCACAAACAAACACAAAGACACAGATGACTTATTAGAAAGAGGTGTGCAATACCCAGTGCTCATTCTGTTTCTAGGTCCAGCATTCAAGACCTCTTGTATATACTTATATGTGTATGCACTTTGTGGGGTCTGGAGATCAGCCCTAGGACTTGTCTGCTTCCGCTTAGGGACTTTGTGTTCAACTGCCTCTATTTAACTGTCTAGATAGAAAACGACCAGTAGAGGTCAGTAAAATACCAGAACTGCTTTCTGCTGAGGAACCTTTTTTTATTTTTCTGGCACCTGCATCTATTTAACTTTCTTGAGAGAAAACGACCATCAGAGGTCAGTAAAATACCAGAATCATGTTAGCATTCGCTGGATTCCAGTCAATAGAAATTCTCTGCCACTAGCACCGAAGACAATAATATATTTTTTTAAATCTTGCCTTTTTATTGATATGACCACCGAAAGGCCTGATTTTATTTTAAAAGCAGAGGTTTGGACTATACTATTTCCCGTTGAAAGGCAATATTTGTCTCCATGTGTTTCCATAACTGGCGTGTCACGCAGTTTGGTGCTTACTTTCCCTCCATGTTAAAGAGCAATAGATGTTTCAGCACCCAGGCTAATGTGCTGCATAGCTAAATACATATAAGATCCCAAAGGCAAGACCGATTGCATTGCACATGCTTGTTTATTGAGCGTTCAACTTTAACAGTGAGACAAGAGGTAAGTAAGAAATCAAAGGAAATGATCTGCCCGCTCTGTTCTTTCATGTGCTTGCGATGGACTTCATGACATTTTTTGAATAGTTTATAATCGGATTGCAATACACAACACACACCAGAATACAAAACATCATCACCAATATAAATCACTGACCCAACCTACAATACAATACCATTATTTGAAGATTTCATTATTTATTTTCACAAAAACTGTGTTATTAATGAAGATCTTTTTATCTCCAGGCTTCTATTATTGGAGGGAGATTGTGTAGTACCAATGGCACAATAAATAATAATGTTAAAGGAAAAAGAGAGAGGTGGGGGGGAGTGGGCAGAGAGGGGCTAAAGTGCATTGTCAAGTTCATGTTTCCAGCAAACAAGAAAGAGGGCCATGGTATGTCTTAGGGGGAGTCTTCATGATAAGCATAGTCTGAAGGTCACTGGGGACATACACGTTTTCAGGGTACGAATTTTATGCTTTATCATCACAGACCTATATAGGAAATTATCTCTGTCACGGTCAGATTGTATTATTTTCCTTGTACAACAGGATCAGTGGTGCATGGACATGGCTTCCGGTTTTATTTAAATCACGTTTTATTTATATTCTGCTTTGCTACTTTTGTCTCTAAGTGAGGAGGTGTCCGGCTCTTGAGTTTGAATATCTCCTTTGTTGTGTTAGTTTGTGTTGTCTGTTTAGCTTCTTTTTACCTCATTTATCCATATGTCTCTCTGTGGAGCAGCATCTGCTATTTCCTGTGATTGGGGTTACCATGCCACACTCCTTAACAATGGCACTAGCTGCAGACATGTCTAGAGTGTGTGCTACTGTCCTGCAAAAAGGAACGTCCATTTATACTCATCTGCTGATGTCTATGGAAGGGTACATGTTCTAGCTTTTAACTGGGGCTGTTTGAGTGACCATATAGTCATTATTTTACCTTGAATACCTTCTTACAGATGTAGTAATCACAACATTGACAAATCAGATGTGTATACTCCTATTCTGTTACATAGAGCTTTGTCTGCTTCTTCCTCTAAGACTAACAACTGTTTTCCTGGGGTATCAAGTTTGCCTGCTGGGCTACCTAATGCCCGCTCAGCTGTAGCGTAAAAACATATATCGAAAAAACGTTTTGGGATGAAAATTTAGACATCCTATAGATCCCACAAACTTGGTGTGCCACGGATTGCCACGGATTGCTCCCTGCTAACCAAGTATTTTGGTTTTCCAACTTGTAAATTCTTGAGGCAGGACTCTATTGAGAAGAACATGTGGCATGGATCTGACTCTCATGTGGTGAGGTATGCAGACATAGGTATGCACACATTCAGTGGCATTAATAGTACAGGTGGTAAAGGAAATGGTGATGTTCGTAATAGTGGTGGTGGTAGCTGGGGGGTGAAGTAGTGGTGGTATTTATGGTGACAGTGGTGGTAAGATGGTGGCTGTGGGCGCGTGGTGGTGTTGGAGCTGGCAGTGGCAATGGAGGTGGCAGTGCTGGTGGTGGTGTTAATTGTAGTATTAGTATTGTAGTGGTAATTGTGATAATGGTGAGGGTAATAATGATGGTTGTGGTAATAACGATTGGTAATAAAAGTGGTGATGATTATGGATTATGATCCAATCCTCACTTTAACATTGAAAAAAAAACAGTGGCAGTAAAAAATATAATAAATTGGATTCTGTATACAAATCAGATGCTAAAAAAGAATTGAATATGTGAAGCTTGGACATTCTCCATGTAGGTGAGCGGGTAATTCCGGCTCTCCAATATGCGGACAATGCTGCTCTATTAGCTAGAATGGCGATTGGCCTACAGCATCTTTTAACAACCTTTGCCGAGTTTATGAAGTCTTTGGACTTGGATGTTATTTTTTCTAAGTCCCACACCATGATTATGGGGGTAAAGCCCAAGAAATGTCAAACTCAGTATTGTGAACGGAATAAAATAACACGGGTGGTGTTGTTTCTATACCTAGGAGTAATATTTGATGAAAATGGTACATGGGTCTCACAAATGAAAGCCTAAAGAAATGCAATGGCTAGATCTACCATTGTTGTCCTAGATTTTGCTCATAGAGTGGGATCGAAGCCAATGCACGCTATGTTAAACATCTATAGGGCTAAATGCCTTGCTATAGCAAACTATGGTTCTGATCTCTGGAGATACAGAGAAGCTGGTGTTATCCAAAAAGTGGAAAAGAAATTCCTTAGAAATCTTTTATCCATGCCACAATCAGCATCTACTTACATTATCCACCAAGAATCAGGTTCTGGGTTCATATCAGATATTATAGTAATGGCACCTTTACTTAAATGGATAGGTATTTGGAAAAATCCGGAGCTTGGTATGAACCACGAAATTATTCGCGACTGTTTAGTTCTTGACCAGGCAAGTAGTAACCCCTGGCTAAGCTACGTGAAAAGGACTGCATCTTATTAGGGTACACCAGAGCTTTTTAGCTCCCCAGTGAAACTCCTAAAGGTGGACATGCTCTGGGCTAAAAGCACGTACCTGCAGTTATCACAAATGGATAGAGAGGCTAGGGAATTAAGTAAGCCTCTTGTGCGGGCACACCAGTTGTTATCCACTTCACAAACGATTGAACCATATATAAATATAGTTACTAACCAGCATCATCGTTTTCTGCTGGTGAGATTTAGATTGAATCAATTACATGTACTCCTTGCTGGACCAATGGGATGGAAAAACCTGGAGGACATGAATATTTGTAATTCTTCTACTCAGGACTCTATGCATTTTGTCTTATTTTGTAAGCATTGTTTTGCACATCTTAAATCGGTTCATTTTACCCATTTTAAAAGGCAAAGGTTTTATACAGGCCAGACCTGCTTTTATATATTTACAAATGTTGACCAATGTTTGGGAAATTATTCACATACCTAGTTTTTTGACCGCAGCGGTCAGAAGAAGGAAAAAGAGAAGGACCGCTATTAATTAGTACATTTTAAATTCAATAAATTTTTCCTGTGATCTAGATCTCGCTTTATCTGTACTTTGTGATGATTGTGTTTTTGTAATATTTTTAAGAAAATGTTATTGTGTTTTAATGTAGTATGCTTTTATGGTTTTAATTAACCGAATAAAGTGAATTTGACTGACTGACTGAATATGTGATCATAGAGATTTCTCAGGTGTAAAATAGTCCTTTATACATTGAAATGTAAGAATTCTATAGGAGGCAGAATAATACACTAAATAACCAATAGTATGAGGTGAAGGAGTGTAGCCGTAATTCTTAATATTAACTTCCAACTTCATTTGAGCCCTTCTGAACAAAACAAAGGAGCTAAAGTTAGTTCCCAATGTCAAATTGAATGCCTTCTCTAATTTGGGTTTTGTTCTTTTGAATTCTCCCATCTTTATACCAAGAGTTCTTGGTGTGGATGACAATGTGTTCGTTCCCCTCACTATTGAATATTGACGAATACTGGAAGGATGAAATCAGATTTTTTCGCCTCAGTTGTAGATGTGACTGAATATACAGAATATTTTATGGGTCCTGTTGTAAAATGGCCCTCTCTAAAGGGTCACTCCAATTTTTTTTCTTTCTCCTACTCTTTTTCTTTACCTGTGTTTGCTGACTTTAGGTCTCACCGCACTTTACCACTGCTAACCAGTGCTAAAGTGCATATGCTCTCTCCCTAAAAGATGGTAATACTGGCTCATATCCAATTGACATAATTTATTTACTTGTAAGACCCTTGTGATGTGCAATACATGTGCAAAGGGCCTGTAAATTAAATACTACTAGTGGGCCTGCAGCACAGCTTCTGCCACCCACGTAAGTATCCCTCTAACCATGTCTCAGGCCCACCACTGCACTGCAGGAATTTACTGGCACTTCGAATTGTCATTTAAAACCTTTTTCCAAGCCTTCAACTCACCTTTCATTACACATGTTACTTCTAAAGTACGCCCTAGGTAACCCATATGGCAGGGTGCCCTGTTGATAAAAGTTAGAACATGTACTCTTATGTTTTGCATGTCCTGGTAGTGAAAACACCCTAATTCTTTTTTCATTACTGTGAGGCCTATTCCTCTCATAGGCTGACATTTGGAATTCCATGAAATACCCTTAAGCTGTAATTTCAGATTAGAAAGAAGTAGCTGCATCATGTTTCATATCTCTGGAGTTATAATCATAAATCCGCTCTACTGGTAAGGCTGGATTTCACATTATTTTTTTAGAAATACCACTTTTAGATAGTTGGGCATTTCTCTGCACTTACTGCTATGTGTGCCTTACAGTCTGTCTCTAATACATGGCTGGGTGAATGCTACACTTTGTGCAATAATTTCAAACAGCCACAAACACAGTCAGTCTTGGAATGGCTGAGTACCCATCTACATAATCTGTGCTCTGATTGCCCTTCCTGGGCAGGAAAGGGCTAACACTCTGTCAGACCCACACAAAGGACTGATTACCCCCACCAGATATCCTGGCAGACAAGACTGGGTTGAACGGGATACTTATGCACTTTGAAACCACTCTTTGAAGTCTCCCTCACTTCAAAGGCACATTTGGGTATAAGTGCTGGGTTTCTGACCCTACCAAGAAAGTACACTTCTGGACCCGTGACCACTCTATGAGGAAGAGGAGCCATGGTGATGCTAATAGTACTTCCACTCTGCTGGACTGCTGCTTTACTAACTCTTCCTTTCTGTGCTCTTGCTGTTTTGATCTTCCCTGCAGCCTGCTGTTCGACCAACTGGGTGAGATGGACTGGAATCACTTGCATCCAGAGGGACACATAGGAATTGCTGGCTTGCCGGCTTTTCCAAGTCCCAGGGATATCAAAGACTTGAACCACTTGCATCTGCATCTGGACTCTACAAGCTGTGAGTCTGCCCTGCCAAGTGTTGACATCCCAGTCCTGGACACTTGGAAGTGACGCCTTAAGGTGCTTAACAACCTGAACTCACACAGCCACATCAGATTTGGTGCCTCTCTGCCGCAG
This sequence comes from Lissotriton vulgaris, assembly GCF_964263255.1. Taxonomy (NCBI): domain Eukaryota; kingdom Metazoa; phylum Chordata; class Amphibia; order Caudata; family Salamandridae; genus Lissotriton; species Lissotriton vulgaris. The sequence goes on from NC_141687.1 coordinate 422,360,405, forward strand.
TGTTGGTCGGACCCAGCCCAGTGCACTCTCACTGTTACGCGTAATCGACTTGGCACATTTCCACCATTAGATGGAAGATCTTCATCTATACATCTCGTCCACAGCGTGATCTACACAGCCTCGTAACGACAACATCACCCGGATCATTTTAATTCCATGCAGCTTCATATTTCAATGTCTATTGAAAGAATTCTTATCATTTTGGTCTTGTTTTATTTTGAAAATCACACTTTATTTTTCTAAACTGTTGTGGAGTCTTTTTGTGGTGTTTTCCCTGTTTACTGTATGAGTTATTGCAAAAATACTTTGCACATTGCCTTTTAAGTTAAGCCTGTCTCCTCTGTGCCAAGCTAACAGAGGATGAGCACAGGATAAATTAGGTTGTGTTGTGACTTACCCTAACTAGGATTGTGGTCCCTATTTGTACAGGGTGCACACACCTGCAAACTAGATACCCCATTCCTAACAGGTCCGTCCCATAAAGTATGTCATACACTAAACCTTATGCTCAATACATCATATAGGACCAATACAGCTCCTATTAGTAGGATAAGGTGGTCACTATTTGAGCCCCTGTAAAATCATGAATTTTCAGAGATCGAACCAGTATAATGGAACACGGGCTAGGTCAGATGAGACCAAACCAGAGGGAAAAAAGGTCAGGTCCTTAACTTGTTAAAATATTTGTAAAGAAAGTGGGAATATTAAGTCATTTGTCAAATATGAATGATCCTATTGAATGATTTAATTATATCACACCGGCCATTACTTCTCCACTGAGTGAGCTGTGCAAAGCTTGTGAAATGATGCAAGCCAATTGACTTTCCTATGGATCCCCGAAAAATTATTTTCAGTTCGAGAGTGTATTAGCCCTCATAAATAGTTGTTAAATCCCATAGCTATTCTTAAAGAGTTGAAAACAGCCATGAAAGCAACATTAGATACTATAGACCCTGTTAATTTCTGTCCTAATTCTCTTCTGCCATTCCCCTTTAACATCCTCAACAGACCAGACACCCAGGAGCGTCGGAGATATGCAGAATGCCAATTACATAAGGACCCCAGGCCAGGTTTCGTCCAGGCCCTAGAAAGGAGTTATTAGTCACTTATGTCAACATTACGAATCATGAATTGCTGTAGATGGTCACGGTGGCACAGGCCTTTCAACAGGTTTCTACACCAGCGTCTATTGACATCTAGCCCTATTTTTAGCAGTCCTGCCTATAAAGGGCTTTGCTTTTCAGTGGATCATATATTCTTACAAATAGATTCCAGCATGTTCAATTAAGGACTTTGACACCCTCTATTAAATTTGTTAATTGGTCTGTTCCACAAGACTCAACATCCTTATCCCTTTTTTCATCTTCTATGAGCTGTCTTTATTTACTGTATAAAGTAGTATTCTCCTTTATGTATGCAAAGGATGCCTAATTCTTGCTGTATGTATGAATCATACATGAAACTACCAAAAAGACAGTTTCTCAAGTGATTGATACTAGCCCAAGTTGGATGAACACGAATAGTTTAAAGCTTAATCTAATAGGAAAATGTAGTTATTACTGATTCAAAGGTTTTTGGAACTGTCAGGGACAGGAGCCTCCTATCTAGCTCTATGGGTAACTTTCCTATGCTTGCAAAAGTGATAAGGAGCATGGGAGTAAAAATTGTTCCAATACTGTCATTACCTACTAAAATGTCTGCAGTCTCTTGGAATTAAAAAGCTTCTGTTCTTCAGATTTCCCCATAAAATTCAGTTACCTAATGTTTTGTGAATGTGAGACTGAATTTAATCAGGGTCCCAAATAAATCTGTAAACATACTGCAAAACAAACGAAATGCAACAGGACAGGTCGTTTTTGGGTGTAAAAGCTGATTCCATTTATGTTCTTATCCACCAGATTCACTGGCTGCAAAATAAGGTGTGCATTCAAAACTTTGTGTGCTATGCTCCATATTCTTTCTGTTTGGCCTAGCTTTCCTACAAAGAAATTTCAGATATATTTTCCTTCACATAATATTCACTCTGTTTCAAGTTAATTTCAAGTCCGACCTGTGGGGCTGATTAGGATGGCATCACCCTAGCGGAAATCAGTAGCGCCCGACAGGCTGTCAGTGGTCCCGACATAGGCATTATGATGCACCACGGCAGTCGCAATGCCTACACTTTGCATTGCGACGGGTGCTGCTGGCTGCACCCGCCGCCATGCAAAATAGGGCCACCTGACATATCCCTGCACTAAATGGAAGGCTGCCACATGGTGCAGGGATATGTAGGGGGAGCACCATATGATGCCCCCCAGAGCCCATATCGGAGGGCCAGGGAGGAAGGGGGGCCTGGCACGGGCCCCCTAAGTCCCTTTGCGCCTGCCTTTTCATGGAGAGTTAACCGCCAGGAAAAGGCTGGCGGAATGGGACGTTGTAACGTCCTACTGCTGTGCCTGGCTGGCACCGCCACCACGGTAGGGAATACAACCCCCTCTGCCACACCTGTGGGCTCAATGAGCCCATCGGATGCGTGGTGGTCAGTCTTGTCAATAGCCAACCATCCGCCCGCCATTGAAATACGGTGGGCAGATAAGATGGTTCCGATGGTGGTGGGCAGCCCGTCAGTGGTGGTCTCACCATCATCATAGTCGGCCACTTAGGTACCAAAAGTAGGTCATTGGATCATTCACAGACCAGGGTTGCAAAGTGTGGCATGCCCTGTCCTCGAGTCTATACTCTGAAGGAAACCTGATTCTTTCACAAATCAATCGACGTGTTCGTTTCAGAGGGGTTCAGTCTCTCAAAGTCTATTGATTTTTTCCATCTCTCACACTATCAATCTTTGCTTTTCTCTCAAAAGACTCAAGAGAGACATTGAGTTTTTGACAGCACTTTATACATTTATGCAATTATAGCTAAAATCAAAAACATCTCAGACAACGTATGATTCTCTGCAAGGCGCTCAAATAGCATTCATAAATAGGTCTCTGAGCATGTGTCATTATTAACATGTGGTCCAAGTTACAACATGACCAATACTTGAACAGCAAAGGATGTCATTTACTACACAGATTATTGTATTCATGGCATTTCCCAGAAACACAGAGGTTGCATTGAAACTGGACATTTCATGTGAAAACAGTAACGGGGAAGAAAAAGAGTCAAGCCCAACTTTATACAAACAGAGCAATTACCTCATTCACTCCAACACCTCTGGCCAGGGAGCAGATGCCTCCAAAGTATCCCATGCTACTTCTTTTATGGTGGAAGGTCACATTCCTTCAAAGCAAAAGAGAAAGAATTAATGGGTCTGAGTGAGGACCTGAAGCCATGTGGTCGGAAATTATACCTTTGGAGATTCAAATCAACATATACTGTTTTATGAATACATAATGAATTATAAGTCAGAGCCACTAAAATTCTAGTCTAAGGTGGTATGCTGGTGTCCACACAGAAACCGCAACCTTTCCCAAATACCTCCTTCCCTGATGATTTAACCCCCACCTGGACGTTACAAGCCGTGAGTCTGCCCTGCCAAGTACATCCCAGTCCTGGACCCGTGGAAGTGAGGCCTTAAGGTGCTCAACAGCCCGCCCTCGCACATCCGCATCGGATCCGGCGCAGTATTAGTCGGAGCCAGTGAACTCCCATATTGACCTTGCTGGCAATCTGCTGCGAACAGGGTTACTGCGCTGCTCTACACATATAACAGCTTTCTTCAAATGATGAACTTTTGCTTCCAAAGGAAATGCTCACTCATGTGGAATTTGTGAACCACAAAGGCATATGCTGTATTTTTGTTCCACTGGCTTACTTTTGATTCTCCTATTGGCACATTTTTTAAATGTTGTTGTTTTCCATTTTTTTTATTTCTGCTTATATTTCATGAATCTTTATGTTTTCTTTAAAATTGTGTGCAAAAGATGACATTTGAACTAAACCTGTTCGTAGTGCATAGTGCCTGAATTGGTAAGAATGAGAGGCAGCAGAAAGGCCCAGTTCTTCAGAAATGCAACTGAATTTTGCAACAGTGGAATGCCGGCAGTGTTTGTTTGTTTTGTGTAATTAATGACATTGTCCATTCCAATTTTATGCTGTTTGCACAATTAACCCTGTTTTGCTGAAAATATCTAGAAAGTGTAGCTTATTTGGACCAGTGGGGCCATCAATGACCTTTATTTTCAAATTGCGGCTTATCGTGGGCAGGCTGTGCGGACAAGATATTCCGGGAATTTAATTTAACCCAGGCAGTACCATAGAAGCCCGATGGCAAAATCGTAGTTCAATAAAAGTAACTGGTAGGAAATGGCTGAGGATCAAAGCAAATCATTGCACTCAAGCAACATGAGGAAGACACCAGGTAACGTGGCCCCAAAAGCTGCTCTGATAAAGTCGATTTTGAAGCCTCTGCCAGCTAGAGAAGAAGAACATATTTTTTTATATGCAAAATGAGAAGCGAAGACAGTATACTAGAGGAAGGGCTGAAGAAACCTGGAAAGGCCACTCAAGGCAAATGTCAAGCTTAATGATAACGAGGCAGACGAATCAAGAGCATCCTTCAATCTGCTGTACTTACCACCATTCCATTCGCAAGCAAGCAGGAAGGCAATGCTGACACTGAGTTATCAACCTAAAAAAAGAGTTGCCTAAAAGTAATCTGAATATTTTTTTTTATTTTGCTTTTAGAAATGATGCAAATATATAAATTATTGGAACACAGAACACGCACTGCTGGAGACGTTTATGAGGGCAATAAGACATGCCTCATAGACATAAAGAAAAGTGAGACAACTTTTGCAGCATGTAACCAAGGTCACACATTTGTTCAATTTAGGGAATTCATGAAAGGACATTGCCTCTGTTGCTAGCAGGCCACACTGATGTACAAGGTGAGAAAATAAAATGCGTGTCTACTCGTCTCCTGAACCTGCAGACGAGAAGGAGGATAGTGGCCACGTGACTCTCCCCACCTTACTACATCAGTCATTCATTGCGAGAGAAGGAGGACTGATTTTTAGTGAGGAGTGAAAGATGTACATTTGGAGGCAGGATTCTTTGTTTAAAGATACAGGGCTGGTGTTCTCCTCATGGCGGTGATTGCAAGTATTTTCAAAATGCTGACAGGGTTAGTTGGAACTGCTAACTTTAATTAATATAAAATGGGAAAGTCTATGTTTGGGATGATAAAGGGGACATATTTGATATCTATATGTAATCATAGTGGTGATTATACTAACACATTGTTGATTGTTGTTACCATGTACATGTACTGAGTGGAATTGGGGTGATCTGATCTACTGAGTGACTGATCTGAAGAGAACATTGCTTTAATTGCCTTGTTTTATTGTGTTAAGGAAACCGTCTATATTGCTTTTGATTGTGTTGTGTGATTATAAGTCAAAGCATTCATATAAATTTCACTTAGGGCATTTGATAACAATAATTGTCACATAAAAAGGGAACATTAGAGCGTGGTCTGGCTCTGTGGGAATGGTGCCAACACCCACACAGGTTTCCACCTATGTTACAGATTAATGTACTAGTTACAGACAAAAGGAAGGAGCACCTCTCTGGTATTAATATCAATTTGATTCAAAAGGCATCTTCTAAATGTTGTTCTGATTAGAAATCTTGTAAACAGAGCGATCTAGAATAGCACTCAAATCAAATGTATCCAGATGGTTCATTCAAGTTCTATTAGTCAGTTTCCATCAAAATATAGAGACTATTGGTTTGTAGAACGGTCGATGGCATCCTTTGTCCACCTCCTACAATTTGTTGAAAATCATGTCAGTAATCTTGTACTTTCAACAAGCCTTTATACTCTAGAGCCTCAAAGACAAGAACTGTATTATGGGTTGGTTTGCACAATCTCCACCCCAAAAGTAGGAAGAGTTAATTTCAGTTGAAGAGAACCTGAAATAGGTTTAAATCATTTCAAGCGTGGTAAGGACCTTATGGAGTGTATCTGAAAAAGTCAAAATTATATACCAATTGATGAACTGTGCAAAGAGAATATTAACCCTTGAGGAAGTGATTTACGGCCTGATTTAGATCTTGGATTATGGGTTACTCCATCACAAAATAAATCCGGTTATATCCAATGGGATTAACATATAGGGTAGATGGGATATCCGCCACTGATGTGATGGGGTAACCCATCCGCCGAGATCTAAATCAGGACCTTAGTCATGAAGACAGCTGATAGTTGATGCAAAATGGATGCCTTAAATTGTAACTTTCTGAAGATAAGGAAATGGCCTCAGATAGAGAACCTTTGCATGGGTCAATGTTGGTGCTTGTTGTCTTGTTGCACAGATTAGGAATGCCTGTTACATTCCTATGTCAGTGCATAAAGCTCTGCAACTGTGGTGGTGCCTGATCCGAGAAGACACCCCAGGGTCTCAGAGAACACTGAACTCCAAAGTTAGACAGTAATCCTAAAAAACATGACAGCCATGTCTAAAAAGATGCCAGAAGCTTGGTGCATAGCAGTTGGTAATTCACCTTCTGCTATCTATATTGTTATGAAGCCCAATGTACCCCAATATTGACCCAGGTAGTTACACAAACCTTTACCTACATCTGTCCTACCATTGTTTTACATAATGGGTCTGGCGCTGACCTTTTACCTAGTTAGGTGCTACATAAAGGTTGTGTGGTTTTCTCCAAAAAGTAGCCTCATGCATTATGCATGAGGATTCTCAGTATCACAGCAGGATTACCATCTTCTGTATAATAACTCTATATAAGGGTCACGTCTATTGTCATCCTTGCTCGACATGCTCAGAGTGCTCTTCTAGGTAGAACCCCTGAGCGTACCTTTCAGGTATGTAAGTACTGCATCTATGCTGGGCAAACCAACGCAAAGAAAGCCTTCCATGCTGACACGCTGACGCAAGATGCTGAGGTCCCTGCATGCAGACACTCCAGCATGCTGTGGTCTGACATCCCTTGTGGATTGTCCATCTCAAGACCAGGATAGAATCCTTCACTCTCCCACATCAGGTAATGAGGTTACCTCTATCCTAAGGGGATTCTTGACTATACACCTACATACATGCTAGGTATATTTAGGTACATGTAGTTAGGGTTGCATCGTAGGAGTACATATTATTACTGTCAAGTATGTATCTATATGCCTGCATTACTCCATTGTTTTAGCACTATGGCAGAATGCTACCTTTTCATTACTCTGCCGGTGCTCATAATCGTGTATATCTATTTCTGTCTAATGGTTGTTGCAGCACATGTATTTTATAATAGAATGACACTGGTTCAACAAATGCTTATTGAAAATGTCCCCACCGTTTATTCCGTATATCTCTCTGAGACCGAGTGATCACGAGTGACTGAGCGAAAAGTACTGTACTGTTTCCACGATCCCTGAGGGGGCAGGATTGTCATGTTCGATAGTTGCCAGAAACTATTCGCTCCTTGGTAAGAGGGGCTCATGGTGGCACTGCAAGCTAGCTGGTCTACAGACTAACATATTCTCTGTGGGTGTTTGGAATCAGTCTGGACACCAATCCATTAGTTTATGTTGTCTAAACTTGCAGATCCTATTTAGATTTGTAGGAACTACACAACATGGCACCGCCAACGTTGGTTTGCTTCTTATTTAATGGCCAAATCTGAGTAGTTCAGTCATCTTTTCTCAGAGACCGCTACTCACATCTACCCAGAGACGTCTGGAGTGGGGAGGGAAAATCCGTCGCAGTTTAGTAGGTACACCCTATGTATTGGCTGTAGGTTTATTCAAGCTTGGAGGATAATAGTTCCCTGCATTGTGCATAAAACTGTATCCTATTTTCCTTGAAACTATTTTTAACAGTGTCTGTCGAAGATGACACAGGAGCAGTATTATATGCAAATGCAGCAGGAGAGGCAGAGCAGGAAGGTGCAATAAACATTTCAGAAAATGCCTGAAATGTACTTGCCGCAAAATTAGACAATTTTGGTTTCTCAGCACTAAAAGAGACTGTAATATTTGTGATTGAGGCACACAAGTCATTCAGGACAGAGGTATTCTATTCATGGGTTAAATTCCCAACTGCATGGTGCTTACAGAAATACATTTCCTTCTTATACTCCGGGTGAAATACCCAGACTCCTGGAGCCAACACAGCCCCTGTCACTCCAAAGCCAGACAGTATATCCACAACCAGGCAGAGGCAAACAGAAAGATTGAACAAGAAAATAGCCACCTTCTAAAAGTGCTATTTTCAAACACAGAATTTAAAAACCATCCTTACTAAAATATGTGTTATTAAATTATGAGTTCAGGTATACCAGACTCCAATTTTCTATCTCACTCCCATGGGAAGATATGCCTGTACAATCTTACACAGCATTCCCTAATTTGTCCTATGGGCAAGATAGTCTTTCAATAGTGAAAAACGAAATTGGCAGTCATTATCAGGACATGGTACACACACCAGTACATGTCCTACCGGTTATATACACTAAACCCTGCCCAGGGTGATACCTTGGGCCTACCAAAGGTGTGTCCTATGTGTAAGAAAAGGGAAGGGTAAGGCCTGGCAAGTGGGTACACTGGCCAGGTCAAAATGGCAGTTGAGAAACTGCGCGCAGGCACTGAGTGGCAGGCCTGAGACATGTTTTCAGGGCTACTCATGTTGGTGGCACAATCAGTGCAGGATGCGAACTAGTATCATTTGAATTACCAGCCGTGGCACACTTAGTGCACTTTACTAGGGTCCTACCAGTAAATCAAATACACCAATCATGGATAACCAAGCATAATAACAATTTACCCAGAGAGTATATGCACTTTAGCACTGATCAGCAGTGGTAAAGTGCCCAGAGTCCTAAAGCCAACCACCACAGGTCAGGAAAAAAATATGAGGATGAAGCAAAATGTTTGGGGCTAACCCTGCAAAAAGGACCATTTCCAACAGATGTAATCACGGGTCAATCTGGGTACATTTACCTCACCTTCAATGAAGGCGAAACTGTATCCATTGCATACAAATCTCATTTGTACACAAACACTGAGATGCTCTTTGAATCCACTGAAAAAATGCTTGCAGTAGTACATACTGCTGTAGTGAGAGAAAGAGCACTGGCTCAGGGAAAACGCATAATTGTTGTGACTCCAGTGCCAACCTTAGAAGCTGTTACTAAAGCAAGCGTTCTAAATGCAAAAGCATTGCATCCATGATAGATAGAATGGGCTAATTGTCTCACTGCAATAAATGTAGACTACAAATTTGACTCTACATTAAAAACACAAGCTTTCCTGTAGTACAAACAAGAACATCCTTCCCCAAATGAAATAATGACTCTAAATCAGTATGAATACATAATTTACACCGACGGGTCAGCTCCTCCAGCCATAGAAAGTAAACAGCAATACAGCGCAGCCTGTGCAATTGTAAAAGGACGTATGTTGGATGGTAAGTTCCTTCCTAGCAACACACAGATGCAGTCTCTAGGACAGCACAACAGACAGAAAAGCAGGCCTTCCAGATCAGCAGTCCAGTAGAGTCCTTTAAGCAGCAAAGAAGTTCTTCTGGCAGATCTTCAGTTACAAGTTCAGTAGTGTCTGACCCAAAAGTGCCTTCAAAGCAGCTCTCTGAAGTGCACAAGTATCCTTTCAACCCGGTTCTGTTTGCCAGGCTACCTGGGAGAGTAATCAGTATTTTTTTGTGGGGACAGGACACTGCCTATTCAAGTGGTGCTAGCCCCTCCCTACCACCCTGCCCAGGGTAGGCTATCAGAATGCAGATGCTTATAGATGGGTACTCAGATACACCTATCCTTCCTGTGTTGTGGCTGTCTATAGGGAATGAACAAAGAGTAGCTGTTACCCAACCCAGACGTGTATTGGAGACAGGCTGTCAGGCACACACATCAGTAAATGCAGAAAAAATGTCCATGTTCTAAAAGCATCATTTCTGAAACAGTAATGTTAAATCCAACTTCACCAGTGGGGAGGATTCATCATTACTATTCGAAAGATATGAAAAGCCACTCCTTTTTGATCAGGAATTACAGCTTCAAGTGTATTAAGGAATTCCCAATGCTAGCCTATGGGAGAGTAGGTCTCACAGTAGTGAAAAATGAATTTGGGAGTTTGTCACTTCCAGGACATGTAAACATTAAACACATATCGTCTACCTTTCAACCGGCCCTTAGTGTTATTTAAGGCCTACCTTAGTGGTGACGTATATGCATTAAAAGGGGGCTTTAAGACTTGGCAAGTAGTTTTAAATGGCAAAGCGAAGTAGCAGTAAACTGCACACACAAGCTCTGCACTGGCAGGCCTGAGACAGGTCTGAAAGACTGCATATGTGAGTGACACAATCAGTGCAGCAGGTCCACTAATAGCATTTGGCTTACATGCCCATGGTATATGTTATACCACTTCACAAGGGAATTATTAGTAAATCAAATATGGCAATCAGGTATTCACCAATGTCACCATGTGAGGGGAGAAGCACTTGCACTTTTGCGCTGGTCAGCAGTGGTAAGGGCTCAGAGTCCTAAGGCCAACAAAAAGAATCAGCAAAACAGGAGGAAAAAGGCAAAATATTGTCTGGGGAAAGACCGCCCTAAGGATGACTGGTCTAACATGTCAGTTTAATTGATTTTTTTGTTTTTCAGAAAAGTATAAAAATAACATTTCTGACTTCTTGTTTATAAATAATTGTTTGAGTGACCATAATGCAATTATTTTTTTCTGTCTGTGGGCAAGGTTCAATCCTCCCTTGCATTTTCTATTTTACCAATTGAGGCCAACTGAACTAAAGGCATTCATCAGAAATAGATGGTGGAGTCAATGCTCTTCCTAGCCGATCTTGAAGCAAAGAAAATGGGAAACAGTTGATGATGTGCTTGGCAGATGAAAAAGATCCTTTTGTACTCTGCAGATGTACAATGAGATGTGCAGCACTGTGACTGAACTGCTTACGTCTGCAAATCTTGTAGGGAGCATCAGAAATGGTTTGATGGAGCCTGCTCATTGACGCATTGAAATCTTATCCTTGCTCCTAAGCAGGTGACCAGGGATATATGGGAAGTGAAATTATGTAGATGGAACTAAGAACAGGCTATAAGTAAATAGAGAGCTGGCTGTAAGGCAGAATGAATGGCTATATCAGCTCTATGTAGCCAGCATTAAGAATGGCATTTGCCTTTTTTAGGAAATGGCAAATGCCCCTTTTTTGGAAGATAGACACAATACAATTTTGGTTGTCATTGATATAAATAGGTGGAGCATTAGTCCAAGGTTTACTGGAGTAGCTCTGTTCCAGACAATTATTCTGATCTGACTGTGAACAGCCCTCAAAGGGGAGCCTCACAACTGGCTCTGGTTACCTGAACGGAGGTTCAATAGGCAATAAAACGTAGTGCATGAAATAAGGCACCTGGTCCGGCTTGGGTACCTATTGAAATTTTCAATGACAATGTGGTTTTATGGGCCCCCCTTATTGTTAATGTAATAAAGAGTGCAGTAGTCGGAGGTGCACCTAAGACACGGTCAATCTCCATTATACTAACAGGCATCAAGAATGGTGACAGAGCAAATCCCCAGTGCTATTGACCCATCTCTTTAATCAATTCAACAGCCAAAGTACTTGGTAAGACCCTGATGGACCAGTTGAAGGTTTGGGTCACTGTAAAAGGTATCTACTCCGTAGTTCAGTATTGTTTCAGGAAAGGTCTCAGGACTTTTGATCAGTGCCTAAATATACATCTAATTATTAGCAAATATATGTTGACAAAGATAGGTTGTTTGCACTTAGTGTTTATGGACTTTGGTTTAGCTTTTGCCAGTATTTATAGAAGGCAGCTCAAGGGGAAAATGCTAGACATGGAAATGGAGGCTCCATTGGTTCAGTTCCTAGCCAAACTACATGAAGGTGTGACGATTGCATTAGGTATGGGACTAATGGCCAATCTACCTCCCCCACTTGGATAAAACGCTGGATGTAATGGTTAATATCTATAAGGCATGCTGTTGTTCTGTCTGTACTTATGGTAGAGGAATATGAGGATATACCTACACCTCACTCCTGCAGACCAGTAAAATGCATTTTTGTGGATATTATTATTTGTTCCCACCAATATATATATATACCCATGCCTGCCATGCTGAACTTGGCCTACTGTATTAAGTTAGCACCCCTCATGCTGTGGCGCTCCATCTAGTCCAAGCAAGAAACCTTCCTGAATCAGGATATAATCACTGACTGCCTACAGCTTGATTATGCCCATCACATACTGTGGGTAAGGTATGTTAAGGAAAGGTTTTTCCCTGCTTGCGAGACCCGAGTGCTTTTAGGGACCATCCCCTAGATGCATCAACGTTGTCATTTGCGATTCCTTAATTGCGAAAAATAAGGAATCGCAATTAAGGATTCGCAAATGGCAATGCATCATTAATTTCGCTATTTTATTGAAATTCGGTAAAAATCGCAATTTTTACCGAATTCCAATAAAATTGTGGGTTCCAAATAGCGAATCCGATATTCCCATTCATTCCTATGGGCTGAAATGCCCATAGGAATGAATGGGAATTGCGAATTCGCAATTTCAAATCGGAATGCATCAAAGCCTTTCAAGGGTGGAGAGGGGGGTCCGAAGGACCCCCCCCTGCACCCATGAAATGCACTTTTACATGTGAGTTACATACACACATGTCCTAAGGACATGTGTGCCTGTAACGTACACGTTTAAAAAATGCATTTGTATGCGTTTTTAAACATTTTTGCAAATTACCACGAAGTTCAACATCGTGGTAATTTGCATTTGCAATTTTTAAAATCGCAAATGTTTTGAGGATGATGCATTGCTGTTAAGGAATCGCAAATTTGCGATTCCTTAACAGCAATCGCATTTTTTGGAACTCGCAAAAAAAAGCGATTTCAAAAAAATGCTTGATGCATCCCAGTAACCAATTTAGGAAGTGCAAAAGGCCGATTTATGCGAATCGCACCGTTTGCACTTCCTAAAAAGGTTGATGCATCTGGGCAATATCTCATCTCATTGCTCAGGTCTTTGAATATTAGAAAATGTAGACCAGCTCTGTATTACCTGCAACTATTGCATTCTGAATATATTTGCACCATGGTGCATACCTTTTTCCTGGCTGAAGTTAGATTGAGGAATTGGTAGGGAAATAATACTCCAATGGCAGTCATGTCCGGTATGAATCGTGGGTTGGGTGGTTGTGGAGGGAGAGGGTCGTGCTGGGGGTGGGGAGGGGAATTAAAACAGAAAAAAGTTAACTTACCTTCGCCTGCCCGATCCGGTCCGATGTCATCTCTGCTCTTCACAGGAAGCAGGCAGCCTTCCTCCCCTCCCCTAAGCCAATCACAGCACCGCAATGGCATTTATTTATAATACCATTTTATGTTTCTGCTTCTCGCACTGCAAGAAAGCAGTGGGGCGATGCTCCTTCACCCACATGGAGGAGCCGCCCTTGTCCAATGCACGTGTCAGTTTACACCAAAGCCTCAGCCTGGAATATCAAATGTTGTTATTTTACATATTTTATGGTTTTGATTGTGTTATAATTATTATTCACTGTCTTTTATAGTTTTTACAAACCAAATAAAGATTTCACTACTACTACTACCCTCTGGCATTGCAATCGTCACCATTAGACAATTTACTTTCTCTAGCTATGAAATTTGCATGGATGTCGATTCACCAAAATGCCAGGAAGGGTGTAATTTACATCACTTCTCCCTTGAGCCTAGGATGACAGCACAGTAAATAGCACATGACTTATTACCCTGCTGGAATTACAGGAAGAGAAGTAATTGGGTATTTGTGCAACTAGCATGTCCTGGAGAAATGCTGGGATTCAGTCTGTGATTACATCCTGCACGGTCTGGGAAGCAGGTGGTAAGTCCAATGAGGTAACTGGAGAGAAATATACACATAATCTACAAGGTTTATTTATGGAGCCAGACTTGACAAAGACTGATCGGTAGTGCAAAAACAAGAAAATGGTTAATTCAACCTCCTCACAGTGACATCTTGTCTTTACTGTATAAAATGTCACAGTATAACTATTGATATAATTATTGATACTCCGATGACAGTGTGGCGTTGTTATTATATATCCATCCAAATAGATCACATTTTCTCCCCCCCCTTCGACTCCCATCCAGCGAGCTCAAGTTTATTAGGCATGATTAACCCTCTCGTATCTACTCTCACTTCTTTATATTCATATCCTATTGTAAAAAAGGCAGAATGCGAGCAAGAATCTTAAAAAGTAGTGTCAGATTTCTGCTCCTGAGGATACACCTGTGACCAATGTGCCTGGGATCGCAAGACGAGTGTCAGAGGTAGCAAAGAGCATGCTATGCATAGTAGATGCTAGTCCCGGCGACCTTTAAATCACAGCACTGGATATTTACATTAAGTGCTTGCGGGTGTACTTTAAGGTATTGTATATTAAAAAAATAATACAAATGAGTTTTTAAAAAAGCGGTTCTGCCATTGAAAAGCATCAGAGCTGAGCTCATGCACTTTTCCTATGTGAACCAAATGGACAATCTTTGATTGGATATGTCGCCCCCATAGAAAGGTAATCCACCTGCACTACCATCGGGACTAAAAGTTTTGATGCCCCCCCCCCCCCCCATACACAAGATATTCAGTGAAACTGTAGAAAAGGGCTAGACTGTTAGAGAACCAGTTGATTTCCACACAGTTTGATGCTTCTCTAATTACAGTAGGTCTTTCCTATATCAGGACCAACCTGTGGATGGTGAGTTGGGCCAGGGTAGAATTAGTTAAATACCAATGACCTCTTTTACAGCACATGACGAAAACAAATCTTGAATTAATCTCAGCCACTGGTAATTACTAGTCAAGTCATTTACAAACCAGCCTAGGTCTTGTTCCAATATGAACAATTCAGCCCAAACACCTGATCAGATCGCCTCTAAACATGACGGCAACCAACCTCAACCCTGTTTTGGTCCAGTTAGGCCTTGTCGGTTATGTATAGCTTGGGTCCGGGGTACAGCAGGACTCACGGAATTTTGCTCCGTTATTCCGCAGACTTACAGAAAAACTCAGCAAGATCCCATGGAGTTTCTCCAACAGGCGGGGAAGGATGCACGTTCTACTGATCGCAGTTCATTTTAGCACTGTCAGTGTGTCCCTGCTGAAAAATCAGCACAAACGACGCCACGCAGTGCTCAAGAGCGTGCGGCCTTTGGAGTTGATTTCTCTGCTGCTCAAGTAGAAATTCTACTTGAGAATCAGCCCTCTGACCACACTCGAGATGGTTCGCGACTGCCCACATTAGACAATCTTACTGGAAGTCCTTCTAGTGACTAGATATCACACTGGCTAGAGGACACCACATCTCGCTCGTGCTCACCAGACCACATTTCTGGAGCCTCACAAGTAAAATAATTTCACAACGCTGAGACTGACGGAATTTGGCGGGAACTCTGCTTTACAAGAGTAACGCAGAGTCGCCAAAATCTGCCGAGGCCGCGAGCGGATTTACATTTTCTGCCCACGTCTATTCCTGGGCCACCCACATTGAGTATGTGATCTTCATCTGGGTATACCTGTCCCACTTAGAGTGTAACACCGAGGGGAATAAAAGGGCATGGATGGAAAGCTTCTATTAATCTTAGCGACAGGTAATTGCTCAGAGCATCACTTCAGTCAGTTTTTACCAAT
This sequence comes from Lissotriton vulgaris, assembly GCF_964263255.1. Taxonomy (NCBI): domain Eukaryota; kingdom Metazoa; phylum Chordata; class Amphibia; order Caudata; family Salamandridae; genus Lissotriton; species Lissotriton vulgaris. The sequence continues at coordinate 422,376,074 of NC_141687.1, forward strand.
CCCTCAACATTTTGTATTCCTCACTTAGAACGCTGTAGTACAACTTTCGGAAGCAGTAATAACCTTACCATAGTCTGCAAGTGTGGGATTAAACCTAGATTGGGGGTCTTTGTCCAGAAAAGAAGACGAAGTGTCGTTACTAATGTTGCTGTAAATTTGTACACAATTTTCCGAGTGACGCCTAGCTTTATGTGTCCTAGTTTTTTTGCTCTATGGTGCCGGATTATGGCATTTTGCAATGATGTATTACTAAATAACTCTGTGTATGCGAGAATTTTAAAATGTGCAGTAATTCAGAAGCCACACATTTATACCATGACAGGGGCGATGGAGCATGCCTCAGCAGTAAGTGCCTTTCAGAAGTGTCAGGCAATCTCACTACTTTCTTATAAACCAAGAATGATCTGCCTCCCAGCCGGTCACAGGGTAATCAAAGTCTGGAAAAATCTTGCCCGGAAAGTGGGATTTTGAAAGCTTGCAAAAAAGATAAGGCAGTAAATCATAGATTGGTCAACATACGAAAGCAGCAGCCGACACGAACACCAACATGACAGGCAGCAGACCTCGAGTACCAGTGATGAGCAGAAGCAGTGACTAGCAGGCACTTACGAGAGCAGGTGAACGGCGTCCGCGTGCTGCTTGATGCTGGTCTGGCGGTATTTGGAGAAGTCATGTAGCATCTGCATGGGGTCAGAGCTGATGGGAATGCGGTCCCTGTCTGTCCATGTCTCCACGGCAATCAGAACCACCCGAGTGTTCAGCTGCTCCTTGTAAATCTGGGGCAGAAGAGACAGGACAGCAAAAACAAAGAACACTGGGTCAGATGAGAGGAAGGAAGAGAACATTCGAATAGGAGAGAAACACAAAGGAAAGGAATAGATGGAATACTGGGGATAAATTAAGAAATAAGAATGATACTTAACATCAGCGACGGCCCGTGGAGGGAGTTACGGTGGGGCAGGAGGGCGGGGAGGGGGAGGGGCAGGGTGGAGGTTGCTAAAAACCGGCATATGGATAATTGCAGGTAAGTAAACAATTTAATTAATAAAACGAATTTCGTAGCTCGCACTGCATTGCATTTTGCGATGCAAGGCGCACTACGAAATTCGTTTTATTAATTAAATTGTTTACTTACCTGCAATTATCCATATGCCGGTTTTTAGCTACCTCCGCCCTGCCCCTCCCCCTCCCCGCCCTCCTGCCCCACCGTAACTCCCTCCACGGGCCGTCGCTGCTTAACATTATAGTCCACTGGAATTACAAGATTTTGCAGGCACTCGTATCCCGCATAATTATTAATTTACTGCATTTCACATAATTCACCATCTGCTGCCTGCGTGCAGATTGACACAAGAAATGATTTGTTTCTAGGTAGAACGGATCAAAAGTTAATAAAAGGTGTCATATGTAATGTCACGCCTTTTCTAAAAGTGAAATGGTCACCATTCAGCTGTTGAGTGCAGAGTTCATGTGTTTTACTGGTCTTAACGATGTCAGAAGTTTGCTGAGACTATACTCATTTGAACTAATATTACAAAACAGATAAATAATTCTGCAGCAGAATGTGCTGCAATATGCTACATCATTTCCTTTTCCTTACCGCATAATAAGCTCCTCAGTGTTAACAATATTATGCAGTACATTTTTTTGTCTTGCGTTGTAATTCCAAAAAAAGGCATTTTTTTAAGATTACGGGGTCCATTTAGCAAATTCTCATGAAGGGCAACACAGCAACCAAGAATGCAGCACTGTATGAGAAGGAAAGAGTCGGAGACCACCATATATACAGAGATACGCCCTCTCCTCCCTCTCCCTAGTGCTGGCACACTAGCAGGCTGCCGAGCGCCACACACACCTTGGCACTATAGTGCAAGGGTGTCGGCATGCATCTTGTATAGGTTTTGTACTGGAAGGGGAGGCTTCCAGTACAAAATACTATGCATAGTCTAACTATAAAACATTTCCCACTTTGTATATGAGCTCAGTGGCGGCTGGTGACATTTGAAAGTGGCGAGGCGTAACTGTATTGTCCTAATGCACCGCAGCGAGCCAGCGAAGCGAGCAAGCCGGAACAACTTACGGGGGGTTCGGGGGAGAAAATTTTGAAAAAGGAGTGGACATATGGTGCATTTTCAAGCAAATTTGAGTAAGCAGGAAGGTTAATAAAGCAATTGTGAAAGTGCAGTTATCACATTAATAAAGAGATGTCATATAACGTAGGTAGCTGCTTATTCAGAATGTGCGTCTTTGCTCTCCCTGTGCCCTTACATATCACTCCTCTGTGTCTTTTCTCTCCCAGTGCCCTTACATATCACTCCTCTGTGTCTTTGCTCTCCCTGTGCCCTTACATATCACTCCTCTGTGTCTTTTCTCTCCCAGTGCCCTTACATATCACTCATCCAGCGACGGCCCGTGGAGGGAGTTACGGTGGGGCAGGAGGGCGGGGAGGGGGAGGGGCAGGGCGGAGGTAGCTAAAAACCGGCATATGGATAATTGCAGGTAAGTAAACAATTTAATTAATAAAACGAATTTCGTAGTGCGCCTTGCATCGCAAAATGCAATGCAGTGCGAGCTACGAAATTCGTTTTATTAATTAAATTGTTTACTTACCTGCAATTATCCATATGCCGGTTTTTAGCAACCTCCACCCTGCCCCTCCCCCTCCCCGCCCTCCTGCCCCACCGTAACTCCCTCCACGGGCCGTCGCTGCACTCATCTGTATCTTTGCTCCCCCTGTGCCCTTACATATCACTCCTGTGGTCTTTCTTTTGTCCGTGTCCTAACATATCTCTCATCTCTGCCTTTGCCTCCATGTACCCTTACATATCACTACTGTTTGTTTTTGCTCTCCCCGTGTCATTACATATCACTACTGTTTGTTTTTGCTCTCCCCCTGTCATTACATATCACTCCTGTTTGTTTTCCTCTTCTTGTGCCCTTGCATATCACTCCTGTCTGTCTCTGCTCTCACAGACCCCACTAGCTGGACATAGCAAGAACAATTGTCACAGGGGGAAAACATGGCGGCGGCCGCTTGAGCCGCTGCTGTACTCTGCGTGTGAGCTCCCGATCCGACAATGAGATTGTGTGATGAGGTCGGACTGTGATGCAGTTCCCCAGCGAAGACTACTAACTGAGGAGATTCCATACCTGGAGGGAGTTAATAACCTCGCCTGGATCGGTGTTTATGTCTTCACTTGTTTTTTTTGTCCCCTCGCTCGGCTGCAGCTTAATGGGTCCAGAGAGGGCGTGCCTGAGCGCCGTAGCAGTAGAGCGATTTCCCGCGACGGTGTACACTGGTTGCCGAGAGACTGAGGTGATACAACGGATACAACGGAGTGCTCTGGTATCAGCAGGTGGGCTGCTGTGGTGCTTGGCCGCCATGGAGCTTCGACAAGGTCGCCGGATCCGAGGATTGCTCCCTGGGCGTCGCGGGATTGTTGCCATCTCGGAGGCGCAGGCGGAGGCAGAGGTGATCGGCACTGATGGGAAGGCGTCCAATGGAGTAAACCCGGTATCGATCTGCGAGCTGAGTGAAGGCGGAGGTGGTAACTGCAATAATGGGATTGGGGTAGCTTACAACTTGAGAGGTAATAAGTACAAGTCCCATAAGGGGGGTTTCAGCAAAGTTAAATATAACAAATCCCTCCCCCAAAATACCAATTTAATTTCAGCTACCAGTCTAAGCCCAGATACGGCAGCTTCTGTAAGTAACACTAGTAATGCGCTTGATGTTGTAACAAAACCTGGGGTGCCTGAAGGAACGGATAATACTACTCTAGATAGTCTCAGTAATAGTAAGAAGAAGTTTTCTTCTTACCTGACAGGCCAGGTCAAAGCAAAACGCGCCTATACCTGTAAATCGGTCAAGGGGTCAAAAACCAAAAATAAAAACGCAGCCTCAGTATCCAAAATAACGCCATCACTGAGGTCTTTTTCCAAGGTGATCCCTCAGGTGGTATTATTACCAGATAGACCTGAATCAATATCAACGGTGGACACAAGCGTAGTAGGAGTGCAGTGTGCCGAGGATCTACTTGACAAAGTGGATATTCCACTTGAGATGGCCACGGGAGGTGCAGAAGGTTCTGCGACTCCGGCAGTAAACGTGGGGCTATGTAATGATCAAGCTGGTGGTGTAGAAAGTGGTAGTCCAATTGTTAGTGCACCAGGGCACCTTTCACCCCTTGCTTTGGTTCTGGCACCTCCATTGGCTCCGCCTCTTGTGTTAGCCCCATTCTCTGTAACGGCTGGATTGGATCTACAGGGTCCCATACAAGGTGCTACAGCTACAGTGGGTACCTCAGACACTTTGCCTCTTTCGTCTAGTGCTATTCCTCACATTAGTGCAAATGTTGATTTGATTACCACTCTGCAGGCATCTTTCCAAGGAATGTTTTCCTCGCTATCTGCAGACATTAAAAAGGGATTTGAAACCTCCGCTGCTAATCAAGCGGATATTAGGTGCTATTGTGAAAACCTGGATAAAAAACTAAGTGACCTTACAATGAGAACGGAGGTACTCGAGGATAGGGTCACAGGTATGTCCTTATATCTAGACGAGGCCAAATCAAATATCAACGCACTTAGGAAAGAAGATCAAATCCTGTCGGAACGGATGAGATACTTGAGAACAATGCTCGAAGGAATAATCTTCGCATAATGAATATTCCTGAGGATAAAGAAGGCTCAGATATCAAGCAATATGTCATCTTGCTGTTGAAAGAGGCGTTGAGATTAGATCAGTCCGAGGAGGAATTAGCCCTAAATATACAGCGTATCCATAGAGAGCCTTTTAGGAAGAATCCACAAAGGACCAAGCCAAGATAGGTCTTGGTTAACTTCCTTACGTATTCTCTTAAGGAAACCATCCTAAACCTAGCTCTAAAACAAAAGACCGTCAGTGCAAAGGGCTTTAATTTTCAAGTTAGATCGGATTTGTCCAGGATTACACTGGACAAACAATGGGAACTTGGGAAAAGTCTTGAGGCCTTTAAAAGCTATGGGGCAGTGGCCCAAATGATCTTCCCGGCAGCATTGAGAATCATGTACAATAACACCATGCACAATGTAAGATCAGTGCAGGCAGCGGACGAACTACTGCTTACAATAGGTAGAGAGAAGGGAGCAGGTAATTAGATGATACCTCTTGTTTTTTTGTTTTTTTTTGGATAGTTAAAACTAATCTGTTAGATACTTAAAAAAAAAGAGGTGGAAAAAATACAAAAAGGAAGGAATTTTTTTGGGGGGGGAAGCATGGGGACATTCAGTAAGTGTACAGTTGAGGGAGGAGGATGAGAGAGAGGGGAGAGGAGAGAAAAAAAAAGGGTGTAGAGGCCAGGTTGGGCTAGGTAATATGTATAAGATAACTAATGCACTCGCATAACCCCTTAAGATTAGATAAGGGGTGTGAGGTATATAGGTTGACTTTTCTTTATGCCAACTAGAGCTTAAGAAGCTTGCCTTTTTTTTCCCTTCTTCTCTTTATGTTTTGTTCGTATTTTCCGTGTTTTCCGGTTATAAAATGAACGAGAAGGGAGTTCACAACAGAGTGCTATCATCTGGTTTCCAGATGGATATAACAAGGGTTTTCCAGGGGGGGAGGAGGGTCAGACAGGGGCCCTCATGGGGGGTTGCAGGTTGCAGGGGGAAAAACTAAAAAAGAGTCCTCTCTTTCACGTTAGGTTGGTTTTTAGTGTGAAGGGATTATTGTTAAAATATGTCTCAGTTAAAATTTACTTTTACATGTGTAATTTGAAAATAGTATTTCTATGAGTAAAATCTCTATCCTCTACTGGTATATTAATGGTCTGCGAACAAATCCTAGGAAAAATATTATTATGCAATATCTTCGAGACTCTAGTGCGCAGATCATGGTACTCCAGGAGACACATTTGACCGAGCCAGAGATGCAAATATTGGTTAAGAGGAATAGATGGATTGATGCCTGTATAATGACGTCACAAACAACACATACTAGAGGTGTGGCAATCCTATTCAGAAAATCCATCAAAGCGAGATTAGTTTCTAAATTAGTAGACCCAGGAGGGCGATGGGCAATAGCGTCAGCTATAATATATAGGGCCCCAATAACCATAGTGGGTTACTATGGTCCTAATCAGGATGATCCCTCTGCATTGAAGGCCCTGTTCTCACATTTATATTCATTTCCGGATCCAGTTATCATGGCGGGCGATTTTAATATAGTCCTAGATCCCTCAGTTGATAAATCGCCATCTAATAGAGCTAAAGTCTTGTCGAAAACTAGGGCATACCTGCAGGATAATATGAAGCAGCTTGGATATAATGATATCTAGAGAACAATGCACGGTCTACAAAGAGGAATTACATTTCGAAACTATAGATTCCACCACCAGTCTTGAATTGATTTTTTTCTGATTAGCCAATCCTTAGTCTATCTGGTTAAGTCAGTATCCCATTTACCATTTCATCTTTCGGACCATACTGCAATTCTACTAGATTTGGATGGGTTCCCAAAAATTCGATCAAGTAACTGGTCGTTCGACCGATCACTATTGTCATCTACTAACATCATAGATGCCCTTAAGGTAGAGACCCAGTTTTTCTTGGATGAAAATATAGGATCGGCCTCTTTAGGTGTTATATGGGATACACTTAAGGCATTTTTAAGGGGTCAGAATAATTATAAAGCCATATATAAGAACAGAGTCTATAGGGAAACAGTGACCTCTTTAGAATCGGAGCTGGCCAATTTACAAATAGAAATTGCTAGTCATCCTGATCCTTGTGCACCTATAGTCCATGAGAGGCAGGCAAACGTGACTATTTGAAAGGAGAGTTAAACTAGGTATTAAATGCCAGGGTTCAAGAGAGGAGGGAGGCCAGCAAACTGGCACATTTTGAATATGGCGAAGGAGCGAGTAAACTGCTGGCTTGGAAAACAAAGACTGAGTTAGTGCGTAATAATATCAACTCAATTACGACTGGAGGAAATACATTATCAACTGATGTTGAAATTAGGAGAACGCTCCGCAACTTCTTTAGTGAAATTTATTGTGAGGATAATAACGTTGAGTCAAAGCAGGTCGAAGATTGGCTTGCAGGCGTTTCTCTTCCTGCCTTGACTCTAGAACAAAGCAATAAGCTGGACGATCCGATCTCACAAGAAGAAGTCAGGGCAGCTATAGCCAGCAGCAAAAAAGGTAGGGCATCAGGCCCGATGGACTGCCATCTGAAATCTATAAGGTTTTTATTTCAACTATTATTCCTTTTCTGACTGAGTTGTTTAACAAGATTCTCCTGGAAGGAATGCCCCCTCCTAAATCATGGGATAATGCATCAATTACACTGATTTTAAAACCAGGAAAATCACCATCAAATTGTGGGTCTTACAGACCAATTTCCATATTGAACACAGATTATAAAATCTTTACATCTGTATTGGCAAATAGGTTGGGGGCAGTCACAACAAACATCTTGCACACAGATCAAAAAGGGTTTGTAAGAGGGCGCCAGTTGTATGAGCTGACCTATGACCTCATAGGCGCGATCGATATGGCAACGACGACATCACTTCCTTTAGCAGTAATGACCTTGGATGCCACCAAGGCTTTCGATAGGGTGAACTGGGTTTACCTATCGGAGGTCTTAGCGAAATTTAATCTTGGTAAAAAATTCAGACATGCAGTCAAACTTCTGTATATGAACCCGTCAGCATCCGTACTTGTTAATGGAGAACTACCAGACCCATTTAACATCACTCGGGGTACCCGCCAAGGCTGCCCCTTTTCCCCCCTCTTATTTGATCTGTATATAGAGCCTTTTGCTCAGAAGATAAGAGATAATAACAACATTAAGTCTTTTGTCTTTGAGGGATGGGGAAGGAAGGCAGCCTTATATGCGGATGATGTTCTCATTTTTACATCAGAATTACGGTCGGCGTTTCCGGCAGTAATCATGTTGGCTAAAGAGTTTGGAGCCATATCAGGGTACGAGGTAAATGCATCTAAGACAGACATAATGGTTTGGAACGACCCTGTGCCCGTGGCAGGGGCCCAGATGAGTTCGGTCCTCCGTTACCTGGGTCTAAATATATATAAAGATATAGACAAGATAGTTCCAGCAAATTTTGCGCTTAGAGCCAAAGAATGTCCTAGACTAATGATATCATGATCTACACTCCCATTATCTCTGTTGAGTAGATCTAACCTAGTCAAAATGACGATCTTACCCAAAGTAACATTTTCATTTAATACTATTCCTCTTTTTTTTAATCCCATTTTTTAAAGAAAATAAAACTGAAGGTGCTTTGTGACGTATGTAGAACATGGTCTAAACTGAGGGGCACCATTAGAATAGACTAATACTCAGATAAGGCTCCACTATGGAACTCTCCTGGTTCCCCGACCTGGATGCTTGATAGTCTCGCTACACCGCTGCGCGAGTCGGGTTTGGCAGTTTGGGGAGACATTTTTGTGGAGGGATCACTACTGCCATGGGAGGTATTGAGTCTAAAAGTAGGGTCTCGGCTCTCTAGGTTTAAATACCTTCAGATGCAAAGTTGGGCACATTCGCATTCACAGTCTTCTCTCAAAGGCAGATTCCAGCTGGGAGGGGATAGTACATTGGTGTCTCTCCTAACAGATCAGCCTCCATTTAATAAAGAGGTCTCCTTTTGGTATAATCTTATTCTAGATGAGGCAGAGGGCGAGTTCCAGCTACCAGAGCAGTTGTGGTCTACACACATGATAGACACTAGTGTGGAAAATTTGTGGTACGATTCATTTAAGATCATGTGGAGTATTGTAAAACCATCTTGGTTACGTCGTAACTACCTGTTTACATTACACAGGGCCTACTATTCGCCCAAACGTTTATCGAAGTTCTCGGATAGTCCGTCAGTTCTATGCCCAAAATGTGGACTGGCAGAGGCTTCGGACTTGCACATGTTTTTTGATTGCCCGCTTCTATCTCCGTTTTGGACCTCAGTTATTACTTTACTATCTACTTCTTTGGGATCCCGATTAACTCTATGCTCTGCCTTGGTTATTTTTGTTATTTCTCCAGAGTTTCATGGTCCAGCAAAAGATCTAATTTTTTACTGTATGTTGTTGGCAAGGAGAGAAATATGTAAGAGATGGAAGGGCCCCGTATCTCCTACCTTGCTGGACTGGCAATCATCAGTGCTACAAGTATCAAAGATGGACCTCTTAAGATCAGGAAATAAAAATAAGAGAAACTTCTGGAGGCTACTAAATTGGTGATACAGTTTGGATTGATCTTGGGGTTCTTTTTTTTTTTCCCCAAGGTCCAATGATTACGCTGCTTGGTATCTTACCCTTTATTTTGACTATACCCTACAAAGTTGGAATTCGTGCAAGATTGGGTATATGAACGCAGCATGTGTCCCACACGGTTGTTCTAAAGTGGCTTAAGTGGACTATGACACTATTACTGTGGGGCAATCAGGGTGAAATCTCTCGTGCTCCTTCCAGATTATCTGAGACAGTAAGGTTATTTTCCACACGCTACTAGTTGATCACAAAGGGCGAAAGATGAGGACAAAAAAAAAAAAAAAAGAACAACAATTGTCACAGTTAAAATACAATTTACACTAGGGAGTCTATAATCAGAGCAGTAAATTTCATACGTAAATGGTATTATTGCGGCTGGTATTAATCTTTTACATCACACATAACAACAAATAGCATTGTATCTCGATGCTTCATCGTCTCACCTGATATACACCGCCACTAAACAGCAGAAGTGCGAGAATCTTTAACCGTGTCCCCAACAATGATCGTACATGTAGCAGCAGCATATTGCTTCGATTTGAAAAACGAGCTGCCCCATTGAAGGAAGGAGATAACAGCCACAGAAGCCATCAGTGCATTGTTTATTTTAGAAAGCACTATATCGTGATAAACCAGTTAAAATGTCACTTGTGTTACAGCTCCTTATTTATTACATATGTGTGTCTGTTTGTTATTAATTAGAGAGTGGCAGAATTCTCTACAAAAGAACAATCCGTGGCTTAGGCCCTAATTACAGAGATGCAGTTTTACTCGGAGTGCTAACTCAGAGTTATATTACTCCACCCACAATCACAGTGTCTCCAAGTGTGCCCTCCGCTCATTTTACTGTGGCAGGACTGTTGACTCTGGGCAGCAGCACAGTCTTTCATCCACAAACAGTCTCCCCCCCCACCAGCAGACTAGTACCGACAGAAACGCAGTACTCCCACCCAAGCCACCCGCCTGACTGCAGCTCTCCAACTAAAACTTTCTGCCTGCTCGGAATTAGTAGCAGAAAAAGTCCATAGTTTTCTCCCTGGAATAGGGGGAAATTCATGGCAACAAATCGTGTCTTTCACCCGTTATATTAGGTTTTGAGCCTACCGCAAATTTGCTCCCGCTACCCCGCCTCCCTGCCCCCGATATCCCCTAAATCAAGTTCCAGCCAACAACTAATGAGTATTTTAGTGGTTTAATATTCACTCTGTCATCTTCTCGGCTGGAGGTTACATTGAAATCATACCGGCGTCAGGCTTCGCGGACTCAAGCCAGTTTGACTAAAGCAGCGACAACAGTAACAACAATAACGAGGGGAACGCAGTACGAACCAGGCTTGGATTTTCAGTTCAGAAAAGTAAATAATAAACTTTTACTTAACTTACCTATACCTTCCCAAGTTCCCGCCTTCAAGTTCCGACTCGGACTCCAGCAGACTCCCGACTCCCGCCGTCCTGTTTAACTCCCATGATGCTCGATGTCGTCACGCAGGAAGGCTGCAGACAGCCTCCCTCCATCACAGCACAGCGCTGTGATTGGTTCGGCCGGCTGCCCCAACACCACATGATTTCTCTGTATGCTGCAGCATACAGAGAGCAGGGAGAGTGGGAGGGGTTACTTGAGGGCAGGGGGGAGCGGCTTTCTTAATACAGTTAATACTGTCTGTTTGGACAGCCTCTGTGAGGCTGCCCAAACAGACAGTATTAACAACAGTGGGAAAGCCACTCCCTCCTGCCCTCGAGTAACCCCCCCACTCTCGCAACCAGGAACTTCATCTTTCTCGCCGTGCGAGAAGGCTGAAACAAATGGTAGTTCTCTACTATTTGTTTCTGCCTTCTCGCATGGCGAGAAAGCAGTGCGGCGGCACCCAAATGTCCCCTTGGAGGATCCGCCACTGTATGAGCTGTAGAGTGCAGCAAATGTGCAAACTCAGAAAATAACAAAAACAGCATTTCATGTCTTTTCTAAATGGGTATTATTTTTTATGCAAAACGCTGTCTAGTTTTTTAATAAATACGGTTTAGTGCCAGTAACAATGGGTAGTTGCATAAGACCACCCGTGCACTACCCATAGAACTCCCCCTTGGTGCTAAGTAATGCAAAGCAGCTCTGCTTTGCATTACTCTCAAATGAATTTCCAGCTCAAAGCTTTAAGTTAATTGTAAAAAAATTATATTTTATATAGATTTGCGTCATTTTTTTGATGCAAACACAGTGCAAAATCAAGGTAAATGCACCCCTATGTTTTAAAACTATGTTGTAAAGGACATACAACAATATTGCAAGAACTAAAAATTAAAATGGTTCGTGAAAACAAGCAAACATTGATGGGCTTAGGGGTATCCTGGGGAACAGAGAGAGATGGAAAAGCACAATTGTGCGCAATCAATGTTCAAGTACATTAAGGGAACTGCAGCAGAAGTACGAGGAAGCATATGGAAAAAGAAAGGACCCAAGGTGGGTAGTGGAGGCCAAACACAGGACATAAATGTTATTTGAAAAAATTGGAAAGGAAAGTAAAGATTGAGGTTAAGGGTAAGCCACCGATAGGCCAGGAGCTTCCAGACCCTTGGAGTAAATTTGAGTTTTGCACACTTTGGGACCCTCGAAGGAACATTTACATCGTCTGGAAGAAGTTTCAGATGTTTAGAGAACGTTGGATCAACTTTTAAAAAAGCTCCATAAGTGGACCGCCTTGACCTGGCCAGCCAAGCAGGCGACACTCAACCTCGAGCAGGCCTGCTCTCCAGGTTTGGCCAGCTGAAAAAATCTCCGGAGGTCCAACTTCCAGAGTTTGACCGGGTGCTGGTCGAAACCCAAACTGGCAAACCCTACCGAATCCTGCTTGGTGGAGGGCATCAAGGGACCCCGGGTGAAAAAGCTCCGTAAAAATTTCTAAGTCCAAATGTAGAAGAGGTGACTGGGACCAACCGCAAGATTCAAACCACCCACCTTCAACTGCGAGCCGGCCTGGATCTCTGGTCCAGCCCGCTGGAAAGCTACGGAGGTCTGACTTCCATAGGTTAGACTGAGAACTTATTGTAAGGCAAGCTGGTAAATCCTCTTCGAATCCGAACTGACTTAGAGTTTCAAAGAACCCCAGGAAGAAAAGCTCCAGAAATCTTTCTAAGTCAGAAGGTAAAAACTATGACTGAGATTTTACTGCAAGGGGTAGCCACGCAGGGCTCGATCGTGGTTGGCCTGAAAGTTTTAATTTGTCCCAGTCTAGCACTACCAGATGCCCCAATAGGTGCTATCTGTTTCTATGTGCTATATAGTGCTAAATCTCTCCTGTTTCCTACATTGGATTTTTTCCTTTTGGTGTCATTTTAAAGAAAAAAATATTTCCTATTTGTATAAATTGGTGCTGGATTTGTATTATGTGTTGTGTCTTTATTATTTAAAGAATTGGTGTTTAAAATACTTTACATACCTATCTCTGAACTTAAGCCTGCCTGCTCTCAGCCACGCTATCAAAGGTTGAGCATGGAAATAGTTTTCTGAGACCTATTCTGATCTTTAGACTATGTTAGTGGCCTTACTGCCACTAGCAGATGCATATTTATCACTACTTTTAATCCACTTTCAAACAACAATACATTAGGGTCACACATCCAATGCCTTGGGGTATAAATACTATGGGTCTAATGTAGTAAAATATTAATGTGCTAACTGCTATATGTGAAAAATAACGAATTTCAAATTCAGAATTGCAAAGCACTATGTACGAAGATCTGTGGGGAAAACAGCAATTCAGGACCATCCTATTTGCAAAATATGAAATCACAAATTGACAGCCTCAATCACAAACATATGTCTGACACAGACGATGTTAATATCACAAAAATAGTGAGTACAAAAAGTGAAGCAGCCTATTAAGCTGGAGAGATGAAGAGAAAAGAATGGGATAGGAGGCCAGAACAGTGCACACTCAGAATGGCAAATAAGGAGCAACATGAAAGATAAATGCAGTTGGTGTCACTATTACAAGCATTAATGAAAAACAGAGGCAACCGTACCAGCAACATTCAAGCATCAAGGAGTGAGTGGACACCAGAACGCTGGAGGCATCAGCACAAAGAGATAGACCAACTAGAGACTCTCCGCCCACCACCAGAGAGGAGCAGATCACATCAACCTTCCAATCTACAGCAACAGTGGAGGTAAGCACCATAGGCACTTCTGCAGCTGTTACCCACTGGTCCAGGTGAGAGGTCTAATTAGAAGTGGAGCAGGCAGAAAAGTGATAGTCAGCTTGCACATGCATGCACCACATTGGTTATCACATACATCAATTTCACACATTCTCCAAGAATGATTTATCCCATACCTGCCTTCTTTCCCAACACACACACGCACACACATGCATGCATGTGAGTGTAAATGTTCACCCACACGCATAATGGGATTTGTAGATCACAAATGTACACAAGTCATCTGGTTATGTAGATCCGCATGAATACTTCAGATGATAGAAATTTGCAGCTGTTCTCCAATAACACACACTTTTGAGTAGGTCAAATTAGATACAGCATTCCTCTCTATTTATCCTCGTGTAAAGGGTCCTGACAACCCACTACTCAATCTATGCCTACTACAGAGTGAAATAACATACATGTGTTTTGAAAACTTTGCTCGGCTAGACACAGGTGATTTACTCGCAATTGACTTCAAATGTCTGACTGTGTATTGATCATGAGAGAGCGCAAACTGAACAAAATGTATGAGTACACCAAACTTACAAGTAGTACGCACAAATCATAAGAGAAATGCTATGAGTGCTGAAAATATATTCACCTATACTTCGAAATGTGTAGTTAATCTAGAGATTTTATATAGAAGTGGAACTAATGCAGAAATGTGGGAAAATGTATAACCTTATTAGACGTGATTAATCCTGATCCATGTTATGTAGCTGCTAATGGAAGAATGTCATGCTGCAAGGCACAGAACGGAATAGGCCTCATGGTCAGAGCTGAAAGAGTTTTGGGAAAGGGGTTCATTTGCATTAATATGGATTGCACTAATGATATAATGATTTTGTTTATTAGTTAGAGTTATATTGCATAGATTTGTTTTCTCATTAAAAAAGAATAAGATGCTAACATAGTATTTTAGTTTAAGCCCTGCGAGAAATGTTGTAGGCCTGAAATGTTCAAAGTCTTTTGATTTACACGTATTGGTATGAGCCAAGCTGTGTCGAGAAATAAGTTGCAAACTTCTGTTAGAAGTTTATGAGAATTGGGATCCTAGCTGCAGATGTCTGTCTGCGGGTGCAAGGGGGGATCCAATTAAGCATCGAATGAATAGAGTTCTGTTCAAGAGACTGGTACAGACATGGAGGAGGGTTCAGGAATGTTTGAGGGGTATCGGCGGGCCGGAGAAGAGTCTGAGAAGCAAGGTCATCTCTAACGCACGAGGCCCAAAGGAAGATCATCATGGAAAAAGCCAGAAGCAACACCATGTGAGGGGCGTCTCACGAGGGGCGTCTCAAATGTTATTGTGTTTTTGTATTAGGGTCAGCACCCCTGGGTGGAGTTAGAGCAGATGCCTGAGGACCCTTTAGAGAGCGGATGGGTAGGCAGAGAGGGGTCATGACTGGAGATCATAGGTTTTCACCAAGAGACTAAGAGTGGGTGATCTTCCTAAGAAGTCATTCACAGCTGACACCTTTTGATAGGTTGGGATTCTGTTAGGTAGGGATACCATCCAGAGCAGGGTAGGGACAGCCTAACCTGAACCTTTCCCTCCTGCTGTAAATGACGGAGAGATCACAATACGTGTCTATGCTTGCAGCTCTTTTGATTTTAGAGTTAGTTCTTGTAGTATTCTTTGCTCGCCTGAGGGCCTTTAGGGAGCACATGTATGTAGTGGTGCCCGTATATCTTTTGAATCTCATCTTGAGATGCCTGTACTTGCAGTTAACCTTAACCTTGTAATAAATCTTTAAACTTAGAAGTAGTCTGTGGTTTTTCCTAGCCGAGTCCATTATTGATTGCACTAACCTGGTAAGAGATGCACTTTCTTCCCTCAATGACAGGCAATAAAGGTTCAGTCGACCAGAACGGGGTTTAGATCAAGAGTGATAAGATAGCGATCAAAATCTCGCCCCCGCAATCACAAACACTGAAAACAAGCTGTAACAAGGAGAAACACAGTATCAGTGGCATACTGTACACCACTAATTTCCAAGTGTAATGGGAAGTGCCTGCGAGACCAGCAAGTAACATGGTCCAGAAATATAGTCATCGTTAGGTCATGTTGGTGCCTTAAACGATGAACATCTTATCACGTGTGGTGTGTAAAGGCTCTAGGGCGGTGGCTCCTCAATGACGGGGGGATCAACCGTGATATTGAAGGAGACAGATCACAGTTTGGTTCATAAAGACAATGACGTCCTAGTCTACAATCAGAAAGTGAACACGTTGCACCATTACGGGCATCAAAGCAGATTTTTAATGGTATCAAAACAATGGAATTCAGTGCATGGATTGGGAGAGCTCACCAGGCAGTCACCACTGGAAGTCTCCTGCACTCGCGGAAGTAGATGCTTGAGGTAGACTTCTTTGATGAGGGGAAAACCAGGCGAGCTATGTTTACCTCTCTGGTCTTTACGTGCTGAGTTGAGGCTCCACAAAATTAGGGTCAGGAGCAAAAGCAGCAAGGAAGGCTGGAACAGTTTGGACAAAGTTGTATGTTCCCACCAAGCAAAGAAATGAGAAGGAATGAGTTCCATATTCTGGCAATACCACAGCAAGAGGGTCATCAGAGGTCGTGCTTGAAGAAAGTCTTAGGTCTTGGCCATTGATCATCAGCCCACTGCCAACCAGTCGGAGCATCTTTACAGTTTTATAAAACAGAGGAATGAACATATGTTGCATCTTCAGATGGGTTTCTGGAAAGGTCGCATCTAACAGTCCTCACAGAATGCATTGTGGTGGCCACTGCCTACCTGCAGCTGACCATGTGCAATGTACGGTGGGCTTACCTTGGCCGAATGCTATATGTATTTATCCAGACAAAGCTGGAGACAGGGTACGGGAGTGAAAATGAATAAGAATTGGAGGTTTCCTCTGTGGGCAGCATTGATACCCCCTTTTACAAATCCCATTCTCTAAAATCTGAACAAGCTCGTGATCGGCGAATGGTAACCCTAGTGACGGGTGCATTGCTAGTGATCACAAACCAACTCTCGTGCATGTTTCAATGTTCGTATTAATTGTTGCAAAACCAGGGCACATAAGGTTCAGAAACATTTCCAATCATGAATATACGGTTAGGAAGGGGACCCCATTCAACCAAGGCCACTTGATTTCATTGGCACTGGCTGGCCTGCGGGAATGACCACTGGGTGCAGCAACCCCTCGGAAAAACTTTAATTGCTATTTATTTATTTATTTCTGGTATTTATAGAGCGCGACACTCATCCCATAGGATATCACGGCGCTGAAAGAAAAAGGGGACTACTGAGATTATGCGAGGGGAGTTAGTTTTTTGGGAAAAGGTGGGTTTTGAGTTTTTGCCGGAATTGAAGGAGGTTTGTAGTGTGTCTAAGATCCATAGGTAACTCGTTCCGTCGTTTGGCCGCCAGGTGTGAAAAGGCTCGTCCACCTGTCCTCGTTTTGTAGATGCGCTTGGGTTTTGCTAGGGCTGAGTTGTTGGATCTTAGGTTCCTGTTTGGAATATAAAATTCGATTTTTCCTTGCAGGATTGTAGGGCCTGTTTTGTGGAGGGCTTTGTGCGCGTGACAAAGTAGTTTGAAGGTGGCTCGCTGATGCATTGGTAGCCAGTGGAGTTTTTTCAGGCATGCTGATGCCGAATCTCGTTTGCCTTTGTTGCATACCAGTTTGGCTGCCTGGTTTTGAAGGACCTGTAAGCGGGAGAACAGCTGCTCGTTCATCCCTTCGAATAAGGCATTGCCATAGTCCAAGCGGCTGACCAGGAGGGCCTGGGTAATTGTACGCCGACAGTCCAATGGGATCCAAGAGAAGATTTTAGCTAGGAGTTTCAAAATTGCAAATCCTTTGCCCCAGAGTATGCGTACGTGGTCTTTCATGGACAGTGCGTCGTCCATCATGATGCCAAGGTTTCTGGCGTACTGTTTCGGGGTGGGGGCTGTTCCCAGTATCAACGGCCAGAGTCTGTCCAGTCCAGTCCAGGAGATAGTAGGTGGGGAAACCTCCTTGCGGCTACAGGGTGGGGAGAGCAATGAAGAACCTCACATCTCAGTGCACACAAGAAGGTGCTCGTATCGACCTTCAGGATGATGATTTAGAGGTCTCTCTGGCTCAGACGCCCTACAGACCAATGGCAGAACCCGGAACACAGGGGGATTTCTAGAACACAGCAAAATATGACGGAAACAACACTGCCGCAAAGTAGTCAGGGACTTTCGCCCTTTCAGTAACCTGCTGAATCAATCAGTTACATTGGTTTAAATCAATGTTTATTATCACTTAAATATTCTGTGGATGAAAAATAAGCACTAGTTGCTAAGCTATCAGGCCCTCAATAATGCTACTTTGTTGTACATTGTGAATGTTTTAAATAGCCATAAACAATGAAGTATTATTATCCAGTGTTTGTAAAGTACTTTATACTTTCAGTATTTATATAGGGCACGATGCAGCTCACCGTTACTCAAAGGAAACGTTGAAAAGATGGTTAATATACAACATGCAGCGGTTGACCTATCGAGACCACAATGCCGCCTCTTTCATACAGCTTTGGCTACGGCCAAACTCTGCATACTGCGTCAATGGAGGGCCGTGACCCCCCAACACAAGAGTCTTGGTTGACGGATATGATTCAAACTGCTTTTTATGAAAAGATCATTTATATCCTACAAAACCAATCAGAGATCTTCCTAAAGGTCTGGACTCCCTTTGTGCACATAGAAGCACTGGACGTGAATGCAGAAGAGCCTGTAACAGGCCCTGAGGACTGAGCACTTCTGCTAGTTCCCCCTCTCCTCTAGCCCCGCCTCGGCTCTCTCAGCTTTTTCCCCCAACACTACTATCATCTCCACTGTTATCATTATTCTCATTACTATCATTCTACTGATCATCATGTTTGTTACCCTTACCATTACTATCTTTGTTATTGGACGATGACACCCCCTTTCCCTTCTCCCTCATGTTTGTCCTCCCCCCGCACTAGGCATGCTCATACTCATACTTACACTCATACTTACACTCACACTCATAGTCCCGGGGACCTTGCATTTTGCAGAACTATTTCACCAGGGCCCGCTGCCGCCCCTCCTCTCTCCCCCTCCCCCCCCCATAACACCCCCCCTCGAACTGGCTCCTTGACACGTTCCTTCCAAAAGAAACCAAGGCATAACTGAGTTACCACATAGTTAGAGTGACCACATTTTCTGGAGCAAAAACCAGGACAGGTCAGACATAAAAGAAGGACTAAAACCTTTAGTTTCACTTTTATATCTGGCTTGTCCCGTTTTTTTGTCCAGTGGGCTATGTTCCCCGGCAGAAACAGATACATTAGTTTAATTGTTTCAGACTTTGTAGACACCTGTACAAGGAGAGCATACCTATCACCTATTCTTCAGTAGATGATCTGACCTTTGTCCCAAAAACTGGGACATATATTTAAAGTTTTAACCCCTTTGCTGCAGTGGCTATTCCCCAGCAGCGTTAAGGGGGAGGCGGGGCCACGCGGCGCTCCCGTGCTATTGACGGAACCGCTCCGTCACGGCCCGCGGGTGAGCTGTGCTTGTGACGGAACGGTTCTGTCACGGCCCGCCCGCCTAATAGAACGCTCAGCGCAGGCGCGGAATTCGCGCCGCGCAGGTGCGGCGAGCAGGCCGTGACGGAACCGTTCCGTCACCAGCACAGCCCACCCGAGGCTCGTGACGGAACGGTTCCATCACGAGCATGGGAGGGGTTAAAAAGCGTTGGGACACCAGCACAGTCCTCTGAAAACCGGGACAGTCTGGGGAAATCCGGGACGTCTGGCCACCCTACAAATAGTCAACTACGAATAGACTGTGGGGATAGGGGCGAGGGGACGCGAGTCACGGAGGGATGGTAGGTCTCATACAGCCCGGTGACAGAGAGGGCAGGAAAGTGGACTAGTATGGGCGCATACATGCTAACCCTCCCCTGGAATCCTCCTCCCTCCTCCCACTCTACCTCCCCCGTGCCCTCCCCCTTTACCCCCTGTATTATTCTCGTTACTAGTTTACAGTAGTGGCAGATTGTACGTAGGTCCAATGGGTCAACTTCCTGGTGGCACAGTCCATATTTGTACCGATAATGTGTACGTAACCCTGAATAGCACATGTACGGCCCTACTTCGTTCTCTTTGTTATAATGTTAGAATATACAAGAAAGAGCTGCAACACAAAGATAATATGGCTAAATTCTCATATCTAAAAAACTTTCTATCAAGAGAAATGAATGTGGTAAGTACGTGTGCATGACATCGCGCCCGCGCGTCACCTTCATTAGCAAGAACATGTAACATGAGTCCAAAAGAACATCGGCATGCCTGGCGAGGGAGGTCTGCTTTGATCCTCACAGCCTCGAGAAGCCTTTAATAACGCGAATTAGTGTTAATAAGCCCTCGTAGCTGGCTTTTTTCATCTGCTGTAACAAACAGAGAGCTGCTCTGCGCACACAGGGGGCACCGCAGGGTAATGATGTACGCAGAGAGGAATCGTAAGACACATTTAACACATCAAAAGATTGTTTTTACACCTGGCCATCAAGTGGTTATGCCTCATGTTGTATGCAAAGCTGAGCTGCATGAAGAACGTATTGGCTGAAGTTTGAATATGATACTAGATTCAGGAGGTTTTGCCTACAAATAGGGAGATTTAGGACCAACGTGATGATATGAAAAGGCCGGGAGAGCTGGGCCAGAGTCCATCCTTTGCTAGGCTTCCACTTTCCAGGTAGGCGAGTTCACTCTGACACCATGTTAGGTTTACCTGAACCAGCTACTTAACCCTGCCAGTATCCCACAGAGGAAACTTGAAAGCACTTCCTGATCTCTTGCGCCTCCTGATTGGAAGATCTCTCATACACCATAGACCCGAAGGATCAAGATAGAAGGGATTGTACAGAGTGCTCATTTGAAGTCAATCCCAGTAACATGCGCTTTCTGAGGCCCATTTACTATCTCCATCTCCCTCCAAACAAGTACTGGCAAAGCAGATAGGCCTGGCTTTAGCAGACAGTCATTTGGCTTTGTCAAAGCTTGTTTTGTCCTTGCTTTTTCCTCCCAAAATGCAAATATTACTGCCATACTATGCACTGAAGTGAAATACTTTGTGTGTGGATGTGTTCCTTATGAAAAAGTAGAATGCTCAGTTACCGCCGGTACAGGTAAGAGGGGTGGGGCGGAGCGGAGCAGGTTGGGGTGGAGACGACAGACGACGAGGATGGAAAATAAAAGAGAAAAAAAAACACTTACCTTGTGCTCGCTGCATCGCCGAGTCTGCGATGCAGCACGTGTAGGTTAAGTGTTTAACTTTTTTTAAAATTGTATTTTCCCTCGTTATCATCTGCCGATTCACCCCCCACTCCACACCACCCCGCCACACCGCTCTTACCTGCACTGGCGTCACTGAGAATGCTGTAACTCACATTTACGTTCGAGAATGGCTGAAGTGGACAGACCCACTGCCCCATGCCGTATCATGTGCTGAGCTTAAGAAAAATGTGAATAAAACATTAACAGGCAAATGGATGAAAAGGGCTGGCTCAAAGCCCCTATAAGTAAGTATATTATATATATAATTTTAGTAAAATCAAAATGTCTGGCTAATGCCAGACCTAAAAAGCATCCTCCCAAAATCTCCGATGAGAAATAAACTTTTACAGCTTTAGATGCTCTGTGCAAGTACACCGTGATTTAAAAGAAATCAAATAGTACAGTGGATTAAGTGTTCGCTACACAGATATGTATAGTTAAAAACCTAGCAGGGTTGACTAAGCATTTCGTCAAACTGAGGCCAATAAACACTTAGCATTCTGTTCAGTTTGTATTCAATTTAATGTAATATAGGTAGTCACAGATGGAAAAACGTGATCTCTGGTTTTAATTCGCAGCAGAGAGCTTGGGTTGAAGGCAAATGTGGAAAGAAGTAGCTTTCATCATTTGTATGTGGTTCAAGTGAAGCTAGGATAAACCCACAAGAATGCCAGTTTGGCGATCCCATATTTGTGTCTTCTGTAGCCCCAGAATCTTTCTAGAAAAGAATTCCTGTTCCAATTCTCTTTGCCTTAAGAAATGTGTAGGGAGTAAATATCGTGAGTGTTAGTTAGACCTAGCATACAATGGTGTGATTACCCCTGACTTTTTGCCTCTGCCCCCTTGGCTTTTAGATGCTTTGGGTACTTTGCCACTGCTGATCAGTGTCAAAGTACAAGTGTTCCCTGTGTAAAATGTAATGGTGATTGGTTGGCCATGATTGGTATGTTTACCTTACTAGGAAAGTCCCTAGTGATGTGCACTGTGTGTGCCAGGGATAGTAATGCAAAGGCACATGGAGAAGGGAAATCAGGCCAGCAATGTAGGGCCTGCGCGCAGAATGCTAAGTTAGCGTGTTGTCCCAACAAGTGCAACCACTTGTTAGGCCTGAATTTCCCTTTTACATACACATTGGGCACCCCTATGGTAGGTCCAAGGTAATCCCTGGGCAGGGTGCAGTGTAGGTAAAAGGCAGGACATATTCTAAGGTGTGATATGTTCTGACAGAGAAAAACACTCTCTTTCGTTTTTCACTGCTGAAAGGCCATCCTGCCCTTAGGACAGAATTTAGGGAAGCTGGGTATTGCGTTTGTTAGCCTAGTTTCCTGTAAGTTTATAGTAGAGAGGTGACGTTTAGAATGTATGAACTCACAGTGTCATAACACATCTTTCTCTGAAGTCTGTTTTGTCACTGTGTGCTCAGAAACCACTCTTTCAGAAAGTGGCTGAATTTTGTGCTCTAAGCATCTCTGTGTGTCTCTGCTGAAATGTGGATTGTCTGTCTGGATCTGAAAGGTGAGAGGAGCTGGGAGAGGTCTTGACCTAGGGAAGGGTTGAGATGGCACCAGGCTCCCCTGCATTTGGAGAGTTGGGGGATTTGATTTGATTTCATTTGTTTTGTAGATTTGTAAAGTGCACGTATGCCCGAGGTCGTCTTGGCACTGGAATTGGCAGGATGTTGGGGTTTGACAGGGCCTAGTTATCAATTTCTAGCTATCATACACCATTTAAAATGCGTCTTCAAATACAGTGGTCCTTTGCCCTCTAGGGCTTTATAAGCTAGGCATTGTGATTTGTAATTCTTTTATCCACTGGAAGCCAGAGGAGGTCTCGCAGTCTATGGGAGCCTGATTCATATTTTGGGATGTCCAGTATTAATCTAGCTGCCGCATTCTGCATTCACTGCAGTTTTAATAAATACTTGGATTGTATCCCCACATATAGGGCAATGCCATAGTCCAGTCTGGAAAAGGCCAAGGTTGTGACCAGTGTTTTTAATGCATCCGAGTGAATAAAAGGACAGATCTTCCTGATCATCTTTAAAATACCCCAGAAGGTGGAGGTAAGCGTGTTAATCTGACACTAAAAGGTCAATCTGTCATCAAAGACAACACCTATGTTCTTAACCTTAGAGACTGGAACTGGGCATTCACCCAAGTTGGCCGGCCACCATCTCGGCGGCCAAAAGGAAGTTTTGGATCCTAGCAGCAGGACTTCTGTTTTTTCGCCGTTCAATTTCAGGCAGTTGGTCTGCATACAGGTATTATTTACCTGCGACATGCAGTCGTTAAAATTATCAGCTGTCTCTTCCACATTATTTGAGCATGATACCACTACCTGGGTGTCATCGGCTGAGGAGACCACCGAAAAACCACACTGCCTGATAACCGATGCCAGAGGAGCCACATAGATATTAAAAAGTGTGGTGCTCATAGAAGGAGCCTTTGAGGCACCCCACATGGCAGTTTGGATGCATATCCACCCAAGTCTACTGCAAAAGTTCTGTTTGTGAGATAGGATGACAGTAGAGTAAGGGCGGTGTCTTGAATCCCCAGCTCTGCTAGTCTGCCAGTTAAAATTTCATAATTAAGTGTATCGAAGGCCGCCAATAGATCTAACAAAATCAAGACGGCCTTCCCTCCTGCATCCAGTGTTCTTCTAAGTTCCTCTGCCGCCATGACCAGAGCAGTCTCTGTACCATGGCCCTCTCTAAAGCCATATTGTGAATGATCCAGGAGGTCTCCAGCGGAGATGAAAGTTGTAATCTGTATGTTAAGCAATTTCTCCAGCACCTTAGACGGGAAAGGAATCCTAGAGATCTGACGGTAGCTACTAGGTTCCTTATGGTCAAGGTTGGGTTTCTTTAACAGAGGCAGGAATGAGACTGCCTTGTACGCCTCAGGGAACAGGCCTGACTCTATATCTCAGAGAATACTAATCAGAGTTGTTCACTGAATAGTTCAGGGAGGAGAAGCCCCGGAGGTGAAAAGGCCTGGACTGGTGCTATAAACCAACTGACCCATCTCCTGCTGAGTGATTAACGATCCAGACCCCCAGTATCAAAGGGAGAGAAGTGACACTGGGAGGGAGAAACCCCTTAACTTATTTAGGGAGGGGTTAGGGACCCCTGAGCACAAATGAACTTCAAAGACATTAAGGGGTATAACTATGAAAGCTGAAATCCCTGAACATTGGAATGAAACAGATATGGATTGAGACTGAAAAGGCTTGGACCCATTCTGTGGTCAAGAGGAACCTCTGCTAAAGAAGGAGCAACCAAAGAAACTGCTGTGGACAGACCAATCCTTGCTTCGTGATCTGGTGCTGGTCGGCAGTTTGCTGTTCTAACTAAGGGAGAGGCTGTTGGGACTGTGCTTGGAGGCGCTGGGTCCTCCTGGTTAAAGAAGATTGTGCTTTGTGCTGTGTTTTGTAACCCCTAGGGCCCGAGGTGAGCTGGCTCCTTGTTTGGAAATACAGGATCACAAAAGTTTCCGGAGAGGTCCCAAGCAATGCGGTGTGCGCATGTTTTTTGCAGCTTGAGACCCTCAGAAGTTGTGCCTTGTGATCATGGGCACGCAGGAGTAAGCTGAGTCTCAGACGTGCAGCGTGCATGTCGTGGTGCAGGCCTAGGCGTTGGTAAGGAGTGCCTGGTTGTGGTGTGCACGGGGAGTCAAAGCGAGACTCGTACGCACTGGGTGTGTGTCGTGGTGCAGTCCAGGGCGTCGGTGAGGAGCACCTGGTCATCGTGTGCACCAGGAAAAGAGGTGAAACTCGGACACGAAGAGTGCGTGTTGTGGTGCAGCCTGGGTGTTGGTCAAGAGCGCCTGGACATCGTGTGCTCCGGGAGAAGAGGAGAGGCTCGGACGCGCAGGGTGTGTGTCAAGGTGCAAGCAGAGGTGCTGGTGAAGTGCGCTGGGTCATCGTGAGCACCGGAGAAAAGGCGAGTCTCGGACACACAGTATGCATGTCGAGGTGCAACCTGAGGAGCTGGTGAGGAGTGCCTGGGTAGGGTGTGCCCCAAATTGAAGTAAAGTCTCCACAGTGCTGAGGGTGGGTCTCTGTGTTCCCTGAGACCACTGAAAGGAGGGTCAAGTCATTGGGCCCTCAGAGTTGATCAGCAGCCCCGGAGGAGCTGAGCAGCCCGCCCAAGCTCACCGCAATCCATGACGGAGTACTGGGTCAAGGCCCAAATCGTTGACGTCAGAGAGGAGAGTGGGATCGCGCCCTCCCAGGTAACGTGGATCACCACCTGGGGTGAGGTGCGGGCCCGGAGGGACACACTCTCGGCCTCTTGCTTCTGTCAGCTGCGCGAGCCTGTTGCTTTGGCTCTGATCCTGGCCCATGCTGACCCAAGGAGGGTCAGTACTTGGGCCGGAGGGGGAAGCAGTACTTTTGTGACATCATTGATCCATAGCGGGGGCACTGTTAACAGAGCACCTAAACTGTTGTATTACACTTTGCATTATTGCTGCTAACGAACTCTCCGAACTGTCGTATGACGCCTGACCTCATTGGTGCCTCACGAACTGCATGCTTGGTGCGCTACGCACTGCAATATTTTTCCTTTGAAGACTACCTGATTGTAACATGGTGCATTGCATTAATTCTTCATTGCACAGTATCTGATTATAAGGTGGCGCAGTGCATTATTTCTTCATTTGCTCAGTACAGGATTGTAGCGTGACGCATTGCTTTGTTTCTTCCTGGTACAGGGCATGCTGGTAGTGATACGCATTGCATTATTATTTCTTCTATTGGAAAATACATGACTGTGGCGCTACCTATGGCATTGTTTCTCTGTTGCCCAGTGCAAGAGAATATCGTTATGCATTGCAGTATTTGCTTTCTTTTGCAATGTGTGTGATTCTAGCAATATGACTGGCCTAACCTTTTCGAAACGGTTAGAAGTTAACTTAACTGTTGGTTAGAAGCGGTGGTTGGGATTAGAACCTGCCAACCCATCGGAAAGAATACTACCAATTCTTGTATGTTGATTTTGTATTGTGTGGTCATATTGTATAACTTCTTATATAAAGTTTATGCTCATTTTATAAAAAATTGTGTGGAGTCTATTTGTGGTGACATCATTGGGTTACTGTGAGTGTGAGTGTGGTTGCACATACTGTACAATCGTGCCTTGGAGATAATCCTGCTGGTCGTGCCAAGCTACTAAGGGGGTGAGAAGGGCTATCTCAGGACAATGTCTATACTTAGCCTAATAATGAATCGAGGGGTCGGGACTCCTGCCTCCAACATTTGGTGGCGGCAGTAAGCGATAAGGACCTCCACTTCCAACAATGAGGCAGTACTACACACCACCCACCAGGTTCTTTACCAAACCCTGCATCAGACACGGTAGAAAGACCATGGAGACCTAAAACTATAGATTGTGGGTGGTAGGATTCCAGCTTACCTCGTTGTTTCATGCGTTTTGTATTATGATGCTGGGGTCAAAAAATAAATATTAGACAGTGAAGTGCTACTGCTAAAGGGTTTTGTCTGCAGCCGGGCCATCCGAACACTACTGTGTTCAGGCAGCCCCCACGTATGGGCATTGGCCAATAACAGCATTATTGCCCTCAAAACCTTTTTTAATGTTTTTACTGGACTGGATTCGAAAATCCATCTGTATTTAAGGATCCAATGGCCCAGGTAAACCTCTGGAAACAGGAAAGGCTGGTATTCACGAATTCCATGATAACATTTTTTTTTTTGTTCAGAACAAAATCTTTATTGTTTTCTTAAGAGAGATTGCAAGTAGACCACAGCACTCCGAACACCGGAGGGGCTGTGAGCATATAATCAATATGCACAGAAAAGCAATCAATACAGTAGTCAAAAGGAGGCATAATTACTATAGTTCTCCCAATCCCTCTACCTGGTATTAATCGCCCCCCTCCCCCCCCCTGGTTCCCACCCTAACCCCTAGCACGATGTCCTCACAGGTCCAAAAATTGGAATCATTATGAGACTAGTAATGCATACTTTCCCTCACCCCGGTTCTCAAAGCATCTGTTCAGTATCTACATCCCGCTGTGCTGGCGGCTCCAGCCACAATCCCCTTTATTCCGCCCATCTCTTCCAAATTTTGTAGTGCTTCCTGGGTCAGCCGCGGGCCTCAAACACTGGGCGCTCTAGGCCCATACAGTAATCGAATCCCTTTTTTCACACTCCCTCCGGGGGGGCCCTAGAGTCCTTCCAGGCGTGGGCCACATCCCTTTTGGCCACAGTAAGGCTGAGGAGCAGTAAGTGGCGTTTGTAGATATTGCCACCCACCTGTTCCATGACATGGAGAAGGCATAGCTGCGATGTACGGGGGAGCCTCCAGCCCAATACCTCATCCAAGCAGTCCCAAACGCTTGTCCAGAATCTCTCCAGTGCTCCACAAGACCATACGGTATGTAGGAAGGTGCCCACCTCTCGACCACATCTCAGACATTCGGGGTACACAATCAAACCCACTCGCCACAGTCTCTCTCTAGTGTAGTAAGCGCTATGTAGATATTTGAATTTAATGAATCGTAGTCGTACGGCAACTGCCACACCCCTAGGAGCAACGAGCGCCTTCCTCCAATCTTGCTCCTCTAGTTCTCCCACATCTCTCTCCCAGGTGGTCCGCAGTTTGTCAAGAGAGGAGGAACAATGTGTAACCAACGATTGATAGATGCAAGATATTTTCTTTTCCCCCAATTCTCCCACGAATAGCTTAGCTTCCAAAGGGCTGAACTCAGGTAAGGAATCAAGTCCCTCCAGGGCAGGGGAGATGGCATGTCGGAACTGCAGGTATTTAAAGAACTGGGTTTGGGCCATATCATACTCGTCCCTCAGCTCTTGGAATGATTTTAGGGTCGTGCCTTTCATTACATGGCCTAGCGCCGAGATCCCTATTGTGTCCCAGGCCGCGGAACCCCTGCAAGGACGCCAGGGCCGGTAAGCGGCCATTCTGCCACAAGGGGGTCTCCTCAGTCAGCCTGTTCCACCATCCCATGCGGTAAAGCACTTGCCGCCAGATCTGAAAAACCACCTGTGTAACTACCGGGAGCCTCCTCCTCTTCCTAGCTGAGTACAATAATGTATGTAGGGTGTCCGGCTCCATCAAATATCTCTCCAAGGCGTAAGCCGTGTCGCCCCGATCACCATACCACCATTCATTCAATACCAGCAAGTGGGACGCCTGATAATAAGACAGGACATCCGAAGATGCTGAGCCGCCGCAATATGTAGAGAGGAAACAGGTACGGAGCGCCACTCTCACTGCACCCCCGGCCCAGAGAAACTGGCCCAGCGCCGAATTAACCTGGCGAAACCACTGCAGCGATATAGGGTAGGGGTGGTTCTGGATAAAAACATTTTTTTGATTTTTATTTTAACACCGGATCCGTTTGGGTCACCTACATGGCTTTGGGTTTCAGAACAAGGTGATCAATGCATTCTGATGCATAATGGCAGCCACAACAGAAATGTTTCAGTGATGGCTAGCCAATCAGAATGTGGCAAATTCACAAATTAACAAAGGAGGAAGGGAGAAAAAGCTCCAAAGTCTAATGGGTGCCTTTACTTTTTTTTATATGGTGTCAAAAATTCTCCTTGTGTTCAAGAATCCATGGACGATGTGAAAATTAAGCACCTCTTTCTATGTACATTTCTCAAAAAACGGCTGGATGGATCTATACCACACCAACAAAAACAGAGTCCTTTATTGAAATTGCCATTGTTGCATGTTATGGCAGTTTTTGCTGGTTGTAGAACTCTCTGCACATTATCTTTGCTAGCCAGTGGTAAAATGGCTGTGCTCCTCCATCCAACATCATGAAATTGTCATATCCCTGAATGGCATATCCAACTTTCCTGTAAGTTCCTAGTATATGGTACTAGGTGTACCCAGTAGCCGAGCAGTGCTGGTTTTAACTTGACCTGTCAAAAGGACTCCTTTTGACGGGAAACATCCTTTACAACGAAACTTTTTCCACTAGGTACCTTTACAATGCAGGAATTACAACGCAACTCGTTACAACGACTTGCGCTGGAGGGCGCTGTAGGATAGGGAATAGTTTAATTTACTATCCAAAACCTTCCCTACTATCCACGGGGACTGGAGTTGGAATACTAAATTAAACTATTCACTATCCAGCGCCCCCCAACACAAGTCGTTGTAAAACCTGCGTTGTAAAGTCATGCGTTGTAACAACATACATCCCCTTTTGACAAGCCTAAGCCTTCCTTTGAAATAATAATAAGTGATTCATAAGAAGGCCTTACTGCCCATAAGTTAGGGTGCATGGTATTTAAAGGTCAGACATGTAAAAGTTTAATGTTAAACATGTCCGTACAGTGAAAAGACCCTAAAAGCAATTCTCACTGTAGCTTACTTTCTGGTTGCTCCAAAAGAAAGCACTGGGATACACTATCACATTTAATATTCCTATATTCAGCTAGGAATTAGCTGCAAAGTGAATGTTTATTACAAGCTAATTAATTCATTGCTGAAATCAGATTTGTAAAAAAATTATTTGTAAGGAATACTTTGAAAAAGTGACCTTGTCCCTGCTTAAAACCTGTAGAGTCCCATTTGCATCAGCTACAACTGTCACCCAAAAGCTGAAGAGCTCCTCTGATGGGTGTGAACTTGGTTCTAGAGCTGAAAGAAATACCTTGGGTCTGGGGAGGTGTTCTTTTCCCTTAGTAGGAGGATCATCTGGGTAGTGGCCAGCAACTTTGGGGCAGATTTACAAGCCCCTTGCGACACTTTTACGCCGCCGTTTGGTCACTTTTGTGATGCAGCGGCGGCGTAAACAATGCGCCACGTTGCGACTTATTTCCAACGTGGCACATCTAGGCAGTTGCGTCACGTTGTAAAGCCCTGCGCCACATGAAACCTGCGTCAGGTTTCATGTGGGCGTTCTGTCACAGGGTGGGCGTTCCCTCACAGGAAAGCCCCGTAAAACTGACTCAGTGAAATCTACAAGATTTCACTGAGTCAGTTTTACAACGCTGCTGCTTCAAATCCTTACGCCTGCTTGAAGCAGGCGTAAGGAGTGACGCACCACGTTGAGTATGGGTGGCCCCTGTGCCTTCCAGGAGTTGCGTCGCACTTGCGACGCGACTCCAGCAATGCGCCGCCCTTACGTCACAAGATGCGTTATGCATCTGCCCTTCCTTGCACCATCGTGCGCCACATTGTAAATGCAGCGCATCTTTGGTGGCGCAAGGAGGGGATTGCGTGACGCATCTGTTGTGGCACATCCCTGCTGAGTGATTTGCAGAGATGCGCCAGAACTTGTAAATATGCCCCTTAGTTTACTTCAGAGAGGCCTACCCTGTCACAGGCAGATATTGCTAACACCTGGATCTGTCCCCTCCTTTGTCTCTCTAGTTAGCCAGGCACTAATCCTAGTGGCAGAGGAGCTGCCCCAGAAGTGGTTTTGAGAGCCCACAGAGGAGATGTTGATCATTTCCCTGGCCGAATCTTTAGGGAGGGCACACACACTCTACACAAGGGAAGAAAAACTATGCCATCTAGGGTTAGGTATTGAGGGGCACTGATGGAGTATTTGCAGTAGGGCACACAGGAAATGCTGCAAATGTTGGTAAGGTAACCCCTGGGAACTTTAACCCCCATTGATTAGGGTGTGGCCAGAGGTTTTTCCCACCCACAGATTGGTACCAGGCATAAATGTGGTACCCACAGTACCTTCCTCAGAACATTTTCTGGGTCTGTGTAAAGAAAAGACAAGGACTGGGCTTGGTGTCTTTGACCAGAGAAGAGTCTCGAGGACTGGACCTGCTCTCGTTCTTGTATCCAGGAAAAAGAAGTGAACCCCAGGAGTCATAAGGCTGAACTGTTCAAGCCATAGGGTCACAATGAGCTAGACAACGTCTTTTCCGCAACTGCCCATCTGACTAGTACTGTTGTTATCTATGGGGTTACTCTGTGTTCCTCAGAATGTGGGCTTCATACAATACATTCCAATAAAATGGTCCTGTGAGGTTCAGTTGCAAACACATTGTATATTTTACACCAAGGGTAAAACATTTTTTTTTATTTAAATGGTAGATGAATCAAAATTTCCTGAGGCTAGCGTAAATGAACACAGAAGAATGAAAATAAAAACTATATATCAAATATATGTTATAGTACTTAGGTGCATATTTACAAGGGCTTATCTCCACTTTTTTGGCTTTCAAAGCCAAAAAGGCGGAGATAAAACCAGCGCCCTATTTACAAGAGGGTGCTAACATGCATAATGGCATGTTAGCACCCTTATCCCAACGCCTCTCTTTGCATCTCCAATGAGATGCAAAGTGGGCGTTACTGGGTGTACCTCGGATGGACTACCTTGAAAATATCGCTGATGTTTACATCACAATATTTACAAGGCAGCCCACATGATTCTAGCACACGTTAGATTTTGGCAAAAACTACTGTTTTTGCCAAAATCTAACGTCTGCTAAAATCCTGAATTAGCCATCCCTAACATAGGGGGTGGATTATGCTGATACGACCCTAACGGTCGTATCAGCAAGGTTATCGCCGTTTTGCAGAGAACACCGCTGGAAAATGAGTGATGGTCACTGCAAAAGGCTGATAACCTTGCTATCTCTGCAATTTTTATCGCTCTGGAGTAATATGTTGTTAATAACGTGTTACCTGGGCGATAAATTCCAGAGTTAGCCTGCGATAATATAATTATCGCTAAGCACGGTAAGTGATAATTATCACTGGCCGATGTTAATATGCCCCTTAGTAATTGTAAACAGTGCTCCTTGTATTGTGCAAAAGGTGCTTGTGCAGAGTGCGAGAAGTGAGTAAACAGCAATAAAAAAAATTGACACTTTCAATTTTTTTATAATAGGCCTGGTAACATTATAGTTCAAAAGTATCTTATGTTGGCACTGTATACTGATCAACTTAGTTTCTGTGCCTAACTTGGTGATTAGATATAGGCACATTCTAGAAATCTGTCAATGCTCTGACCCGCCACGTAGGAATGTGAATTAGGGGGTCATCATCAGGACAATCATATGGAACACCCGACTCTTCGTAGTCCCAAAACCAGCAGCGGCAGCTCTTCTGAAGATTCAGAGATGTATTGGATTCACAGTCATTGCCACGGGATGCAATTTCTAGATGGAAGAAAATCACTTTGAAGCTCATTCCCCATTTATGCTCAATGGATTTTTTCTCTGATGTCCACACAGAGATATGAAGGAAATTTGAGTTGTTTTGAGTCTTAACCCCTGTAAGAAATGGGGCTCTTCGTTGAGGGGGGTGTAAACCCTTCTCAAACAACAACTATAATCCTTATCAGGGTGGAACACAAAAGTCACTAAATTAACCTGTGTTTAACCCTGTAGTACCGAGGCACAAAAGCAGTCAGGCTTTACTTAGAGGCACAGTTTAACCACTTGGCTGCTAGGCGTTTTCCCGTCCTGCGCTGGGAATCGCTTTATTCCTTTGTTTCATGACGAGCTGGCCTTGTCATCCGCGCAGGGCAGGTAAGCGCCATGACGAGGCCAGCTCGTCATTAGCCTCGAAGGGGTTAAAGTATTTATGCAGCAGACACACAGTAATAAATTGAAAATACAAGTAAAATCTCAACCCAATTTAGAAAAATAGGGAAGATGTTACTGAATAAAATGACATTAAAATGAACAAAATT
The DNA here is from genome assembly GCF_964263255.1 of Lissotriton vulgaris. NCBI lineage: Eukaryota > Metazoa > Chordata > Amphibia > Caudata > Salamandridae > Lissotriton > Lissotriton vulgaris. The sequence goes on from NC_141687.1 coordinate 422,408,505, forward strand.
CAATCAGTAGAATCGGAGTTATCAATTTTTAACATTTTAAGTATATAATAGCATCTATAAAATTAAACAGCCAACCATGGGTATCTGGTTAGGCAAGAGTGGGATGAAGTTAAAAGCTAAAGCTGACTGCGATGGAGCAGAGTTGAGCGACACAAGGTGGATTGGGCCTGTCTTGGCTTGCCTTAGGATTCAGAAGAATTTTTGAAGAAAGGTTCTTGAGAAGGCAAAGTTCAGCATGGCAAGGTAGCCGGCAGTGTCCAAGGAGGAGACATCATCATCGGGGAGCTGCTGGACAGAGTCACAGCGAAGATTTCAGACTTTGTCAAAAACCTCCAGCAGAACAAATCTGCAGGCTGAAGCCGAAGAGGGTTCCACAAGGCTGAATACCCTGGGTGGGAGATCCAAGTGAAAAGCATTTGCTGGTCTGCTGAAAAACATAGCAGGAGGTACAGCAAAGTCAGGTTGACCAGCATTGTACTTTGGTCAGACCAGCCATCGGTCTTTTGGCACTTTGCGCTGGATTTCAGTTTCAAGTTTTAGTTTTAGACCACTTCCAAGGATCCAGGACCTGGGGGCACAACTTGGGGGGTTATTACTCACTACATGTAGAGGCCAGGTGCAGGGTTCAAGGACTTTGGAGCGTGTTATGCCACTGTAGTTCACACAAGAGGCCAACCAACTATCCATTGGAGTCACGTTCGTGGTCCTGGGTTCAAGGAACAGGTCCAGCACTTTTTCAGTCTGCAGGCCAGCAAGTCAATCCTTCCAGCTGCACGGCAGCAGGGCCGTCCTTCTGTCAGTAGGTAGTCCTTCTAAATATTCCACAGGTCCAGTAGCCTACTCAAGAGGTTGTTCAGGAGGTCCAATATTAATATCTGGTGCCAACATTTGAAGTGGGGGTGACATCCTAGCTCCCACCACATCCGGTTCTTCCTTTCCCCTTCCAAGGCTCCAATCAGCCTGAGGAAGACAATAGACTGGTGTCAAGTTCCTCTATGAGTGTGCTGGAAGCAGCCCTTTGAAATATAAGTGGGGCAGGGAACAGCTCTGCCCTATCCATGTTGGCAGGATGGTCCAACCTGCCAACATATAGCCTCACTTTGTCTCCCTGTTAGGGAGGAACACGAAAAGACCAACTGCAAAGCGATTCACAGTCATGTGATACAGTGTGTAGGCACAAAATGGTTGAGAAAAGGAAATAGCAGCTGTGATTTAAATTTCAGTAATAGGACTTTAGTGGGAACAGCTCAAATTCAAATATAGTCAATAATTGGATTAGAACAGTGGGACTAGAAGATTTCCAAAACCCTATAAAGCACGAGAAAAGATGGAGGTATGTTAAATTAATTGGCAGCATTTAAGCAGTGTGTGTAAAATTTGTTATGAAAAATCTAGTATTGATTTAGCAACAGGTATAAAAATCAAGGAATAAGATAACAAGTGTATCAAAAGAAAGGATTATCTATCACATCTAGGGAGTAACATGAATTCTGCAAGTGAAATTGAATTATATTGTTTGGAAATGATATTCCTTGTGACTATGAAGGAAATGATGGTCAAAACATGGATGTATTAATGTTTTGCTTCTCTTATATCTCTCTCAGAAATTGCTATTTTCATTGTTTTCTACTATTCCCCAGTTTGTATCTAATATGGGGCATTTTGGTCAATTTTTGCTTTTAGGTTGTACTACTGGTTTTCACTAGTTGGGCTCATCCAATCTGCGAACTGGCACATCATTTGTATTATTCATAAATGCACAGGATTGCTTCATAATACAGGCAATATCAAATAGAGTGAAAGTAAAACATTTGTGGAATAATAATTTGTGCTTGAAGTACCATATAATATGTCAAGAAATGCTTGTCAAAATCACAGACTTTCCTCATTGACATACCCATGTGACAGTATGTAAAGGTCAATAATACATTGTGTGTTATGTGAACAAGGTTACGGCCAAAACGCATTGTGGTGGATAAGTAAAAAGCAAAAAAATAAACCTGCAATTAGAGATTCATGGTTGTCTAAGCCCCCTTATCTCCCTTGGGGTCTTAGATGAGGAATACAGGAGATATTTTACTTCATATATACATCCTTTCACAGAGCTTGCAATGCAGTCTCAGCCAAGTTCCTTTCAGATATATACCTGAATGTAGCTGCTATCCTCCTCACCCATGGTACCTATGTGGTCTATGCTTCTGGCATGTATGACCACTTTTCCAGCACAGCCTGGCCCAGCTCACAACAAGACCTCCCAGCCAGCTCAGCAACCAAGCATCATGCTTCCTGTCAGCTGAGCCATGAAATGTAATGAAGGTAATTTTTGGGTATGAACAATCATGGTTGTAGCAACCAGCTGTTACAATGCGTGAGAAAAATGCAAGCACATCAGATCTTTTTTTCCCTGGAGTGGTGTCAGCTACACACTTATTGAGTTGTACTAGATTCCCTGAGGCAATGAGAAATCCTCAGATACCACTGCACTAGTGACGTGCCATCGTAAAGATGTGACTGCTACAAACTTTCTTTGTACCAACAAATTACACACGGGTCAAAAGACATTAGAGGGGTATCTATGGGAAAAGTCACCTCATTACCTATCCACAGATGGTTCAAACCCACTCATATCAAATTTGTGGGAAAAATCAACAAGCTCACCTTTATAAAATCCTGAGTGCATCTTTGAAGGAGAACAGACAGGACTATGGCTTGGGTGGGAGAAACTGGAAACTTCTGGTATTTGTCTTAATTTTAAGTCATGAGTTCGGGCATTAAAGGGCATTAGATACTTTGAGTGATACCAGCAGCACTAAATGGACCCAACTGGAAAACAATCTCAGTAACTTACATTTGTTTTATGTATGATTTAGAACACTAATTGAAATAGAGGGGTGTCAGCTACACACCTATTGAGTTGTACTAGATTCCCTAAGGCAATGAGAAATCCTCAGATACCACTGCACCAGTGATGTGCAATCGTAAAGATACGACTGCTACAAACTTTCTTTGTACCATCAAATTACACACGGGTCATTGAATTATTGACCACAACTAACAGACAGTACTTTCAAGAATGGGTGATCCAATACTTGGAAATTGAATTATTTCATAAACCTTAGTGAACGATAACTGATGTGTGGTGGTGTAAGAATTTGGAGTATTAGTTGGTGGCGAGGGGTTAATCGATAATATGAAAATCCCAAGCTACATTAAAAAAATAGAGTAAATGTTAATAAATAAAATTACACTTAAACAACAAAAGTCCAATAATTAGAACAGAGTAAATACACGTTTAAAGCCTGAATGAAACATAGGAGTTACCTAGTCGTGTCAGACCAGGTCAACTTCAAGAGTTAAGGCTGACTGTGATGGAGTATGGGTCAGACACAGGAACCAGGTTCGTCCCGGTGGCAAATTTATCTCTGGACTAAGAAACCAGTATTAACCTATGTTAGAGCCTGTGCTGCCACAGTGAAAAACTACTTTTATGGGTGTTTCACTGCCAGGATATGTAAAACATAAATTATACATGTGCTAATTTTAAATACAATGCACCCTGCCCCATGGGCATTTTAGGGCCTGGCTAAGGGATGACTTATATGTATTAAAAAGGAAGGTTTAGGTCTGGGAAAAGGTTTCTTTTGCAATGTCGAAATAGCAGATTTAAAACCTCAAACCTAGGTTACAATGGAGGGCATGGAGACATGTATGTCCCATGAAAATTCCTTGCACTACCTGAATCACACCTCAAATAACAGCATCCTTTCAGACCATTAAGGGGTGTGAATAAGGGGGAGGTAGTCTCTTTATGTCCGGGTGTCTGACCATTGAGCAAAACATTACCCTTAAACCATGATAAGACATTACTGTAGAGTGACTTCCAAGGTTCTTCATTTGCAATTGTTGGCACAGTTTTGAGCACAATAATGTTTTCATCTTGGACTGATGCCTTAAGTTTTGGGTCTACAATTTTTGCCATATTATTTTTGAAGACTACCAAACACTCAGAGACTTTCCTTCACCTTGGATGGAAAGGTAAAGCTGTCACTTTATTCGCTTTTTCCCTGACTCTTTTAATACAGCTTTTTATAAATGAAGGGTAATTCTAGGCCTGGTTTCTAGAGGTTTTGACAATGTTGATGCAGAATAAGAAGAACAAATTAAATCAGTGCTCCTATTTTAAACAGCATGGGTGTTAAGGGAGGGTGCTGCTCCTTCAACTTCATTGATAACATATCTCTAACTTCTGAAACTAGAAATACATTTCTCAGAATCTGAGACGGGATAAGTATTTTTTGGGTCATGGGACCGACACCTTCTCTCATGAATCTGGATGGACTGGAACTAAGACCGTACTTCCTTGATCTTCTACCTTCCTCTGACTTCTGCTGAAGGATTTCTACCACCAAATTAGGGTTTTTCAACTCATCATAGATTGGTAGGCACAGGTGTTATTAAGGGATTGACTATGGGACAGGCATTGGAGCAGCCCCAGGGCAGAGGCAGTATTGATGGGGTTTTCCACTGTGCTATACAATTGACCTCAATATGAAAAACAGTAGGTAAAGGGTAGGCAAAAATGTCAGTGAGGGATGGCCCTAACACTCCATCAGACGGGTCATGGATACTTCATAGTTGCAATGCCCCTTAAAGCATGCACTCTGGCAGTGGCAAGATGATGCAACTGGAGCACTCCACTTAGTGTTCTCCCATTAGCATAATTAAAAAATATGAGGCCAAAGCTTGCATTTGTTTATTGCCAAAGAAAACGCTGTTAGAGCTCACTGGAAAAAAAGCTCTCTTGCCTCATGCCCCCAGTCCAGTCCTGGAAGGCTCCCCATCTGTAAGAACATAACAAACCTGATACAATTAGAAAGCTTCTACAAGTACAAAGGTCCTAATCCCAGAAGTTTAGATGTTTCTTTATCAAGCACTTCAATTGGATTTTGGGAATTTTAGTAATATCTATCGAGTCTTTGAACGTGGGAAGAGGGCATAAATAGATATGGACACCTTGCAGTCTGTGCCTAAAAATCAAGCTAAATCTCGCTGGCAATGCTAAGGGCTTTGTCTATAAAATTGGTACTGCAATGGAAGTTCCAGCACAGCATGGACTTTGAAGTCCATGCTGTGCTTGAACTGGGGGTGCATGCACAAAGGGAGGCACTTGTTGTGCCCCACTGTGTGCATCCACATAGACCGAGGCACAAAGGGGCCCTGTGGAGCCCCCTTTATTTCCTCACCACAACTGTTTTCATGGAGGAAAGACCTCAGTGGTGGTGAGGAAAGTCGTAATATGCTTGGCGGGACCACAGTGGTCCAGCCAAGCATATTACTGCCTCGAGACATCTGTTCCACCTCCAGGGAACGGTGGTTCCCTGGCGGAGTTGGCAATCCCAGGGTGGCACGATCGCCAAGGTTGTAATGTGGCAGTTGCAAGACTGGCGGTCCGAGGCCAGACTCATAATTATGCCCTTCATTCCTTCCTCGCCAATCATGTTTTCTACTCTTAAGGCTTCACACCTTCCTTGCATATCACGCCTTCTTAAACTACAGTATGCCGGCACCGTGCTCCATGCAGCTTCACTACTCCTTGCTAATCATGCTCTTTTTTCACATCACAGGGCCGATCACAGTCATTGATACAGCCTTGTCCTTGGACACACTGTCATCTAGACGATCGCACATTTGGCATCACAACACATTGTTGGATTTCACATACACGCACTGTTGCGCATAAGGTCACTATTAACCATGACTCTGTTACCTCATGACAGGTAGTTGATGTCATTCTTTACAAGCGCGTTACGATATAATAATCTACGACCCACGCACTTTGTGTCCGTCCAACAAGTTCGCCACACATGTGATGTTAGATACGGCTCTCCAGATGTAAATTTTGGTCGCCTTGGAGTTTAGACACAGCTTTTCCATTGTATGCTTTCTCCGTCCCATGCACAATAACGAATTACCTTGTCCTTAATAGCCTCCTTTCACACAATGCGATCACACCACGCGCGTGTCTTGGTTTCTAGTAAGTGTTATGGAGACTCACCTACCCTCTTTTATTACACAGTTTCTATCTACGGATTCAGTTACCGACTGGAGCAACGTGATTCACACTCGTTTCTGCTCCCCTCAAGGTAACAGCTCCATTTCTCCAGACATCTTTCTGTGAGCTAGCCTGGTTCTAGCCGCCCTTCACTTTTACCCTTTCCTTTTTTCAGGATCCAACTAGATGGTGGATCTAGCTCCATTCTACTAAGATAAGAACTCCAAGTGGTACCTAATACAACCTCAATGATAGGTCCATTGACTATCAATATTTGGACCATTCATGTGAAACACACTACAGCTATCGCTAATTTGTGTTCTCCTGATAAGCTGTCCATGTTGTGTCCTGAAGAAGACCTGCTGTGACTTCATCGTAATCACGCACCATCTTGGGTCGAAACGTCGACATACCCCGTCAATCCAAATCCTATGTTATACATCCCATGCCAAACAACAAAATCTATAGGAGGCTCATTGGAGATGTATATGTCTAGGAACGGATGTCAATTGATGTCAACATTTTATACACTGTTTTTATCAATCCCAGTATATATTATCTTCACTCAAAACACCTTGTCCCCCTTAGATCACCTACTCACCTAAAAAGACACTCTTTTTACCTTTATCAATTGTGAATATTGTTCATGGCAGCCTTTAAATTTTGTAAAAGAAAAATTTACAAATCAAGAGCCTATAATATATCTACTTTGATTGACTTCATATATGTCTCTTTTCATTTTTCTGCAAAATAATTGTTGCAAATGTAAAGAAATGTATTCCACCCAACAGAACCAATTGTAATATAATCTTTAGACGTCAGGTTCTGATGGATACCCAGTCACCCCATAATATTGTATATGCTTAGTGTGCTTGGAGCAAGTTCCTTTTTCAAACATGTTCATTACATTCTATTTGTACCAAACACTTGCATTTCCACGAGCGAGATACTATAGAATGCTGATGATAATAATAATGTTTCTGCTCTCCAGCTGCACACATGTGGAGCTCATTAACAGCGCCCACAAATCACCTTTGCACTCCTTTTATGCTGTACTTCTCCAATCAAAAAGCAATGTGGTCATTGACCAAGTTTCAGCATATGAAAAAATAACTGTATTTAACATATTCCATAATCATTTCAAGGAAAACCCAATTAAATGTCTCAAGTATTGATGAAATCAAGATGCATACTATGCAGCTGTCAACTAATTGCACATAGCCAAATGTCAACATATGCAGGAGAATATTGAATACACATATTCAAAGAATGGAAAAAACTGTGGAAGGTCACAGTTCAAAATTAAAGAGACTCAATAAAGTATGGTCCGCTGTGAAGTTTCTAATTTATCACGCGCTGGTGAGCAGTAATATTTCTTTTGTATGTTATTCATAAATACCCTTAATGCATCACCCTAGTACATTTTGATAACTAAATGCATACCTGAAGTTGTGATGAGCCCTTTTATTTCACAGTTTATGGACCAACTATTTGGCTGGACCTTACCAGAGCAATACCATTGGGCACCAGGATAGTGCCCTTGAATCTTTGAGGATGGGGAAGAAGGCATGGAAGAGTGCATGGGCCTCCGGTGGACCTGCAGCCCATCTGCACAGGTGTCCAGACACAGAACAACGCTGGGCTACTCTGCTTGAGTAAGTCACATGAATAGCACAGAAGGCTCCGCCATTTTGTAGAACTGTTGGAATTAAGTGCATCAAGTTAATGCTTGAAGAGTTCGACTAATGGGGAGTGCTGTATGGGGAGGGTCTCTATTTACACACTAATGAGGCAGAACAGTGACTTCTGCCATTGCAAATTTCGGGACATTGCTCAGTCAGTGTACCTCCACACTGATATGTACGGTGAGCTGTCGAATGCACATTCGCTCCTTGTCACCTCCAGTGAGACCGCCATTCCCGACATGATTTCGAGGCAACCATAAAGATGCAGTTGAGAGAAATGACTGACTTCTACTTACATTACAAGGTAGCAACTCCCTCTGCACAGGCCATGAAGAAAGTCACCAGCTGACCGTAAGTTTAGATGACTAATACTGTTAGGCTAGCTTTAAACTCGCAGGCTGGAGCTGCATAGATCACCAGTCCTGCTCATCCCCAGTAGGGTTTGCACTAGAGTCTTCTACAGCAGACCTGATGGCAGCAGATCTTCACCAAGGCACAGACAGGCACAGCATTCGAGGAAGAGTACAGATACTTACAGCATCCACCAGGTTGACCACGGACTTCGCAAAGCTGTTGGTGTGAGCGTGAGAAGAGCGATACTTCTTAAACTGAAAGGAAAGAGAAACGTTTGTCAGAGGAACTCAAGACATGCAATTATTCTCTGCAATACTTCAATGTAGTAGAGCTTTGGGGTGGTGCTCAATTCTGTGTAGGTTTGTTCACTAGCAACAAAATAGTGACCATATGATTCATAGTTGAACACTATAAGCGAGCGACTGGGGCAGCTGGGAAATGAATGAACACAAACAAACAATATTTAAAAGAATATGTTTTCGTCGGTCTTTATGCAGCAGTGTTTGTTGAGCTTTTCTGCCCTTTAGAGTCATCAGTGTCTCAATGTGAACTGAATCTGAATTATTTACTTTCGGACTCTATTGTACATACCAATGATTGCGGGACTAGTCATTTTTAATACATTTGTGAATTTCTAGGTCAGAATAAGAACAAAAATGGGATCAATGGTTGCTGTTGTCATTAATATTTAAATAGTTTATGTATTTTCTAGCTTTTTGGTGGACAAAGCTGATGCTAATTCGAGCATTTGCAAAGTGATTCACTTCTCTCCCCTTTCTCTCGTCTCCCATTTTTTCAGAATAATAGGTCATTGGCACATCTTACTCAATTGTGAATAGGGGTGCATTAATTCCATCCCATAATTTTGCACCGCAATGGTTGACTGATCTTGACTTAGTATGTTTACATTTAAACATATAACACATTATACTTTACTTTGAAAATTCTACAGTAACACTTTAAAATCTTACTAGGTTATGACGTGCAATTATAGGTTAGAATTAAGAGCCAGATGCATCTTTCCCCTTTTCAAATCAAGGAACTACACTTTCCTCTCCGACTGGTTGGTGAATGGAAATGCAATTTGCTACGCGACCTCTGTACAAATAGGTCGTATTGCATTGCAAATTGTCTGTTTGTAGAAGGTCACAGAACAACCTGCCTAATGAATATGAAATAGACACATCATGATTGGACGCTCTGTGATTTGCTTCCAATGCAGGGCCTGAGCTCCATCCCTACATTTACTTTCTGAAACTATAAACATTTTTGCTCCAAAAGCAACCAGTGTTTCTTAGCACCTTCAGCGCGGCGCAAATTTTCGCGCTGTGCTGAAGGTTCTAAGAAACGGGCGTGGCCGTGACAGAACGATTCCGTCATAAGCACAGCCCAACCGGCGCTCGTGACGGAACCTTTCAGTCACAAGCATCGAAGGAGTTAAAGGACCCATTGCTGATTTTTCAAAAAACAAGTTACCGGTTTGGAAAGCATTGTGGGTGCAGTCTGTGTACCCCAGGACATATTCCAAAACCCACTGAGGCTGCATAAAACATTTATAAAAGGGAAGGTGCACAAAGGGGACACATCCCCTTTGAGATTTAGTTTCCACCTGCTTTGAGGAGTCGATTATGGTTCCAAACCACTGTATATACCACTGTGACTGACAGTTAGGATGGTGTAGGAGGCTGGCTTGGTATATCGTGCACACTTATTCAAGTGTAGCCCCCTGCACCAACCCAGACAACCATTATTGTGCTTTTAGTGATTTATACAACCTTAGAAAGCTCTCTAAGTGGTAGCTATGGAAAGCAGCCTTCAGGCTTAGTCAAGGAGGAGTGTAAAGCAGCTTATTACAGGAGTCTCTAATGTTATAGTGCAGACTAAGTGAAAAAGAACCACACAGTGAGGATATAAAAATAGTTATTTATTACAGACACTCACTAACCCAACGCCATATCTCCTACCTGGAGATATATTTACAATACACACAATTCTTTGCTAATACGACAGGTAAGTAGCACGAAAATACAGTGGGCTACAGGGGAGGACCAAACCATATACAAAAATGGAATACGACTAACGACCGAAGTCAAGAGTGGACCCAGAAGACTAAGAAGTGCTGGGGAACCAAGGAACCACCTGAGGTAAGGACCCAGGAACCCCACGTAGGCCGTGTGCTAAGTGAATACACAACTGTATGCTCAAGGTAAGTAAATGGTGAAGTCGCGGTTGCAATTCCTAGGAAAAAGGACCCTTCCTGGAGGACTTGGAAGACACCCCATTGAAGATAAACGTTTCAAGAGTCACCCCTCGCATAGATACCCGGGAGACCAGGTTATCTGCTCCAGGGGAGCGAGGTGCATAGGTACAAAGTGATGTCAAGAACCGTTGTAGACCCCAATGGGGTACTTCAAGCAAGATTCTGCTGGTGAAGAACCTGGAAGAGTGTGGTGGAATCCAAGGGTGGGTTCAAGCAGAAGAGTACCTGCATGCAGAGGGGACAGAGTCTATGCCACTCAGGAGTGACCAGGAGGCATGGGAGTCGGGTGCCCTCCAATGTCGGCTGTTGCAGGAGAGTTGACGGTGCCCTTGTCTCTTCAGCTAGTGTGCCCGGTGACGCTGGGAATGACCAAGAACAGTGTACCTGCTGTCCTACATCAGATGTTGATATCCAGAGGGTCGGTGTCCGGCGGGAGCACCAACAGGACTTGGCAATTGAAACACGTGGAAGAATATGAAAAGATACAGTGTTGGGACCAGCAAGGTCCAAGAGACTCACAACGTTAAACTAAATCTGGGGAGACCCTCTGCAAGCAGGGAGGCCCTACTGGAATCAAAGAGGCCCCTTGACAGGGCCTGAAAATCTCTGCAGTTGAGAATTGCCCAGCCTTAGCAATGACCAACTTACGGAGTGCACAGGGACTCAGTCTCGGTTCCGAAAGCGAAGACCGATGTGGTCAGTCAGACACAGTCCATACGACTCGGTCAGAATGTCCAGATGGTTGAAGAGGAAGTGGAGTTAGATCTGAATTGAATCCCATGACGTATCTAGGGACCCACCGTCAGGTAAGCCCTTAAGTACCCTAAGGTAAGGGTTGGAATGATTCAGGGGTCTCTCCCAGAGGAGGGGCTGGAGGATACTCCCATGTCCTTTGCCCAGTTTTGCGCCAGATCGGGAGCCAACAGCTCCCCAAACTGGTTTGAGGTAGAGTATGCAAGGCGGGCACCAAATGGGCCCTCAAGCAATCTGAGGTGCGCTGGGAAGTACCCCCACCCTGGCCCAATACACTAAACCCTGTCACAGTGTGGGGGTAGGATTCCAACATGGTTGATATCAAACATGACAAGGTTCATTACAACCAGTTTTGAGATGGTCATCGTGTAATGACCCATGGCCACTCTATATATCATAATGGCTGATGCACTGACAACCCAGGAGAATGGACCTCGAAGATTGCAGGGGAGTCCTGCTCATGCAGGGGCTCCCTCTCTATAAGAACTGAGCACTCTGCCTTTGGGACTGAAAGGCCTAGCAATGGGTGACTTAGAGGTTTGAAGTGCATTGATGTTAGATAAAAGGAAACATATATCTTTTGTGAGAGGTGCAAGCACCAACTCACACAGGCTGCAATGGCAGGCCTGTAGTCAGAGTTTGGAGGGTCACCTATTGGTGGCATAATACATACCTGGTGTACTTAGGCCCTAGTTACCTCAGAACCATATACTAGGGACTTACTAAGGTACACCAGCAGCCAATTAGGAATGTACCAAGGTACTAACCATAGCCAATTTAGGGAGAAGGCACAGTGGCTTGGATCCTGATTAGCAGGATGCCAGCCAATCTGGTCAGAAAAATATTATGACACCAGCAAAAAGTGGGGATCCTACTTTCCTACAGATGAGACACACCATTCACAAACCCGTCCTAACTGTGATTTGGGATGGGTTGCAAAACCCACTTTGTGGTTCAGAAAGGATTTTCGGATTCGCAAAATGAGTTTCATACATACCAAAAAGCAGTACTGAAGTTGCAACCCCTGTGATTTGGCACATGGCAGGGTTTGCAACAGAAAATTATTTTGTGCATTTCTCCCTAAATACTTTAATAGGCTTTAAAGTAATAAACAGGTACAAACACAAACAATGTTCTGTTACTCGGTTTTGAAAATCACACACATACCAAAATGTTGGCCTAGAGTTAGAGAAACTGAGCAAAGCAGTTCAAGTACCAAGCAGGAAAGAAATCCTTAAAGGACTGGAAGAAACCTGATCAGAGAGTTTACAACCAGGGGGCAGATTTATGAGGCCCTTGCGCCACGTTTACGCCGCTGTTGCGTCACGCAAGGCGGCGTAAAAGTGGCGCATCCCTACGAACGATTTACAACGTGACGCATCTAGGCAGATGCGTCACGTTGTAAAGCCCTGCGCCGCTTGTGGGCGTTCCGGCGCAGGGTGGGCGTTCCGGGGCAGGTGCGCCTCGCAAAAGTGGCTGAGTGAAATCTATGAGATTTCACTCAGTCACTTTTAAGCCAATGCTGCGTCAAAAGCCTGCGCCTGCTTGAAGCAGGCGTAGGTCTTGACGCAGCATTGTTAAATGGGGCACCCCGAGCCTTGCTGGAGCTGCGTCGCGCTTGCGACGCAACTCCAGCAATGCGCCACATTTCCAGGACAGATGCGTCATGCATCGGTGCCGTTTTTGCACCATGGTGCGCCGCATTATAAATGCGGCGCACCATGGCTGGCGGAGCTGTGGCGCACTGTGGCACATGTTAACTGGCGCATCCCTCGGGATGCGCCAGTTAACATAAATCTGCCCCCAGGTCTTTAAGGCCTTTCTGACCTAAGTCAGGGCCGGCATTCTAGTAGTGGGAGAGGCATGGAAATCCACAATTAAGCACCAGACAGAAAAAAAGCCAAGCCACTTGAGTGTGCTCTTTTAACTTTGAGAACGGAGAGGAGGAAAGAATCATGAGAACAAAGAGGATGAGTGTGAACATCGAACTTAAATTTGTTTTTCAAATAGAATGAGCCAGATTGATGTAGGGTCTTGAGTGTTGTACCCCTGGATTTGAAAGAAAGTGTTTTAGCCACTGCAACCAATGTAAAGTGTCAAGGGCAGCAGAGGTAAAAGAAGAACTAAGTCAGGCAAAAGCAATTTATGCACCCAAGTTTTGAATATACTATACTTCTACAAAACGTGGTAAGCTCCTAAAAAGTAGTCAAGCTGACTGAGAACAGTGGACTTAGCAACGATGCGGTCACCGAGTGGGGAGAGCCAAGGAAGTAATCTTATTCAAAAGCATTTCGGAGCATTAATACATCTCAGAAACAACATACATCTAATGTTACAAAACAAATTACAGAGCAGTTAACGATTTTCCAGCGAAATTGGGGATGTTGTTCTCTAAATAACAAAGCACAACTAGTAGAAGTTCCCAACTCTCCTGAAAAATGTAAAGCTATTGTTACTTCTAAACATCACAAGACTGCATACCCCAGAGTCAATATCTGGCGGGTCTCAGAATGACCTCATATTTATATTTATCACCATCTTTAAAATGTAATCTTCATACTTATAACTGTTCACTTGTAGCAGCGAACTTCTTTGTAATTCTCTTTTTCCAGACAGTACTTTAGGGTAGAGACCGCTTGACAGAACTCATGTCATAGCAAAAAGGAGAATTCTTAGCAAATAGTGAAGGGCTTTAAGGACTGATTTGAGCATTTATGCATTTTGCATGTAATTCTTGATATGGTGACAGGGCTAAGAAAAAAGATCTTTTGCAATCTTCCTGTCAAGCTTGCCTGGCATGAATATGGTCCTCCATGCTCACGGTGACGGTGGGTATCCACCAGTGTCCATCACAGGGAAAACAGCAGCAAATAAAGCAGAGCCTACAGCTGCAACAACAGCTGTCACACGGGTGACCATGACTGCTGCAACAACAAGTGAAAACAGCAGCTACAATAGCAGCAACAACAGTTTGCACAAGAATGACAACTACAGCAGTGAGAGCAGCAGTCATCCCAGCAGCAAAAGCTTGCACCACTGTAGTCATGAAGGCAACCACAGTAGCCATAATAGCATAAGCAACAACAGCTGCCACAAGAGCAGCAACAGAAGAACTACAACACAAGCCTTAAAAGAAGTGACTGCACTCACTACCACTGTAGCCATAAAACCTTCAACAATAATTGCCAGCACATAATGGACAAGAGCTGTGATGGAAGAATCCACTACAATTGTAACCATGGCAGGAACCATAGTAAGAACAATCGCTACTACCATGAAAGAGAAAACAGCAGCAACTATAACTGAAACCACAGCTGTTACCACAACCAAAACAGCCACAATGATAGGGACCTCAACATGACCCACAAATGTAACCACAACAGGGGTTACAGCAACGACGTAAGTAGCAACCAGAGAAGGGGCCAATACAGTGATGACAGCTACCACTATGGCATAAAAAACAACAGCTGTCAGCAGAGAAAAGCAAGAACTACAGCAACAGCCCTTGATGCAACCACAAAAGATATCACAACTGTAACAACAGCTGTCTCCATGTCAGGGACAGCAGCAACAACAAAATATGCCAACAAAGCAGGGTCAACAGCACTGACCACAGCTATAACCACACAGGGGAGAATAGTTACCACAACAACAGGAAGCACAGCAGCAAAACCCAGCCTCACAGCAGAATCAACACAAACTGCCATCACAGCAGCCACTACGTCTCTTATAAGAGCCACCCTCACAGAAGCAACAACAGCTGGCACACCAACAACTGCTACAGGCACAACAGGAACCAAGCCTGTAATAGCAATTGGAACCACAGTCGTCACCACCATGCCAGGGATCAGATCAGTCATGTTTTTTTTTTAACCCAAAGAGGGACTATAGCAGTATCAAAAGTTGCCACAAGAGCAGCATACATAGCAGCAACAATGGCTTCTATGACACCAGAGACAACAACAGCAATGAGAGTAACCACAACAGCTTTGCCACTCTCATAGTAGCAAAAACAGCAATTGATGGACAGAATGCAGAACACTGTCATACATTCACCTCAGTACAGAGATCTGGGCCTAAATCTATCGTTTTTTTGCTCCCCATGCCATTCCAGTTTGAACCAAGACATATGTAAATCAGTCTTGACCCTGCGCCCAATTGGAACAGTCCAGCCCAGACTGCCAGGACAAGTCCACCCTGAATGGTGAGCAAGTGAATGATGGATTTAACCTATATCTCTTGACTGGGGGTGAATGTTTTGATTTGCTCTGCATTCCGTCCATCAATTAGAGAGGATGTAGGCTAACAGCTAGGGCGGTCAATCTCAAATCTGGGGAACCAGGTTTGAGTCTGGGCAGTGACGCTCAACATCCTGTGATTCTGGGCAAATCAATTAATCTACCCGTGCCTAACAAAAAGAAAAAAATAATCTGTCCTTGTGTAACGTAACTGGTGCTCATGTAAAGCGCTCTGATACCTGATACGTTAGGGTCAAGTTCGCGCTATTTAAAACTCGGGTAAAAAAAACAAAAATTGTGTGTCTTTTGTCTCCTCTCCCTAAGTGTTCCAGGTATGCTCAGACGTGGGTACTGGGCTCACTCTGTTACTGGATTCATGGGATCCTGGCTGATGAGGGGTGAAACCCTGAAACCGGTCCTAGGATGCTTGTTTCTGGTCTAGGGAGGACCTGTCTTGGCAGTTCAGGCTGGACTGTTCCCATGTCTTCCCAACAAGACTGATTTGAAAATGGCCATGTCTAAACTGATGTGGCATGGGGAGCAAAAGAATAATGGATTTCACCCAGATCTCTTGACTGGGGTGCATGTCTGATTTGTTCTGCATTCCGTCCATCAATTGTGTGTCTTTTGCTTTCTCACCCTAAGTGCACCGGGTATGCCCAGACATGGGTCCCGGGCTCACTGTGCCACTGGATTCAAGATATCCTGACTGATGAGGAGTTAAACCCCGAAACTGGTCCTAGGAGGCTTGTTTCGGGTCCAGGGAGGTCCTTGCTTGGCAGTTCATGCTGGACTATCCCCATGAGGCACAGGTTCAAGACTGATTTGCAGATGGCCAGGTTTAAACTGGGATGTCATGGTGAGCAAAAGAATGATGGATTCAACCCAGATCTCTTCACTGGGGGTGAATGTTTTGATTTGTTCTGCATTCCGTCCATCAATTGTGTGTCCTTTGCTTTCTTCCCCTAAGTGCGCCAGGTATGTGTAGACGTGGGTCCTGGGCTCACTGTTCCACTGGATTCAAGCTATCCTGGAGACGAGGGGCAAAACCCCGAAACCAGTCCTAGGATGCTTGTTTCCAGTGCAGGGAGGACCTGACTTAGCAGTTCAGGCTGGACTGTTCCCACGAGGCACAAGGCCAAGACTGATTTGCATCTGGCCAGGTTTAAACTGGGGTGGAATGGTGAGCAAAAGAGTGATGGATTTATCCCAGATCTCTTCACTAGGGGTGAATGTTTTGATTTGTTCTGCATTCCGTCCATCATTGTGTGTCTTTTGCTTTCTCGCCCTAAGTGCACCAGGTATGCTCAGACATGGGTCCTGTGCTTACTGTGCCATTCGATTCAAGCTATCCTGGCTGATGAGGGGTGAAACCTCGAAACCTGTTCTAGGATGCTTGTTTCCAGTCCAGGGAGGACCTAGCTTGGCAATTCAGGGTGGACTGTTCCCATGAGGCACAGGGTCAAGAATAATTTGCATATGGCCAGGTCTAAACTGGGGTGGCATGGTGAGCAAAAAAACGGTGTCAGCAGCCACAACCACAAAATCAACCAGCCATATTAGCAACATTAGTTGCAAGTATAACAGGAACAATGCCAGTAACTACAGCTGTAAAGACAAGAGGACCCCAATTGCCACCGCAACTGGGACAAGAGCAGTAACCACAGCTGCAAGCAAAGATGGTAAAACAGCAATAACCAGAGCTGTCACCACAGCTCAAAAGCAGCTGGGCCAACAATTACAAGCACCACAGTTCCCATGGCAGGGCAAGCAACTGCAACAAAAACTTTCAGTGAGGCAGGTACACCTCCATTGACCAAGCAAAGGCAACATCAAAAACAGCTTCCTCAACCACAGGAACTGCAGCAGCAACAACAGCTGCCACAATAGCAAAATGTACTCATTCATTGAATCCAATGGCAATCCCAAATATTGGAGTGCCGCTGAAGGAGATACTGTTAAATGCCTTAAAAGTCAAAGAGACTTCCAAATTTTAATTACTGGGAATGACGGTTAAACAAGTGCCCATCATTTCTGGTATGTAGAGTTGCTTGGTTCAAAAAGGTCAGATTCAGGTCGAAATTAATCACTGGCATAACATAAAAAATGCACATGGGTTTAATTCGACGTTTCATCTTAAGAACATAAACGTCCTATTTCTCCAAACTATTTAAAGAGAATTGGCCTATATAAAGCACTTTATGCAATGCCTTAGGTTGTAATTGACACATTTTGCAAGATAGGTTGGTGAACCCCCTCACTGTCCATCACAATGTAGGTCAATCTTGCCTTTATCCGACTCACATATAGGGATTTGTGAAATGTTTGCAAATCACCTGAAAATCTGGAAAACAAATTCATAAATATTTCAGAATTTGTAAAAAATTGTGGAGAAACAATCTCCCCAAAAAGGATTGCAGGAGGAAAAAACTTACAAATTGTCTTTTTAGATTCTTTAAAATTTCAATTTGGTATTCGACTCTTGTTTCTTGGACAAGCAATGTAAAAGAGGAAAAGTTAAAAGGTATGCACATAATTGATCAATGGTAATTTCAATTGCTCTGTCTTTAATTGTGTTAGAATCGGGGGTCTCTGGTTGGCACAGGTATGCACTTGTGGCAAACAGGGACCCTCTCCTCTAGTCAGGGTAAGAGAACTACTCCTTTAGAAATAACCCTTGCTCACCCTCTAGGTAGTGTGGCGCGAGCAGACAAGGCTAATCCTCAGGGCGATAGTTAGTTAAGCATTTATGAGCACATACAGGAAACCCACTGACCACCACAGACAGACACCAGTCGTAGGACTGTATCAAAAATAAGTAGACTTTATGTAAACATACTTCATATGCAGAATTATCACAAGACCATATAACGTTTAGCGATTGAAGGCCACCAGATTTAAACAGGTGATTGTTCTTAAGTGTTCTTGGTTAGCAAGGTACGATGGCAGGGAAAACAAACGTTGCGGACCCTGGATCCGATGCGAACTCGGGACAGAGTTCACGTGTACCTTGCGATGAGTGTCCGAGGCGGTTCAGGCACGGCTACTGGTGAGGGCGGACACGGGACGAGGCCAACGGTTCTCCAAAGGATCTATCTGGCTTGGAGCCCCCTCGAGGTGCGAGGCGGGTGAGCGGGACGATGTGGAGGGTTGTGGCGATCCGGGGTCAGATGCAGCTCACGGGGCGCGACGCCGTTCAGGCCTGCGGGGCGTACTACGTCTTAGCACACCAGGTCGTACCTGTGGATCTGAGTGGGGCGTCGCGTTCTCGGACAGACGGGTGCCTCAACGGGCCTTCGGTACGACAGTACGGAAGGCCTTTCTTGAGGTGCGGCACAGCCTTGGTATGCAGGAGGGCAAAGCGAGACAGTTGGGTACGTTACGACGTACGGACCGTCCAAGGCTATCAGATGCGCTACGTGCAGATTCCGGCGGGAGAAGATGAGAGGCACACAGCGTGCTCCGGAGCAGGCGAGGTGACCAGAGAGCGGGCGGTCCGGCTCTGAAGCGGAGAGCGACTCAAGCTTGAGCGGGGCTCTCTGCGGCGGGGCGACCAGGCTCCGAGCTGTCACGACCTTGGAGGGCGAAGGCACCCGAGTCACAACTCTGGCGAGGGAATAAGAACTAAAGGCCCAACAGCAAACGGGCACAGGCAGAATAGAACCCACTGGTCCTGGGGTTCCGTTCAGGGGGCAAGCTCGTGATCAAGCCCTTGAAGATAGTTTCAGGCACAAGTTTTCAAAGTCCTCTCTGGTCTTTTACTCTCCGTCCTCAGCAAGGCACCACTGCAGGTTTCCTTTCCTCAGCTTCCTTTGGTCCTTCTAGTCAGGCAGAGGTTCGTCGTGGTCAAAAGAGGATCTAATTTCTTAGGAGCAGGGCTCCTACTTTTATACTCGTTTTCTTTTGTCTTGGCAAGCCAGGGGGCCTGAGCCTGGTTCAACCCGGTTTTGGAGTACTCTGTTGACAGGAAGCTGCCGTCTTCTTTCAGGGTGCAGGGCAGGGACATCAGACGCTCCGCAGGAGGTGGAGCCAGTATTGTGGTGGTGGAGCACAACCCTATTCAGAGTCAAGGACTACTCCGCCCACCCATCCTGGTGTAAGCACCCTATTCACCACCTGGTAACCTCGACTGTCCCTGGGAATTTCCCAGCCCTGTCACTCACACAAACCCAGACAACAGATACACATCCTGGCAGAAGCGGGCTGAAATTGTCAGGCGAGCAAATGCTAACTTTCTAAAAGTAGCAGTTGCAAACACAGGATATTAAAATAAACCTTGCTAAAGGAAGTATTTTATTATTCTGAGTTCAGGCATATCAAACTCGACATGCCACGGTGTTCCCTGAGCCAGCCGGGACTATAGGGTGTAATAGTTCCAGCAGCTCACCTTGGCCTAAGAGAACAGGCAGCCCTTCAATAGTGAAGAATGAAAAAGGGCAATAATTGACTACTAGGACATGCCACACACATCAGGGCTTGTCCTACCTTACGCTTACAATGCACCCGGCCCGTAGGCCTACCATAGGGGTGACTGATATGAAGGTGAGGGAAGGTTTAGGGACTGGCAAGTGTGTGCCCTTGCGCAGTCAGAGTGACAGTACCAGACCGTACGCAGGGTCTGCAATGGCGGAAACAAGACACCTTTTACGAGGCTGCTTCGGTGGATGGCGCAACCAGCGCTGCAGGCCCACTACCCGCATTTGTATCTACAAGCCCCGGCACTCCTGGTGCACGTTACTGGGGACTGACAGTAAACCAAATACGCCAATCATGGAAATCAATTACGGATACAATTTATATTGGGAGCACTTGCACTGCGGCACAGATTGGCCGTGGCGCAGTGCCCTGAGCATCGAACACCAGCAAAAACATCTGAGGCACATCAGCAAAAAGTGGAAGGGAGACTCACGCCAAGGTGCCAGGTCTAACAAATTGGCTGCGCCTCTTTACCAATATGGGCATATCTGTCAACCTACTATCATACAGGCTACACCTCTCCTTGTGCACCCACATAGCACACCTCTCACCCTGTACTCACACGATCATATCGAGGCAGGGGAGATTTTTCTACACTAGACCAGTATTCTGTACCCTAACACTTAAGACAGAGGACCTTATTTATGAGGCCTTGCAAAGTTTTGCGCTTCCGTTGAGTCACATTTTGTGACGCATCAGCGGCGTAATACATGCCTACTGTTGCTCCCTATTTACAAAGTGACGCATCTAAGCAGATATGTTACTTTGTAAACCCCTGCGCTACATTATACCTGCATCAGGTATAATGTATACAGGGTGGGCGTTTCCACGTAAGTAAGCCCTGTAGAAGTGGCGCAGTGAAATGTACCAGATTTCACTGCGCCACTTCTAGGGTGGAAATGCGTCCTTATCTTACGCCTGCCTCACAGCAGGCGTAAGACTGACGCAAGCCCTTTCACACGTGGCTTGCCCCATGTGAAAGGATACATTGCAGGAGTTTTGTCACTTTTGTGACACACTTCAGCAATACATTACGTTTGCGCCATACAGATACGTCAGAAATACTTGCTACATGATGCGTCTTACAGTACATATGACGCATCAATCATGTCACAAGGAGGGCGCACTGAGAAGTGACGCATCGCTGCTTTCACGCAGCGATCTGTCACTTCTCATAAATGAGACCCAGAGTGTACAGGAAAGTGAACAGTACTCTCTGGGTGGGCCAGTATTCTCACTTTGAATCAAATTCTAGCAAGAGACAACACACACACTAAAAAGGTTTGCACAAATGACCCTTTTCCAAGACTATATGACAGAACAAACAGGTGAAAGTCACTTATATGGTTTTATAAAAGAATAGTAGAAGAGCTTTTCAAAAATTTAATTTTACCAGTGGCGGGTGAAGGAGCGTCACCCCACTGTTATTTTAGCAGTGCAAAAATACAAATAAAATTATATTAACAGGCCGTTTTTCAAGAAAGGTGGGGAGATAGAGGGAAAGGAACCAGGCTCACCCTCCTTTAATTAACAGTAAACATAAAACCCTTGAAACAAAGGTCAAAAGCCTGGCTTGTCAGTGACTAGTATTCACAATACTCGCTGAAGTTGGAATCACTATGTTTTGTAAAAGAAAAGAAAAGATTTTTCTTTCTTGTGTCCCCTCACTTTTCGGGGTTTCCCCACTGTGACATGCTTCATCATTGGGGCCATCCCAGCCCTCTACGGACTGAGGTGTGCTGCGACTTGCAAACTACGTAGGAGCACTTTAAGTGATGGACTATGTGTGATGCAAATGGTGTTGTGATTATGTGAAGTGGAGTGGTATGATCTAAGTGAGTTAAAAATGCCTTCCTAGTGAGCTACACATGATTTATTCCTGCTCTTGGGGGGTATATTAAAAACGGGGTAGAGAGATAGGGAAACTACTGTCAATGAGTCAGGTATGTCTAGTTACTCCTGTCAACATGTTTCGAGCTCTTCTTCCACCAGCCCTGTGTTCGCCACTCCTAAAACGTGCTCAAGTGAGATATTTATCAAAAACTAAATTAGATTAAATGCTGCAATAATAAGGCATGCATTAGTACATACGTAGAATTAATTGTCACATGGTACCTGTAAGAAAAAGAAGAAAACACTTATATGGCTAACGGGGTATGCCCCTACAGATTATTAACATCTTTAACATACACCAGATCCAGATCCGCCTTTTGTCCATGCTTGAATGTGAGAAGCTGAATGGCGTGAAATTAAAAACAATGTGTCATTAGGTACTCATAACTGCATACAGTCCGTAGAGGGCTGGGATGGCCCCAATAATGAATCATGTCACAGTGGGGAAACCCCGGGGAGTGAGGGAACACAAGAAAGAAAAATATTTTCTTTCTTTTACAAAACATTGTGATTAACAGGACGTTATTATCATTTTATTTTTCTATGCGGGACTCTGAGCCAAGTAGGGGCGGGCCGGACTCTGTGATGCCACAGCAGAGTGAGGAGTAGTATCCACTCTTCTAAGTGCACAAGCCGGTTTGGCTGGCCCTCCTGATACAGGGGAGAGAGGCACAGTCGACATATGGGTAAAAGTGAAGGAGAAGCCAGAGAACCAGACGCTATGAAGGGAAAGATGAAAGCTTATGCACCCCATTCAGTGCTAAATGACAAATGCTATAGAAAGTCCAAAGGAAAAGAACAACTGAGAAGTCCAACAGGAATTGCTCACAACTAACTGCCTCTGCAGTCATTGGTGTGTGTAGGCACTTATTTGTACATCACACATGCTCTCTATAACTCATCCTTGAACTCATACTTTAATTCGTTCACCTACTGTCTCATTCTTGCTTTCACCTACTTATCAATCAACAATAAAATGCTGTAACAACTCAACAAGCACTTGCAAGCTAAATTAAAGAATAATAGTAGAAAAACGAAACATTTCAGCAGCAGAAATGTTTTGGGTTTGTGCTTGCAACAAGAAATAAGTAAACAATTAAACATTAGTGGGCGCTATCTTCAAAAGTATCATTGTTTTAAAGTTACAACATAGCTACCAAAATATAAGCAATGTGTCACCACCTTGGTATGTCAAAATACTGCTATATTATGCACAATAGCTTTGCAAGTTCGCTTACCAGTAAACATCGTCTTGGGTGGCCACCATGGAATTGTATTTTGCATAATGCATTATTGTTGTATTACTCCAATACGGCCAACCTGTTAAAACATGCTGACCATCATGGAATTTTAACTCAAACAAGCACTATGGACAATACCATTCCATGGATGGCTGCCTGATGTAGAAACAGTGGCCGAGAAGGATGCAGCATACTGCAGATTAAAAGAGAGACAAGCAAGCAGCTCCTTAGCACTGTCTGTGGAGATATTTATATACATTATTAATTGTTTTGATTACAATTCAGCCCTATGTCCTCTGTCATAACATTTCATAATAAACAGGTCAGACCTATGGCATCTAACATAACTTTGACCAATCAGCAAATCTGGCATATCGACTTTATGTGTGGGTCGGCTCTATAACTCACCCAAGCTTACCGTACTGAGCAAAAACACCTCTACAAGGTAACAATCAGGCATAGAGTCACAAAAAATACAGATATTCACAACATTGCAATTTGCAAAACAATATACTAAGGAGGTCTTAGTAAAGATTATAACCGTGCAAATTGTCTACAACCAGGGTTTTGTAGGGGGGGATAACTAACATCACAGACTTTGCCTATGATGTACCCACTGAGATTCATTGTAAAGTACCTGTCTACAGCCTTTCAAACAGTGTAAGAATAATCCACCCTAAATAGCCTATTAACTCTACAATTGCTGTTCTCATTAAATGTGAGGCCTACCACCTTTATTGTAATGTTTCATAATAAACAAATCTGACTGATGACATCTGACATGACCACCCCTAATTAAACAATCATGCCTATAGGCTTTATCACTACCTGTTCCAAATAAACAATTCAGGGCAACTGTATTGAGTTTATGCTTTCCCACAAGAAAACTGTGAGACAACGGGTTCTGCCCATCTATTCCTCCTGGATACTTCCCTTTTCAAAGACCTGGTTTTCTACAACATACTGTGGGGAAGCCTTCCAACCTGTGGCTTACCAACGGTTAATTCATGGTAAACGGACTGTGCATGTTTACAGCCAGGGTTTGCCTTTTAAGATAAGGCTACTGCGATGTAACAAGGGCAAGGGGCACTAGGTTGGTTACATGTGAACACATGAGCACACGCATGTGAATATTTGTAAGGGTTATGTATCGCAGACTCCTGTTGTGCCCAGCCTGCTAACTGCACATAGGTAGCCTGGCGCAAAAGGGAATCAGCAGGATTGGATGATGACCTGGGGTAGGCCTCATAATATTAGTGTACAGTCATAGGTAAAGTTAGTGTGGTTTACTGTCTTGACTGCAGTGACAATCCATTATACACCAATGAAGAGGGCCGCCTTAGAGTGAAGCTTCGCTTCCCTTTGGCCTACAGATACCAGTGACATATTGAATTTGGGGTGTAACCTGTGCTTATGGGTCATACAGGAGCTGACCTGCGGCCCGCCCCTCTGTCCTCTCCCGTTTCCCGCCTCCCAGCTCAGCGTCCCTCCCCTCCCCTACAAAGGCCCACCACTGCGGGAGAGTGCTAATAAGACTTGAAAAACTACCGGCCCATTTCTCTCCTCCCCTTTGCGGCAAAAGTCACCAAGAGAATCATAAACACACAGCTGACCACCTTCATAGAAGAGAACTCCATCCTGGACGCCTGTCTGGATTCTGCAGCAACCACATCAACGAGACCGCCCTCCTTACCGCCACCGACGACATCTGCATGCTTCTAAATCAGGGACACACCGTGGCCCTCATCCTTCCAAACCTCTACGCAGCTTTCAACACCATCTCACATCACACGCTCACTGCCAGACTTCATGAGGCTGGCATACAAGGAACCGCCCTCAACTGGATCCGATCCTTCCTCTCCAACAGAACCCAGAGGATCCAAATCCCTCCCTTCCTCTCCAAACCCACAGAAATCAGCTGCGGAGTACCCCAGGGATCAACCCTCAGACCCACGCTCTTCAACATCTACATGGCCCGACTTGCTGCCATCGTCAGACAGCATGGGCTCAACATCGTATCCTATGCCGATGACACCCAACTCATCCTCTCACTCAAGAAGAATCCCAAAGACACCAGACTCTGCTTCCAGGAAGGGATAAAGAACGTGGCAGCCTGGATGAAGGACAGCTGCCGGAAGCTCAACTCAGAAATATCCGAGGTCATCATCCTCGGACCCTCCACCAACGCCTGGGACAACACCTGGTGGCCCCACCCTCAGGAGCCCACCCACCCCTACAGACCACGCTTGGAACCTTGGCATCATCCTTGACTCCTCCCTCTCAATGAACCGCCAGATCAACGCCGTCGCCTCCACCAACTTTAACTGCCTTTTGCATCTTCTGTAAGACTTTCAAATGGATCACCCCCCCGACTGCAGAAGGACCGTCACCCACACACTCATAACCTGCAGATTGGACTACGGAAACACCTTCTACGCTGGATTGAACAAAGCTCTCCTACACAGACTCCAAACCATCCAGAAAGCCGCAGCCAGACTCGTCCTCGGGACATCACGCCACGAGCTCACAAGCTCATGACCCAATACCTACGTCGAAAAGAGAGTCCAAAAGAGAGTCACCTTCAAACTCCTTACCCACGCCTACAAATCCCCCAACAACATCGGACCTCTACGTACCCAAGAGGGTCCTCAGTTCCACCGACCTCGCCCTGGCAGAGGTTCCCCGCATCCGCAGAAAGAGAACCGGCTGGAGTGCTTACTCCTAGCAAAATCTTGGAACGAGCTTCCTGTGAACATCAGATGCTCTCACACCTTGCACATGTTCAAGAAGGCACTCAAGACCTGGCTCTTCGACTGACCCAGAGATGCCACCCCGCCCCTCAGCGCCTTGAGACGCTCACGGGTGAGTAGTGCGCTTTATAAACCCCTGATTGATTGATTGATTGACCCCGTCACAGGCCTGCACTATCCCAGGCAGTTCCTCCACTCCCGACGTTGCCATGGAGCCCCTAGCTTGGGTTCTATGCTGCTGCCTGCCCTTCGGTGCCGCATCATGGTAATCACTACCTCCTTGGTGCATTTTTCGTAATTGCTCTAATTTTAAATTGTGCATTCCACTGTGTTCTTATTTTCTGTTGCCATTTCACCATAGTTTTAATTTTGTGTTCTGTAATTATTCTGTAATCTCTTGTTCACGGTCCCTCATCGTTCACTTCTCCCTGTTCCAGCCGCCGCTGACCCGCGGCTCGGGCCCCCTGCCCTTGCCCGTTTCCAGCCTCCCAGCTCAGCCTCCCTCTCCTCTCCTACAAATGCCAACCGCGCCAACGGCATGCCTAAGGCAAGCCTGTCTGCACCCGTCTGTGACCTGCCCGTGACCAGCACCAGGAACCCTGGCTCTCCAGGGCCCCGCCAATATGACGCCACCACCCTCCACACTCTCAACCCCAGAAGACACCTGAAGTGCCAGAGCTCCTCACCGAACACCACCCAAGGACCTTTTTCCTGCAGACTCTTCCAACGCTCCTTCACCATCTACAGGACCCCCACGTCTGCTGCAGGCTTGGGTCACCGAAGGCCTGACATGCATACTCCTCAATGTGCGCTCCCTCCACAGACACGCCATAGAGATCTGGGACCTGATCAACACCCTCGTGCCCGATGTCACTTTCTTCACGGAAACCTGGACCAACGCCACCTCCAGTCTTGACATCGCCACTGCAATCCCCTGTTTACAAGATCCAGAGGAAGGACCGCCCACACCGCCCAGGAGGAGGACTCACCATCGCACACAAGACCCCCCTCCAACTCTCCACCTCAAGCACGAGTGACCCTAAACTCCAGCACAGAACACCTTCACTTCCAGCTCCAAACCTCCCCCAGGACCACGCTTCACGGGGCCCTCGCCTACAGACCCCCGGGACCCCGCTCCCCAGCTGAAACAGCAATCACCGACCTCGCCGAACCCCATGCCATCCCCTCCACTGACTACATCTTACTCGGAGACCTGAATTTCCACCTCAAGAACCACAGCAACCCTGACTCCATCGCCCACCTCTCCAAACTCTGACTGAAGCAGCTCGTCAACACCTCCACAGACAGGCCAGGACACACCCTTGACCCCATCTTCACAGGAGGATCAAACGTCCACTTCAGCCACACCACGCAGCCCTCCTGGACCCACCACCACTGCTTTCACTTCACCTTCAACACCACCACAGAACCCAAACATGGCCTGCCACAAAGGAACTGTAGCAAAATCACAGAGGAACACCTCAACTCCACCCTCCTCCTGGACCCCCCCACCACCACGACCAACGCCAACTCCGCAGCCGAGGAACTCCATCGATGGATCTCCAGATGTGCGGACAAGATTGACCCTTCCGCCACCCTGTCAAACAACACCCCTTGAAGTCCACCTGGTACACCACTGAACTCCAAGTCGCCAGGCATACCAACAGATGCCTCAAGAAAATATAGCGAAGCCGGAAGACCACAGAAGACCTAAACAACCATAGGAGTGCCCTGACGGACTACCACCAGCTCTTAAGGGATACCAAACCAAAGAACAAAACCCACACCAATGCAACGAATGCCAAAGAACTCTTAAACGTCATACAGCAATTCACCAAACCCCTCAGCAAGGCCACGGATGTCAAACCATCCCAGGAACTCTGCAACAAACTCAGCGCCTACTTCCATCAGAAGATCATGATCCTCTCCGACTACTTCAGCGACCAGACCCTTTCACCACCCCTCCCCCCTACGCTGACCGCCAACCGACCATCACCACCTGGACCGCCGCCACAGTGGAACTCATCACCATGATGAAAACCCGGTCTGGAGCCCCCACGGACCCATGCTCTCCGCACATCTATCAGAAGACCGCCACTGCCATCGACCCCAAACTAGGACAAACCATCAACGCCTCCGTCCAATCCGGCACCTTCCCTGATGACTGGAAGCAGGCAGAAGTCAAGCCTCTCCTGACGAAGCCCACAGCCGGCCCTACTGACCTGAAGACCTACCAGCCCATCTCCTTGCTCTTGTTCATCGCCAAAATCACCGAAAGAGTTGTAAATGCCCAGCTGACTGTATTTATCGAAGAGCACTCCATCCTAGATGCCTCCCAGCTCCAATTCCGCAGCAACCACAGCACCAAGACCGCCCTCCTCGCCACCATTGACGACATCCGCATGCTACTCGAACAGGGACACAACCCAGCCAGCCCTCATCCTACTAGACCTCTCCGCTGCCTTCGACACCCTCTCACACCACACCCTCGCAGCCAGACTGCACAACGCCGGGATACAAGGAACCTCCCTCAACTCGATCTGATCCTTTCTCTGTGGCAGAACACAGAAGATCAGACTCCCCCCCTTCATCTCCGAACTCACAGAGATCAACTGCGGAGTACCACAGGGATCATCGCTCAGTCCCACGCCCTTCAACATTTACATTGTCCCCCTCGCCGCCATCGACAGCATGGGCTCAACATAGTATCTAATGCCGACGACACCCAACTCATCCTCTCCCTCATGAAGGATCCCGAAGACACCAGGCTCAGCTTCCAGGATGAGTGACGTTGCAGCCTGGATGAGGAACAGCCGCTTGAAGCTCAACACAGAAGACAGTCCTCATCCTGGGACCCTCGGGCTCCGCCTGGGACGACACATGGTGGCCCTCCGCCCTCAGGGGTCCTCCCACTCCCACAGACCATGTTCAGAACCTCAGCATCATCCTGGGCTCCTCTGTCACCATGACCTGCCAGATAAACGCCGTCGCCTCCACCAGTTTCAACTGCCACCACATCCTCCAAAAGACCTTCAAATGGATCCCCCTGAACACAGGAAAACCATCACCCACGCAGACAGGACTATGGAAATGCCATCTAGGCCGGCATCAACAGGACCCTTCTACACAATCTCCAACCCATCCAGAAATCCGCAGCCAGACTCGTCCTCGGGACCCCACAGCATGAACACATGATGCAATACCTTTGAAACCTACACTGGCTCCTGGTAGAGAAGAGAATAACCTAGAAGCTTCTCTCCCACACCTACAAATCCCTCCACAACATCACACCCAAATACCTCAACAATAGAGTCTGCTTTCTCCCACCCGAAAGAACTCTCTGATCCGTTGACCTCGCCCTAGCGGAGACCCCCGAATCCGCAGAAGCAGAGCAGGAGTAAGGGCTTTCTCCTACATCTCAGCCAAAACCTGGAACGAGCTCCCGGTCAGCATCAGACACTCCCCTAACCTGCACATCTTCAGGAAGGACCTCGAGACCCTGCTCTTCGACTGAGCCGGAGCTGCCTACTCCCCCCGTCCAAATGCCTTGAGACCCTCACGGGTGAGGAGCGTGCTTTATAAACCCCTGATTGATTGATTGATTGATCATATTTCTCTGGCAAAGCTCAGGATCAAAGACCAGGTCTTTTATCACCCTGCTGCATCAAGTTAATTATAAGTCTCTCCAGTGGGAGGAACAAAAGGTCTCCCCACAGAAAAATTAACAGTGCTTTGCAAATGCTCCAGAGTAGGAAAGGGGAAGGGTGGACTGATCTGCATCAATCAGTCAGCTGTCATACTGTGCCAGGGATGGGCCTAACCAAGCCCACTAAACAAAGGAGGCAGCCTAGACCTCTAGATCTGGTTGTAAGATTAAACAATTACCTCTGTAATCACGAGTGCCTAAACCACGAAGGCTAAACAACGACCAAATCCCAACTACTATGTTTTGAACCACGACTCACTGAACCACAAAGTAATTTCTATTTACTTATAAACCGAATCTACTACTATGTTAAAAACGACGCTTCATTTAAACTTGTAAAAAATTAGTTAGCATGTTTTGCAGCTATATCTTTCTGTCAATTTTTTAGATATCAAGTCACAAAATAAATGTCTGTACAATACAGTAAATCAAGTCTGAGCCTTTACTCTTCCCTATGCTCTCTGTCTAGTGTGCGTCTAGTTTATGCTCGTAGAAACGGAGCTACAGTGTCCAGCATGCAATTTCTATTGTGCTATAATTAAACAGAATGTGTGGGAATGCATCCATCTGTGACCGGTGACGATATTAGGTGGACAGGGCAGTACCAGCAGCATCTGTGGCTGTGCCCAGAGTCTCACAATCTTAGGTGAAAGTGGGGTGTGCGGGTGGGGGCTATGGAAGCCAGACAGCAGCAGCTCTGTGGTTGCTCTGCAGCACCCCACAATATTTCGAGGCGCAGACACTGTTCTCCGGGATAGCCCACACACAGGACAATAATGCGCCCAAGGAACCCAACCTATAAGGCTGAATGAGGCTGTAACACGGTCGTCTCTGAAGGTGCTAATTGTAATTTTGTGAAGCTTCCTCATAGTTCATCAGACTGTCTGCATCTAGAATACAGCTGATGATGTGTCAGTCCATCATACTTGCCTCTGTTAAAGTTTACGCCTCAGTTAGATGTTTAAATATGCACCATAGCGCCTGGTAAGGTCGATCTACCTGGGTCCCACATACACTGCACCAAAGATTTTGTGTCTGGAATGGACAGCGAACCCTGCGCCCATTGTCCTTGCCCGCGGTCCTCCCGCCTGAAAACAATCCTACAGTGACATCTACTGGCCAATTAAAACCAGGTAAATTAAAACTGACTGTAAATTAGTTGGTATTAAAAAAAATATCATTAGATGTATGTTAAAAATAGTTAACATTTGAAGTGTCATTTTAAGCATTACATTTTTTGGGTGTTTAAAGTTGGAGTCGTTGTAAAGGACCCTCGTTGTTTAATGAAGTAGTTTTTAAGGAGGTCGTGGTTCAGTCCCGGGTCATTGTTTATGAATCGTTGTTAAGGCCACTCGTTGTTTAGAAACCGTTGTTCAGGTCGTTTCCCCTAGAGCCAGCACAGCACAGGGCTTCCTCTGAAAACTTGGTGGAAAGGCCCTGGCAGTGATGTCAGTGAGGAGCAGAGCCGCCGCCACCAGAGCAGATGTGACTAGTGACCGCTGGGTGACACCGTTTTAAAAGAATATATGATGATACAACGAATTCCGTTGCAACGCATGCCTTTACCACGCATGCGTTACAACGGAATTCGTTTAGCACGCATAAACCTTTCACCGACTATTTGCGTGGCGACGTCATACGTCTTTAAAAAAACGGCATTTTTTTACCGATTTCTCTTAATCGACTCTGATGCCGACGTGACTTATGGTGAGTTGTTTTATTTGGGGGGGAGACCCCCCCAAGCCCCCTCTTTTTTTTTTTACTTTTACCACATATGCCTTTACTACAAACATCGTAGTAAAGGCATGCGTGGTAAAGGCATTAGTTGTAACCACGCATGCGTTGTACTGCATGCGTGGTTAAAGATTTCGTGGAAACGGCTTCGTTGTAAAAGCCGTTTCCCGTTTTAAAACGTTCAAGCAGGCTGTGCAGGAAGGTTGGGGCATGTCAGGATATGACAGGGGTGCCTTACTTCTAGAACCTTACGCCCCCACTTAAAAGGGCTTGCACAAGGGTGAGAGGTCCCTCTTGCTTGTGATTTTCTGCTGGACACTGGGACTAGAGGCTGCAGTCATGGGCAATAGAAAGAAGAGCCCCCTGATGAAATCTAGTTCAAGGACTCTAACTTCAGTTGACCCAGGACTAGTGGGACTCTACCCAGGACCAGGGAAGCTGGTCCCCTTACGCCAACCTGGGGACTAGTTGGGGAAAAGACTGGGGTTCTGCAACAAGGAGGAGAGAAGCCCAGAGGAACTAATGGACAAAGGTTGTCACAGGGAGCCAGTGTAACTAGCCCCCATGTAAAGTTTGCCACCGTAGAGGCCAGAAGACTGAAGGAAAGTGTTCCATATGGCTAGGGCTCACCAACAGGATCAGAATAAGCTCAAGAGTATGTAAAATGGCCCAGTGGGTCCCAAGACACAAACAGGCAAAGGATGTGACCAATGTCCCCCTCCCCAAAGAGGCCCAGAGCGTGTGGAGTTCCACTACCCGAGCACTTCAACCCTCCCTGGACCTCTGCCACCAGAAGGTACTTGGGAGTACCGTCGTGGCCCCAGGACTGGAGAAGGAGAGGCCCAAGACCCAATGCCTGTGCCCCGGAATCAATCTGGCCTTGCAAACAGGAGCACCCACACCCAAGAAGGATAGGGCAACCGGGAAAAAAATACATAAAAAGGAAAAAATGTACACAAGGCACAAGGCAGTGCTGCTGCATCAAAGGCAGTGACAATGCAGCTCATAACGTATTCACTGCTCCAGAGGAGCACCCCATAATACCATGTACAGATCCTCAATATTGCACATTTCCCATACTCATGCTGGCCCCAAGACAGCAGGGCCACCACCGACCATGTAAAAAGACAGCAGTTGAGCTGTAGTAGTGACGCAACCTCCCTCCGAGGAAATTAAATAAATAACTTACCTTAGTCTTCAGGTCCAGAACAGAAGGACCAACATGGGGTTCTCTTTGCTTTTAAAGCATTTTCCAAACTAGAGCATTTGCTCTTCAGCTGGAAGTGCAGCGCCCTCAAGGGGCTAATGTGATTGTCACAGTTATTGTGACCTACAGTTGTCTAAAGGAGGATACAGTTTATACAACACCTTCTAGGGGCAACGTTTATGGTGGCATGCTTTGTGGTGGAAATGTGATGCTCTCTAGGGGCTGTTTACATGGTGGAAAATATATAAAAAACACACAGACACATGGGAAATTCAATTGTAAATGCTTATTGAAACATTGATGAGAATGACTATGGATCAAATCGCATAAGCTGTATTGACATGAATACGTGCATTCGCCCATAGGTAGCATTGATTGTTGCATTAGCTTCTAAAATATTGTTTTTTGACATAGGGTTTGTTGATCTTGACCCCTTAAGGGGGTCAGAGTTGATTATGAAATGTTATCATAGGTCTTTCCATCAGAGGTATTTCTACCAACCTTATGTATATTTGTAAATTACTAGACAATTACTATTGATATGTGTTAGAAATGGGGGTCTCTAGTTGACAATGGCTTGCACCTTTGTCCAAGTAGGCACCCTTCGACTTAGGCAGCTTAAGGGGGATAGACTTCTAAAATAACCCCTGCTCACCCCCATGGCATCTTGGCCCGAGCAGACAGACTTATTTAAGAGGCAGTGGGTAAAGCATTTGTAAATACATACATTAACAAAGTAAAAACACCACAAATGGACACCACACCAGTTTAGAAAAATAGTAAATCTTTATCTAAACCAACACGACCAAAAACGACTAAAATCGAACATACAATACTGGAAAAATAAGTACTTTGCAAGATAACCTTTAAATTGCAGAAATATCACAGTTCTTCTGAGTCAGTAGCTCCATCCGGGGCTACTGCAATGCTGTAAATGGCATAGTCTAACAGTTCTAGCCCACTGCATCGCTACGAGTCAGCTGTGTCGTTGACGGACTCGTAGATAGTACATTTTCTCGTTGCGGCCGATCCCGTTAGTATGAGTTGGTCAGGGCAGCCATTGCAGTTGCGTTGTGAAGTGAAGCGGTGTGGCGTATTGTGCCCTCATGGTGCGGTGGAGGCAGCGGGTCAGTGTCAGTCGTCCAATGACATCAGTGAGATCACGGGTACGATGCGGAGTGAGAAGGTGCTCGATGCGGTGCTGGCAGGTCACGGTGCAGGTGACGCAGCTGGTCAATGGATGGGTGGTCAGCAACTGTGTAGGTGAGGTCAGGGCTGAGGGAAGCAAGGCAGTGCGGAGCTGCGGCTTGGTGACGGTCACCTAGGAGTGTCAATGAGAACAGGGATGCAATGCAAAATGCTGCAGTGCCTTCTGATGGAGCAAGGATTCGCACGTGAGGCGACTTGCTTGTATTCATGAACCTCGAATAACGTTAATGAATTAGTCAAAATGTTTGTTTTACTAATATTACATTTTACATAAACATTTGGGTGTCCGAGTGAAGCTTGCTTATGTGTTTAACTAACTGTAATACCCTTGCATCTAAGATGGCTGCTGCTACGCAAGGGTTCCTACTGCGCATACGTCTGTCATACTCACGTGACATGACGTATTCTTTGCTTTGGAGGGAATTTCTCGCTTCTGCGCACCAGTATTAAAATGGCTTCTTTGTGTAACCGCATGCATGAAGCTTGCATTGCTGCTTTTGTTAAGCTGTTCGTTTTGCCTAATTCTAATGCTATAGATAAATATAAAGTAATGGGAATAGAGTAGAAATAAGTGGTATAGAGTGCATTCATTTATTCAGTGTTCTAAAACTGTTTCTTTTCCATTTCATGTTACACTCTGAAAACTGGCCTGACTTGTAACGCTGTACTCCATCTTTGTTGAAACTGCGACTGCGTGAAAATCTCAAGTCTCTGGAACAGTGACCTTTGGACTGTAGCCAAGGAGCTGACTGACTAGAAGATGCTCCTGTGAAAATAAACTTGTGAACCTAACAATTTAACAATGTATTTGTCAATAGAACATCCATTGTTGGGTGGAATAAAAGCGTCATGAGAACCTAAATTTGACGGGCGGGAACGTAAATTTGAATATGAGCCGGTAAAAGTCTCATTTTTGGTGTGGTGTGACGACCTCTCCTCCTCCTTGACCAATCGAAATTGGGGATCCTTACACTTGCAACATTGGGGGGTGGTACACTGACCTGAAAAATAGTATAACTAGGGTAGGCTTAGCTAGTTAATTTGTCCGACTTGTCCGAATAGCTGACCTGTCACTGACCCAACGCGCTCAATAGGTGACTAAGAGCAGAGGGCTGCAGAGCACTCTTGATATATTGATATATGTAGCCTGAATACTGTGTTAAGTTAGCATGAGCTTTTTAGGAGATTAAAAACCATTTTACCTTTCTGCTGCTTTTGCACACAACACATATCTAATGCTTTAGCTTTGAGCCTAGTAAAATGTTTTCGATTCATGCGAGAATAATATGTTGTTGCACTGATGTCAGTCTTGCTTGGCGAGCTGTGTCTGTACAGTGAGTGCTGAAACCTTCAAGGATATCTCAACACAGTAGTTGTTATGAGCACTGATCTTCGCACGTTCCTAGACATAACATACATGCAGCTGCAGCCAAGTTCTGGTTTTAGGCGTGTTTTATATTGCTGTGCACAAGAGCATACGAACACACTTGATGGTGCTTCGCATGCAGAGAGCTGGTTGCTGATGATGTGATCCCTTACCACTAGGATCTTGAGGTATGGGGCCGTTCTGCTAAAACCCACCAGAGACCTTCCTAGATATAATATAATATACTAGCTAGGGAGGGTGAGAATTAGGTTTTGTTAAACCCCATTCATTTTAGCATAATACTATGCTTTCACCGTTTGTGTTCTATGGACTAGTGACTATGCTGATTACTTTCTTTCTTATAATATGTTTGCTTGTATTAGCTAAGATACTGCGCTTGAGAGCACTGCATTAGTGAATAAACATTTCAAATATGCACGTGTCCTCTTTTACTCCTTGTTCTGGATTGAAATGATTGTATAACAAAAGAGTGTTCATGTGTTCCACGTTACCTGAGGTGTACTAAGTTCATGTTCTGGTTTGTCTAAGCATTGGGAGTTTATGATAACCAATGAGACACTGTAGCTAGTCTGGTAGGGTACTAAGGTGATTTTTGGGTCATCCTAATTCACTGAGGTTCCAAGCCTCTATGCATAGTTCTGTCTGAGCACGGAATCCCTGCGACACTCTGTCAGAAGATTCGCTGACCCAATCTGGGTCTGGGAAGCTGAGGTGCTGGCGAAGCACTTTATCAGTGAATTTGATAACCCAATCGGGGTTCCCACTGTTAGCTGCAGAGAGGGAGTAGCGCAGGCGTTGCAACTGAACTGCGGGTGCCGGTCTTAACCTTTGGTGGTCCTGTCCTGATCCAAATCTGGTTTTCCTGTCCTGATTCTGATCTGCACCTGCTGGCCTACTGGCAACTGCAACTTGTGGGGTTTTCTCCTGTCTTTCAACTGACCCGTGGCCAGGGTTGGTCTTCACACCATTTTAGGTAAATATAAGTCGGTGTGGGTTTGTATTATTATATTTGTTCCTTCTCTTTACCCTCCCTATTTGTAAAAGTTTCGATTATATATATATATGTTCCCTTTTCTTACCCACCCTATGGTTAGAATCTTTTGCAAAACATATTTTTAGTATGCTCCCTTTCTTACCCTCCCTTTGAATAAATGTGCGAAATCGTTCCTTGATTAGCATGTTCCTTTTCTCACCTTCCCTTTAAAATTGTTGAATTGTTTTGATTACCTAGCATGTTCCTTTTTCTTACCTTTTAGAAAGAACAAAGGCTCAAACTATTGGTTATATAGCATGTTCCTTTTCTCACCTTCCCTTTAAAATTGTTGATTTGTTTTGATTACTTAGCATGTTCCTTTTTCTTACCTTTCCTAAGAACAAAGGCTCAAACATTTGGTTATATAGCATGTTCCTTTCTTACCTTCCCTAATTGCTTAATGATCGAAATCAGTTTAATACATCTTTAGCATAGTTATATTCTGGTTCTGATTTTCATTATTGAGAGTCTTGTAGTGTTTAATCTTTGGATCATGACCATTTAAAATTTAAATAAAGAGTTTAAAAACTTCCTGAGTCTGTGGTTATTATATGAGTGCAAATGCTATTGTTTATCGAACTATCTTTATAACTAACTCCCTGATCCAATAGGTTACAGGTACCAACGACAAAGATTGGTAAGTCAATGGTATAGGACCTAGTAGGAAAATATCTGGTAGTAGAGCAAAGGTTACCTGATTAAAATAAATGAGTTATTATGGGCCCAGGTGAGTATGATAAATTTATAGTTGGGTGACCTGCGCTCTCTATCACTTCTGTGGTGCCTTCAGGACATGGAAGCAGCGATGGACTCTGGGGCTGATACACACACAGTCACTCTCCTTGGCAGAAACAGCCACAGCAGGCCAACCCCAGAAAGCACACAGCAATGGGGTAGTACTTCTCCTACAGCTTCTCCCAGCTCTTCTCCTTAGTAAAGGCTCCTCTTGAATTCCAGAAGTGATCTAAAGTTCAGGGGTCTCTGCCCCACTTTTTATAGCACCATTTCCTTTGATGTCTGGTGGCAGAGAAGTTCTTTGCCCAGCCAAAACCAGTTCTGTCCTCTCTGGTGCAGCTGCCCATCAGGAGGTGGAGACAGCATTGTCCCAGGCAGACCAGGCCCATTCAGGTGTGAAAGAAATCTCCTCCCCTTACTCTGAATGCAGTGCAGGTCTATGCAGCCCAGCCCTGACTTATTCAGGAAAGGCAAGTCACACATCACTCCTGCACCCCTACCCGGTGGCTGCCTGAGAGAGTGCACATCCCCAGCTTCTGTCACTCCAAAGCCAGACAGTCAATCCACAAACCAGCACAAGCGCACAGGATGGCTAAGCAAGAAAATACCCACTTTCTAAAAGTGGTATGTTCAAACACTGAATGTAAAAATCCTCCTTACTAAAAGATGAATCTTTATATTCTGAGTTCAGTCATTCTAAACTTTACCTTCCCATCTTGTCCCAAAGGACAGTTATATTTATAAGATGTTATAAATAAAGTCCCATTATGTCCTATGGGACAGATAGCCTTACAATAGTGAAAAACAAAATCGGTAGTATTTCACTATCAGGACATGCCACACACATCAGGGCATGTCCTACCTTACACATACACTGCACAATGCCCACAGGAGTACCTTGGGCCCACCTTATGGGTGACTCACGTGTAAGAAAAAGGAAG
This sequence comes from Lissotriton vulgaris, assembly GCF_964263255.1. Classification (NCBI taxonomy): domain Eukaryota; kingdom Metazoa; phylum Chordata; class Amphibia; order Caudata; family Salamandridae; genus Lissotriton; species Lissotriton vulgaris. Next base: position 422,446,159 of record NC_141687.1, read on the forward strand.
GTTAAGGCACTTGCAGGTCGACATGGTAATACCAAACTGCGCACAGACACTGCAGTGGCAGGCCTGAGACCCATTTGCAAGGCTACTTGTGTGGGTGGCACAATCAGTGCTGCAATCCCACTAGCAGCTTTTGGTTTAAAGGCTGTGGGCACAAGCAGTGCACTGTAATAGGACATAACAGTAAACCAAAAAAAAATTAATTATGGAAACACTAATCCATGAGAACAATTTAAAGAGGGAGCACTTGCACAACCTACCGGTAAGCCCTTAGTATATGATAGAGCATGTAGGTTTAGAGGCACAGCAGATTTAATGCACTGCTGTGGTGCCAGCCCTAATTTTAAAAGTCAGCCCTGCCTTGCAGACTGCTTTTAAAATATAACTGTGTTCAAATTCGACTTTGGAATTAAAAGTACTGACAAAGTCTTAAACTACCTTATTTTTACATTTTAGTCACCACTAAGGTCTACCCTAGATTCCCCAAATATAGGGTGCCATGTTAGAGGAGGAAGGACATTATAAAGGTTGTTTTATATGCCATAGAGAGGGAATAGCTGCCAATTTCGATTTACCCACTGTATCACATTAGCTCTACAAGCTAACATGGGAATGCTTTATTTAACATTAATAAAGACTATCTATTGACAGGAGAGAGCTCAAATATTAATTCAAAATGTCAAAATAATAGTTAGAATGAATTCAACAACTTGTCAGGGCTAGATTTATTATAACTATGACAGAAATTAATTTTTAGAACTTGCTTTTCTGATGTGGTATCAAGCTGGCCACCGAGAGAGGCTCTTGGACTTGGGATAGATTATTCGTAAAATATCCCTACTTTTGACCTGCCATACATCCAGCACTATTTGAGAAACTATTGCAAAGAGGATTGGACTATATCTGAAGACCATATCATGTCCAGGAAGAAAGATCTCCACTGACTGAGAGTCGGGATCACTCTGGAAGAATGAACGAAACCACTCAGGGAGTGTCCGCTGAGTTTGGGGAAACCAAGTGCATCCGTTGGCCAGCCCGCCATCCCCGCATGCATGCATGTAGGGCCCATGTGAGTAGCTGAAAGTCGTGGGGCCAAATTGCTTCGACCATTTCTTCTTACCTGGCGACCAGTCATACCTCCCCGACCTACAAGGGTGTATGTTCGCACGCTGATGCTCCTCTGCCTCGCCAGCTGTCTGCCTCACAGCTGAGGCTTTCTGTTGGCCTTGCTGGGCCAGGGGCTGAGGCCAAGCCCCTCGGTCTTTGCTAGGGCAACTGTCCCGCGATAGGCGTTCATCCGCCATGCGGGCTGTCAGATGCATACCTGAAGTTTCTGCGCTCCTGTGGGGATGCACCCTGTAGATGAGCTACGCACCTGAGACTAATTGTGCCCTGATATTGTGGATTTACTGTAGCGCAGCTGGCACTGGTTCTGCCCTATGATTCCTCGAGGACAGGTTGAAATGGCAGTGGCACCGACTGGGGAATGGCATGTGCCGCCCGCTCGTCTCTCGCATAAGGAGCATGCAAGACGGTGCAAGTCTGTCCCTCGCAGAATCATTCAAAGGGGATGATTTGTTGCTGGGAAGCTCGGTGCCTGCTGCGCTCTTCACAGGATAATATGTATGTGGTGGCGTCCAGCCCTCCATTTTGGGTACACTCTTCCACCAAGCCCACATGCTTGATTATTCCCAAGATAGCGATCCGCTGCCTAAGTGAAAGGGACAGAGGACTTTCAATGCACAGGTTTTAGAAGGGGAAGTAGGACTATGTTTCTTGGCAGACACTACCACTGAAACTGAAGAAGGACTCCAAACTCAATAACAAGGAGAATCTACCACATCTAAAAAGTCGGCCATGTTTGAACAGTATTTTAGATGTTCCACAACCCAACACATTTAAATCCTGGTTACTTCATGTACCCACCACTAATCTTCAGCGTTCATCATCTTCAATACATTTGTCCTTATCTCCATTGCTGCCTGACTTTAATGAGGACTTGCAACTGAGTTACGGTAACATAACCACCTATCCCAAGGCAATGAACCCTAACGAGATCTCGGGTTCAGACATTTACCCCCCACCAACACCTTAACCGATACTTTTGATGTAATTTTTGAAGATGCCTCCTGGGGGAATCCAGAATTTGTCTTTATTTTTCCGCAGTGACCGAGCAACCTTGGCTGATGCCCGGTGGAGGTGTCTCTTGCAGCTAAAGAGCAGTTTGGCTCTGGTTCAACCCTTGGACGGCACCTACCCACTACATCAGACATTGTTCTCCTCATCTTCCCGTTGTGTTTACTATTTGCATTCCTTACCCCTGTTCGCCTTCTCCCCTCTACCTTTCCACCCCCCATAAGTTGGGTGTACACGTTAATAAGTAACTGATCTAACCATATAACAATGTTTTTGATGCAATGTGCTATCTCATGTAAAGCGCTCTGATACCTTCGGGTCTAGCCAGTGCTTTATAAACCTTTTCAAACGTTCCCTCTTTCATTCTTTGTCTTCCTAACCGGCTCCTATCATCCCTCACCTAAATATCTGCCCTTGCCTCATTTTTAACGCATACAACTGCTCCCCAGCATCTGGTTACTATGCTCTGAAACTGGATATCTTGTAACGATTGTTAGCCATGTGCCCTTTACCAAAGCGCTCCCACTACCCTTGTTGGGGAGGGATCCCGCATTTATTTCCTTGAGTCTCAGAGTCCCCTCTGAGAGAGTCCATAGTCCTATGAGCGTAATAAAATCAATGCTTCCTGCTCTATCCACACCCATTGCCAATCTCGTGAACTCCTCTATTAGGGCAGGAGTCGTTCCGAAGGATTGGAAATTGGCAATGGTAAAAGCTTTAATAAAGAAGCCCTCACTTGACCCCAGTGATTTTTCCAATTATAGACCCATCTCTCTTCTCCCGGGCATTAGCAAGCTTACTGAGAAGCACATCAACCATCAGCTGGCCTCCTTCTTGGGGACCAACAACTTGCTTCACTCTTCCCAGACTGGATTCAGGAGAGGGCAGGGTACCGAGACGGCGCTGCTGAGCGTGGTGGAGGAATCCAGGAGGATTCTGGACACTGGTGGGAGCGTGGCCATTATCCTCCTGGACCTCAGCGCTGCGTTCGATACGGTGAACCATGATACCCTTCTGGGCCGCCTTAACAACTTGGGAGTCACGGGGAGCGCCTTGAGTTGGCTCAAATCCTTCCTGGAGGGAAGGGCCTTCAAGGTGTTCGAGGAAAACATCTCCTCGTGCCCGGTACCATTGCAGTGTGGGGTTCCGCAGGGATCCTCCCTGAGCCCCACGCAGTTTAATGTGTACATGGCTCCCCTGGCGGGACTAGTGGCACCCTTCGGGATCCAGCTGGTGAGCTACGCTGATGACACCCAGCTTGTGGTCTCCTAGAACAGGAACGGGTCCTCCTCTGTTAATCTGAGGATGTGCCTTGAGGCGGTCGCGGGATGGATGGACCAGTCTCAGTTAAAGCTAAATGGAGGAAAAACGGAGGTGATGCTCCTGGGGAAGGGAGCCTCCCTCGACAACTCAGAGGCTTGGCCACTCTGTATGGGATTAGGACCATTGCCGAAACCAGAGATCAAGAGCCTTGGTTTCTGGCTTGACACAGAGCTTTCCTTCCGCTATCAGGCTAGGAAAACCACGGCCACTTGTTTTGGATTATTAAGGATGATCCGTAAGATCCTCCCCCTGTTACCTGAGGCAGCAAAAAGGACACTTGTCCAATCTCTGGTTCTATCAAGGATAGATTATGGCAATGCAATCTACCTGGGCGCCCCTGCAGGGGTAATCCAGCGGCTCCAGATCGCACAGAATTTTGCAGCTAGAATCCTGACAGGCACTGGCCCTAGGATGTCGGCTAAACCGGCCCTGAAGAAGCTCCACTGGCTCCCAGTGAGGGAACGGATTTCTTTTAAGGCCTTATGTATTACACATAGGGTCATGCATGGACAGGGTCCGGCCATTCTGAGGACCTTGATTAGGCCCTATAAGTCCCGGAGAGACCTGCGCTCAGATGATCGGAATTTAGCTGAGATCCCGAGAGTCCGTAGATCTAGGACCGGGGGTCGTCTCTTTTCTCTGAACGCAGCCAGGCTGTGGAATTCGCTACCCCCCCCCGCTTCGACATGAACCCAACCTGCTGATCTTTAGAAGGAAATTGAAGACCTGGCTTTTCAGCAGAGTATAAAGCTAGATTTATACAGTGATGTAAATAGCTCCTGATCCCGTCGCTGTGTACTCTCTGGGCTCCGTACAAGCGCTGGGATGCTCCTGAGTAGCCATGCGCTATATAAGAGTCTGAAAATAAATAAATAAATAAATAAAATAGTGTCAAGGGAGTTCAAACACAGCAGTGGTGTGGGAATGGCACCCCTTGCCAAAGCACTCCTTCCCCTTGTTGGAGAGGGATCCAGTATTTATGCCCTGGAGTCTTAGTGACCACTCTGAGAGAGCCCACAACATATAGGGAGCCACACACAGCGGAGGTGTGGGAACAACACCTTTTCCACTGGGATCACTGCACACCGGAAGTTGGACACTATTTTCCGTGTCTCCCGATTAAGTTTCCTTCTCCCTCTGCCACCTCTTTCCCTCTCTCATTCTTGGTCTTCCTCTCCTGCTCCTATACTCTCTCCCCAGAATCTCTCCCCTTGCCCGCTTTTTCCCTTAAGTATTAGTTTTTAACGCATGCAACTGCACTCCAGCAACAGGTATCTTTGCTCCGAAACTGTTTATCTTGCTTGTCCTCATGTAAAGCGCTCTGATACCTCTGTGTCTAGCCAGCGCTATATAAAACTTTTCAAATAAATAAATAAAAGATGTCTGAATCAAGCTCTAGAGCAGCCTCTCCTGATTCAAGCTGCTCTGATGAGGTGTGAAGTGGCCTGCAAGGAAATAAAGAGACATCTGGAGAAAGGAGACCTGCTTTTTCATAGCAAGAGGCAGAAAGGCGTAGGGTATGGTCTAAAAAGGTAGAAAGCCAGTAAGGATAGGAACCAGTCCCACCCCCACTTACTGCACCCCCAGTCAGAAGGGAGCCCCTGTAATTGAATTAGCAGAGGGACTGGAAGGGGAGTGTTAGGGAGAGTTAGCCACGCCCGTAGGTTGGGTTAGCCCAGCCTGAACCTCCAGGAAAGAGTTTCTTCATTTTGGATTGTTCTGAATAGTGCATTTTGGGACAAGAAAATGCCACAATTCAGGTAAAGTGGTTATCATTGAGGGTGGCACCCTGCACCCCATAGGTCAGTGATACCCCCTTCTTGCCAGCCCAGAAACCTGGACAAATATGGGAGAACTGCCCATCAGCTCAGATCCCTGCCTGGAAGAAACAAGAAGAAGAACTGCCCTGCTGAACCCCTGATTTGCACCAAGAGGACTGCACTCTTAAGGACTGCATCTGCTATACACTTTGCGCTTCACAAAACCAAGGACTTTGCCTTGCTTCAAAAGTTTAAGGTGTGGACGCCCTGATAGCAACAAGTTAAAGGAGCTCCAACTGCATCATCTTCATCAAGAAGACCCAGCTAACCAGCTTCACCTGGGGTTTGAAGTATCTGGCCGGGTGCATTGTGGTCTTGTAGTCCTAACTACACAAGCAACAACTCAGAGCTTCTGAAACCTTGGGTTGGTGTTGTGGACACTTCAAGCCCTAAAATGGACCTTCTGGAATAAGATCCAGAAGTTTGAGACCTTTTGGAGAATCTTCATCAAAAAGCTCCATAAGTTGACCGACCTATTGTTGAAAGTCAAGCCAGAGACGCCAAACTATGACTCAGCCTGAGATTCAGGTTTGCATCGCTGAAGCTCTGGGGCGTTTTGCCATTGTCGAGACCTCCAGGATTTAACCGAGGCTTCTCCCTGAAGCAAGCTGCCATTTTCGACTCGCAACTTGGCCTGCCTGACAGCCTTGCTCAACGTCGAAAGAAAAAACTCCATAAAAAGAGACTAAGACAAAACATAAAAACTTGACCGGGCCCTCACTCTTATTGAATCTAACCCGCGCTCCATCGTGGGTGGCCTTAAACTTTGACTTTGTCCAGGTCAAGCACAGCCAGATGTCTAAAGTTGGCGCTTTTGGCTTTAAGGTACTAAAAAATATTTAATCTCTAAAAATTCATATCTCCGGTTCCCTGAATTGGATTTTTGTCATTTTGGTGTCAATTTAATATTAAAAATGTTTCCTATTTTAATATATTTGTGTTGGATTTTTAATGTGTGTTGTGTCTTACTTGTTTACTGTATTGGTATTTTAAAATGCTCGACACACCTGTCTCCTTAGTTAAGCCTGACTGCTTATGAGCCAAGATACCAAGGGTTGAGCAAGGATTAATTTATTGATACTTGAATGGACCCTATTTGTGATTGTGATGTTATTACTAGCTGTAGGTACCTACCTGAAACTACTAATAAACCACCTTCCAACAACCTCCCTTAAATAGCTCTTGGGCTGATCTGCTCTGCTACCCTGAGAGTCAAGCACTACAATTAGATGTTTGGTTCCCATTGGAGGGCAAATGTGGACCTATTACTTGTGCTGGTCACACAGCCAATAGAATGTTTCCTTACAAAAACTATTAGGCATGCAGTTATAAAATTAAAAATATGTTCAACATTACAGTTAGCTGAACAATACAAAGCTCCTCCTAAAATGGCCCTACCAGGATCATCACAAAGCACGCATTCTCTTTCAGGACTTGTCAACTATGATAATGTGTGGGATTCCATGCAATAAAATGTTTCTCAACAAACTCTAATTCAATGTAAACATAATACAACTGGAAAGGCCAATTGCAATAAATACGTATAACGTTTCATACTAAAAAGATTAGACCAATAACAGCTGGCATATTGCATTATTGACTTGCCACATACTAACAACGGGAGAGTAAGGGTATACTCATTCACTCTCTTACCCCTACTAAATTATATTTAAACAACAGAAGAGTGAAGGACCAACACTTCACTCTTCTGTTGTTTAAAAATTATTGACTTGCCATCATAACAAACTCAGGCCTAAAGTTTTGAGCATGAACTTTCCAACAAGTTATGCAGTGTAATACAGGTGATAAAATACCCCCTGTCCTACATTATAAAGATATTCAAAGTCACTGAGGAGTTCCATAAACATATAGAGGAACAAGGCAGAAGGTTGAGTCCCTTTATAAGATTATAGGACTCTAAGGTTACTTGTAATATCTTTATCATGTACGCCAGGAGGTACTATAACCCATGCAATACATATAAAACCTAGGTGCGTAGCTCTTTCATATGAAAGAGCAACCAAAAACTGTTAGATATTAGTTGCAAACAAATATTAAAAACAGTTTAATAAAAGTTTATTTAACAGAAAAGCTGCAGTAGCTCGGAATGTGTAGAAACATGCAGAAAGAGTCCAGCTTTTCTCTATCTAAGAAGTGCAAAATAAAAAAAAATATTTCTGTCATTGTGAGTTATATAATAGAAATAGAGAAATAGAGAAGGAAAAAGAAAAGCAATATTCCATTGTCATTGCTTTGAACAGGTTCTCAATTATGCTCCATGACCTGACCTGCCTTTCTCCTCAGCCGCTGGCTCTGGCAGCAGGCATTATGACATCAGAACTTTACTATAATAACCTATAATAGTGGAGTTCTGACTGGGCGACTAGATGCATCGCAAGTAGCTCATTTTAAAGAAATTAGAAACGGCTGTCTATACAGGTATTGCAGAATCCCATGTATCATAAAAGCACTGTTTTTCAACAAAAGCACACAAATTCAGTCCAATCAAATAAAACATAAATTAGCATTTAAAATGAGTATTAATGTGTAGAGGGGACTGATAGAGCGCCATGTTATTCTGAAATTTGTAGGGGTGCATTATATTCCCAAGTAGTAAGCACCCGCATATCTAGAGGACTGTATTATCGTGTGATTTTAGAAATGTAGAACTAATCGAGTGTATTACAAAATATAGAAGTGTGCTCATGATATTCAAAGACTAATGTAGTGTTTAAACTTACAATACTTTAGTAGTGCAGTGATTAATACTTTGTGTGTAAAGTGTGTATTAGGTTTGAACATGCCTTATTAAAGTTGCACGTGTAGTTTATCACTTAAGAAGAAGTAGTGTTTTAACATGAGAGAGAGTAATGTTTAGAAATGCAAAGAAACAATGCTTAGGCTGATTTAAATGTAGAGCTTTTGAATGATTAAACGCAATGCTTATGTTGTTGTATAAGAAATGCATTTAAACGTGTGAAACCTGAGACATGGAAACGCCAGCAGAGGCCTAGTTGAATTTTCTTAGTTTAGCGGAACATGCAGTTTGAAAAGAATTATTCTCCTTGGGAAAAGGCAGTAGCGTTCCATCTGTAACTTGAAACGTGTGCAAGGCTGTTTTCTCACATACTTCTGTTGCAGGTGCAAGGACGAAGCTTGTTAAGTAGAATGGTCCATTGTATTAGGAGTTAGGTTGGTAGGAGTGAGAATGAAGGGAGTCTACTGGAATGCATGATTGAAACATTTGGTGGAGAAGGTGCCTGGGACCCAAGGACACAGCAACGGTTTTTGGAGTAAGATGGAGCCTGGCTGGAAAATTCCGAAGAGGCTGCACCTGCCAAAGGGGTGTAATCCTGGGCGTGTTTACTGTTTTGGGGATTTTGTATTAGGTACATCACCCCGCAGGTGGAGGCAGATGAGCAGATGGGGAAGAGCAGAGCAGATTTGATCAGACTTAGAGTGACCGGACAGGAGAGGGGCGTAGGAAGGAGCATCTTAGATGAGCTCGGTAGTTTAGGCTACTTACCTACAGAAAGTGAGTGTACTTCTTAGGAAGTCTTCACTGCTGACACCTATTCTCTTGCCTGGGAGGGATCGTTAAGTAGGGATGTCACCTTAGAGCTAGTGTAGGGACAGACTAACCTTTTCTTTCTTTGAGTAAATGCAGTCGAAGCTTCAAGCTGGAACTGTGATAGTCTGTCTAATGCTTCTTGAACTTACGCTGATCTTTATATTGAGTCGTCTGAGACTCTTGCGCAGGATTATGTTTGCATTAGTGCCAGTTTATTTTCTGAACCTCTTATTGAGGTGCCTGTACGTTCAGTTACTTTTGGCTTTGTAATAAAGATTAAACTTCATTCCGGAGTCAGTGGTTCTTCTAAATTGGTTGGTTTCCATGTCCAAATTGTTATGGGTTGTGAATTGGCGATCTTCTCTCTACACTTCCTAGCAGGCACCAACAGTCCAGTCGACCACGGATTCGAAAGGTTGGTAAGAAAAGTCCAGAATAGAATCCGGCTCCACCAGAACCAACTCCCCCCTCTCTGTAGTGCTTCTTAAAACCCAGTTTCTTGTGGTCACATCAGGTCGGGTGACACTTGTGCGATGAAGCCATACCTAAATAGTACCAAGATGTCAGCAGTGGACGGATCTAACTCATCCAATCAAAAACAATAGCAAACAAGCAATGCTACAGGGGCGGTCAAACTCATGAATATGAGGAAAGAAACTGAATCAGCAGCAAAGAACTGGAATAGACTCGAAAGCAGTGGTTAATTTGCAAAAAAGTAAGTGCCAGGGGTTGAGGCACTTCACAGGCCTGCACTCTAGCTGGTACCACTGAAGGCCCTGCCACTGCTGCCCAATGCCAGAACCAGCATTACCTATGTGCAAAATGTATTCATTTTAAATAAACACTGCACTGATAAATTTAGCAGAAGAAAAGACACAAAGCGGCACCATGTTGTATAATCCCATGACAGGTGTCTGTATTTACAAATAAGTGCAGCTGTCCGTCACTGGAAAGCACTGGCGCAAATTAAGCACTGCCATTATTAGCAAAGGGCTAATCCAAAATCCAATCTATGCATGTACAGCGTGAACTGCCTGTAGAGAGACTGCAGCAAGATAGCTTAATGAAATATGTGTAAATTCTTTGCAGGTGAAAAATACCGAAAGTGGACCTAGATCACAGAAATGGGTTTGCTTGTTTATTCCATCCAGCGTTGCTAATGTCGAAAAAAATGGTAATATAGCTACGTGTTTTGAGTGTCCACTGTGAAGTCCATTGGTATGATTTGCGAACAAAATGAATACTATTTTTTTTATTTCAGAATAGTTTATTGGTTTTAAGAAAATTGGATATAGGTCATACATATATTGGGAAAGTTCGAAAAGACAAAATATTCAAACACAGTTATTGCACTTGGTTATGCATTTTCATAATAGTTTTAAAAGTTATCAACAGGACTGTTTATTAACAAATTATAGACACGTAGTGAGAGGAAGAGAACAGTGAAGACAAGAAAAAGGCGCTCAGCATAGAATAATGCATACCTTGTACATACTCATTGTACGACACGTCCATTAAACATAGGGAATAATAGTATACACAAGCAGAATAGTATACAAGGGCGTGTGTGTGAGACTTGGGACCTTGTGGGGTGGAGGCGGAAGAAGATTCAACCATCAGGTAGGGTGGAGGGTTCCGGGAGGCACCAGTATGGCAGAAGGTGCGTTTAGTAAACCATATTGTTTAAGGTTCAGTACAACAGCAGACTAAGACAGCTGTAGGCATTATGTAAAATAAACAAGCTATGTTTAAAGCAGAATGATGTCCTTCTTTGTTCGACTTCTTCCCGCTGGAATATTTAAGTCAATTAAGAATTATACTGACGTCTCACACTTTTGTGAACCTACACAATAAACATATTGCTTTTTGTTTCTAGGCTTGCATTGGAATCACTGATGTCAGTAATTCTAGCTTTAAAAAAGAAGCAATTAAAACTAGATGGCAAGCCAACATAAAATTCTGATTTTCTGTTTAGCAGGCTGTTAAAAAACCGGCGTTTCAGAGATTTGTAGCCAAAGGAAATGCTGCCATCTACCGGCATTTCAATATGTTGAATGTATTGACAGACGGGTAGAAATGTTGGAAGAGCGTTTACTGGTGGTTAATTAATGCAAAAACAGTAGTATCAAAGACTAAACCAGGGAATTCATGAAAAAGTCTTGAACAAAAGCAGTGGAAAAGGAGCAAGGGTAAAGCTAGAGGTTAATGGTAATATATGGGCATGGGACTAAGTGAGCAAAAAATCCCCAAACACTCCCCATTAATAAAAAAAAAAACACAGGAGCTCGATTATGCAGGAGGGGTAGCCAGGCACTTCAAAGAGGTATTAGAGCAGGGGTCTTCAAACTGTGGGGCCCGACCCCCAGGGGGGTCGTGGAGTGATATAAAGTGGGTCCCACCTTCCAGGTCACACTTCTGTCTATTAATATTATTTCCAAAAAGGTGTCCTGGGGCTAATAACCATCTGCTGACTGAAATGGCAAATAAGAAACACACAGAGGGGGAAGGAAAACCAGCCAACGGGGGTAACCCACAGGGTATAGGGCCAGGTTTGTATAGCTTCCTAAAGGATAATAGATCAATGGTGAAGTGAAGCAAAGGTGGGTGAAAGTTCCACAACTGTGTAGCCCGCACCAAAACAGTGAGGCCGACTATTCATGTTTTTTTGCAGTAGGGATCAATAAGATTGGCACAGGATGAGAGAAGCATACGGGTATGCCCAGTGAGGAGAGATGAAAGGGTGAGAGTAGATGGGATGAGAGAGGACAGCATGGGAGCGAGAGAATTAGATTGAAGAGGTCAGGGATGAGGAGAAATGTGAAGTGCTGAAGAAGTGCCGAAACGCAAGAGGAGAAGTGAGCGTAAGGTGAGGGCACAGAGGAGGGGATGCTGTTAAACGGTGAGAAAAGATAGCTGATTGATGATCTGTGACATAAAAAGAGAATTTGGTACGATGTGGGTGAGGGACAACAGCGATGAGGGAAGAGAGGGAGTCCTGAGGTTTGTGCTGAGGTAATAGGGGAGAGGGACATTGGTTCAAGAAGGTGTGGAAGAACAAAGAGGAGATGTGAAAGAATAATGGTGGACTGGAGAGGTGTAAGATACAAATAGACAGAAAATTGAAGGAAGAGACTTGAGGTGAATGGCAGGTGCTGAGGGGAGAGAGTGGTGATGTGTCCAGAGAGGCCATGAGATAAATTCGAGAGAGGAGGGCAGTGAAAAGACAGAATGGCAAGAGGTGATTAAACATGAAGTGAGAGGTTAAATGGGGAGAGTTCAGAAGTTGTAAAAAGGGGTGAAAGAAAATGGCTGGCAAAGTAAGAGAGGGATCCAGGGTTGGAAGAGGAGAGAGGGATGGAAGGGAGGGGGTGAGAGGAAAGTGGCATGGGTAAACTGCTTAACTCTGCATAAGGCTGCCAGGGTTTTAAGGGACCCTTGCTTAACTAGACATCTTTCTGTTGTTTATTGCTGTATTTTCATTATAAACTGGTACTGATGAGATGAAATCTTTTTTCCTCAGTGTTACTGTGCGTAAAAATTTCATTTGTAATAATGAAGCAATACTATCCCAAAATATGCGACATTACATAGTATTATTTATTTTTTCTTACCATACAATTTAGTCGAGCCTGCCACATAATTTGGTCCTCACCTGCCTCATAAATCCAGTAGCTCTGCCTAGGTTTAGAATTGTTTGTCAGGAGGGGTCCTTACGCCTGAACATTTTGACTGGGGGGGTCCCGGCAACCAAAAGTTTGAAGACCTCTGTATTAGAGGGCTCCCCACCGCTTATTTTTTTCTCAATCACATTTGTATTCTATTGAATTGTATTGTATTGTAATTACATTTATATATCGCATACTAACCCTGACGCGGCGTCGTAGCGCTTAATGCAAAAGATACACCGCAAAAAACAATTTCGGGAAGTTAGGGACAGACCAGCCACCCAATACAAGTACGAGGCGGCCTGCTCTACAGAGAGACGTCTGCTTGGCTGTAATGTGCAGGGCCTTAATTCTTATCAGGTGTATTAAAATATCACTATCCTGCTTTGAAAAAACGCATCTTTAGGTAGGTGTAGGTCCTTGGGAATACCGATTGTGTTTTTAAGTCTTCTTGGTTAAATCTGTGCGATGCCTGCATTTCTGTAAGGATTGTAAATTGAGCAGGTTATATTATCGGACGATTTCTTCCAGTTTAGTTGACTCACAGTAGCAGACGGTTGTGTTATTGGCCACACGCTCAAAAGTGCATTACTTTGTTCCACCTTTTGCTTGGAACATTTCACGCGAATTAGAGTGATTTCGTCAGTTAGTATTCACACCAGGGCACAAGTCCTAAAAAATGAAGTGGAGGGACTAACCAGGTTAGGCAATATACAAGTGACATCATGATGAGTGATATCAAAGCGCATGATGTCACGACACATGACATCATAGGAAGTGACCTCAGTGGAAGTAACATCACAAGAAGTGACATCAGATACTAAGACCTCACACATATGTTTATAAGGTATATCATGAGAACATTTAAGCTCATTATAAGATTTAACAAATGAGATTTGATGTTGGGGTTGTGCCAAAAAAGTGGCGCACTCCGGACGCAGAATCTGGGCCTCAACTAATACATTTATTTATTTAACCCTGCCACAAGGAAATTGGCAACAATGAGAAGCATGGAAGTAGATCTGTTATGCTTAATTGATTACAAAGTCTACATTTTAAAACATTTGCTTGAGTTAAGACATCTACTATGAAGGGGTCCAGTAACTCTCAGGTAATAGTAATAATGGTGAGATAACTCTGGTAGTTAATGCACTTGCTGGAGAGATGTGTTTTGTGTAGTCCGAGATTTGAATCAAAGTAGTAGAAGGTAAAAGTGTCTCCTGCAAAGCACATCATCTAACTTACAGATGACCGATTTTTACTTTATGTAGACAGTAAAGTGGGTTACTGCTTTTAACACAGAGATCCTTTTGTTAGCTGAAGTTCAGAAATTGTAATCCTTCTAAAAGACCACTGTAAGGTATGAAGGGCACGTGACTCCTACACCTTGTAACCTTCACTGTCTCATGTGACTCATCTTGTACAATGATTTACACATGTACATGATTTATTGTGAATGTATAATGTGTATGTTACTTAAAGATCTCGGACACCATGATTGGGTTGCATAGAGCTATAAAAGAAAAGAAGTAGTAGTAGTATTGAAATTGTTATGTGTGTACATACTGGGACAGACAAACACACCTTACATTCTTACAGTGCATGCATCTATTATATACAGGGACTGAACAAAGGAAAAAGCTTGCCTCTCTTAAATACCTTTGAAGAAATAACAAGCGGTGTGCCTCTGTTTCCCCTCCATGGCATTTACATTTAAGTTGAGTTTCCAGGCCCCCTCCAGTCAGGATATTTAAACAAAAGGAGGCCTGGTGGCCACTTAACTTCGGCCTGGCTGAAGGTGAAAAGAAAGCTCCCTCTCCACCTGCACATTGCTGGGAATCGAAAACAGACAAAGTGCAGGCGCTGCTGAATGTGTCCTGGTATCTGAAAAAAACACCAGACAGGTTCAGCATATTTCTGTGGAGCCCAACTTCTGGGCAGGGGGGACGGCGTCCACCCTGTGAAAAAAGTGGGTGGACGCTGTGTACATGCGTGTACCCCGACTTGTGCCCTGATTCACATACATTACCCACGGTGTCTGCGTCCTGATTTGGGGTAAAATCCCACACGACAAATGACTCTAGGTGGCTGTATGTGTCTTTTCTATTGTTTTTAAAATATTTTTCTTGTGCAGTAACTTCTCTCGTTCATCAGGGAGATGAGAGGGTCAAGTGTGACTCGCGAACAATTTCATGTTGCAAAAAATTTGACTTTAGTTCAGAAACTAGTTTCTTTTTCAACATGAACATATTGTAGATTCACATTGTGCAGCGATTACACAGCAGAGTCAGCGTTTTCCCCTCCTGGGGAATGAGTGGAGAGTGAGTGGTGCCTTATAAATGTTTTAGAACTGTCTGACCCACTTATACTTCTCTTTGAGATGAACGATCAAACAATAATGTGTAAGTGCAAGTTCACTGCAGCTGAAACCATAGATTTTTCACATAAAGCTATGAGCTACAGAGCCTTCTCGGGTATCTGCCACCGGATGTCGGCCGAATGTCATCTACCTCAATTAAAAAAAAGAATTGAAAACAATACTAATAAACACGTTTCTGCCCTAAGGTGGATTATGTTTTATTGTTTATTTACCTGCCTATTATTGCGATGCTCGGAATAACCACTACATTAATGTCCAACCATAGACTCTAGCTTTACCATGCTGACCTATATGTAACAAGTGCCTATTCTTATAACTGTATCCTACCTATACTATAATCCAAAGCGCTCTGATACCCTCTAGGGTCATGTTCGCGCTATACAAAACTTTATAAATAAATAAATAAATAATGTTTAGTGAATATGTGTACTGACAAACGTTTGGCCGCTGTATAAATGCCATTGATTTGAAACATCACTAAAGTATGCTACTATTGCCTTTTTTCTTGTTACATGATCTTTTGGTCTTACTTCTAATGATTGTCCCATTGGGTGGCTTAACTGTATAGTTTTTATAGTCCATCTTGCTATAGTACAGTTTATTACTGGTGAGGAAGTTACTTGTGGTGCAGGGCAATGAAAAAGGGTTCAGTTTTATGGATTGTTATGTACAGTTCAGTTTCCCATATTGTTAGGTACGGTTCAGTTTCACAAATTGTTATGTACAGTTCAGCTTTATGCATTGTTTTTGTGTCTTGTAAGTGACTCTTGTCTCTTCTGACATCCAATATATAATTGTATGCCAGAAGAAAGTGGGTTGAGGTATATTATTAATGGACATGTAAGTTTAATACTACCTACGGAAAAAATCTTGGATTTGTCCTCATGACCACTTTGTCCTTATGCATTCTAAAGTTCTTGCACTTTTAATAGCTGCATTTCACCATCTCTATGTAGTGTTGTAATAGCGCTTTAGAAATGCTGGGAAGTGTATTAGATAAAATTTGATTTATGGACTTGTTCAGGGGTAATTTCTTTACCTTCACTTTCTTTAAGCTCCATGTTGCTGTGGGTATTGTATGTAGAGCACACACTCTCTTAGCTCCTTCTCAAAATCACTTTAGGACAGGTACGGACAACATCAGCATTTGTTTAATCCTGGTGTGATGCTGTAAGATGCACACCTTAAGAGAAAGAATTATATTTGGTATATCGACACTTTGTCTTCCTGTAAATTATCTTGACACAACTTTAGACCCAAGTCCACATTTTGAAGCATCACACCTTTCTTGCTGGACTACAAGCCTCCTTTATAACACGCATACATGCAGTGGAATATTAGGATGCTGGAGGCAGGCTTCCAGGTGTAAACTAGATGGATCCAGGTGATAAATATTGCCCTGTTCCAATGTGAGTATGTGTTGAAACTCTCACAAGTTGAGTATTTACTTTTTGGAAATGATCACGAGGTATGAACGCATAGGCTGTTGTGCCCACTGTGGGGCAACGAGTATCATTGTCATAGCAACACCCTGCATATGCTGATCACTAGAAGAATTCGTGGAATAGGAATAGTGAATGCCAATGTCCCATAACAATTCAGTGACAGCGCCTATCCCTGAGACTGTGCAAGTGGAAAACTAGAGACGAAAAATAGTACTTTTGCATTTCCTTGAGACACAAACAGATCCATGGCTTCTGTTCCGCTTGCTATAAAATGTTTTTTTTTTTACAATTCTGTGATTCAAATACCATTGGTGAGATTTCCCTGCATGGCTGCTCAAAGTATCTGCCCGTACACTTTGTATACCTTACCCAGTAAGTGGTGTCCCTATTGCCACTTCTGTTTATGGCACAGGGCCAAATGCCTTGTGACAGTTATGATAAGATACTAGTCCTCTTTGCTTATTCATTCAAAAACATTGTTGTGCTGATGTTTATCTGCATTTCTATCATTCAGACCTATATTTGACTTTGAAAGCATTTTACAGCTATGAATACAGAAGCATAATATCAAGCACAGCGTTAATAATTATCGCCGGTTTAGCGGCAGAAAACTGCTGCTAAAACGGCGACAATGGGCTTGATATTATGCCCTTGTGAATTCCCACAGAAGCCCATGTTCTGTTGTGAACATGGGCTTCTATTGGAATTCTCCTGCATCCTGCATCTAGCGAAAGTCTGATGGTGTCGGTGACAAAGACAAAATTTGTTATTTTGATTGTAGGGAATGGTTGTTTGAAAGATTCCTTTTTATTTAACTCTCTTTACAGTTTCCTTGCCGCAGTCACTAGGTCCCCTCAGTTTGCTATTGTCTGAGCTCACTGCTCAATTAATCACTACTGTACTTGTGGTATGCATTATCAAAATGGGATAACCCAATTGGTCATGGACCTGGGTGTAGTTTGGTGTAGATTGTGCATACATCGTTTTCCCTATGCAGAACTGCTTGTTCCACAAGTACAATGGTCCTAGACCATACATAATTGGCAGAAAAGATCTGAATACACAGTTAATAAGTAAATACCATTTAGAGCATGCTCAGAGAACTACAGTCAGCTCATAGTACTTAATAATTTAGGAAAGGAGAATGCAACAAACCAAATTCGAGGACTGAAGGCAATTTAATTCATTGTTTCTAGACATCAATTGAGTACAAATCACAATTGTAAAAATGCTGATTGCCCCAAGGGAGGAACGTGTAGAAGAAGGGTAGGGTGATTGGGAGTGTTTGGGTGATTTGGTGATGGAAAGGAAAAAGGGTCCTTAGGATAGTGACATAGAGAATATTTACAATATCTTAGAAGCTGAGGATCGGTTCAAAATCACCGTCCTTATTAGCCTGGCCACAATGGTGATTATAAGCACACTTGTTATAAAGTTTGTTCAAGCAGTATGGATATATATTCCAACTATAGCACGTAGGGTATGGAGAATCATGGTACAGGCTGAGTAATTAAAAGGGCGTCGACGTTTCGACTCGTCTTATGGCCATGTGGGTAAGTTAGACCTTGGCCGTGTGAGTCTTCATCAGGACATATTGGGGCAATGTCAGAAGGGCTGTCGATGACCCCACTAAGTAAAGAAAGGTCCGCGTTGTATCTGATTCACAGCGGATGGGTCAAGTCAAGATGGACATGTGGAAAGCTGGACGTTGAATTCCCAGGTGAGGGTAGGTCGGTCCCAAGTTAATTAATATCTCTTTTCTGCCTTCAATCAATGGTAAGGCTGGTGGCTGCTAATTGTCAGCATCTGTGTGTAAACGTCTCGTAGTCGGTGCAACAGCAGCTCGATTTCAAAAGAAGTGGGTGGTATTTTTCATGTTTACCGTTTATCACAAATGACACAGGAGATCTGATGTCTGTTGTATACTTATCTTTCTTTGCTGGAACAAATTAAATTGAAAGACCATAGGCTACCATTGTGCATTAATCTTTAAATTACAGCTCTTGCAGCACCTTTAAAGAACTTTACAAACAATAAACTTCAATATAGAACCAGAACACTGCCAGGGGATCACTAGTAGGCAGTGGTATGCACCCTGTCCAAGTAGGGATCCTTCCTTCTAGTCAGGGCATGGGAGTTTCACACCCAGATAACCCCTGCACACCTCCCTGGTAGCTTCGCACGAGTAGTAAGACTTATCTCAGAGGCAAAGAGTAAAGTATTTTGTGATGATGAAGTCCAGTAGCCAAGATGTAATTTAAGTAGGTGTATTTAGTCTTAGTTGCAGGTTTTGGAAGTTCATATAGAGGAGCCCCACCAGAAGTAGCCTGCCTGCTGCTCAGCCCATACTCCAACTGTCACACTTCACCTCATAGGCACCCAAACATTCTGTTTATCATCACCACACCAACATTCCATGCAGCACATTCACACTGCGTTTATAGTAACAGACCAAGCTTCCTAAAGACGTTCAACTTATTTAAAACTATCTTGGTTCAGAGAGCTTTCAAAGCTTTTCTCATTTAATAAATTGCAGCTCTGGTTTCATGAGCTTTTCTAACATCCATCGCCAGGAGACTTTCAGGCAACAGTGCGTCTTAACACAAAACTAATCTGTAGTGCTTAATTTGTAAAATAAAAGTGCCAGGGCTCTGACCAGGAGACCAATGCAGCTTGCACCACCGATTGCCCCTCTCTTCACTGCCAAAACAACTACTAACCATCTCTCGCCTGCAAGTGTAACAGTTAAGATTATTCCATGTCCCCAAAGCTAAATGAATGGCTGGGGAGGCAGGTATTAGTAACTTTTAATGTGTATTGTATTCATAAACACCTGCTGTAATGCTCATCTCTAAATTAGTTGAGCAATGCCACCATGTGGCAGGATGTCATGAGTGCAGTGCTGACAGTTAATTGCCGGTGCCGAGCACCATAAACCAATTAGGTGGGGGGGGGGGGTGGAGCACCAGAAGCCACTGGCTCAAATTAAGCACTGATATCTAGTTAAATTATGGAGTAGGATGACCAAGAGAACGTTGAGAGTATTTGGTTTTTACTCCTTTCGAAAAATGATGATCAGGTGTTAGTGGGGTCAGAGGGGGAACAATGGTCCAGATTTTTACTAAGTTACTGAATTGCTTCTCCATGAATACTTGAGAATAACAAGCATTGGCAAAGCCAATAGATCTCGACTATGCCAGAGCTATTGGGTTTGACAATCTTTTTTGCCATGTTGTACACCAGTTTGAGTGCTGTTCAGCATTGCTAAAGGTTGGAGGCTTGGGGTGGGGCGGGGTTGATTGGAGTGGGGTAGATTGGGGTATAGTGGAATGGGGTATATTGGAGTTGCATGGGGAAGGGGACACAGGGGTAGTGTGGAGTGGGATAGGTTGATTTAGAATAACGTGAAGTGGGGTAGAATGGGGAATAATGGAATGGAATACATTGGTTTACAGCAAAGAGGGGTAGATTGGGGTAGTGTGGAGTGGGGTAGATTGCTTTAGAGTGGAGCGGGGTAGAGTGATGTAGACTGGAGGAGAGACAGATTGGGGTAGATTGTAGTGGTGTAGAGTGAGACAGATTGAGTGGAGAAGGATAGATTGGGGTGGAAAAGGGCAAATTGGAGTGGAATGGGTGGTATAGATTTAAGTGGAGTGGGGAAGAATTGGGTGGATTGGGTTCAATAGGAGTAGATTTGAGTGGGTTGCGGAAATAGGAGTTTGGTAGATCTGTGGAGTGAGGTATATTAGAGTAGATTGATATGGGGTAAATGGGGAAAGAATAGAGTGTGGTGGATTGGGGTAGATTGGAGTGGAGTGGGGTCGGATTGAGTGGAGCATAATGGAGTGAAGTGGGGCACTTGCAGCGGGGTAGATTGGGTGGATTAGAGCTGGGTAGATTGGAATGGAGTGGGGCAAATATGAGGGGAGTGGGGTAGATTTGAGTGGAGGGGGTACTTAGAGTAGGGTAAACTGGGTGAATTGGAGTAGGGTAGATTGGAATGGAGTGCGGTAGATTGAGAAAGAGTGGAGTGGGGTAGACTGAGGTGGATTGGAGTGGGGTAGTTTAATGTGGGGTAGATTGGAGTGGAGTAGGGTAGGTTGGAGTGGAGTAGGGTGGGGTGGAGTGGAGTGGGTTACAGTGGAGTGCAGTAGAGTGAAGTAGATTGGAGTGGAGTAGATTGGGTTATACTGAAGTGGGTAAATTGGGGAGAAGTGGGGTAGATTGAGTGGAGTGGGGTAGATTGAAGTGGGATACATTGAAATGAAGTAGAGTGGAGTAGATTGGGGTACAGTGGAGCATGGCAGATTGAGGTAGAGTGGAGGTGGCTAGATTACAGTAGAGTAGAGTGAGGTAAATTTGGTGTATTGGTGTAGGGTAGAGTGGAGTCGACTAAGGTAGATGGGGTGAATGGAAGTAGGGTAGAGTGGAGTGGGGGAGATTGCGGTATAGTAGAGTATGGTAAATTATAATGGAGTAGAGTGGGGTAGATTGTAGTGGAGTAGAACAGAATAGATTGTATTGGAGTAGAGTGGGGTTAGATTAAGGTAGAGTGGGGTACATTGGAGTGAAGTTGATATGGTGGATTAGAGTATTGTAGATTAGAATGGTAGATTGGAGTGGAGTGGCATAGATTGTAGTGAAGTGGAGTGGGGTATACTGGATGGGTAGTATGGGTAGTTTGGGTTGGGGTAGATTGGAATGGAGTGGGATAGACTGGAGTGGTCTAGAGTGGAGTGCAGGGGGTAGAGAGGAGGGGTGTGTAGTGGGGTGGAGTGGCAAGCTGTGTCATAGAATGTCTTACAGTGGGGTCTTGTGGATTGGTATGGTGTGGAATGGCATAGCATAGAGTGGAAAGGCATATAGCGGATCACAGGGCTGTACAGTGAAGTGGTGTAGAGTGTTGTAGAGAAGAGTAGTGTGAAGTAGAGTCTGAATGGTGTGGCAGCACACTGCCATTACAGAGAACACATTGCCAACTGAAAATGGCCATTACATTTACACAGACACACAGTTTTACTGCACAGAAATGATAATGTGTGGAAATACTATCACCAAGAGTATTGATTTGTTTTGATCGTATTAAAATATTTGTTTACTCCACATTTCAAAATTACAAAAAAAAGTGCTTAATTTCTAATATTCTCATTCTGATGTATTCTGAAATATAAGCACAGTTTATTTTGTAGCGTGCTAGTAAAGATAACAACCACCAGCCTGTCCTCTTACTGGATATTCAGCAGGAAGGATTGTCACATAAATTCTCTCACTATAAAGTCAGAGAAAGAAAACACCAAGTTCGCTCAGAATGGAAATCCTGACATTTGACCTATGTCTTTGAATGCATAGCAAATGAAACATGATAAGAACAAGATTTAAAGGCCAGTTTACAGACAGTGAGTAGTCACGGGAGAGGCAAATTCAAGCTGGACAGTCTAAAACAACAAGCAAACGACCGAGCCAGCTATGAAAGATGCACTCTGTAGAGTGGCTATACAAAAAAGAAAAACATTCCCAAAAGTGCAAGCAGTGTAAGGACACAAGTGCATGGGCCATGTACTAGGGAGAGTCACATGCAAGAAGGGGGAAGTGTGGGCCACAGAACTGACCAGCAGGAAGCAAGAAATTGAGAGTGACTTTGAGGCACACGAATGATCAGTAGTGGGAGGGCTCTAAACCCTCTAGCATTAAACAAAATATCTCGAAGAGACAGCGCATGTGCTGTCTACGCTAGACCTAAACATGTCACTTCAATGCTGGTCTAACGATCTTGTACAGAAATGTATGCCACAGGAAATCTAACAGTATCTGTCATATACTAACCTTTAACTACCATGTTTTGCATGAGAGCTAAAATACTGTACGAGCAGCAATACCCTTAGTGAAGTCACTTCTGACCTGAAGCATTATTAAATATCATCACTGTAGCAGTGGTATGTGAAATCCAGCTGATTGTGTATCTTATGTTGTGTTATAACATAAATACCTAATAGCCAATCAGAATGGTGTACCTGCATGGCATTGACTAGTGAGAGTCATTACCTTTGTGAGGTTTCATACAATTATTTTAGGCATAGTGATACTATTTAAAAATATTTATGTTTTTAACCGTAATCCTACCCTCCCTCTCTCTCACTCTCTGTTTTTCTCTCTCACTCTGTAAATAGATACGTATTGAGTATATAGTCACTGAAAATGTAACTACACCATTAACCTGTGTAGTTACAGTAAGGTCGGGGTATTCATGGGGAGTATTTTTTTTAATTTTGTTAATAACTTTGGAGAAGATTGATGAATCTTCAAAACAATAGCTCCAAAAAAGTATCTCCATCTCAGATCCTTTTTTGGAAAGTTTTAGGGTGGTCTTTCAAGCAGAAGCTTTGAAAAAGCAAGGGATGCCCATGCAAACTCCCATAGGAACGTTATAAAGCATTTTAGAAAAAAAGAAAAAAAGTAAACCAATTGCTACTGTGTAGTTTCGTTAGAGTGTCCATAAGTGAGATTTCCATTTTACAAATAACCTTGGCACCATTTGATAAATCTGCACAATCTTTCTGAAAAAAACCCCAACCGTCTCTGCTCCTTTTCAGCTGATCGGTTTTGTGCCAATCGGTCAGGCTGGTGCCAAGAAAAGGGGTATCCAAAATGTTAAATACCCATAAGGGATGTCCCAAACGGTGAATACTCATTCCAAAATGTTGAATACCCATATTAATTACCTTAGGAAACTTTGCTCTCTGATACAGAAAAATCTGAATGAGATTACACCAAATTTGGCAGAAAGTTATACCTTCATTCTTTTTTTTTTTTACAGAGTTTTATATAGTGCAAACTTGACCCAAATCGGCTATCAGAGGGCTTTACATAGCACCAGTTGCATTACATGAAGACACATTCATTTTTGTTAGGCACGGGGAAATTAAGTGATTTGCCCAGAATCACAGGACTTTCAGCGTCAGCATGTTTTTCATTGTTTGGTGAAAAACAGTTAAGCCATTTTAAAGAAATTCACAGTTTAAGATGTGCTCAGGGTGTCCATGAAGGGGTTAAATAGATAGGTAGATCTGAACGGTTGGTCCCGAAGAAGTCTTAGGGTACTGAAAATTTAAAAAATGGGGACCTCTGATTGGCAGACAGAGATTTTTCTCCCATTGGACATTGTAGTACTGCAGGACACGGATTGGTCAAGCAGTACCAAGTGATATGATTGGCTGGCAACAACTCAGAAGAAAATGTTATGGCTGCTGTTATAGGACAAGAGGCCAGGATCCCCGTGTCCTGAAAAAGTTTCAAAAGTAAGGCATTTATGGCAGGGTAGTGACAACCTGATCCCCAGGAACTGGTTGGAGGAATTCAGAGGCACTCCCACAGGGCCAAAATGTAAAAGGAATGTAAGTGCAACAGATTCCCGCAGTACTATTGCGGGACCCAGCCCTTCCATAAAGGTACGGCGGTATGCCCATTGTACTCACTTTTCAATCTTCACCCCCATAGTACCCGGTATCATGCAAACTTCCAGGAGGAATGCTTGCACAGCACCGCAGCAGCCTGGGGTAGAAGACTGAACAGGTACACCAGGAATGCTGCAGTGCCCCAAACTAGGTAAAACAAACTATGAATAAACTTTGGGTTTGGCATCTGCGGGGTAATGGCTGTTCACAGGTGGGGCTGGGCACAGAGTGGCCAACCCCCAACAGCGCAGGGCTGAAGGTTGTGCACAGTGGTATGTTGGTCACCTGAAGCAGGGGATGACCACATAAGATTGGCCAAATGCCATTACAAACCCAAAATGATTTCACTCTTTTATTTGGTATTATCATGGGGATTCATTGATTGGTGCCAATGATAACACATTTTTACATGTATATGTGTGTATGTGTGTGTGCATGTGTGTATATATTCACTGAAACAACAAAAGGTTAAAAGGGACGTTATAGTTCGGTGAAAATGTCAAGTAAAACATAGGTTTAAGTGAACAAATCCACTGAAACCAGTTATAGTTATGTGAAGTAACTATGGGCCCGATTCACAGAACTAACTTAAGACAGAATCCTAAACTTACTACCATTTTGGTGTTCACAGAAGGCACTTACTCATTTTTTTTTTTTAAACTCTTTATTCGTGACTGTTTCAGGATGACATACATTTCTGTTCAATTGCACCTCATATCACTCAGCAGTCTTTTCCATTTTCTTAACCATTAATTGTAGGGGTATAACATTTCAGTTGTGAGGTACTTATCATAACATTCCCCAGATGCATCCCAAGTATGTGTTTCAAACACCATAATCATGGTTCTCATTATTGGCAAACCCCAACTGTCCCCCCCTCCCCGCGAAGGCACTTACTCATTTTTGTATTAACAGAAGGCACTTACTCATTTCGGTATTCACAGAAGTTAGGAGACCTAACTTTGGGACCCCTAAATGCATTCTGTGAATACTGAAATTCTTAAAGTTAGGATTTTTCTCAGTTTAGGAGTCCTAAAGTTAAGAGCCCTAACTTTACTACTCTGAGAAAAAATATTACTTTAAGACTTTCGGTATTCACAGAAGGCATTTAGAAGTCCTAAAGTTAGGAGTCCTAACTTTACTACTCCTAAACTGAGAAAAATCCTAACTTTAAGACTTTCGGTATTCACAGAAGGCATTTAGGAGTCCTAAAGTTAGGACTCCTACCTTCTGTGAAAACCGAAATGAGAAAGTGCCTTCTGTGAATACCAAAATGAGTAAGTGCCTTCTGTGAATACCAATATGGTAGTAAGTTTAGGATTTTGTCTTAAGTTAGTTCTGTGAATAGGGCCTAAAGACTCACGCTATAAGGTAATATAACTAACTAACTCCCAGGCTATGCACAGTGTTGCCATCAATGATGTAACTTTAGATGTTACAATCATGTTAACAGTGATGCCATAGAACATGTGATCAGTGAATTTGATAATTAATCATACCCCCAATATAGTGACTTCCAATGTACACACAATAATAATAATGTGTAGTCAGAGCTATTATTCTTGTAAAAAAATGTATTTTTGTTCATGTGTAGGCGATGTAGGAGAGTAAGTATAAAACACCTACTGAAAACCAAAATGTCCTTGCACTTTCTGGTGTCTAAGCATGACCCCAGATACAGCAAGTAGAGTGGTGTGTTTTTTGGGGTGATCGCCACCTCCACCATTACATTTTGGGGTAAGGGGGTGCCACCAGTCTAGCTGACACTTCTAGAGTAACCTAAAACAAGTGGAGCACCGTTACAAAGTGACACATTTTTGAGTGGTTCACTCCAGTTTTTAAGGTTTTTGGGGTGGGATACACCTGGTGGTAATCTAGAACATTAAAACTGAGATACTTAGTTTTACAGGGTTGAGGGGGTAAGGGTAGTTCAATGCCAATGTTTTATCCTGATTACTGTACTGATTGCTATTCTTTGATTTTTGATTATATGCTCACAGCCCCTCCGGTGTTCGGAGTACTGTGGATGTCTTGCAATCTTATCTGAAATGACAATAAATTTTGTTCTGAAAAAAAACTGAGATACTGCTATCCAGTGTTCAGTATTTGTGCTCTGACCACTAGAACATGTTGAACTGTGCTTAAAACCTGGGGCCGTATTACAGAAAGTGCCCCGCGCCGCAACAGGCGTCTGCGCCTGCTTTGCATGCCCTCGGCCACTTTGGTATTACAGAAGGGGCCCCAGACGCTTGTGCAGCCCCTTCTGTAATACCAATAGCGCTGGCACACATAAAGAGCCAGTGCTAACTTCAAGGGGGTGTTCCCTCATTTGCATGCGGCATGCCCCCATGCAAATTAGGGAATACCTTTGTCTCTGTGCCCACACATTATTACCGACAAGAGTGCAGAAGCAACAAAGCCCTCAGGAGGCGCACTGACAGTGCGCCATCTAAAAGGTGGTGCTTTGTCAGTGTGCCTCTGGAGAGCAGCCCTCTGCAGGAGGTAGAAGGGGTCCTATGGACTCCCTCCGACATCCCCTTGCAGGCAGGTGCAGTCACCTGAAAGGGGATCTCTAATCCCCTTTAAAAGGGGTTGCCGCCTGCACAATTAAAGCAGCCGCTCCGTATTTCACGTGAATGCGCTGCCCCCAGGGCAGCACGAGTTCGCAGCTTCCCTGGGGAAGAGCATACCCCAGAATGCGGTGCATTTTCCATCATTGGGGTGGGAGCCCCTGATTGGCACATTTGCATATCCTTCATATCCTTAATGTATGGTGCAGAAATACACCCATGGCATGGAAAGTTAAATGCCACTTGCGCACTACAGTCGCTATTATGTTATTCACTACAGTGGCACTCAATTATGGATCTAGGCCAACCCAGTGTAGCTTGACTGCTGTATGGTAATGCCTTCAGTGCAACCTGTCACAATAACTCTTTTTGATAAACAAAACACCTTCCATTTCAATATTAGTAAGTCACTCCTATTTAAGCCATGCAGTTCATAAGGCAGGGGCATGGTGTTTAAAAATTGGACATGTAGAAAATAATGTTACAAAATGTCACAGAAAGAAGTAGCTGCCAAAATATATGGGGGATATCACATCAATAGGGTTAATCAAAATGGGAAATCCTTCTTGTTTTAGGACGATGGCCCTCACCCACCCAATGGGTGGCTTGCTTCATCATCGGGCCCTTCCTGACAACTCTCCTAAAGAGTAGATGTAAGTTACTACCCATCAATATATCGGGGAGCTTAGGGGGAATAGTAGATAGGTAGTTAGCTATGCCACTTTTATGGTCTATGTGGATTTGAGGGTATGCAGAGGAGAATGAAGGGATGGAAAAGAATAAAAATACCTATTAGGTTGAATAATAAATGTATTGTATCCGCTAGTGGCAGAATAAAAGAAATGGGGGGATAATTCTACCCACAGTCGTCATCTCCTAACCACGTCAACCCTCAAAGGAAGTGTTGGTGGCCTTAGTCCACACAACACCTAAGCAGACTAAATCAATTGGACAAAATGAACTTTGCGGCCTCCCTACATTGAGTGGACATCATCCATGTGGATCATGTTCAACATGCGGCCTCACTATGACAACCAGATCTGTTGATTTGGGACTGAAAAGAGTTATGTACCTTTATACTTGCCCATGCGCAATGCATTACGTAGGTATGAATACCAGGAAGGTGCATGTGCGCACTGGCGGACATAGAAGTGACACACGATGCAGATGCAGTACCACCAAGATGATCAACTATTAATTAAGCATGAATCATACAGAAAATGAATTGCCATGGGTGATTATTGACATAGCAGATGTGAAAGGAGAACTGATCAACCTTACACAGTCACCCATACTTAGAGAACGAAGATGGGTTCAATGCATGAACAGTACCATAGACAGATGTTATTGTCTCAGATCTAACAATCCACTATCAGAGTAGGTTTGTACATTTAGTTGAACATTAATTTTTGGCAAATATGAGCCACATATATGGGAGACATAGAGGTTTCTTTGAACCATCATGGAGGCAGTACTATTATCACCTTCACAATATCTTAAACACAACTTTACATTGGCGCCACATTTAATTTGTATAAATATTATATGTTCATACAATGAAAAAAAAGAACTACTGGCTACTGAGAGAAGGGCAACACTTTGCCCATAGTCAAATAGTCAACAGGTTTGGTTTAGATGCTCAAGAAATAATAACCGTTTTCCCATTATAATGGACTACATTTCCGAGACAATCAAGCGGCGCACTGATGTTGTCAGATCACGTGTCTATGCTTTTAGCAGTCCCGAACAGATGGTGCATACTCCCCTTGTTGTGAGGAGATACCAGTATGCCATTACCGGGGCAATACTATGTAAGGAGATCTGGGCTCTTCCGTTACTGTTGAAGAAATGGGATTAGGTGCATATAAAGCGCAACACTATTTTATTTGATAACATCGCATATGATGTGTAGACAGTTTCAGAAAGTTTCAGACTGTTATTGTTGTGACACGTTTGATTTGGTGTACAATACCATTGCAGCT
This sequence comes from Lissotriton vulgaris, assembly GCF_964263255.1. Lineage (NCBI taxonomy): Eukaryota > Metazoa > Chordata > Amphibia > Caudata > Salamandridae > Lissotriton > Lissotriton vulgaris. The sequence goes on from NC_141687.1 coordinate 422,474,499, forward strand.
TAATGTTTGCTAAAATAGGCAGTAGCAAGAGTTAGACAAGCAAGTTGAATAGTTGGCCTAAGATCTTTGAGATGTTTATGGTTACTCTACTCATGGATTCACATATATGGGATTTCTGTATGCTTGCAGGTCCGAGCTTTGCATACTCTAATTTCGAGGAGGAAGTGAAAATATGCAAATCTATTGGTGAGACAAATATATCAGCATAGGAGTGGACCTCTTCCCAGGAGTTACTTAATAGTTCGATTGACAGGTGAACCTGGATGGGCAAGGATGGTTCCTCTGAGCTCAGCAGAATATTCAGGGTTGGGGCTGTAGGCATTCTGTTGGCACACGTGTCTAGTCCTGCCTGACAGGTCTGAGTCACATGTAAAACCTATGCACCCTTGAAATGGATCAGACAGGACCAGAACACAATTCTTGTGTTGCTGAAGGACCCTGATTTGTCCTACCAGACTTCTGCCTACTTTGTGGTTGCTCAAGGACCTGTTTCAAGATGGATTTTAGTGTTAGAGATGGGAGGACACTGGTGATTTCCATATTATCCTCCCATACAGACCCCCAGCTAACCGTGCCCCAGATTAGTGTTGTTGAGGACTTCATCCATCTTGATATTGCCCTGGTACATGACATTTTTGACCTGATTGCATAAGGTAAAAAGGAACTACTGATACTTAAAAGCAATGCCAATGCTTTTATTAAAAAAAAGTGACAAAGTCGCTTTCTGAAGTGGGATGTAGAAATGTTTTCGCTGAGTCCAATCCACTTAATGTATCCAACCAGGATGGCCTTAAATTGCTTCTGCTCCCTGGTCTACCAAGGCCATTGTCTATCATGGTGCTTTGCCCTTCTTGGAGCCATTTTTTCTTAAAATGTAATACAAATCTATCTCTTGTGCTCCTTATTAGATTTTGTTGCTTTGGTCTGTTTTTACTCATTTCTGTTTTTTTTATTTTAAAATTTGCTGTGGAGTTTTATTGTGTTTTATGTGACTTTTTCTACTGTGTATACACTGCTTGTAAAATGTACACCTTGCCTTTGAGTTAAGTCTGACTGCTCTTTGTCACATTTCCAAGGACATCTACCACAGGTTAATTTAATTTAATTTATGTGAGATCGAGCAGTTGGTGTCCTGATCCTTTTAGGTGGACACTGGTTCACCCCAAAATCCACCTTTTTACAAGTGCCTTGAGTGATCTCTAGACATTCCACACCTCTTCAACGTCAACTGCTATGCGCCTTCTCCATCATCACTTCCACCCCCATTCATTCCCAGTCATCATTCCCCATTCTACACACTCCCTCTGCAGATTCGTGGTCTCAGCAACTATTTAGAACTCAGGAAGGCTATTAAGACTTATCTTTTCCCTACATCTTAGTCCGTGTTTGTGCTATCTACTATGTCAGTCTTCCTTTGTATCAGCGCCGGGACGCCCCTTTGCTGGGGCAGCTGTAGCGCTTTATAAATTATAATAACATAATAACATAACATAACATTCAATGTTTATGTTGCCCCACACCCTCATGATCATCTGGCCCCATCCACTCAGTCACAGCCTCCTTCCCTTTATTATTACCTACCATCGCTTCCTGCTCCACCTTCATCTTACCCACCCCTCCTCACCATCTTGCCCAACTTATTTGACATTATCAGTTCCTCTCCTGTTCATCCTTGCCATTGCTTCCCACTCCATCATCATTGTACCATGCCTTCTTGTCATCATCATTATCCTCGCCCTGCGCCACCTGCTCATTCATTACCATCACATCCCTCTGCCACTTTTCCTTCTATTCTTTCTTCATATCTTGCTCCAGCCCCTCTCTCCTATAATTTTCTGTCCCCAGTATTGTTCTCCCAACCAGTTTATGCCCTCATACTTCCTACAAACTTGTTGCTTTAGCCTTGTAAAGTATAAAAGAAAGCCTCAAAGATGTTATTTACATAGCCTGCAGCTAGTTTGTGGTAATGCTCTCACCCAAGAATGTTACACTAATCTACACTACACATGAATATATATAAATTGTGATTTTCATGATAAGGTTGACCATAGTTAAAGTAGGCCTCCGTTTAAATGATTCCGGCTAGCACAGAGATGTTCCTTTAGCTGTTGTGCAAACTTAATTCACTTTTAATGTACTCTATTCTCTTATTTAAACTTTCTGTGTGTATGTTTATCTGTGCACTTTACATGGTCTCTACAACTGCACCAAGGACATGCTGACTGCAATTTATCATTCTGCTACAAGAAATCACTTGAAGGGCTAGCAAAAAAGACTTCCATTCCACCTAAAAAATGACAAGAACATCATTCTCAAACCAACTGATAAAGGTGGTGGAATCGTGATTCAAGACTGAAATTACTATGATGTGGAAATTCACAAGCAAATCACAGATGTGAAACCTTATAATAAATTGTCCTCCAATCCCTTGTCTGTGATAAAAACAGAAATACTGAAAGTCTCTACTGAGGGTAAAATACAGGGGTATATAACAAAAAAAATGAATTTGAATATCTGAACACAGAAAGCTCTCACACACCAGTGTTGTACACCGTGCCAAAGATTCACAAAAGTGTTACCAATCCACCAGGTCGTCCCATTCTATCTGGCTGTGGATCAGCTCTATAACCAATTTATTGATACATTGATTTCTTCATTAGGGATTTTGTTCCCATACAAGAGACCTTTGTGAGAGACAGTATGTTTATGATTAACTTGATTGACAATGTGCCCTTTAACACAGATACCGACTGGCTTGCTATGCTAAACACATCATCACTATACACAAACATATCCCAAGTAGAGAATATTGTGCTAATTGAAAAACTGTTGGGCACATGAGCTCAGCTACTTTGTGTCTGAAGGGAGCTATTACCAACAACGCACTGTAACTTTGATGGAAGCAATTTTTGCTTCAAATATGGCTAACATCTACATGGACTACATTGAACAAACATATGCCCTCGCCACACACAATGCATATCGTTCCATTAAATGTTGGAAACAATATATTGATGATATTTTTCTAATCTGGTCTGGCCCCGAATGTAAGTTCCTTTATTTTGTAACACACCTCAACAAGGTTCAAAAACATCTAACCTTTACATCCACCATAAACAAATCAGAAATCGCCTTCCTAGACTTATCTATTAAACATCAGGAAGGAGCACTGTACAATAGCCTATATTGAAAACCGACTGAAAGAAACACTCTCCAGTCCTACACCAGCGATCATCCCATGCCCTGAGAGATGGTTTACCTTCCAGCCAATTTCTACGCCTTCGTAAAAACTGTTCCCATAAAGGGGATTATATGAGAGAAGCGAAACTGGTGGCCAGGGGTTATCCCAACAAAATTGTAAAAATACTCCCTAAAACGTGCTTGGTTCTGTCCCAGGGTGGAATTACTCATCGCTAGAAACAAAACTTCACTTGACAAACTAATTTGTGTCACCACTTTTGGCATGCACACTAATAAGATCCGCTGTCTAATCAAAAAGAACTGGCCTTTCATGAAAAAAAATATTAACTCTACAATCGAATCCTCCATGTTTGCTTTTAAACGTGTCAAAAATATCAAGGATCAACTCGTGCATTCTTCCACCCTAGTCAGTACCAGACAAAACAGTCTGAACACTAGAATTGGCCTGAGGTCTACTAGAAATAAAAGGGCACTTCAGATGTGGTAATTGTGTTGCCTGTACCCTTTCGTTTGACATAGACGTTTTAAACATGGGAACGTCAATCAAAACCTTAATTCTTTCGCCAATTGTAATACATGTAATGTTGTTTACTGCATATGATGCCCTTGTCAATCTATATCTATACTACTATTATAAAGTAAGAAGTGGGAACCTTTGAGGCGGGTAAACTCGGGAACCAGAGCGCCAATCCAAACACCCAATACATCATTGGAATTGGCAGGGTCTGCAGAGTGACATAGGCTATATACCACCCCCAAAAATAAGTTCTTTAAAAAATATACCTTAGAAAAAAAAGTAGTCCCTTGGAAGTAGCGCCGGCCGTCGTGTGCGCTAACGTGCTGACATCATGCGAGGAGGAGCGGCAGACAGCAGTGGGGAGGGAAAAGTAACGCGACGTTCAGCGGGAGGAGCGGAACCTCCCCCCGGTTCACTGAAGTGCGGAGCCTCTACCAAGACTGCATGTCTCTCTTGAGAGTGTCTACATCTGTCGGAGTCACAATAGTGTAAGAAAGGGTGGGTGATTCTCGCGTGCTCACATAGGTTCCACCAATGCTGTACTTTACCCAGCCTGGATTCAAGGATTTATTTGCAGCGATGCCCTTTGAGCAGGCCTCTCGTGCTCTCCCACCCCGTGTGCTGACCCCCACTCCATGCCTGCTCCTCCGCCCCACCTGAGCTGTACCTCCCACCCCTCCCCCCGCGGTCTGCGCTTTTCACTAATTAATAGAGCTGCCAGTAACATTCAGTGAACTTTGCAGAACTCGATGCTAACTGTATTCAGCTCGCTGTGATGTACAAACTGCTGTCAGCCGGGCGCAGGCATTGTCTGCTGACACTCGCACAGCCATGTGACCTCTCCAGGAAAGGTCACCAGCGGAGGGACACACGATGACCCGCTCTCTAATGAGAACGAGGCCGTACTCGCGCTCTAAATGCCCTGACATTAGAGCCAGCGTGTACTCTTACTGCACAGCCGCATATTTGCTTCGGAAGTCAAAGAAATGTCAACAGAAATGGAAAACAATATCTCTGCTGATTTAACAGCTGCGCTAGCTAACAGGAAGAAGAGGAAAGGGTTATATACGGGAAGCTGCTGGAAAAAAGGTTAAAAGAATATAGAAGTGCTGGTGCTCACTATTTCGAGGCCCTGTTTGTTCCTTACAAGTGCCAGTACTCTCCCATTAGATGTATCAGCAGTGCTAAAAAGTGCAGGCCCTCTCCCTTTCAAATTAAAGAAGTGCAGGTACTCAGTACCCGACAGTGCCTGCACATTTAAAGCTCTGTATACAGGTGACAGTTGGAAAGAAGTAGTAAAAGTGAAATATAGGTCACAACTGGAAAAATGAGATGTAGGTAGAATCTGGAAAGAAGGGGTGTGGATGGTATATGGGTAAAAGCAGGAAAAATGAATGTATAGGAGTGCAAACTGTAAAGACGCAGCACTCATGTTATGTCAATAACATTTGGAAAAAAGGTGTATAGTTGACACACGAGTAAGAGCTACAAAAATCATGCAGGTAATTGCTGGAAATAAGGGGTATAGAAATATGTGTAAGGCTAGAAAGAAGGGGTATCGATGCCAGGAGGAGCGGCGGACAGCAGTGGGGAGGGAAAAGTAACGCGGCGTTCAGCGGGAGGAGCGGAACCTCCACCCGGTTCACTGAAGTGCGGAGCCGTGGGGAGGAAAACAAATGCGGCGTTCGGCCGGAGGAGTGCAGAAGACAGCGGCGCCGACAGTGGGGCCGTGGGGCTGAGACGGCCCCCGAGGATGACGTGAGGTAAGGGAGTTCCTGCTACCTGGAAGCGTCATTGCCCCCGGGAGGTCTGTAACTGTGGGGTTTTAAAGGACGGACAAAATGTGTAGTAGGGAGGTCTCTAACTGTGGGGTTTTATAGGGTATGCATGTAAACAAAGAACCTCCATAGACTTTAAGATATTTCTGTTGGACAGCCCGTCCCGACGTTGTCCGGGGCAATTGACGCGAGGTAAGGGAGTTCCTGCTACCTGGAAGCCTCATTGCCCCCGGACAACGTCGGGACGGGCTGCTAGTTACTTTATATTGGACAAACCTCACAACCTATCAAGATACAGATCTGCCAACATCGTAGCAGGAGAAGATGTTCTGTACTGAGTGCTCCATTGGTAACACACTACATTGAAAAGAAGCATTCAGCTGATGATCTGAAATGGCAATTTATTGACAAGGTAACCATTCCTGAAAGAGGAAGAGATCTGTCAAAGATCCTACAAAGGGTAGAATTCCAATAGATAGACTGCACCAATTCTATCACTCAAGGACTGAATACGTCTGAGGAATGGCGTGGTTTTGTAGCTACCTTATTGAACTTATTTCACAAATCTCAGATTGTCCTGTAATTTTGTGTAGCCACATAAGTAGTTCTCTCTCATTGTTGTCCACACATTCCGCTTGAACTAATGTTATGTGTACATTCACCTGGCTGTAATTATGATCCCTTTGTTACATGTATATATGCTAATATGGCTTAATTCTGTTATCCCCGATACTTGGTTATATTCCTCCCTTACCACTTTTTCCCTAAGTGGACACTGCTCCTTTGAAGTCTACTAATGGACATAAAAAACATCCCCACAATCTACTGAGTGTAGTACATTTTTTCTATCACTCCAGTTTGTAAAGTGTAATTGCAGATATGCTCCTTGCTTTTGGCCCACCTCTCGGTTCTACCATCTAAAATGATCTTAAGTATTCCTCAAAGCCTAATTCTGCCATACTGGCATTCTACGTATACTGTTAAGCGATCGCAGAGAAGCACGCGACTCGTATACTCCTCCGTCATCCTTAGCAATGTCTGCCGTGCCACACTGAACATGGCCAGTAGGGTATGCTTGAACTCCAATAATAAATACCGCAGCTGCTCATGACTCCTTGTCATGTCACTTGTGGAGACGGACTCCGGCAGTTCTCTGTCTATTCTTTCCATTTACTGGAACACATTGTGAAGCTGACATTTTTAAATTTTTCTGTCAAATCACTGACTAAGCCTTCTTATCCCCATACTTATTATTCCTTGCCATCTTTTTTAGATAATCATCTTTAAACACAAATTATCGTGTTCTCTACAATACGGCTCCAGCTATTCATAACCAGTATGCCTACAAGACTGTCAGTCCCCCTTCCCCTCACTGGAGTAAGTCACATTAAGAATGAATTAGGCATTATTGTCTTTTTGCAGCACCCCAAAGAAATTCACTTGTTGTTATTTTTATTCCCCCTTTCAACTAGTGACCGGCTGAGCCCCATGTATCTCTCTTTCAACTCTCTCCCTTTTGGTGCAGATCTCACTTTTTTGAGAGTGGACTCTTCCTTTCAGGTACTCCCACCAGGTTAATAAGCAACACTTAAGCTTTCCTTACATCCTCCTTTTTGGCCTTGCATTGACCCCATGGTTATAATTTTTCAGGTGTACCTCCATGTTACATCCTGAAGAGACCCCGTATTGATGGGGGGATCGAAAATCCGTTGACAAAATCCTAAAGCAAACCATTCCCAAGCCCCTACCATTGTACTAGAAGGCTGTGATTAATTACTGAATTTCCCCTGTGATGGATGGTTGTTGTATTCTTGAAACCTATTTGTATGTCACAAAATTTGTCACAAACTTGATATATAGGTTCTTTGTTCACTTGGGGCTCCATGGACTTGCTTTGCTTAATTTGTATAAAAGAAATGCTGGACACTGCAAACATTCACCCCCAGTCACAAGGATCTGGGGTAAATCCATCATTCTTTTGCTCACCTCACCACCCCAGTTCAGACCCAGCCACATGCAAATCAGTATTGATTTGCTCTTTATGGGAACAGTCCAGCCCAAAATTGTCAAGCCTGAATAGCGGCCCGAATAGCAGTCCCAGGATGCTTGTTTCCGGTCCAGGGAGGACCTAACTTGGCAGTTCGGTCTGGACCTTTCCCATGAGGCACTGGGTCAATACTGATTTGCATATGGCTGAGTCTAATCTGGGGTGGCATGGTGAGCATGCATTGTCCAGCATTCCGTCCATCAATTGTTTCTTTTGCATATGTCACCCTAAGTGGGAAGGGTGTGCCCAGATGTGGGTCCTGTGCTCACTACACCACTGGATTCAAGCTAGCCTGTCTGATGAAGGGTGATTCCCTGAAACCGGTCCCAGGATGCTTGTTTCTGGTCCATGGAGGACCTGGCTTGGTAGTTCCGGCTGGACTGTTCCCACAAGGAACAAGGGTCAAGACTGATTTGCTTATGGCTGGTTCCAAACTGGGGTGGTTTGGTGAGCAAAAGAACAATAGATTTAACCTAGATCTCTTGACTGGGGGTGAATATATGATTTTTCAGCATTCTGTCCATCATTTGTTTGCGTAGCACTTTTCAAACTAAGTGGGATGGGAATACCCAGACATGGGTCCCTTGCTCACTGTTTGGATTCAAGCTAGCCTGGCTGATGAAGGGTAATACTCAGAAACTGGTCTCAAGATGCTTGTTTCGGACCTGGCTTGGCAGTTCGGTCTGGACTGTTCCCATGAGGCACAGATCTCTTGATTGGGGGTGAATGTATGATTTATTCAGCATTCCGTCCAACATTTGTTTGTATAGCACATTTTGCTTAATTTGAAGACACATTTATATAAACAGTTTATATTCTGAATGTCCTTATTGTATATGTTTTTGCCCTCTAGTTGACATCTCTCTATCCATGAATATTGCCATTGATCTATTGATTACCACATATATCTTACATTGTCCACAGGATCCACTGTTTCTTGTTACATAATAAATACCCTGTTCCATGTGAGTAGGGTGCCCCTTTTTTCCTTAAATGCGACTTTTAAAAAGTAGGCATTTTCTTGTTTAACCATTCTGTGTGCCTCTGCCTGTTTGTGTATTGACTGCCTGGTTTTGGAGTGACAGGGGTTGGGTATGTGCATTATCTCAGACAGCCACCGGGAAGGGGAGGGGGGTTGATATGTGTCTTGCCTTTCCTGAATGAGTCGGGCTGGGCTGAATAGACCTGGGCTGCGTTCAGAATAGTGGGAGGAGTTTTCACTAGCACCTGAATATGCCTGGTCTGCCTTTAGAGTGGTGGGAAGAAATTTTCCTTGCACCTGAATAGGGCCTGTCTCCCTTGCATAATGCTGTCTCCACCACCTGTGGTCATACTGCACAGAACTGGTTTCGATTGGGCCCAGAGACACTTGCACAATGTGAACAAAGACTTTTTGGGGTATAAGTGTTAAACCTAAAACACCTGAACTTTACACTACTTCTTGAATCAAGAGGATCCTTTGCCAAGGAGCTGGAGAAACTGGAAGAGGAGTACTGCCTCTTTGCTGTGTTTTGTCTGGGGTTGACCTGCAATAGCTGTTTCTGCCAATGAAAGGACTTTGCTGTGTGCTGGGTCCCCTGCTTGAGGAAGATATCCAGGGGCTTGAGTAGAGCTTGCCTCCTGTTCTGAAGTCTCAGGAACACAAAGACTTCACCCCCAGCTCCTCTGAACTTCCTTGCTGGGTGTTCTGACCTGCCAAGAGGTGCCTGTGACTGTGTTGTGCCTCTAGAGGTTGTTCCTGCTGTTGGAAGCAGGAAAAGCAACACAACTACAACAAAATTGCTGCATTGCTCTTCTTGCCTAGCCTCCACACCAGCGCTAAGGATGCCTAGCTTCACCCTGGGGGTGCCCAGGAGTGGACACTTCACAGGGAAAGCCAGGAGGGGTTCCACAGCAGTATGAGTATCAGCGCCAGGAAGCCGAATAGGCGACACCGCAAGGTGACCGTCTGGTGACAGTGTGCCCTATAAGTACCATGACATTTACATCTAATCGTCCTCGGGCTCTATTTTTGGTAGTGAAGAAGTTAGCTGGCTCTGATACCATCCCTCCTCCTCCTGTCCTTGATGAAAATCAATGTAACAACATTGCTGACTTCTTTATTCAGAATGTTGAACTTATGTACAAGTCACTCTCTTCTCCTTCCTCTTCCTTGTGTAGTATGGCTTCTGCATTTGACCCTACATATCACAGTAATTGTGACCAGATAGCCAAGATTTCTTCCTGGCACCCATTTGAAGAGGCGTCTTTCCAAAATTGTTTAAACAGTATTAAATCTGGATCTCCTCCTGATCCTTTACCTATTAACATCCTTTGTCAGCTTTCTGCCACATCTAAAGGCGTCCTTATCGATCTTCTTAACGCCTCTATGCGGGAGGCCTTGGTACCCCCCGAGTGGAAGCGAGCCATGGTCATCCCTTTGTTGAAAAAGGCCGGAGCAGATCCTTCTGTATTATCTAACTTTAGACCTATATCTCTGCTTCCGGCTTTCTCCAAAATTTTGGAGAAACATATCAATACTCAACTGACACAACACATAGACAAAGTTGGCTTCCTTCATTATTTGCAATCCGGGTTCAGAGCCATCTTTTCAATTGAAACCGCTCTGCTTGGGGTTACTGAGAAACTGGGCCAGCATTTAGATCAAGGGGAAACTGCGGCACTCATTCTATTAGATTTGAGTGCCGCATTCGACACTGTATAAACAGAACAAAGTGCCAATACTGCTCAATAAGTCAGCCTATTTTCTATGTACAACGACATTAAACTGTTGACATATACAAAAGACAACCAAAAGTCAGATTCAATCAATTTAATTCTTTTTAAAAACTTTTTTTGATGAAAAAGTGTTATTTTGATTTCATGACAAAGTTGACAATATTCATATAAACACGGCGAGGGAACAGGAATGAGAATTCTTTACTTGGGGTAGAATGCAGAATAACATAGAATTGTAAGCGCAGCGAAAGAAAAAAGTGTTGAGATACCAGTGGTCAGTCATACAAAGTCCTCAATCATCCGGCATTGCAGTCACAATCATCCGACATTACAGTCACAATCAAAAAAGCAAGCACACAAAAAATTCTTCCACACTGTGTCAGACAAACTGATCAAATAAAAATCAAGAAACAAGAAAAGAGAAAGGGAAAAGAAAAAGAGAACTTTTTGAATTCCCTCACCTAGAATCAAAGACTCTTATTATTGGTTTGGGGGGTGGGGTATTAATCAAATTATTTCACACATTTTTTGAAAAAGACACGTCAGTAAACATTACAGGCCATCAGCATTTTTCAACAATCTATGAAACATCACAAACAATATTCTTGTTTGATTGGCCTGAAAACAAGAAAAGGGTCTACGCGTTTCGAAACCCCTTAATATCGGGGATTCTCCTCAGGACCTCGAAGGATTGAATCCTTCTCTTCTTCATGAAAAGAGGGGGTTTTTTTTAGTCCAAAATCCATGCAAAATAGATGACGAGATCATAAAGAGTACTGCGCCAGTAAGCTTGGTTAAGGGGTCTGAGTCTCGTTGTTTCCTTAGCGGATCACAGTGGTTTTATGTCCGATGTAAAATGCCACCCAGTACCTTAATGAAACCAGGTCTCCTCTCCTACGCGCGGCGTCTTCCGATCAGCCGTCGCTTCAAACCCCCCAAACCAATAATAAGAGTCTTTGATTCTAGGTGAGGGTATTCAAAAAGTTCTCTTTATCTTTTCCCTTTCTCTTTTCTTGTTTCTTGATTTTCATTTGATCAGTTTGTCTGACACAGTGTGGAAGAATTTTTTGTGTGCGTGCTTTTTTGATTGTGACTGTAATGTCGGATGATTGTGACTGCAATGCCGGATGATTGAGGACTTTGTATGACTGACCACTGGTATCTCGACACTTTTTTCTTTCGCTGCGCTTACAATTCTATGTTATTCTGCATTCTACCCCAAGTAAAGAATTCTCATTCCTGTTCCCTCCCCGTGTTTATATGAATATAGTCAACTTTGTCATGAAATCAAAATAACACTTTTTCATCAAAAAAAGTTTTTAAAAAAAATTAAATTGATTGAATCTGACTTTTGGTTGTCTTTTGTATAAGTCAACAGTTTAATGTCGTTGTACATAGAAAATAGGCTGACTTATTGAGCAGTATTGGCACTTTGTTCTGTTTATATTGATAGTGGCGCAGCCTTACTGCGCTTTAGCCAAACCCTTTTGTTGTTTCATGCATTCGACACTGTGTCGCATAACATCCTGCTTAACGCCCTTAGGTCTTTTGGGCTGGACGGCACTGCCCTATCCTGGTTTGCTTCATTCTTTGATGGTCGCACTTTTCAAGTCTTTTCTGCTACGGTATTATCTAAGATCTGCGTATCAGCACATGGAGTCCCACAGGGATCCATTTTAAGCCCCCTGCTCTTCAACATCTATGACAGGCCCCTGGCAGAGATTGTGGAAGAGGCGGGTCTTTCCCTATATTCGTATGCGGATGATACGCAGATTGTCTTTTCGCTTTCCACCACTAAAGACGCTACGACATCTGCCCTTCAGTGCGGCCTATGGCAAGTGTCAGAGTGCATGCGCCTTAACTTTTTGAAGTTAAATGGGGATAAGACTGAGGTCCTTATCCTGGGCAAGCACAAGGACCTATGGGGCCCTCACCATTGGCCTCAGGAAATGGGTTCCTTTCCCCTACCTGTCACCCATGTCTGTAATCTGGGCATCATTATTGATGATAATCTCTCTATGAGACAACAGGTGGCGAGTGTTGTTGCCATCTGTTTCACGATCTTGAGGTGGTTTTGTAAGATCATTTGGATGCTTCCTGCCTCAACCCAACGCATGGTAGTCCAGGCACTCATCACCTTTCGCCTCGATTACGGCAATGTTCTCTATCTCGGTAGCTGCCAAACAGTACCGAGAAAGCTACAGGTAGTTCAGAACTCTGCAGTACGCCTTCTTTGTCAAGTTCCTAGACAGGCTTCCATCAGTTTTTACGTGACCTTCACTGGCTTCGAATTGATCAAAGAATTACATTTAAAACCCTGTGTAAAATCAAACAAGGTGTGGCACCAGCGTATCTGTAAGAGCTCATCCATCCTTACATTCCTTCTTGTGATTCCCAGATTTAAACTTGCAAGAATGGCCGTTCCTTTTCTTATCTTGGCCCCAAACTCTGGAATTCTCTTCGGGTGCCTTGAAGAATGACCCATCCTATCTCAGCTTTCGAAGAAATCTTAAAACTTGGCTCTTTTAGTAGCAAATGGTTCTTGACTGCTCCTTTTCTAGCAATGTGTGTGCTAGGCGGCGGGAAACCCTTTTTGGGTAGCTGCGCACGTTACAAAACTAATTTAATAATAATAATAATAATAATAATAATAATAATTTGCCAATGGAGGAATCACCATCTTTATCACCTTCTCTAACTCAGGCCCTATGGGCCATATGTATGAACACATTTTCGAATAGAAATGGAATGGGCAAAAACCTTTGGCCCTATGATTCTAACAATAATCCTAAAGATAATGAAATGAAACCTCAAACTAATAAAAAAAACAGCCCCGGTTGAAAAATGCATTATGAGGTTCGATTCATAAAGTTAATTTTTCTATATTCTATGTTTTGCTTGACATCATAATCAATAATGTGGTTTTAAAAATAAACAAATGAGGAATTACTTTTATGTAGCAGCAATACTCACCATTTTATGGTCGTTGACAATCATGAGCTCCAAGTATTTCATCTCTTCAAAAACACTTTTGTTAGCCTGTTTAATTCAAAACAAAATATAACATTACTATAGAGAAAGCACCGGTTCATATTCTGTACTCTCCGAACTAGGAGAATAGTTTTACCCTGCACAGCTCCTTAGAAAAAATATTCAAAAACCCTTTCATCTCTGCAATTCAACAAACATCTTGGAACTGTTTAGAATTTAAGCGGAAGGCACAATTATCCTGTTCTTGATATAGCAAATGCATTTAGCGTGCTGTATCAGATTCCCAACCTGTTTTTAATGTTTTGGAGTAGTACATTACAATTACAAGCCTCAAGACATTATTCCCATTCCAACTTTCCCTTGCAGAGGAGCGAAGTGTTCTTTAAGGCCACAGCCCCATGGAGGCCTCTAGGAAGGCCCAATGAATTTAAATAATCAATTACCAGATTCAGTGCTAATCTTACAAGTGCAAAGTGACCTATAGCAATTGGATTTTCAATGACCTGCTTGTTGACTTAACATTCTAACTTTAAAGCAATTTTCGATGTGTACATATTCCTAGTTTGAGATACTGTGCACTTTTTGTTGGCAAACTAGATCCACTCTCCTTACTCCTCCCAACTTCCTTACCTTCCAACATAAATTTTTCCGCCTCTCCCAGAAAACCCATTGTATCTATCTGGCCCTTATCCGTAGATATGCCACTGGATCTCCATGGCCCATACATTGTGCCAAATTTAGCCCTGTGGAGGCCCCTTATCAGTCGAAATTTCAGGGGACCCCTCACAAATTTTCTCCTATTACCCAATGCGGCAAATTATTTACAAATTGACAGATGCCAGAAGATGAGCCTTTAAGAGACAAACTGTAATGTGGAACTTATGTCTCTAGTTTATGTACTTTGTATTTTGATCTGTTTTAATGGGGCCCCTAAAGGAGGTGGGGCCATAGGCTGGTGCCTACTTTGCCTATTTGAATGAATGAATGAATATTAGATTAATAGAGCGCAAACTTAGCCACCAAGGCATCAAGGCGCTGCAGGAGGAGACATTTTTACAGATTTAAAAAATATGCTCAAACGGAAATGTGTGTAAAGAGCAAGGTCTTCAAAGCCCTGCAAAAGAGGGAATGGGACACTTGTCCAGACACATCATCGGAGAGAGAGTTCCACAGCCTAGCAGCGGAAATAGAAAAGGCCCTGCCTCCCCATCTAGCCTTCTAGCAGATATTTACTCGTGGACCTAAGCTGCTTGATAGGGACATAGCGCTGAAACAGCCCTTTGATGGAGTCGGGCCTAGGCCGTAGAAAGCATTGTGGTTCAGGCAGAGGGTCTTAAATAAAATTTGTCGATCCAAGGGAAGGCAATGCAAAGAAATGAGAGAGGCAGAGACTGAATGATATTTTGGAAGGTCCATCACCAGCCTAGCAGCAGCATTCTGCACCAGCTGCAAACGTCGCACCACAGTCTTGTTAATGCCCAAGTAAAGGGCATTACAATAGTCCAATCTGGACATCACAAGGGATATAACTTTCTGTTTTCATGAGGCAAACGAAAGACACTGGAAGATTTTCCTGAGGATCCTAATGATCCGGAAGCTCGTTCTGCTGATCTTCAGACTTGGGAGTTGTCCACTGTGACCCCTAGATTTATACTGTGGGGTACAGAACATGGACAACTGCCCAGCGTGTCTGGTCACCAATCGTTAGATCGAATGTTCTGTTGGTTTCCAAAATCAGGACCTCTGTCTTTTCCCCGTTAAGTTTTTGACCATCCAGGAAGAGACTGCCTGCATGCATCCTTTAAAATTCGCAGTCGATTCCCGAATGCTACGGGTAAGGGACACCATGATTTGTGTGTCGTCAGCTTAAGCCAACACCTCAAATCCAAAGGATCTAACAACCTTCAAGAGTGGGGCAACATAAATATTAAAAAGGGTAGGGCTCAGAGAGGAGCCCTGCGGAACTCCACATACATGAGGACTCAGAGCCCATGGAATTTGCCCATTTTCACTATCTATACCCAGTGACTGAGGAGGGAGGTAAGTAGCTTGAGGGCTGTGCCCCCAATCCCAATTTCCTTGAGCCGCTCCACCAACTTCAAAGGAGACAGGGTATCAAAAGCTGTGGTGAGGTCAAGAAGAATCAGTAGCGTAGTATGACCTGTGGCGACTTGAACCCAGAAGTTATTGAATACCGCAGTTAGCGCGGTCTCAGTGCTATGATAGCTTCTAAAGCCATGTTGTGAACTAGCAAGCAACTGGTAATCCTTTAGTTAAGCGCTCAGGTAAGAATTTAAGTGTTTCTCCAGAATTTTGGCTGGGACTGGTAGCAGACAGATAGGTTGGTTATTCTTTAATTCCGCTGTGTCCAGGAAGGCTTTTTTAAGAGCGGTTTAACTATTGGAGTCTGCCAAGGTGTGGGGTACTATCCGGCGGAAATGGCTACGTTGAGTACTGCAGTAAGGTGGGAAACAATGACTTTTATTCCTGTTTTTAACACCTTCAAAGGACATGAATCCAGTGGGGACCCAGATGTGATTCCTCCTAACAGGAGGTCCATAGTGACTGGAGAATTAGGAGGAAAGGTAAGTGACCTCAGTAGTTCCTCTGTGGTTACTGAATTATTCGGTTGAAGGTGGGACAGATTTGGGGGGGCGGATAAGACAGTTTCAGCATTGGAAATTTCCAATGAGGAATATATATCTGTAATTTTGGTGCGGAAACAAATTAGCCATTCTGTCAAAAGCTCTTGAGAAAAATCAGACGGGTCAGAGACAGTGGGGGAAATAAGAGAATTGATGATATTAAAACGTTCTCTAGGCGGTTTAATAGATTCTGTAACGTTCGCATAATATGATACTTTTTCCTCCGTAATAGCTGTCTTATATTCCCTCAAACGCTGTTCGCGAAGCTCTCTACCCACCGGCGCCAGGTCTAAACGCCATACACTTTCCTGCCTGCTGCATGATTGCCTCAGCTTTCTGAGTCTATCTGAGAACCTTGGGGCAGAGGGCTTTTTTGTAATCCGGAACTGCCCATACACATCACAGTGGATATACCTGCCACCTCCTCTCTATCCTAGATATCTCTGTGGGCCTGCCTGCTCCCCACAGATACCTGAACAGATTGGATAGCTGCACCCGGCATATGGCGGTTTGCATGTCTACATTTAGATATGCACTCTCTGTACCAGCAGCCAGTGACATATATAAACGGTTAAGATGGTTGTTAGTCCCTGACTCGATGCCAATCCTGTGGCACTCGGCTTGTGATCTCTAGAGATAGCTTTGTGGTGGGGAATTTTTACTGAAACGGTTCCCCATGGTACAGAAGGGGCTATTTCAGGGAGAATAGTAATGCAGAACATTACGACATTCCTTTATTTTTTGGGGAAAAACAAAAAACAGTCTTTCTTATGCGTAGGGAACTCTTCCACCCTGTGCTTTTTCAGACATAAGACTGCCAAATGTTTCACATCAGTCTCGAAAAGGACAAACATCGGTAAGGAGGCCCACATTAAATGGGGCCCATATTATGACAATACATCCGGCAGCTATGTGGCTGACATGCTTCCAACACCAGAGCCAGCTGAGGCGGCACTATCCCATTCAAGCAGTGCCCCCCAACTTTAAGATTGTTGGCTAACCATTGATGTGGCAGAGCATTCATAGGACATCTGATATTTATCTCAAGCTGAGGTGTTGCCACCACCTTCTGAATGAGCCTCTATGAGCTCAGAAACCTTTGTTTAGGTGATAAATAGAAGCATATCTTAAATGCAGAATTTAATATCTGAGTTTCACCTGTTTCTAAGTTGTTTAAATTTAGACAGATAAGGGATGAATTGGCTTGCGATCACATGATGTGTCCAAGTGTGGGTGCTGGATTAAAACTATGGTGTCATGGATTCAAGGCTATTAGGCTCCATATCCCACATAATTAACCTAAAAAGTCAAATCAAAGTTGAAGAAAGTGTAGAACAGTGCAGTCAGGACATACACCATGATGATATGATGACTAAAGCTCACAGGAAAAACCTGATGGCACCTGGCAGAGACAATGATGAAAGTGGCATCTATTTTTGCTGATATCTAGAAAACCTTTAGAGCATGTGTGGGCCTTTGGTCACATTTACAATCTAACATAGTCTTCCCATTCATTGTCTGCACACTCTGTCTTGAAGAATGGTCCTAGCAAGGGTATTTGTTCAACAGCATTCTAAAATGGTGGCACCTAAAGTGGCCACATGTAGATGGACAGAATAAAAGTTGTTCAATTCCAGTCACTATA
Organism: Lissotriton vulgaris; assembly: GCF_964263255.1. Classification (NCBI taxonomy): domain Eukaryota; kingdom Metazoa; phylum Chordata; class Amphibia; order Caudata; family Salamandridae; genus Lissotriton; species Lissotriton vulgaris. The sequence goes on from NC_141687.1 coordinate 422,492,041, forward strand.
ATAATTCATCTTGGAGTTATACCACAACACTTTCATAGTCTGTGATGGATGCTTCACAGTTGCATACTATTTATTGGTGGATTTGCCTAGTTGGGCACCTTTAGGGTGGAGTCCTTGTACTTGCCCAAATTCACAGAGACTAGCTGAACGAATAGTTATGCAGTTTGTGTCCATGAAGCTCGTTTTTCAGGAAGCTAGTCTTCCAGTTTTCATACGTGTATCCCATCAGTAGAAGCCTTTTTCTGTATCTAGTTTATCTGACATTCATGAGTAACCATCAATGAGTAACTGCATGAGGAAGGCAACTATTCATAGTACTATTGAAAACAATTCTAGAATCTAAAAGGGAAACAATATTGTCAAAAAACCAAGCAAAAGAAAACTTTATGCCTGTCAGTGGGAATGTTAAAGACCATCACTACTTATGCTGTCCTGATTGGAAGAATGTTTGCCCACATGTTTTTTTCAAAGGGCTTAGAGACCAGTGGTGATTTGCGCTATACAAAAACAAAAGTAACATAACATAACATAACATCACACACAGCAAAATATACACTACATTGTTATGGTCATACTTACTTTCACAGCTCTCCTCCTTCTCTTTCTCAACCACTGTTCCTCAGAGCGGAAAGGCCATGCACCACTAAGGTTTGCTTCTTCCTCTGTTTAAGAAAATGCGAAGAACACAACCGCCCAATTAATGTTTGCTCAAGGATCTTACACTGCATAAGTGAGGATGATGAGATGTATCCTAGAAATGGATGCACTTCCTATATATTCATCTTTACTACACCTATAACAGTTTTCCTATTTCTCGTTCTTCTATCACCATCAGATATTTCATTGAACTCTCACCCTCCGTAACAAGCTATAGGGTGACGTCAAAAGACTAGCCGCTGTATTGGTTCTAGACAAAATGTCCAAGTAAACCCACTGAAAAACCATGAGCGGAGAGGGCGTGTTGGAAACTGTTATTGAAGACCTTCAATGACGGCAAAACATTGCTGAATATGTCGTGCTGTAGAAGCCAATACCGGTACTAAAGGGGGTGGTGATGGACGGAGCATCTGAATCAATCAAACACTCACACCCATTCAAAAGATCTGGGTTAATCCATCACCGTTCTTTAGCCCACTCTGCCACCCCAGTTCAGAAATGGCTATATGCAAATCAGTCTGACCCTGTGCCTCATGGGAACAGTCCAGCCCGAACTGCCAAGCCATGTCTTCCCTGGACCGGAAACAGGCTTCACAAGCCAATACAGCTAACACGGGATTGAAAACCCTTTTATTCATTGGTCTGATGTCAGATCAGTAAAAGATCAAGCTCGGAGGTCGGTGCTCTGTTGGAAGAGTACCCGTTGCCGCCTCTACATCTCAAGAGAGCTGAAGGAAGTGCTGGAAGGCAGTTCTGTCTCAGGTCACCACAAATTCAGCGAACTGTGGTTGTTCCATGCAGCTAACCGCTCTCACCGAGTGATTATCTACATGACTCTGGAGGAGAAAAGGCTAAGATAGTGGTGGGGAAAGGTGGTAGGGTGTAAGGTACTGAATTTTCTAACTATTGGGAAACGTTGTTGGTGGGAGTAACCAATGGTGTTAGAGGAAGATGGCAGATATTGTTTTTAGATAATAAGATGCCGTAGGGAGGGAGTTACAAAGGGCGTCTGAGGAGGGTAGTAGGAGGCAAGGTATTTCTATGTGTATTTGGAGGAGGTGAGGGTACTGTGGGTGTGGTGGGGTGGGGGAGGTGTGGTAGGATAACATATATCTTTTTTCAAACATTTGATTGGAAGGATTATGGGCACTGGGTGATTGGAGACAGTGTCAGGGCACCAGATATACATCAGTATTAAGGCACAGTTGGTGGTGGGGGGTGAAGGGGTGAGGCACCTTTTTGTCCATGGATCCTCATCAGTAATCAGCCTCTCAGTTGCTTATCCACAGGATGAGCTGAGCAGAGGAAAACGATTCGTAATTTTAAGCACAGCATACAATAGTAGTTGAACAGCTGTCTATAATGGAGAGTTTTACACCTGGAAGTTCAAAGTGGCATACATCTCAAGCTTTACTCTTACTGGCTATTTCATGTTACTTGGAACCTATCAGAAGGAAACAATCCATTCATTTACATCTACCAATGGTCACGGGTTCCACCCGTAGAGCGGTCCACACGCTTGACCTTTCACTCAGAGTGACAGTTTTGAGCCAATAATAGCACCAGTGTCGTGGTTAGACCATTCCTTGGTTAGGTTCATATTAGAAATGGGTTCCACACTAAAAAACCCAATAACCAAAGGATACACAGGTAAACGCACAACCATCCAAATTCCTAGAGGCATTCAATGAGAGCATCTTCTCTTCAACAGATGATACTAACCCAAAATTCCTTCTCAACCCCTTCCATATCAGAGTCACAAAGACTTTTAACATCGTGATCCCTCTTCAACTCAAAAAACCCAAACAAGTCAACAACTCCTCTATAATTTGGCTTACTATTAAGTTGTCTAGAATAAAAAGTGAAAATCAAAAGCTGTAAATGACATGAAGAAAAATGAGAGAACCTACAGACAGAAACATTCGAAAAGAGCACGTGAGAAACCATGGGCTCTCGTAAACATTTACCAGCCAAATTGCTTAAATGAGATAATGACTATTGGACACATTGCCTCAGTACACTATATAATACCTGCTACTCCACAGGATTAGTTCCATCATTTTGGCAGGCCTGGCAGGGCTAACTTTTATTTCCCCGGCTCTCAAATGACTAATGTACAAATCAAGACAATTACAGGACTGTCACCCTAATGGATGTGAAGGCAAAACAGTATACTAGCCTACTTTTAAATGATCTTATAGCCTGGGTGGAGGAAACAGAATTCATCTCATGGAATCAAACTGGTTTCAGAGACACCAAAGGCACATTAGACAATACTATGATTTTTAGGGGGATATTCACAAGGAAGTGGGGAGAAAGGCGTTAGCCTTCTTGGCATAAAGGCTCTCTCCGGCACTTCGGAAACGCAAGGCTGCTCCTTATTCACAACGATTTAGTGCAGCCTTGCTTTTCCCCCTGCAATGGCGCTAGGTTTACCAACTTAGCGCAAACACAATGCACCCTTCCACCACAGTGCAAGGGTGTCTGTGTGCAGGGGAGGATTGGTTATGTGTAGGAAGGTGTCCCTTCCTGTACATAAACGATCCTAAATGCAATTCTGTCACTTTCATGTGTGCTGCTTTATGCAGCATACATGAAAGTGACAGAAGCAATTTGAATCATACAGCAATTGACATTTGTAAAAAATGGTTTGTTTTTGTATAGGAAGGGAGACTTTCCTGTTCATACACAACCCATGTCAATGTGCTTGTTCCATGTGTGCTGAAAAAGCAAAAACGAGGAGAAATAAAGCATTTCTCCTGAATTTGCCTATTTAAGGCCAGGATTGTCCTGGTCTTAATTGTGGTGCTGCCTCCCATTTACGCTGCGCTTGTGATTAGGGGGCTGTGTCAAAAGCAATGGATGTTGCGGTAGAACGCCCACCATAACACCCATTACCCTCCCCTTTCACGCTAAATACAGCATGAAGGGGTGCCTTATTCACAAGGCAGCGTAAATCCACTTTAAGTTGCTTAACACTGCCTTGTGAATAAGGCGATACCCGTATCGCCATCACAACGTCACTGACAGTGGCGTTGTGGTGGCGATAGGGGCTTGTGAATATGCCCCTTTCTATGTTAACCTGAAAGAATTTAGCACCATCTACTGCAGATCTCTACTCTGAATTATTAACTTCCGGACTGCATATATTACAATGGTGCGGCACTTACCGTGGCTCAAATTAAAAGGATGGGGAATGGATAACAAGTTGGTAAGAACTTTTCAGGCCCTATCCACAAACAAAGGGTAATGGTAAATTATTGACCAAACACAATCACTACAAACAGAGGTTTCAAACAGGGCTGTGAAGTAGCCCCATTAATCTTTAACCTTTATATCTACACAAGACAATGATCGACACCACAACAGATCCTGCCCCCCAAAAATTGGAGGGAGGCCAATCCAGTTGCTTATGTATACTGGTGATACCTTGATTTTTGATCAATCAGCTATTGGTCTTCAACACACTTTGAAGCAATTTGAATCATATAGCAACAAAAGACATCTAAAGGTAATCTGTGAGAAAACGTCCATCCTGAGCTTCTCAAAATAGAGAATCAAAAGAGCGGATGGTATATAAATAACAAAATAATCAAGCAGGCCAACTGCTACAACACCTGGGACTCTGGGTCCATAACAAAGGATCCTTTGCCATGCAAAAAGAAGAAATGAAAACAAAAGGAATCAATCTGTCATTTGCCATTAAAGCTATTATTGGATGTGATCAACACCAAATTCATGCCATTGTTTAGCTATCGGTACGACGATTTTTCAGCTTTATTGATTAGAGGCATCGCACTACGTTTTTACTTTACCCTTATACTCGTACCAAGCCAAAATCCACTTGCAGTTTAATCTTATAAATCAGACAGATAACCAAGCAGGTCCCCCCATCCTTTGTTTCTGGCGAAACTGTGGAACCGCCAGGAAGGGCTCCATCAGGTCTGCGCTACGGTACGAAATCCAGTCATACAAGCAAATAAAAGAAAACTTCAGCATCATGATTAAATCTCTTTAAGTTCTGCGGATGTCTGAACTTTGACTCCACACATTATCCAGGTGCCACTTTAAGGCCATAGAGAGAAAACAACAGTGTCTTTGCTGCTTTACCTAAAATCAGTCCGCTTGCCTCTCAATTAAGAATATCAGCACTTTACTGACGTCTTACCTTCAAGACCGAAAGCAACCTTATTTGTTCAAGGCATTATCAATCAGAATTAGGTGAGCCATGAGACTCAGATTTACTCTGTTCGATATGGGTGAGATAAGGCAAAAATAGAAATACAGGTCACTTAATGCGATGCCGTTTTTAGGTTTCGCCTGGGGCACGAAGCTCCTAGCTCCGCCCCCAGGAGAACTCTTTAGTTTTGCAGTATGGGGGACTTGAATCCGCCCTCTGTTCTATTGGCTAGCTCCATAAATGGAGGCTAGCCATTGGAACAGAGATCTGTCCGTCATGGCCGGACCTGATTCGTGGGCGTTCCTGCATTTTTTTCCCTCTCCACCCTTTTTGCATCGTCATTGGGCGGTGATCGGAGTTTCATTTTTTTTTTGGGGGGTTAACGTGGTTTCCTCTGACCAGTGACGGTCTCATTCGGAGTCGACAGTGTCTCACACAGGCGGAATGTTGAATAGCTCGCTAATGAGCTGGGAGAGCAGCTACTCCCGCGCAGTAATGCTCTCAAGATGGCTGCACTATGCCTTGCTAATTCCCAGATGTCTCTAACAAGAACATTCAAATGGGTCCTTGTTTACATATGCTTTTGCTGGGCACTTCGCAGGGTCCCAGGCAAGGGCCACTGTGGTGGCAGACAGGCTCTGAACCGCGGCATTGTGATTGGCCCATGGGGTTTTCATGAATCTTAGCAGAGTCACGGCTCATCCATCTATCATGCCAGGCTAATCGAGTGAGTTTCCCATCTCCATCTTGTTATTGCATCAGCTGCGCCAGAGGTCCACGCGCGGGCTCTGTGACTGTGGTCACGTACCTCCTCGCTCACGAGGACCGTGGCTCGGGGTGACTTCATCACCAGCCATTAGTTCGGCAGGCACATGGCCAAACCGGGTAAAGCTCTTCTTGCTTTAATGTGTTCAGCGCACTCGTGAGACTCCCGTTTTTCCGCTGTGTCCCTGGGCCCAGCAGTGTCCTGCCTTTCCACAGGCCTACCTACCGCAGAGTACCATGGACCAGGAATTGTGCATTGCTAGATTCCTGATATAGTCCAAGCTGCTCTGCTTGCCTTCAGTCCATAATAGTCTGTCTTTGGTATCTATTGTCTCTCCCTTGGTCTGTTCAATGCCCGAACTGATAGCACCTAGTGTTGCCATTCAACCATTTCCTTAGTACCTGCCTTGTGGCGTCTGGTAGGACTTAGTATTGTCTTCACTTTTCCATAGCACTTAGCTCATGATGCTTGATATACAATTTTGGACTGAATGTATCTGTGCCATAATTTTTGTGGATAAGAATAGCAACTCTTAAGAAATGTTATACACGCTATCCAGCTCCATCCCATCCACTCCTGAACACACACTTGGCTCCTCTGCGGGTGAAGATTGGTTTCGCTCCTCTGAATCAGGTTATCTGACTACTATAGTGGTAGTTGCTGACGCTAACTGTAGGCAGAATACCACTGTAGGCAGAATACCTGGCTCCCCTACCACCGGCTGGTGTCCACAGATACTAGGCTGTACTGTACGTCTTAACACTGCAGAAATCAGGACAACCAACCCCACTATAATATTAAAAAAGAAAATTAAAAAAGAAGCTGTAAAAAAATACTTAATAATGGTCAGACCTCTCTCCGTCTCTCTTCTTCAGTTCCAGTCACAATAATGTCAGCAGACTTTGCCGGAAATGCTTCATGACATAAGTAACCCTTCACCTCCCACAGACAGTCGAACATCACAGTAAATCTGTGGATCTCTCTTGCTCTTGACTACCACTTGTTTCTTTTCCTGGTCATATTCTTGGCCACCCATATGCACCACTGGAGTGAATGTCAACTCAGTAAATGATCCGGTGGTAACCTTGATTAACATTCTTTCTTTCCATTTGCGGGCAATTTTTGAGTTGGAGCTTTACTACAGGCCTAGTCTGAATTTCTTATGGTGTCCGTTTTTAACAGTAGACTCAAGAAAGCACTTTAAATACCCCAATTCAAATATCCTTTTCAGAAAATCAGAATGACGAGACGCCAAGACCTCTACTAATAGAAGATTTTTTGTAATCCAGGGCATAACGAATCCGTCCTTTAAGATGTGTAGCTTTTTTTTACATTGTGATGTTGTGCAAGTTTATTTTTTTTAAAATACACTATTGGCTGACTGTTGCATTGGATCCGCTGTGAATAACAACATGCAATAGAATGTGAATAATAACATGCAATAAAATGTGTTTTTCTGTACTCTGACACGATGTTTCGTTACAAATACACTTCGAGCTAATTGAAGATATCTTGCTGTCTGTCGGAAAACCATACTTGTTTTGTTGTTTCTCCAAATGTTTCGAGTACCTTTGGCGCATCTGACCCTGTTGCATGACATTCTCTAATGCACAACACAATGCTTGCCAGCAGGGTTTTGCACGATGAACACATAAAAGTTACACACGATTGTGCATTTAATGTGATTATAATAGCAGTTGCAAGTGTGTGTGGGGCTCTTGCGTGTGTGTGTGGGGGGGCTCTTGTGTGGTGTGTGTGGGGGGGCTCTTGTGTGGTGTGTGTGGGGGGCTCTTGTGTGGTGTGTGTGGGGGGCTCTTGTGTGGTGTGTTTGGGGGGCTCTTGTGTGGTGTGTGTGTGTGCAAATGCAATATGTCTCGCATTTGCGACAGAGTAAGCTATTGGCATTGTAAATGACAATGCCATTTATTTATCTGTTTTCAAAACCAACACATAAATAAAAAGTTTGTCATTTACAATGCCAATAGCTCTAACTTTCCGAAGGCGAAACCGTTGCATTGTAAATGCTTGTTGTACCTATCAGATGGAATCTCTGGGCCACATCATCTGTTGCTATTATGGCTTTCTAACTCCGCGGTTCAGTTTTTTAATGCCATCCTTTGGACGATTACACATCTGATCTTGCTCACTGGCACTAAAGCATTGTTTTTACTTGAAAGATGTGCAATTGGCCAGTGTTTTTCAAAATCATTTTTATTAATACGGTTCTAGAAAAGTTAGCAAAGGCTGCTACTATAAATTAAGCGTTGGACATAGTTTGGCAAACATAGAAGCACAGAATAGAATATTTTGATATATTAATTTGACATCATTGGACAATTTTTTTTCTTTTTTACTAACGGCTCGATTTGACCTCTTTTTAAACTTGTTATATTTATGTAAATTGCATTATATATGATTAAGTTGGCAGAGTATGCCCAGAAGTGGATCCCTTGCTCACTTTGCCACTGGATTCAAGCTAGCCTGTCTGTTGAGGGGTGTTATCCCGAAACCAGTCCCAGGATGCTTGTTTGCGGTCAAGGGAAGACATGGCTTGGTAGTTCGGTCTGGACTGTTCCCATGAGGCAAAGGGTCAAGACTGATTTGCCTATAGCTATGTCTGAACTAGAGTGGCGAAGTGAGCTAAATAATAATGATGGATCCAACCCAGATCTGTGACTGGGAGTGAGTGTCTGAAAAGTTTCAGCGCTCCGTCCATCATCTCCTTGTGTTTGCTTTGTTTGCCCTAAGTTGGCAGGGTATACCCAGACGTCGGTCCCTTGCTCACTTTGCCACTGGATTCAAGCTAGCCTGGCCGGTGAGGGGTGTTACCCTGAAACCGGTCCCAAGATGCTTATTTCTGGTCCCGGGAAAGACATGGCTTGGCAGTTTGGTCTTGGCTTTTCTCATGAAGCACAGGGTCAAGACTGATATGCATATAGCTTTTGTCCGAACTGGGGTGGGGTAGTTAGCTAAAGAATGATGATGAATTCAACATAGATCTGTGACTGGGGTGAGTGTCTAAGAGGTTTCAGCACTCCGTCCATCGTCCTTGTGTTTGCTTTCATCTCCTTGTGTTTGCTTTCTTTGCCCTAAGTTGGCAGCGTATGCCCATACGTGGGTCCCTTGCTCACTTTGCTACTGGATTCAAGCTAGCCTGGCTGATGAGGGGTGTTACCCTGAACCCTGTCCCAGGATGCTTGTTTCCGGTGCAGGGAAGACATGGCTTGGCAGGTCGGTCTGGACTGTTCCATGATGCACATAGTCAAGTCTGATTTGCATATAAGTGTGTCTGAACTTGGGTGACATGGTGAGCTAAAGAATGATGATGGATTCAACCCAGATCTGTGACTGGGGTTGAGTGTCTGAAAAGTTTCAGCTCTCCGTTCATCATCTCCTTTCGTTTGCATTGTTCACCCTAAGTTGGCAAGGTATGCCCAGACGTGGGTCCCATGCTCAGAATAGAATATTTAGATATATTAATTTGACATCATTGGACAATTTTTTTTCTTTTTTACTAACGGCTTGATTTGACCTCTTTTTAAACTTGTTATATTTATGTAAATTGCATTATATATGATTAAGTTGGCAGAGTATGCCCAGAAGTGGATCCCTTGCTCACTTTGCCACTGGATTCAAGCTAGCCTGTCTGTTGAGGGGTGTTACCCCGAAACAAGTCCCAGAACGCTTGTTTCCGTTCCAGGGAAGACATGGCTTGGCAGTTCAGTCTGGACTGTACCCATGAGGCACAGGGTCAAGACTGATTTCCATATAGCTATGTGTGAACTGGGGTGGTGAAGTGAGCTAAAGAATGATGATGGATTCAACCCAGATCTGGGGTGAGTGTCTGAAAAGTTTCAGCGTTCCGTCCATCATCTCGTGTTTGCTTTGTTCGCCCTAAGTTGGCATGGTATGCCCAGACATGGGTCCCATGCTCACTTTGTCACTGGATTCAAGATAGCCTGGCTGATGATTGGAGTTACATATAAACCAGTCCCAGGATGCTTATTTCTGCTCCAGGGAAGACATGACTTGGCAGTTTGGTCCAGACTGTTCACATGGGGCACAGGGTCAAGACTGACTTGCATATAGCTGTGTCTGAACTGGGGTGGCGAAATGAGCTAAAGAATGATGATGGATTCAACCCGGATCTGTGACTGGGGGTGAGTGCCTGAAAAGTTTCTGCATTCCGTCCATCATCTTCTTGTGTTTGCATTATATATGATCTGTCATACATTCTCCTTTTACAATGGTTTTAAGTAATAACCCAGTAAAAGATTCATTCCCTCAGGGGAAACAAGGTGAAGCTGCCCCAGATCCACAAATCAGTGAACACATGAGAAACACTCAGTAGAGAATCCAGAAACAAAAAAAGTAATTCTAAGCAAATTAGATCAGCCAAGCTACAAACTTAATAGTTTAAGATCTATCAGGAATTATCTGGCCCAGTCGTAGGGAAGAACCCCTCCACGTCAAATCAGACCAAATCTGCGAATACCTATTGTCCTATTTTGAGAGCAAAATCTCAAAGATTAGATCCAACTTCCAGAAGAATCAGGAATCCTTACATCCCCCACTACAGAGGCTCCCAGTTCTCATTTGCATTTTTACCCTTCTGCACCCTGAGCCTTCCCTGAGTTCTCAAAGCGGCAAATACATTAAAGGTACTAAATCTTCCAATAGACCAAAGCTCAGGGACATCCACCAAAGAACACAAGATTACATGGGACCTTGCCCTCCCCCCCCAGATTATGAAGGTCTTCCTTCAACAAGGAGGATCTAGATCTGATTTAGAGCATGCCATAATAAACCGCCAACTGAAGAAACAATCTGCAGACCCATTGGAGCCATCTAATTATAGGCCTATTTCAAACCTCACCTTCAATTGATAAATCCTGGAAGGTGGGGGCACATAGCAACATCGTGATTACATTGAATCAGTTAACCTATAACACAAAAGACAATGAGGCTTCAGACCCAACAGGAGCACAGAAACTGCCATCTTGTGCAGTGGGGAACACCTTTTGTCCTGCCTAGATGAAGGGCAATCAGATGTTCTCCTCCTACTTGATCTAAAAGGAGCTTAACCTGCTCAATCGATTAGGAAATTGGGCTGTTAATAAACTACCAGTACACCAGTGATGCAATTAATTCCGCAGGAATATATGCCAATAAATCAGAATGGTTTTGTCACCTAAGGTTGCCCCTTATCACTACCGTTGTTTAGCATTTGCATCAGATCCCTATCGCAGACGATCTCCCAATAACAACTTCAATTCCAAATGTGTGTAGAAGACTCCCAAATCCATCTCTGACTAGAAGATCTCTCATTGCAAAGTATGAACATGACAACATCCCTGAGACACATCTTCCACTGGGTGAAGAACAGCTACCTCGATCCATATGGGTAAAAAAATTAAGTATTGATAACTGGCAAGATCACAACACATAACAACCCATTTGAATGGCCAAGGGAAAGCCCCTCCCTCCACCAAGTTCCCAATCAATCAATAAATGGAAAATTCAGCATCTGATTTGAAAAGGACTTTCCTTCAAATACCATATTGCAACAGTGGTCAGAAGTACTAACCAACAACTAATGATGATTACAAAGACTGCTCCTCAATTCCAAGGACATCGGATTGAATTTAGGAGGGGCCTGATCCTATCTAGACTCACCACTGGGACATAATCTATATAGGAGAACAATAAAAAAAGGTCTACAAAAACCTCAGAAGAAAGAATAATCTGAGTCGAAGGAAATCTTAATTCATTACATCAGCCCTGAAAACAGCTTCACTTTCATTAAAAGTTGCATAAATGACCATATTCAAACTTCTATGTAGGTCTTCGTATCCCAAGAAGAATCAATCCTGCAATACATGCAAAACCTAATTTCGGCCTACCTACAGAGTCAGGCCCTCAAATATAGCAATGCAAAATTCATGGGCCAATTATATTTTACCCCAGCATCCAATGGAGGACACCCAATCGGAACTGTAGGTGTATGTCTGTGGAAGTCAGTGCACCCAGATCTAAGACCTCTACGGCTCTGATGCCCTCCAAGAATAATGTGACAGCTATCTTATGTTATTTGATGGATGCTTTGATACCACTCCTCCCTTTTTCTCAGATGGCAGGGCCCTTTCAAGGTATGTATGTCTTTTCAACAGCATGTACAACAACCCTTTTTAAGAGCTATTGAAACATCCACTTGCAGTCCACCAGGTGACAGTGCACGAAACTTCTACCTGACAAAGACAGTTCTAGCACTATAATGAGGCAACATGTCCCAAGCCAGTGCTTTATAAAGAGAAAGAAAGAAAGAAAGAAAGAAGGAAAGAAGGAAAGAAAGAAAGAAAGAAAGAAAGAGAGAAAGAAAGAAAGAAAGAAAGAGAGAAAGAAAGAAAGAAAGAAAGAAAGAAAGAAAGAAAGAGAGAAAGAAAGAAAGAAAGAAAGAAAGAAAGAAAGAAAGAAAGAAAGAAAGAAAGAAAGAGAGAAAGAAAGAAAGAAAGAAAGAAAGAAGGAAAGAAGGAAAGAAAGAAAGAAAGAAAGAAAGAGAGAAAGAAAGAAAGAAAGAAAGAGAGAAAGAAAGAAAGAAAGAAAGAAAGAAAGAAAGAAAGAAAGAATTGAAAGAGGCTAAGAAAGAAAGAAAGAAAGGTAGAGAGAAGGAAAGAAAGAGTCATGTATGGTGCTTATTGATAACCATTAGGATGAATAACTAATCAAATTCTGGATAGCCACTGCTCTGATGTAGCAACAGTGGGACATAAATGTACTTTCCACCTGCTGTGATGTCACAGGGGAACTTGATTCACTCTGTGTTCCCCACCTCACCCACGTTTGTGGAGACTAAAGCAAGGCGACGGAATGGCGTTTGGCATTCTCAGCTACCTTTATCCACTTCCCTCTGGACTCCACAGACCCGAGAGAAGTGGGGGAATACAAAAGCACAGAGCCTTAGCCAACCACCACATTCCCTGCCAGTAAGTTTGTCTATAGATCCTCATTGACAAGAGACAAAAAGGAGAGTTTACTAGAGGCTCCCACTGAGGTGCTGTGCATGCAACTTGAGCTCTCTACTCTCAATGTGTGAGGTGGAAAGCTATGCTTTGGGTAGGGAAAGGGGTTGGGGCGAAAGCACAAGAAATGGTAGGGGAGGGTGTCAGATGGCCGGATCTTTTTTTCATTTCTGGACAGGGATGGTGTATCATTATGGTAGGTGGGTGGATGGCCGGAGGTTAAGTATTTTTTTCAGTTTGTACAGGATGAGATCACGGTCTATGAGGAAGGGGGAGTGATAGTGGGTGAGGTATGTTTTTAATATATTTGGGTGAGTGAGAGGGTCAGGTGGAGGGTTGAAGAGATGGTGATGTGGTTAAGTGGTAGGGCTCCAAGTTGTTTAATTTAATTAATAAAATTTAGAGGGTGGTGGGTAGCAGGAGGCCAGGTACTTTTGTTTTATTTTTGGGAGGAGATGCGTAGATGTTGAAATCAGAGAAGAGGATCTGGGTTCCATATATAACATAATAATAAAGATGGTTCTGCTTGGCAACACAAACAAATCGATCTTCACTCTCCCTGCCTACTTCATGTCACATAGAACCCCTCAGTGAAAAACATTCCTAATATTCAAGACCTTATGTGGGTGGTGCAGTAGTGGTTGTCAATCTGTTAAGTGGCCCATATTCTCCCACCTCTCTCAGGTCTCCACACCCCTGAGCGAGGTAGCGGAAAGCAAATGGAATCTCCTGCCACAAACCTCTTCTCCATTGAGTTGAGGTTCCGTGGAGACCCACCGATGGCATGGGATTGAAGTCTTTATTGGCATTCACTCTCGGAGAGCCACAGTCAGCAAAGTGCCAGCTCTCAGCTCACATTGAAAGCAGAATGTAGTTTTAAGGCTAAGAGACTGGTGGGTGAGGATGGTAAATGTTTCATAAGCATTATCTAAATGCTTATTAGTTATCACCATTTGGAAACTGTAATATACAGATGTTACAAAGATTTAACTCTCTTCAAGATTTCAGTTCTCAAACCAGTGCACACAATTTCTGAGGCTGTTTGCGTTCTGGCTTAATTGCATACAAGGTGATCAATGTATGCTGGAGTGAAATGAACGTTCGAGGGAGACCGCAGGAAAGAATAACAACAGCCTTCAGTACCTGGCCATCTGTGGTGCTAAAGACAATGATACATGAAATAGTACTTGCAGGTTTATACCCCTGGGACTAGGAGCAAGCAGACCCATAGAGTGTGAACTCAGTGTTGGCCTGAGGAGAAAGTACAATACCTATCTATTTTCTGGAAGGGTCTACTTTAGGAGTGTTTTTGTATTTCACTGTTTATGGCCAATAATCAGTGTTCAATAATGATGCTGGATTCAATTGTGAGCAGAGGCTTTATTTCAAAGATAGTCAAAGAATAAAGGTGTGTTTATTCTTTATGGCTATAATAGAACACCGAAATAGGAAGAGACTGATACTGAAAAATGTCAAGGGACTCTACACATGGAACATGTTGACATAGAACAGTGCAGGTGAAGGGAAGAGACATCATCTTCCTCCCACCAGAAAAGAAGTACTCTGTCCATCTTGATATCACATCTTTAATTCCCACCTCTTTCTTTAAAACAAACATTATGATTGACTGTGTCTACTCTTTCCACTGAACTATAATATAAAACCAAGGCACCGTCATTTCATAAAAGATCTCTATCACATGTGGAGACCCCAGAGTTCCATACTGTCTCCTGTCATCTTTAGCTTTACAAGAAGTCACTTGGTGCTTTTTTCACAGATAAAGCATCATGATTCACCAATATGTTGATGATACATAACCATTGAATGGCTCAAACACTTTATTTAGACCTGGATGTCCAGTGCCTACCTGAAGCTCATCCCAATCAATACTTTGGTCTTGATTTCCAATTATTTGGCGAGAACAACAAAGATACAGTACAAATCTGGCTCAATGACATGAACCTTGAAAACTACGAATTCCAACTTTCACTAAATACAAAATCTCTTGGAGTCACCCTGGATCCCAACGTCTCACTCAAAGAACACATTGCCAACAAATATAGCTGTCATGGTACCAGTTCTCTCTTTCTAAAGAAAGTTAAACCATTTCTTCAACAAAGCACATTCAGACTGCTGTTCACGCCTGTGTTCTCTCGAATCTGGATGGTGGTAATGCCCTACCACATTACCTCCCAGACTCCACACTGGCACCCCTAACGGGCACCCTAGACACTGCCGAACAACTCATCCACGGCCTGAAGAAATCTGTAAACATCACGCCCCACCTTGATGGAACGCCACTAGCTCCCTTTGCTAGCACCATCTTCAAAACCAGCTGTATAATTTACAAAGCCATCACAACCAACACCCTTGCTTATCTTGCTGACAAGCTCACCATCGCTGGTAGTTAACAGCACACTTGCAGCCAGGACACCATCAGACTACAGACTAAGTAGTGTAAAAAAGATTAAACAAGACAGCAGACTTTTTTCATTTATGCACTCAGGATCTGGAAAGCATCCCCATATCCACGAGGACCGACCCTACACTGCTCCAATTCAGAAAACAGTTGAAGGCTCACGTCTTTAAGGAACACTACATCACAATGCATTAAACCATGCACAAGTCAGCTTCCTCTCCAATTACTCGCTGACTTTAACTTTGACTTTCACCATGTAAGACGCTTTCCTGCCTTTTGGCTAGGTTCGCACTATAGAAATAACATATATATGCATACATACATCAGTGGCAGCTCATAAGGCGCAGTAGTGCTGAGGCAGATTCATACTCTTCAAAAAAAAAAAAAGAACACACATGCAACTTCACACCCATCCATTCACAAGCACGCAGACATACACCCATCATTCAAAAGCCCATACATTATTATTTAATAAATTTGTATGGCGCATCAGCTACCCTGAGGGTTTCCCGACGCCTTGGATCCGAGATTTGCCAGAAGAGATGGGTTATAAAAATGAAATTTTATTGGTTAAATAGCCATGTTTTAATGCCTTTCCGGTATTTGTGTAGTTTGGTTCAAGACGTAATTTCAACTGCAGTGAGTTCCATAAGACAGGGGCCAGGTATGCGAAGGAGCGGCCGCCCAGTCGTGCCCGTTTAAACCTGGGGACGACAAATTTTGCCTGATGCAGAGATCGAAGGTTTCGGGAAGGTGTGTATTTGAGCGCCAGCTTATATAAATAGGCACGTCCCCTGTGTTTATCCTGAACATGTAGCATAGTGCTTTAAATTTGGCTCTATTGCCTATATTGAGCCAGTGTAGCTTTTTTAGATGTTCAGCAACACTCATTCGCCCAGGGAGATGGAGAAGGAGCCTAGCTGCTGTATTTTGGACGATCTGGAGTCGATGTACGATCTCTTTATTGGCTCCTAGATATAGGATGTTCCTATAATCAAGTCTTGAGCCGATCAAGGCCTGTATTACTGTTCCCCGTGCCCCTTCTGGGAGTTGCCACAAGATTTTTCTCAGCCATTTAACCCCTTCCATGCTCATGACGGAACGGTTCCGTCATGAGCGTCGGTTGGCTTGTGCTCATGACGGAACCGTTCCATCATGAGTCCATAGGTTCTTTAGAACCTTCAGCACCGCAGCGGAATTCGCGCAGCGCTGAAGGGGTTAAGAATGGCAAAGCAGGCTGAGGCTGTTTTGGCTGTTTGCGCACGCATGGACAGTTTGTCGTCGATTATCACTCCTAGGTTGCGTGCGGATGGGACCGAAACCGGGGTAGGGCCCATTTCCTTGGGCCCTACCCTGGTTGTGTGCATAGTTTACACATGCACACAACCATTCACAAATCACAGGAACATACACATATGCATACATTTATATATACACAGTACATCCAACATTCAACAAGGACTTACCGGCCACTGTAGCCACATTGGGTGCCAGGAGGGAGAAACAGAATGGCCTCAGTGGTTTCTGGAGGCTCCAGGGAAGAAAGGGACTACCAGAATTCCTATCACCTCCTCCCACTGGCTCACCTTGTCATGGGTCAGCCAGTGAGGGAAGAATCTTCCCTACCTCCTCATAGAGTGGGATCGGGTCAGTGAGAGTGCTGGCCCCTCCCAACTCTGTTATAAGGCATCATGATGGACAGTCAGCCCTGGGCACTTCAGAGCTTAAACCTGAAGCAGGCACGTCTGAGTCTATCAATGATGCTTTCGCTTGTGATGAGAGGGAGGCTCTCAAAAGACTTTGCCGACCGATGAGGTGACTTCCTCAGGGCTGCACAATCTTCAGCCCAGCGAAGCTTGACTCAAGTTGCCAGGCACAGTAAACAAAAATGAGGATCAAAGCATTATTGCGTGCACCAGTCCTGACATCCCAAAAATTAGTATGCGGCAAAGAGAAGGTGCAAGGGAGCTTGCAAGGAGGCTTAGGACACAATCCCCTATGTCCTAAAAGAGAGACAAAAGGTCAATTCCCTTTATTACTCCAAACTAGTATGCACAAACTAGCCACACACTCTTCGAAGGTTCAAATATAGACTTTCACATTTCATTTATCTATATCAATGTAACAAGACAAACTACCATGCTCTATATTCAGAGCTGGATGGATCAGAACCATCTGAAACTCAACCCGGGTAAGACTGAAATAATCCTACCTGGGAAAAGTGCACTTGTCTAGGGACCCCATTATTGGCCGGCTGGACTGGGCCCCCCCCTCTCCTTCTCCGTCAGTAAAAAGTCTAGGCGTTATTATTAACGCCAACCTCTCTCTTAGAGGGCAAGTGGGCGCAGTGGTCTCCTCCTGTCTATTTCAGCTACGGAGGATTAGAAAAATTGTGCATTTGCTTACTCACTCTGCTTTAATACAGGTTGTGATTGCTCTGGTTCTGTCACCTCTGGATTTCTCAAACTCCGTTTATGTGGGCCTTCCTTTGGGCCTACTTAAGCGGCTCCAACTGGTTCAAAATCAAGCCGCCAAGCTGACCATAAACAACCTAGATGGTCATCTGCCAGACCAATATAGGATAAGCTCCATTGGCTCCCTCTGGCCCAACGTATCGCCTTCAAGACAGGGTGTATCTTTAAAGCTTTGCACGGCAATAGCCCAAAATTCATTAGCTGCAGAATAGTCAGGCACACACCCTCTCGTAACCTTCGCTCAGCACACCTTCAGCTCCTGTCCGTCCCTACTTTCAAGCTTAAGCGCCAGGGGGGTTGCAGGTTTTCTCATCTCGCTCCATCATTCTGGAACTCTCTGCCATTGCCAATCCGGATGAGTAATAACCTCCTGAAATTTAGAAGAATGCACAAAACTTGGCTATACGAGCAAGCACTCGGTGACTTCTCTCAGTGTGATTCCTGCCTATTCAGCGCCATGAAACCTCTGGGTGGCCGTGCGCTCTATAAGTTCCTATTAAGATAAGATAAGATAAGATAAGAAGACAATCCAGAATGCACCATTGCTTTCCCAAATTTAAAGAAGTCACTGAAAGCTTTTGAAGTTTATGATTTATTCTTTATTCATGTTCTTGAAATTGAAACAGCCAACGTGTTTCGTCCTCTATCGGACTTCTTCAGGGCTCAAATGGTATGTTGTCTTGGTTCATGAAACTGTTCTTAATAGTTTGAACCCAATAGGTTTGAGAATTATATGATAAAAACGGCTGTATATTATCAGCTTTTTTTGCTCGGAGGCCAAGGAAAGTATATCAGCGAAAAAGGTAGCGCCTCGTTTCTCATGCGGTCATCTGGTTTAAATGGCTAGTCCGATAGAATGTGAAAGTCTATATTTGAACCTTCGAAGAGTGCAGGGCTAGTTTGTGTATACTCAAGTTGCCAGCCGCTTGTACATTTTGCGCATGTAAGGTAGCTGGCTACCTGACCCTGCTATCGTGAGTGTCTGTCAGGCTAATCTTTGCGCATCCTGACAGAAACTTATCATGCTTTGAAAAAGGCATAGAGGGTGGGACCCCTCTGCCCATAATGACAGGCTATCACTGACATACATTCACCAGGACCAGCTTTTTCCCATGCGTTATGAATCACTTAAGTGTTTGTGTAGATCATGGCTGTTTCTCATTATGATTTTAGTAGTTGACAGACAAACATGAGGATAAAGTAGGGCAATGTTAGCTTAAAGGACTTACTAAATGTATCAAACATACCATTGTCTGCTATAGGTGATGGGCAATAGTATGAATTCAGCTGAAAATATTATTGTAAACAAAACTCTAAAATCGTGGGCTGAAAAGAAGATGAATTTTTAGGACTTTCAGAAATCTTATATGTAATAATTATATTTTAAAATGGCTACACTAAAAGTTCGAGTATTTTTCTGTAGGTGTGAATTAAAATAGGAGATAATATATTTGGTTATTCATTCATATAGCTACACTATGCAAGAGAGATAGGGAACGAAATAAACAATACTGTAAATACTGAAATTATGTGGTCAGAAAAAGAACAATAACAGACAAGATTTACAGAGAGATTTCCCCTACGCTTTGTAGTGGGAAACTAATTAACGAAACCCCACAAACACTAATAAGATGCAAAAGGAAGAATTTTAGGGCTCGAAGCTCCGCCTTGAAGCAGTTGGTAACTAAAGTGAATGTGTATAATCTAGTCAGGAGGAAACTAGATATTTGCCTTTATAGCAGAGGAAATAAAAGGAAAGCAATACCTAAAACTATTGAATTATGGGATGAGATTTACCACTCTTAACCTATGATTTAAAAGATGAACTACCATGTTGGTGACTTAAGAAGCAATAATCCACCTAGGTCCAGTTTTCAGGGATGCACACCAGGGCCCGTATTATCAATAGGGTGCACTTTCACAGTTTGCTCAAAATGCACCTTTAAACAGGTGATCTGGGTGCAAACAGGGAATGTGCATGCTATTATTATGAATGTGCTTTTCTCAAGGCAGCAGCCAACGTGTGCTTCCCTTATGGCAGCACATTCAGTTAAATACGGAGGGGCTGCTTCAAAGCTGCGTCCCCTGTGGACCCTTGTTCCTCAAATATTTTGCAGTTGGCATCTGATTGCATTGCTAAAGCTTTACTGGATGTACTCCATCATGCCATTGCTTCAGGGATTTTTCATCAACCTTGGAATGAAGCAACTGTAACTCTTTTAAAAAAAAATGGCAACAATGACCATGAACAACTTTCGTCCTATCTCACTTCTGCCCACTCCTGCCAAAATCTTGGAGCAATACCTTAATCAGTGTTAGAGTTGACTTTTTCACAAGGTTTATCCCCAGACTTTTTGCTTTTTGGCCTCCTGTTTTGGAACATGTTTTTGTTGGTTTTACAACTCAGGGCACTTTGCCACTGGGGATCATTGCTAAAGTGCATGTGTTCTCCCTGTAAATTGTGTTTATGGATTTGAGATTCCATGATTGGCATATTTAATTTACTGGTAAGACCCTGGTACAGTGCACTGTGTGTGCCCAGGGCCTGTAAATCAAATGCTGCTAGTGGGCCTGCAGCACTGCTTGTGCCACCTACATGGGCTGCCTATAAATGTAACTCAGACCTGCCACTGCTGTGTCTGTGCACATTTTGGTGACTTGGCAAGTGCACACACTTGCCAGTCCCTAACCTTCCATGTTCTTACATGTGAGTCACCCCTAAGGTAGGCCCAGGTACCACTGTGCGCAGGGTACAGTGCATGTTAAAGGTAGGACACACCCTGATGTGTGTGGTATGTCCTAATATTGAAATACTGCCAAATTTGTTTTTCACTGTTGAAAGGCTATCTGTCCCATAGGAGAGAATTGGGAATTTACTTCGAACATATTATAAGTATAACTGTCCATGGGAACAAGATAGAAAAAATTAGTTTAGTAAGCCTGAACTCAGAATCTAACTATGCATCTTTTCGTAAGGATGATTTTTACCTTCTGGGTTTGAAAATACCACTTTTAGAAAGTAGGTTTTTTCTTGCTTAGCCATCTGCTATGTTTGTGTATTGACTATCTGGCTTTGGAGTGGACGGGGACGGGATGTGCATTCTGTTCAGACAGCCACTTGGGAGGGAGAATTGTGTCATGCCTTTCCAGGTTCAGTCAGGGCTAGGCTGAATAGACCTGGGCTGCATTCAGAGTAGAAGGAGGATATGTTTTTTCACACCTGAATGGGCCTGGTTTGCCTTGGACAATGCTGTCACCACCTCCTACTGGGCAGCTGCACCAAAGAGGACAGAACTGGTCTTGGCAGAGCAAAGAGCTCATCTGCCACCAGAGAACAATGGATTTTGTACTATAAAAAGTGGGGCCAAGACCCCTAAAATTTTTATCATTTTTGGACTTCAAGAGGAACCTCTGCCAAGGAGCAGAGCTGGAAGAAGCTGGAGGAGGTGTACTGCTTCTTTGTTGTGTGCTGTCTGGGGTTTGCCTGCAGTAGCTGTTCCTTCTAAGGAGAGAAAATGTGTGTGTATCCTGCTTGACAAAGTATCTCCTAAGGCATGAGGTAGAGCTTGCTCCCTGTTCAAGAAGTCTCAAGAACAGCAAAGACTTCACTATCATTCTGGGCACCATCTCTGGAACCACTGGTTTCAGTTGCCGCAGAAAAAAAGAGCAGCCAACTCTGTCACCGAGTACATCGCTGGTTCCATGTCCTGAAGGCACCGCAGAAGGCACTTCCACACTTTCGCACAGCATCTTTTGTCTCAGCGATGCTGCTGGGCAACTGTCACCCAGCCATTGCTTGCACAGCGTCCTGTGGGCACCGCACTCCACACTGCCTTGCTTCACTCTGCACGGACGTCGCCACGACCGGCTCTGTCACCGACACCATGACCTACCAGCAGTGCATCGAGCACTGACTCACTCCGCATCATAGCCTTGGTCTCACCTACACCGTTGGATGACTGTCGCCGAGCCTGATGCCTGCACCGCACCACGAGGGCACAGCAAAACCCGCTTCACTTCACAACCCAACTGCAGTAGTTTGCCCTGAGTAACTCATACCAACGGGATCGGCTGCAATGTGAAAAATGGTACTGTCTGTATCGTGGTAGCCTACCGACTCCTTGCCTTTCCTAGGCTGACGATGCTCAGATTATCATATCCATCATGAACAACTTGTCATCAAATGTCAACAAGTTTAATTCTTAAATCACCAAGATTATGATCATTTGGATGAAAAAAGTTTTTCTTAAACTGAATATGGAAAAAACTGAGGTGCTTGTATATGGTGGAAAAGAATCCATTTGGTATTGCAGTTGGTGGCCGGAAGAATGTGGCTCTCTACCCACTCCTGTCAAAGGGCTAAAAATCATGGTGTGGTCTTTGATACCTTCTTGAATTTTGAGTTACAGGTCAATCGTACCACGAGTACATGCTTCTACATAATTAAGATTCTCAGGAAAATCTTTGGATTTATTCCTGTTTATTCCTATTGAACTATATCATTTAGTGGTCATTGCTTTAGTCTCCTCCAGACTCAATTATTGCAATGAAAAAGTTGCAAGTGGTGCAAAATGTGGCTGCGCCCCTTATTCTTAGCACTCCAAATGAGTATCTGTTATAGATGGTATTGAAGTGCTGCATTGGCTCCCTGTTAGGAAGTGCATCGTCTTCAGGGATATTTGCCTCCTGTTCCAGGCCCTCCATCACAAAGGGTCTCAACATCTCTCCAACCTCTTCAACTGGTACATTCTAGGCAGGTCACTCGGATCCTCCTCAATTTAGGAAAGTCACCATTCACAGATTTTGGCAGGTTAGATAGGGCGGTTGGTTGGTCTATTTCTGGGGCTGGCACATTGTTAGACTTGACTCCTTTGCTCTTAAGTAATCTTTAAAGCCTGGCATTTGTAATCTTGGGCTCTCTGACTGTCTGTGCCAAATTAGCTTTGTTTTCTGGCTTAGCGCTTAGATACCCTAGGGTTTAAGTTCACTTTTCATTTTCATTTCATTTAATGTCTTACAGAGTGCAGGCAGAAACACATCTGCTCTTTGAAGTGAGGAAGCAATCCTCCTGTAGTTGGGTACAGAGTGTGACTGCACCTGGCTGCAGGGGGATTTCTGTAGGCGTTCCATGGGATGACTTTTCCACCTCCAAAGGACAGCCTTCAGGAGGCGCACACACAGTACACTAATGTTTTGTGGCTCATTGTGAGTGTTCCTACAATGGGCATGTTTTCATCTGCGCCAACATCTATTTTAATGCGCAGGCACAGAGGCAAAAAGGTTCCCTCATTTGCATGGGGCATGTGAAACTCCCTCTCGTGATAGTGCTAGTGCTACATGTGCACTAGCGCTATCATTATTACAGAAGGGGCCCCACAAGCTTCTGCAGCTCCTTCTGTATTACCACTGTACCCTGGGTCACAATGTATAATACAGCTCCAGCTTGATCTCTAGTTCATTAGTACAAAAAACATTGTTCACAAGGAACTCATTTATCTAGGTCAGTCCAGGATCTGCAACTGAAGTAGTTGCTCAGAGTAAATCATAGCTAGAAGTTATTGTATACAATCATGACTCCCTTTCGAGCCCAAGTGATATTTGCATTAATATTGTCTACATACAAATTAATTGAAAAGCCTGTACACTTTTTTTATATCATGACTACCTGACTTCAGCCGAAGTAGGTAATTTTATTATGCAATTTCAGTCTGTAACACAGACGTATTCCTTATGCATAAGTCAACAAAATATTTACATATTATTACACATTCAAAATATCTTGTGAGCCCCAGAGAAGTGACTATAACCTATTTAGTGAGTATTTTGTGGCAAAGTGTACAAAACAAGAGGAACAGGTTATTGGTGAAGTACAAAAGGATGAGCTCAGTACTGTAATAATAAATTAGGTTTAGGCTCTCTCTTTTGTCTGTAGTCGATGGCGTTTCGACCCTCTTCAGATATGGGGACTCTTCAGGACCAGGTTTCTGGGGACTGTAAAGGAGGAAAGGCGTGTATAAGTAGATGTAAGGGAATACAGATAGTCATGAAGGGCTGTTCAGGAGCTTCTAATTAATTTCCTCAATGGCATAATGGATGTAAGGTGCAGGAACAGTGTAAATGCAGACCTGTATCCAGAGAACACTCGTTTAATAGTGCCCATAATTTTAGTGTATGCATATCACAGGGTGCCATAATAAGGTACTCACGTGTGGTGTGGACCAGTGTACTAAGAGTACATTCGGTGTGGTACCTACCGCGGGGGCTCAAGGCGTCTCTGCGCTGATGTTTTAAAAGCATCAAGGTTGTAGTTTAAGAGTGGAACCCACTGGCAGGCTCCATCTTTGTCAATTGATGATACTCACACCTGCGCGGGTAAAAAGGGATTTTAGCTCAGGGCTAAGTACTGTTTATGGAGACTGAAGGATGTAAGCAGAGGGAGGCACTTACTTAGTTGTACGTTGCTCTGGTCTGTAACAATGGGATCAGTTTAAGGGTAGTATGAAGACAATATTGATGCAAATATCATTTGTACTCGATAGGGAGTCATGATTGTATACAATAACTTCTAGCTATGATTTACTCTGAGCAAATACTTTAGTTGCAGATCCTAGGCTGACCTAGATAAATGAGTTCCTTGTGAACAATGTTTTTTGTATTAACGTACGTACCCAGCTCACAAGGACGTATGGGTTGCTCTTGTTTTCTTAAATAATATGTTCTCCAGTTCACACATGCATGGTGAGAACCTTCTCATAGAAAATTGAGTATTTTGCTATTTGCTGCCAGTGCAGAACTGGTGAGACTAAAACTGTGTGAAATTTACAGCAAACAAAGCATTGAATTACTTGTTAATGTAACTGCTAGAGCATACTGACCACAGGCCCATGGCTGTTACTACACACATGAGTCAAAATAGTATATATGGCACTGCTTTGTTTGGAGTGTGCGGTATAGATTTTGTGAAATCCCCAAGCATTTCATTTTGGGAGCAATGTAACAGAACACATTTATTTTCCTCAATTAAAAAGTTCTGATCTACAGAATGTTCAGAATTATACTAGGTGGGGAAATTGCAAGACAGGTGGCTAGGAGTATTGTGGTCATAAATTGCTGATGCTTGAAGGGAAACAATTCTTTGTCCACAATTTGCTGTCTGTCAAGATGTAATTCAGGAGTGAATATGTTCTGTCCATTTTGCTGATGTATAAATACCATTTGTGCTTGGGACATTACCAGGGGCAGAGCCATGATCAGACCAGATGCTTCTCTGAATTTGATTTCCCTAAAGGATACTGTTGTTAATTAGCACTTATATACATCAGTTAGCAGTTTTTATTTTTAAGCAGAATTGCAAATCATTACTTGCTTTAAAGTAAATTATTCAATGCAGTGGAAGGCAAGTCCACCCATTCCCATCTAGAGGATTGATTTTCCTTTAAAAGGACTATGGACCTGGGCGCATGCCTTTTTAGATATGAACTTGAAGGTATATAGCTTGATTTGCTTTTTACAGCTTGCAAAATTCACTATGGTAGCAATGGTGATAATTAATTCATGTATACTGAGAACTCATTTAAACCTAAATACATTAGGTTTACAAGCACTGGCAAAGCCAATAGCTCTGGCTTGGGAAGACACAGTGTTTTTTTTCTGCACGAATATGGCAATTAAAATTAAAGATGACAAGTTAACAAAATACCAATGCTGCATCTAAAGCTTGTGCGCATACATTTGGAAGAAATGTAAACAATGAAGCAACAAAACAGTAGCTTAAAAAAAAGGAAAGGAGAGATTGAGCCACCAGCCATGGCACTGAGGTGCACTGCTTTTAAGTCGGATGTGTACATGTAATCGGAAAATATGCTATCACTCATAGTGCAGGAGAGCAAATGGCTGAAGAGGGCTGCCACATTGCTCCATGCTGCATGCTGCATGCTACGATGGGCAGCATGAAAATGTGACCGAAATTTGAAAAGACAAGTTATACAATGTTAGAAATTGAGGTTTCTGGTTAGCAGAGTATACACCCTGTCTAAGCAGGAGCCACAATTCTAATCAGAGTAAGCCAGATACACAACCTAAACTAACCTGGACTCTCCCTTTGGTAGCGTGGCACAGAGCAGTCAGGCTTAACTTGAGAGGCAATGTGTAAAGCATTTGTGCACACTTTGATTACAGTAACATAGTGAAAACACCATCAAAAAACTCAACACTAAGTTAGACAAATAGAGTATATTTTACTTAACAAAATTAGATAACAATAACAGAAATCTAATCAGTGTTTCTCAAGCTATGCATTTAAGCACATGGGTAAAACAACTCTTCAATGTCACTATTGAGTCAAACTTTATTGGTGGAGGAAAATTACAAAATATCTCAGGGGATCTCCAGAGAGGCTTTCTCACAATATATTGATAAGAAAATGCCCCCAAAAGTCGCTAGTGACAAATGTTATGGCAGGTCGCTTAGACCAGTATTATCACACAGTTCCAGCTGCCCATGAGGGAGTGTAGGTCGGCTACAGGCACCCCACAGCTCCCGCTGAGAACAATAGCTGACTGGAGGGGCCGTCGACAATAAAAGCACAATGTGTCGGTGCCGATGCACGTAGACGGGCTGATGTGGGGGTAGACAATCCTCGCAGGTGTGACCTGTGTCATCGAATCCTTCTAGAGGGGTCACTGATGTTGAAAGCACAGCGTTGGTTCTGTTTACGTAGGTGGGCTGATGCGTTGTTCACATCGCCAGCGAACTCTGTTTAGCCCAGGCAAAACATCGCATTTGAGCCATGCTGTGAGGTCTTTCTGTGGTGCTCCGGCATCATCAGAAATTAATGCGGCAATTTTGATTGGCATACAGCCACGAAGCGCTGGTCTTTAGCAAACCCAGCTGTAGGTCAGACGCGCTGATCCTTGTAACACTCAGCTGCAGGTCAGGCATGCAATGCTGATCCTGCTTGACTCACGGATGGCAGAGTCCAGCAACAGCATAAGGAGGGAAACAAACTCTTTGATGATCCTGAGACTTCCTAACTAGGGGGCAAGCCAGCACGCCCTGGGAGCGACTTAGGTTTTAGAAGTTGTAGAAAGTAGATCCAGTCCTTCTCACTTCCATGGAAGAGGCAACAGGCAGCATGCCAACACAGCAAAACAAGTAGTAAAGTGTCTGTCCCTCCTATAGTACAGCAGTTAGCTGGCAGCAGGCCAACACAGCACCACAATACAGCAAAGCAGGTATTAAAGTGGCAGTCCCTGCTGCAGTGCAGCTCCTCTTCCTGGCAGAATCTCCTCAGGTCCCAAATGTGAACTGAGTATATAGTGGCAGAGGTCCAGTATTTATACCCATTTTAGCCTCTGAAGTAGGGAGACTTCAAAAGGGGCATTTGAACCTAACAAGGTCCCTGCCTTTCCTTCCCTGGCTCCAGACACACTAAAGAGGGGATTTGTACCTTTTTGTTGTGGGGAGAGGCACAGCCCTTTTCAGATGCAAGTGTCAGCTCCGCCATCTCAATCCAGATCAGGAAGTCCCATGCGCCTAGTGATGGGCAATCAGGATGTGAGTGGCATACCTCACCTCCCTTTGTGTGTGACTGTTTAGGGGGAATGCACAAAGCTCAGTTGTCACCCAACCCAGACGTATAATTAGAGACAGGCAAAGGCACCGAATGTTTGTAGTAAGAAAATGCCAACTTTCTAAAAAGTGGCATTTTCAGACTGACACCTTAATATACAACTTCACCATAATTTGGGATTTAAAATTGTGAGTCTATAGACACCAAACTTAAAATGTCTATCTTTTCCCAATTAAAAGATGTTTAAAGGCAATCCGAATGTTAACCTATGGAAAAGATAGTCCTTGCACTGGTGAAAACGAGTTAGATAGTTTTTCACCACCAGGACATGTAAAACACAGCAGCACATATCCTGCCTTTTAAATAAACTGACTAAGGCCTACCTTAGGTGTGGCCTATATGCAACCAAAGGAAAGGTTTGGGCCTGCCAAGTAGGTTAACTTTCCAGATCGAAAAAGCAGATTAAAACTGCACACACAGTCTCTCCTGTGGCAGGCATGAGACATGTTTAAAGGGATACTGAAGTGGTTGGCACAATCAGTGCTGTAGGCCCACTAGTAGCATTTGATTTACAGTCCCTATGCTCATACAGTGCACTTTACCAGGGACTTAGAAGTATATTAAATTAGGCCGTTGTGGTTAAACCAAGGTTACCATGTTTAACGTAGTAAGCATATGCACTATAGCACTGGATAGCAGTGGTTAAGTGCCCAGAGTCCTAGAGTCAACAAAAACTAATTCAGCAAATAGGGACAGGAAGGCAAAAAGGTTTGGAGGGGACCTTGCCGAAAGGGGCATTTCCAACACAAACACATATATATGTATCCATCAAGAAGTTGTCCACAAAGACACACTCTGAGTGAAGGTAACATTTGTATTAATAGCTGCTCAAAACAACTCCAGTGAGTAGCATTAAAACCATTTCTTTAGCCAGGTGCGTTTCAGACCTCTCTGGTCCTTGGTCGCAGGCTGCAGATGTGGCCAATCATCAAAACTAATGCTGAACACTAATTTGATTATTGCAATACCAGTGTTGCCCTCTGGTGTGCCTCTCCAGTGAAACAACGCATGCTGGGATTAGAAGTTCAGCCTAGTCCACAGTTAACCCTTCAGTGGGTTGACAATCCCAAAAATGTTTCAAATGATTGTCTCTGACCCTTCAATGGGCTGTTCAATGTTATCTATCAGAGTTATTCTAATTAAACATTTCTCTACCGCACCTGCCGTGTACCTCATAACTCATACCAAGCCAAGGACCCACTTCCAATACTGTGGTGGTGCAGTCTTAACGACCGGACTGACATAATTCATCCATCAAGCAGTTGTCCATAAACAAAAACGCACTCCTATGCAGGTTACCCGTTTAATATTAGCAGCTCAAAACAGCTCCGGTGAGTAACATTGGAACCATTTCTGTAGTCAGACATGTTTTGTACCTTTCCGGTCATTGTTCACAGGCTGCATGTGTGGCCAATCATCAAAAATATTGCCAAACTCTAATTTGATTGCTAAAATACCAGTGCTGCCATCTGGTGGGCCTCTCCAGTGAGACAATGCATGCTGAGATTAGAAGTTCTGCCTAGGTATTTTGCCAATCAAATTAGAGTTCAGAAATAGTTTTGATTAGTTCAACCATTAACGGCATGTGGATGGGTGCCCAACTTTCCTTGGGCGGCTTATGCCAAAGAAACCGACTCCACATTGTGTTTTGTGTGTCATTTTCTCAGTCCCCCATGTTGTCCCACCTGATTGTGGTGACCCCACATTTTTTTTTCTATTTTGTGCCCAAGGGGTGGACCTCTCCCCCACACAAGGCTCTCTTGTATCGTTAGCCTGCCCTGTATGCAATATAGCCTTATAGCAGGCCATAGCGGGATATACCGGCTATTAAAGGCCCGCTGCAGCGTTAAAGGCTAAAGGCCTGAGCCGAAGGCGAGGGACTTTAACAAGGCAGCTGGACTTTAATAGCCGGTATAGCCCTTCTACGAAGGGTTATAAGGTTATTAGAGCATTCTGCACTGGAGGGCAGAATGTTCTAACAAATAAAACAAAGCGTTCAGGGCGCGCAAGTGGATAGAAATCCCCTCAGGCTCCCTGAAGCCTTTGTTCACAGCCAGAGCTGTGAACAAAGAAACATTGGAAAGTTGGAGCTCCAGGCTTATACCAGCCATTATAAGCCCAGAGCACTCCATTGTTTTCAATGGAGCTTTCAACGTTCCAATGTTCTAATATAGCCATATAGCCCG
The DNA here is from genome assembly GCF_964263255.1 of Lissotriton vulgaris. Classification (NCBI taxonomy): domain Eukaryota; kingdom Metazoa; phylum Chordata; class Amphibia; order Caudata; family Salamandridae; genus Lissotriton; species Lissotriton vulgaris. Next base: position 422,521,373 of record NC_141687.1, read on the forward strand.
CCATAGCAGGCTATACCGGCTGTTAAAGGCCCTCTGCAGCGCTGAAGATTCTTTAACAAAGCAGAGGGACTTTAAAAGCCGGTATAGCCCTGCTACGAAGGGCTATAAGGCTATAAGGACATTCTGCCAGTAGAGGGCAGAATGTTCTAATAAATAAAACAAAGCCTTACGGAAGCACAAGGGGACTGAAATCCCCTCATGCTCCCTGAATATTTTGTTCACAGCCAGAGCTGTGAATAAAGAAACATTGGAATGTTGGAGCTCCGGGCTTATACCAGCCATTATAGGACAGGAGCACTCCATTGTTTTCAATGGAGCTACCAACATTCCAATGTTCTAATATTTTTTAAAACACTTTCAGAACACAGGGACCAAGTCCCTGAGTCCTTTAACGGCAGCTACAACATTTCTGTTCATGTTGTAGTCGGTCAATCAGAGCACTCACTCCAAAAAGCCCCCTCAGCCATTCAGGAATCAGTTTTTTTTTTAAATTGAAGGCCAACTTTTAATATACTTATATATTTTGAACCTTAATGACTCTAAAACTACTGAACATAATTAGATCAAATAAAAAAAATATATAATTTCTGGGTAAAAATCTCGCTTTCTGACAAATCTAGTGTAATTACGTTCAGCCGTTTTATCTGTGGTGCTGTCTAACATTCTCCATGTATATTGCATGGGGAATTTGAGCTTTGTGTTCCCCCTCTTTGTCTTAACCTTTGCTTATTCAATCACCCCAAAACTTTCCAGTATGGAACAGAGGTGTATGATCTTTTTATTTGAAATATTTTGAGAAGATTTGTCAGATGCATCAAAGTTATAAAGTTACTACTAAAACTAACTACACTCTTCTTATGAAAAGTCTGACCTAACTATCACTCACCACTGTGCAATATATAAGTTTAGGCATATATATTTATATAAATGTAAATAAATACCATAAATAAATACAATTGTCTCTATATGTATATATTTGCATTTAGAGAAAGTGAGAAACATTTTTATTTATGGGTTACTATATGAGCCTAGCGCGACAAATTAGTTTGTAGACCAGACCTAATAAATATCTTATTTTGGTAGCTAAATAAATGTGTGTGGGACTGTCCCCTTTTATCTAACAACTGAAGCTAAAACACTTGATTTGTTCATGGAAGTAGAGATTTAAACGAAGCAATGATAAATAGAATACATTAAGTCCAATGTGGCTACAGGTCACTCCTTGACTTACCGAGATCAGTGAACTGATTGGAGTCAGAAGATTGTGTTCCTGTTGTTCTTTGTATGATATGTGGTCGACTTGTGCTTTTCTGTGAAAAAAACAACAAACACAAACAACAAATTACTCAGCAGCCAGCTAAAATACCGCCAGGTGTCTATGGTTATTGTATTCAGATAGAATCTTATGGCATTGCAATGGTTTCATATCCACTACAGGGCGCAAAACAAGTGGTACTGCCCGAACAAAACATCACTGAGGACAAGGGGCCAGATGTAGGTAGCCCTTTACCGGTCGGAAACGGCTGAAAATACCGATTTTCGGCCGTTTCCGACCGGTAAAGAGCGGGCTAAAAAAACGTACATTTTCGGTAATTTTACCGAATCAGTAATTTTACCGAATCGGTAAAATTACAGAATCGGTAAATTTACCGTTTCTGTACATTTTACCGATTCGGTAAATTTACCATTCGGTAAAAATACCGAAAATGTATTTTGTGATGTAGGTAGCAATTCTAACAGTGCTACAGGGCCTTTAGAATTCGGTATTTACCATGCAATACAATTGCATGGTAAATTATGAATTCTTGTGTACATGCACATCTGTGCATGTACACCTGTGCCATGTGGCACACAGACATGCCCTAAGGGCATGTCTGTGTGCCACATGGCGCAAAAGCCAGTTACAGGGGTGCAACAGGGTGTCAAAGTGACACCCTGTCCCCCTTAGCAATTCGGTATTTTTACCGATTCGGTAAATACCGAATCTGTATTTGCTATTGAATCCTATGGGCTTCAAGGCCCATAGGATTCAATAGCAAATACCGAATCGGTAAATACCGAATCTTACCGATTCGGTAAAAAATACCAAATTTTTAGCTACATCTCATTTACAGATTCATAAATACCGAATCGGTAAAATTCGGTATTTATGAATCGGTAAATGAGATTTACCTACATCTGGCCCCAAGTTGCTCTGCACAACGGTTTGAGGACACTGTTCCCTGCAAGGAAGATGATTGGTGATATCAATGAAACCAGTAGCATCGGCTACCATTTTAAGTATTCTGACAAGCGTGAGGGTACCAGCCCCATTTTTATTTTGGGAGAGAGAGTACCTGCACTTCTCAAGAGGGATCAAATGCTTTTTATTGGCGAGTACAGCACTTCTCAGAGACAAGCAGGTACTCTGATACAGGGTAACTGCACTTCTATTTTTCCATTTCACGCACTGGTTAATGGAACAAGTGCTTGAAATGCATACTGTCAAGCCTAGAGCGCCCCGTAATCAAATGCATTAGCCCACGCAGAAAGGACTCTGGGTTTGACATGATGATCAAACATTGCATTCGCATTCAGAGGATGAAAGACTTTGGGCCGTCTAAATAACACAGCAATATGATTTTGAAATAGAGGGGGCCTCGCGCTGTCAGAACGTCACTTTTTGTGACGCTCCGTGGTGCAGGAGTCTGGTCCATATTTATGAAGCAGCATTACGCCACTTTATTTGGCTTAATGCTGCCTCGTAAATATTGATCCCTTTAACGCTGTTTTGTGCGTTAAAGGAACATGTAATGGGTGTTGCTGAGGGTGTTCCCAGCAACATCCATGACATTTTGACACTGCCCCAGATTTACGAGAAATCGTAAATCTGAGGCACTACGCCAAAAACCTATGCCTCCACAGGGAAGGCGTAAGGGAGGCACAATCTTTATTTCTCCTCTTTTTTCGCTGCATTCTGCAGCACACATAGAAAAGGAAAAAAGCCTCTTGTGATTGTTTTTTGTGCAGGAATATTTCCCTTCCTGCACAAAAACAATAATTCCCTCAAAGAAGGCACCTTTGCACCATGCAGCTTATTGTGTGCCAGCTCGGGGGAGAAGGACAGGAATGTACGGTATCTCCTAGATATGGCACATTCCTTCTCTTTTCTTTTGCCATAGGGCAGCACAGCAGCAAGTCCTGCTGCGCTGCCCTACGGTGAAAGCACATAAATGAGGCCCAGAAAGTTTAACCAATGTGTCAAGTTGGGACAGTCATTGTCAGGGCGTAGAAGTTTAAGGGCGGTGCTAGCTTACTGCAAGGGAGGGGTTTCTCCTACCAGTGCTTAATTTGTAAATAAATCAAACAAATACGTGCCAGGGCTCTAGTCAGTAGGCCAAACAGCTCGCACCACACATTGTCCCTACTATGTTGCCAATTATAGTAACAACACAACTACTAACCATCACACTCCTACAAGTGTGTCAATTTGGACTATTTCAGGCCCCCAAAGCTAAAAGATTGGCTTGGGCGGTCATTTTAAATGTATATTTCTTAATAATTCACTTTTGTTGTGGTCATCTCTAAATGAGCGTGTCACCGCCACCTTGTGGCAGACTTTCACAAGAGCTGGTGTTGACAATTAAGTGCTGTGCAGAGCACCTGAAACCACTGGCTCAAATTAAACACTGCTCCTTTCTGAGAAGCAATACAGATGTTCTAAATACAAAATCTCAAAAGATACACAAGCCATGAAAAAATGTATTTAAAAAATGAAACATGACATGAGAATGTTTGTTCTCATTTTCCAGCACCTGTCAAAACAAAAATCAACCACCGAAAATTATAATTGTACAAAACACAGTCCCATATTTCGAAATTTCAACTAAGAAATAAATATCAAAGTAAGCCAAATGGCCGATTTTGATTAATTTTCAGATGAACCAAAGAGAGTGCCAATAAGTCGGGAATGCTTGTAAATGTCTTTTTGTCAGGCTAAAAGCACTGACGCCTTGAAGGCATCATTGCAAGAGGCTGTTGTTGCTGCATATAACAAAACCCCATGGAAATGCACGTGTTACAGTGAACAGTAAGTAAATTGAATGTTTGGAGTCGATGGGTGTCGATTTCAGTTCTCTTTGAATATTATCCTTTAAATAGTATTGAACAAGATTTTGATCACTCTCCTTCCCGCCTTCAGGAGTTCTCTGACTCAACTTGCTGATCCTGCAGGCTGTTTGTGAAACTCATGACAAAGCATTTACGGATTTGTGGGGTGGGCGCTAAATGTTTCTCGATGCATAACACTGAGCAGCAGAGTCTGTCAGCGTGATTAATCACCCCCGCCTGAACGCCACACCCCCAGGAGCCAAAACTCAAGTCACTGTGGACAGTTTTGTTCCGACAAAGAAACAAGCTGCTTATTTTGGAGCTTGTTGGCATGTTTGCCTCCAAGCAAGACACACACGTTTGTCAGCAAAAAAAGGGCAAGCAACTGCGCTCTCATAATTGCTGTTCTCTAAGTTATCTCGTAAGTGAGGCTGGCATTCTCTTTACTGAGTTTGACGCGCTCTAAGGGGAGGGTGGTGTTCTCTTATGTGAGGTTGTTGTTCTTTTAGGTGAGTTTGTTGTTCTCTTAGGTCAGGTTGGTGTTCTCTTAGGTGAGTACGGCTTTCTCTTAGGTGAGGTTGGCCTTCTCTTTTGGGAGGTTGGCGTTATTCTAGGTGAGTTTGTCATTCTCTTAGGTGAGTTTGGTGCACTCTTAGAGGAGGCTGCTGTTCTCTTATTTGAGGTTGTTGTTCTCTTAGGTGAGTTTGCTGTTCTCTTAGATCATGTTGGTGTTCTCTTAGGTGAGTGCGGCTTTCTCTTAGGCGAGGTTGGCGTTCTCTTAAGTGAGGTTGGTGTCTCTTTCGTGAGTTTGGTGTTCTATTAGGTGAGGGTGCTCTCTTTCGTGAGTGTGGTGTTCTCTTAGGAGAGGTTTGCGTTCTCTTAAGAGAGTTTGGTGTTCTCCTAAGTACGGTTGGTGTTCTCATTTGTGAGTTTGGTGTTCTCTTAGGTGAGGTTTGTGCTCTCTTAGGTGAGTACGGCTTTCTCTTAGGAGAGGTTGGCGTTCTCTTAAGTGAGTTTGGGGTTCTCTTAAGTGCGGTTGGTGTTCTCTTTTGTGAGTTTGGTGTTCTCTTAGGTGAGGTTGGTGTTCTCTTTTGTGAGTTTGGTGTTCTCTTAGGTGAGGTTGGTGTTCTCTTTCGTGAGTTTGGTGTTCTCTTAGGTTAGGTTGGCGTTCTCTTAAGTGAGTTTGGTGTTCTCTTAAGTAAGGTTTGTGTTCTATTTCGTGAGTTTGGTGTTCTCTTAGGTGATGTTGGTGTTCTTTTACGTGAGTGTGGTGTTCTCTTTGATGAGGTCGGTGTTCTCATACATGAGGATGGCACTTTCATAGGTGAGGCTGGTTTACTCCTAGGAGAACTTTGAGCAGTTTTGCACATACTCATCACTTATAATAGGCAATTTTATCCTCAAGAAAAGTTGAAAAAATAAATAAAACATAAACAGTACAGCATAAAATATTCAATCCACGTATGATGAAATCTCATCTGCAGCCTTCAAAGAAAAAAAACATATTACAATCAAGTTTTTGCTTATCCTTTGATTTTGGGGTGAAAAACCTTGAGGAAGTGTGCCTGTTAGTATACAAGGTATTATTGCCATTTTTCTTGCTCACTCCTCCTTAAATGCTGTCTGTTGTGAATACAATTTGCTGCAGAGTGGGCGTTCTAGTTCATGGACAAGTAACGGCAACAACACAGAAATGTTCGGTAGAAATGTAGTCCATCAGCAAACCCCATTACCTCCCGTCCCTCCCTTGCCTTCCTTCTTCACAAATAAAGCCCCACCTCCCCCTAGACCTACCCCAGCCCATAAAAACTCCGCCTGCCCCCAACTCCACCTGTTCTCTTTTGTCTCCCTAAGTGAGACTTACCTTGGGTTCTCCTTCCTGTTACGGTGCCGGGGAGTCCGGTCCGGGCCTTTCTGGTTCTGGTCCGGAGGGAAAACGCTCAAGTGGTGTTGATTGTGCTCTGTTGGCTTCGAGCAAATTGGTTTCCTCTCCTGGCCCAGATATGTTGCGACCAGGAGTGAGTCCTTCCTGTGGTTCCATCTCCTTTGTTTTTTTCCAGCCCTTCCCCTGAGCTCCTTGAAGAAGTTACACTTGACGGCCTGGCAGTTGAGCGGCAGGGCTTAGCTGTTTTGGGGGTTCCTGACCATTTGGCTATTACTTTGAAGGCATCTCATAGGTCCTTCGCTCTCCTTTCCTATGCTAGACATTGGAGGGCCTTTTCGACCTGGTGTGCTGATAAGTAGGTTGATCCCACAGAGGATGACCTCTTTTCAGTGATGCAGTCCCTGCAGGATGGGGCTCATCTGGAGCTGTCATTAGCTTCTTTGCATGTGCAGTGGGCAGCCATTCAGGCTTTTCAGGGCTCCTGGCATAATTTGAGGAATGATGGGGGCCTGGTGCCTCATTTTATTCAGGGTCTGTTGAATTTGCTTCCTCGCCCTGTCCGTTTTTTTCCTTCTTTGAATATGCAGCTGGTGTTGGATGCCCTGTTGGGTCCTCTCTTTGTGCCCCTTGAGGGTCCTAAATTAAAACTCTTGACTTTTAAAACTTGTTTTCTTGTGGCCATTACTTCGGCGCGTGCTTGGGTGAATTGAGGGCTTTATCTTTTAAGTATCAGTTCTACAAGATCTTTTCTGACAGGGTGGTTTTGGTGCCGGTGCCATCTTTTATCCCTAAGGTTAATTGGGATTTTGATCTTAGTCAGGAGGTGATTTTGGCATAGTTTTGTCCTGATCCTTCCTCGGCTGAATGTGTGGCGTGCATTTCTGTGGTATCTGAAGGTAGTGGACTCCTTTGTTAACTTTGGTCCTGCTACAAAGGGTGTTAAGCCTTCCACTGCTATGCTGAGTCGTTGGATTTGGTCCACGGTCTTGATGGCTTACAAGCTTAAAGGGGTGGATCCTTCTATGGGTGTTCAAGGGTGTTCTGCTCGCAGTGAGGCTGCTACAGTCGCTGAGTTGCAGGGTACTTTGTGTTGGAGATCTGTAGAGCTGCGACCTGGTCTGCCCCTTCTACGTTTGTATGTCACTATCGGATTGCTGGTCTGGAAAATTTGGATATTGTTCTGGGCCACAGGGTTTTGACTTCTATGAGGGATCAGGGATGTTGATCTGCTGTGTTTGGGGCACGTTATTAAATAGGTGTTCTTTATCACTCAGTCGTCTGTCTCTGTTTTCTTCTGCTTGCTATGTCCTCATTTGTGACGAAGGAAGGGGAGGGAGGGAATGGAGATAATGCGTCCATTACTATTGATCATGGCATTACTCCTAGTCCCACCCCCTCGCCTTCCTTCTAGGACCTTCCCACGCTCCCGGTGCCGTACATCTGAATGCTAGCTCGGCTTATTTACGTACAGGTGGAGGGTGGAATTTTTATGGGCTGGGGTAGGTCTAGGGGGAGGCGGACCTCATTTGTGATGAAGGAAGGTGAGGGAGTAGGAGTAATGCCGTTATCAATAGTAATGGACGCATTTCAAATCCCCCATCTGATGTCTTTGTTATGTTACATGGTGAATGGACATGCAGATGAGTGCAAGGCAAGTGAGCCTTGATCTGCATGTCTTTTTATATTCACATTTTTTAATTAGTGGAAAGTGCATCTCATTAATAGACATAAAATAAAAAAGAGGATAAATATTCAAGAATGTGTTGTATTATAATATGGCACAAGGGATACAAACAAGCAGTGCTAGCGTTGTGTCGCGGAGCTTCTTCAGACTTATGGGCATGATGATAAAAGCCAGGAAATCAATCAGTACAGGTAAAGACACCAAATCTGCATCTCAGTGAAAATGAAACCTCTTTGTGTGCTGCTCCGGAGAATGAGATGTAACCCTAAGACAGCACATATCAAACCACTACCCCCACGTGTATTCTTTTGAGCTCCTAGTTACTTTTGCCTTATTGATAAGAAGGGCCACGGCAAATAAAGTATGCTACTCAACATCTGACATGAGGTAATGCATCCCAGTTTTCAAAATGCCCTGCCCCACCTCAAGCACCGGGAGAAATCTATCTGTGTTGCTTGGCATGAGTGTTGCAGATGACAAAAATTGGGATTGGCGGCCATCTTCGGGCCTCTCCGGATCAACATTTTAAGTCTAAGTGACACCCTTTCTTCATCTTCTGCGGAGACACTACACAGGGGGGAAAGATTAGATCACTGAAAAGGAGGCTAATGTATGCTTAAACTTAAGCTGTTTGGTTGTATCTGTTTCATTTGTAAATGGAGAAAAAGACAAGCGATTACTCACATATGTCAAACAGCAGCTGCTAATCTTACCTGGCTGTGAGTCATCTCCTGTGGCTCAATGAAGTAGGTGTAAGTGTTGTCGTCAAACATGCCACTGATCAGAGAAGAGAAGCAAATGCGAGTTAAAAGCGGTTCTAGATATAAGCAAAGAATTTCATTTCACATTTTTAGGTCACATACAGAAAAACAATTAACTATGCACAAAAACAATATCACTCACAAAAAAAAATCCGTACATGCCTGGATCATGTGATGTTTCCATTTTTCATCCCTAGTCTATAGAGAGTGCTACCAACTTCGTGCAGCTGCGTCTACACATAGCCCTTCTACAGTAGGACGTGTAGAGAGTTTGTACGTGCCTGGCTTGTGAAATAGGAGGATCTGGAAGAAACTATATAGTGAAATGAATACTTTAAAATATTTGCCTTATTGTGTTTTTCCTAGGTAAGACTATTTCAGGGTTTAATAATAAAATGTATTCCTCATTATTGTTTGCAGTTTTATTGATCTACAGGTTGTCTCCTTGTGAGGCTACAGAAAAGGCTTTGCTAGAGTAGAAGGTGGGATCTTTCAAGAACCCAGCAGAGCTACAGGACCGAAAAGGAAGGTCTGTAGGACGGAAGAATGAAGGTCTACAGGACGGAAGAAGGAAGGTCTACAGGACGGAAGAAGGAAGGTCTACAGGACGGAAGAAGGAAGGTCTACAGGATGGAAGAAGGAAGGTCTACAGGACGGAAGAAGGAAGGTCGACAGTACGGAAGAAGGAAGGTCGACAGGACGGAAGAAGGAAGGTCGACAGTACGGAAGAAGGAAGGTCGACAGGACGGAAGAAGGAAGGTCTACAGGACGGAAGAAGGAAGGTCTACAGGACGGAAGAAGGAAGGTCTACAGGACGGAAGAAGGAAGGTCTACAGGACGGAAGAAGGAAGGTCTACAGGACGGAAGAAGGAAGGTCGACAGTACGGAAGAAGGAAGGTCGACAGGACGGAAGAAGGAAGGTCTACAGGACGGAAGAAGGAAGGTCTACAGGACGGAAGAAGGAAGGTCTACAGAACGGAAGAAGGAAGGTCTACAGGACGGATGAAGGAAGGTCTGCGGAACAAAAGAAGGAAGGTCTACAGGACACAAGAAGGAAGGTCTACAGGACGGAAGAAAGAAGGTCTACAGGACGGAAGAAGGAAGGTCTATAGGAGGGAAGAAGGATGTTCGACAGGACGGAAGAAGGAAGGTCTGTGGGTGGAAGAAGGACTGTCTACATGACGGAAGAAAGGTCTACAGGATGGAAGAAGGAAGGTCTACAGGACGGTAGAAGGATGGTCTGCAGGACGGAAGAAGGAAGGCCTAGAGGACGAAAGAAGGAAGGTCTACAGGACACAAGAAGGAAGGTCTACAGGACGGAAGAAAGAAGGTCTACAGGACGGAAAAAGGAAGGTTTATAGGAGGAAAGAAGGAAGTTCTACAGGACGGAAGAAGGAAGGTCTGTGGGTGGAAGAAGGACTGTCTACATGACGGAAGAAAGGTCTACAGGATGGAAGAAGGAAGGTCTACAGGACGGAAGAAGGAAGGCCTAGAGGACGAAAGAAGGAAGGTCTACAGGAAGAAAGAAGGATGGTATACAGGACGGAAGAAGGAAGGTCTGCAGGACGGAAGAAGGAAGGCCTACAGGACAGAAGAAGGAAGGTCTAGAGGACGAAAGAAGGAGCACCGTACAAAAAGGCAGACTTGAAGATTTAGGGCTGAGATCTTTGTCTTTTACTGACATGATACACACAAAGGTTCCACAGGGCAGGTGCGCTGTGTGATCTGTTATGCAGTGCACACTTTCTATGACGATTTGTAATAGTAGTTGCTGCTAGACAAAAAAGCTACTGCTGTGTAGGGACACACAAGCTGAACAGAGCACCATAGTTTGTGTTACTCTGTACAAATAAATATATATGTGACTACGTAATGTACCCGTCAGAAGCTTTGCACATCTTGGTGGAAGTGAGCAAATACCTTTGGCTTCTCTGGAAGGAGTGACTGTAAACGACCTTCCCTGAGGTGGTGAGTTCCCTATAGCTGTCGCTCCTCTTTGATTCTGTCATTCAGTCATTCACTCCTAATCCACTCAAATGTAAAATAACTGTAAAACCATATTACAATAACATGCCACTAACAAAATTTCAACAACATTCGGATAAACCAGTTACTCAAATCTTAAAACAAATACAGCAAAAATCCTTTGAGATTAAAAAGTAGACGACGCAGTTTATCAATCCAGCATTAAAAATTATTTTAAAAACAGAATCTCTTTAAGAAATCTGTGAGGGAACATACATGCTGGTGAAGGCTGTGTGCTCCAAACCTCACCACATTTAGAGATCCTAGAAGCACATCCGCCAGAGCAACAGGTTCTAAAAAGACACAGATGAAGGCCGGACGGTGCCATGTTTGTTTGGCCTGTCAAGCAATCCTACAGCCGAAGTTTGTTTAATAAAAAACGAACAATATCCCTGAGTGACAGGTAGCTTTCACCCTCTCGGGCATGGCCTTTCGTTGCTTACGTTGCTCGTGTCTACGCGGTCTGCATGGCAGACTCGGCCAGGGAACATCAGGGACAGACAGCACACCAGTGGTGTCGCCTGGGGTTTATGGTCCCTAGAGCAAGCAATGAAACTGGGCCCCCAACGGTATTAAAATGCTGCTATAAATGAGGTGCAACACGCTCATCACACCCAAGGACTCTGGTGTCATGTACATTCTGGGTCTCCAAGCTCCTCGTTCTACTTATCTTCCATTCTAGCCACACCGTCCTCACCTCACCTCACTCTCCTCTCATCTCCTGCATCCATTAAATGTTCTCCTCTCTATCCCTTCTTCAGTCTCCCCCTTCCCCCCCTCTTCTGTCTAGCACTCATCCTCATCTCCTGCTTTCCTTCTCTCCTTATTTCTGGTTCCTTTCTCTTCCTTTTCCTTTGCCCACGTTGTATCTCCTTTCTTTTTCTCGCTCAATCCTCTTACCTTCTCCCATGTTGTCACCTCTTCCTGCCTCCTCCTCTTTAACCCTCTCCTTATTCTTCATTCCTTTCTTCTCTCTTCTTTACTGTTCCCTCATCCTCAATTCCCTCTGTACCCCTCTTCCTGAAACACAAACACAGGCAAGCCCTTTAGCATGCACTGTGGCTTGAAAATAAAATCAGAGCATAACAGCAGCTGGTACAGGACAGCCTGGGCCCCCTCCCATTGGCTGCACCAGTCGTAGCTACGCCTCTGCATCACACATTTAATAGGGTGGGACGACCACCAATGTGTGCACGCCTGGGGTGGGTGGGGAGCCAGTTCAAGGATTTGCAACTGCAGGGCCAGCCGGGGCTCCACCATCGGAAATTAAGAGGTTCCTTCAACTGTACCTGAGGCGGTACTATAAGCTTGGTGAGGTGGGAGCTCTAAATGACGAACTTTATTTAATTATCAGTTTTTGTTTTGCTTGTAAACCCCACAAACTAATAGTAAATGCTTCTATGCATAAATGTGCCTCTGCTATGCGAGAGAACGGAATGTGCCCTTGATATGGCATACAACATCTGTCATACAAGCACCAGAGAACCTCTGATTAATAGAAATGCCACAGGAATGCTGGAGTGACTCCAGTGCAGTAGATAGTCTGTGGCTCCTAACTACTGGTATAACGTATCATTGTGGATTCTAAATAGCGCCATGAAGGTGCAGCTTAGAATGTTGAATGGTCGTACAAATCCATTGAAATGAGGGAAAAGTGTCTGCTGACATATCAAATACATTTGCAAATCCGATGCTGTGGTTCTGAATACAGCCAGGAATCCTCTTCTGTGGTAACTGCCTGCATACATGCTCTGATGCCGTTTTGAAAACTGAACATGCTTTTCACAAAAGAGTACTGACATGTAGCATTTGATTAATTGTAGCGCACATATTATGCAGAGGTCGTTGATTGCTGGCATTTACCTTTTCAGGAACTGCGATTGTCGCCATAAATATGTTGTTTACTTTCCTTGACTTTAGGACCTGTTACCCTCTGCTTTACACGTCCACATGTCTTTTGCCCTCTGCATGATTTAATTTGACATACATTTTTTGGGATGCATTTTATTCAATTATATTTGTTTATTACGTGTAAAGTTTACTTTGTACATATTTTACCATGCTTATCGTTCACAAAGTGTTTTCTGTATTCTTCTTATATTGTAATGTATTTGTGTTTGCTTGAAATGGACAATGTTACTCAATAATTCTTTCCCCTCAAGTAACTTTATTGATTTATTCAACTTGTGTTAAATATTTGTTTCTGGTCCAGTGCATATTATGTATTCGCAATGCAGACACGACTTGGAACCACACAATTTGGCTCTTGTTCGTGACATTTTGATTGCAGTTGTGAAGGTCTGCAAAAGAATCTTTGGAAAACGCATACAAGTGCTAAAGAATCTAAAATGCAGGTGTTATCGGGAGAGTGCTTGACTAGTGAGCTCCATGAGTCAAGCCACTGTATGAATGTATAGGTTGTTGAATAATTAAGAGAAATGGAAAAAGAGCTGATCTTTGTGCCAAACTACTCATAAATTTTTGACGTAAGGAGACTAATTCCCTATTGCTTATCATTCCTCAAATAAGATTTAAATCATTGGAACTTAAGTATCCGGCTGAAGGTCTCAAACTCCAGGAAGAAAACATTTGTTCTTTATTCGGAGTCTGTATTGTGTCATGATGCATGCAATATTCGATACTTCTCTGGCATCTTTCCTACAGATACAAGGTAGTGGTTTGTCTCATAATGTATGGCCTAGGCCTCGGAGCCAGGATTGAGTTTCTCAAATGAAAGAAGATCTCTGAAGGACATTTTGTTACGTCCGCTACTGCTGGGGGAGTGAGCTCAAAACATACATGAATCCAAGTGTCAAGTCTGTTAATAAAGAAGAACAATCATACAACTATCTATATAAACATATTAATCCATTGACATTGGCCTCAGGGTAAAATGCTGCTGTCTTCGCTTGACCATGAAGGACAGCAGCGCAAACTCCATAAAAGAGCAGGCCTACAACAACGCTTGGCTATGTGAAATGTGTCACAATATGATTTAGATTGGGATCCCAAAATAGTAGGAATTATTCACATTTTTTCAAGTGAAAAAGCTACTGGATTGGATTGGATTATTTGTCTTTTTGATAATTCTCTAAATATATGTGACTATCTTTGGTTATACACGAATGTACTGTCTGACCAATTGGCTAATGGGTACTGACTGCGGAGGCGAAACGTAAATGATACTTTAACAGACCAATATATGAGTAGGGGAGCCCCACAGCCACTGCATGTGTATATGGATGTATTTTCATTATGCTTATTTGGAAAATATGAGGCTGGTGAGACAACTAAAGCTGTCTCTAGGCCTGATCCAATGAAAACTCATGTACACGACACACAGTGTTACCTTTGGACCAGATGTATTCTCTACTAAAGCAAAACAGGCTAATTAGAACAGTTAGAGTGCAAGTGATATGCCAGCCACAGTGTTAAACAGGCTAAAAGTGACTCAAAAATGTAAATACATGTTCACAATAATGTGAAGAGTAAGAAAAGAAATGTCGAAAAGACAAAACTGCTACTACACAAAAACGACTATACGCAGAAACATCTATTGAATTTGTGGGTGACAGTGAATGCCTGAATGAGTGGATATGTGGGTGAAGAAGAGATTAGCTAACAGAAGTAGGCTGCACATAGAAACGAAGGGCCAAAGTGGACATCATCAAAGGGGTAACAGCTGGAGCAATTGACAGTAGGGTAAGAAATAGCAATACCATAAAAGAAGATGGGGAATAATGAGACAAGAATTGGCAAAGCCAATAGATCTGGCCTTCCACATAGCTACAGTAAGTCAAGTAATTACTAGATGGCCCTTTGAGATAGAAGGAACAGTGAAAAGTCTTTAACAAGACAGCTACTCTTCGGAACTTGACTGGATATCCCTCTCAAGCTAGAAGCTGCAGCTTAAAAAGTCTGCCACAAAGTTGTAATAACTCATGCTGTTCCTAATTGCGCCTCTTGAGTAAGATGCAATTGCTTAAAACTAATTCACAAAGTTGAGGGCATGTGGCTTCAACTTAAAAATGCATGTATTCACTTCTACTACTCTAATAAAATGAGGTTGATTTCAAAATGATAAGTAAATATGCCAATGCAGTTATATGATGATGAATATCACAAGTTTCAATAAATGTCTTGTTTACTATGGAACAATTGTAAGGACACCTAGAACATATAGAGATACTAGCAATCACTAGTTGAGTCAAGTGCCTTCAGCTGTATTGTTAGGGAAACTGTCTTTTTGAGTGGCACTATATTTTTATCCCAGTAAAATGCCCGGTGAAATTTATTTATATTTACACACACTCAAATATATATATATATATATATATATATATATATATATATATATAACACCAATCCCGCCTCACCATAAAGAACGGGTCCGACACATGCTTGGGACCTCTCCAGGTAAGTTTTATTGCCACCATACTGAAGACGCCAATTCACACTGTAAACATCTGGAAGACACGTTTGGGCATTTGCCTTAATCATTGCCAGCATTGTGTTTAAACAAGATGGATTTGCCTGGGGCATTTAAATACTGTTAGCTGCATTCCCATTGCAGCTTGTTTTAGTCCAAACAGAGGCGCTGTTATTTCAACTCTGTGAGCAGTATGCGCTATGATTGCTGGTAGATGAAGTCCCCAAAAATGAGTGTAGTCCGAATAGCTCACACAAACAGGGCATCCTGGCAGTCCCACATTGCAAACTCAGGTGCAGTGACCCGTTCGTGCATTCAGTAATGCCCTGACAATGTCAGCTTGTGAGTCCGCCCACTCTCAGCTTCGGGAACAATTAATGGCGGCAATTGTCTCCGGAAGGTGTCGCAACCAGCAGAAATCCACATTTCTCTCCCAGATACCACAAACACAGTCTTGGGGGGGGGGGGCGCCACTATGTGCATTCAGCACGTAACACCAAAGAAGATGCCGGCCATCAGTGGAGCTCCAGACCGAGAGGCGTGTCGGAAATGGAGCGCCGACTTCTGCATACACATAAAACACCAATCCGCCTCACCGTAAAGAACGGGTCCGACACATGCTTGGGACCTTTCCAGGTAAGTTTTATTGCCACCATCCGGAAGACACCAATTCACACTGTAAACACCTGGCAGACGCGTTTCGGCGTTTGTTTTAATCATTTCCATTACTGTGTTTAAACAAGATAGCTTTGCGTGGGGCATTTAAATACTGTTAGCTGTATTCCCATTGGAGCTTATTTTAGTCCAAACAGAGGCACTGTTATTTCAACTCTGTGAGCAGTATGCGCTATGATTGCTGGTAGATGAAGTCCCCAAAAATGAGTGTAGTCTGAATAGTTCACATACAGGGCATGCAGGCAGTCCCACATTGCGAACTCAGGTGCAGTGACCTGTTTGTGCATTCAGTAATGCCCTGACAATGTCAGCTTGTGAGCCGCCCACTCTCTGCTTCGGGAACAATAATGGCGGCAATCGTCTCCTGAAGGTGTCCCAATCAGCAGAAATCTGCTGATCTCTCCCCGATACCATGAAGACAGTCTTGGGCGGGGGGGGGGGGCACTGTGTGCATTCAGCACGTAACACCAAAGAAGATGCCTGCCATCAGTGGAGCTCCAGACAGAGAGGCGTGTCGGAAATGCACTGCAGAAGTTGCAGTTCCACAAGTCATTTCTAGGTGTCCTCACATGCCAAATGCAAAAGCATCGAAATTATTCAATGAAGTTGCAGTTCCACAAGTTGTTTGCAGGTGTCACATTCTAGTCAAGTGCAAGAGCTTTGAAATTCTTACAGAAGGATGAAGTTCCACTAGTTGTTACTAGGTGTCCATCAAAAGTTAACTGCAAAAACATTGAAATATTTTCATGAAGCTGCAGTTCTACTTGTTGGCAGAGGTCCACCTCAAGTCAGAAGCAACTGATTTGAATGACCTGCACCAAGCTGATGGGTGAGGCTATAGTATATAACGTTGAAAACACACATTTGCTATTTTAATCATTTGTGCTTTTTTCCTAGGATTCATTATTTGCCAAATCAGGTTCATATTAATGAGTCAACATTACAAATGTCAAAACATTTCTTGATTAAATACAAGTTATCACACTTTATTAGTTATAGAAACCTTTATTCACTGAGAAGTACATTTAGAAGTACATTTAGATAGCTTATTTTCTGCAGCATTTGTTTTGGTCGGTGTAAGCTTTGTCTTTGAGTTGAGAGGAGTGTTTTCTTCATACGGACAGTGCTGGTATAACACTCCAATAGGGGTGATGTATTTACTGGAGGACTCTCTTTAGTGGCTGGAATGTCAATCACAATTTTTTGGGGGCTAGTTTCAATCTAAAAATATGTATATACTCTAGATATTCTAATGATTATTGTTCTTTTTCAGGATAAATAGATATACCAAAACTGGTTTTGTAGTGAGGTATGAGCATTGTAATTGACAATTTACAATAAATGTCTTGAGAGTTGTGAAAATAGTCAATGTTACCCTACTATACATAGGGACTATTTGGAAATGCAAGTGGCTAATAATTTCTATAGGTGTACATGTGCAAGGGAAAAATGCAGTCACTCAAAGTGAAAACATCCAAGAACTGGAATGACCTGACCTGTAGATCTGCACCTTCTGATGGGGTGGGAGGAGTGTAATTTGAGTGAATTGTCTATGAACCAATAGCTCAAGAATGTTGATGGGTTGACCCTATATGTGTTTGCATTGTTGTATGTTTTTTTGTGGAAAACATGAGGCTGGCAAGACAGCTCAAGTTGTCGTTAGGTCAGGCCTAAAAACGGGGTAGCTGGCTGGGAGTCAAAGTGCAGCAATGGGGAAAGGACGGTGTTGATAAAGACGGCTAAGAGTCGAAGCGCCAGACAAATGGCGTCAAATTCAGAGTAGGGGGGCAGAATTTAAGGGGTAGGCTGGAAGAACAATGGACGAGAAATGTTGTCCATAAGTAGTTTTCTCTGTAAAATCAAATCATTGTAGGAGTAAAAAGTGTACGAGCCCCGATGTTTTAGAATAAATGGAATATTTCTGACTGCAGGGCAAGTAACACTCATCTTTAAGGGATTGCAAGCCCTCACAAAAGAGATCAGGCCTTACACATTCACCAGTCGCATGATAGCCACCTCTATCCAGCACTGTGTGAACCTCACATATTCACAATTTATGAGTAGCAACCAAGTGTATGCTTGACATTTCTTTGAATACTTACTGGAGTCCATTGCAGGTTGACAGGGCCACTTTTGAGCGTTTCATTCCCCTGACTGTCCCGTGATAGTAACAGTGCTCACCACCCTAAAACAGTAAGTAAAGAAGGCAGGGGGTTAATACAAGATTGTCCTTCCATTCTGGTGATGGACCAGTAAGGCATCATATTGTGGATTTTCTGGCCATGGCCATTAAGCTAAAATATGTTTTCAGAATGTACCAAGAGTGCTATGCTAACATTTTACAGCAATGTGATTTGTGCTGCCAGTAATTTCCTTTAGCATGTAACCATCACATGAAACAAAACATCTTTTCCCTCATACCACAGTGGTTTGCATAGAGCATACATATTGATATACATAGAAAGGCTTTAGGAGGGGTACATATCACAAAATCTCAGCATGAAGCAGAATCCACTCATTGTGAAAATTGAAATGCTTTGAGAAACAGCTGAAATGCTGGGTTGAGAACATTCTCCATGATGCTGCTCTTTCGATACTGGAGGAGACATACGGTTTTATTTTATTTTTGATTGTGTTTATTGATTTTTAAACAAATCAGAAACAATACAAACAACATGCCAGTTGTCAATCAGTACTATCATTATTGTACAGTCAGGTACGTCCATTATAACAATTGAAAAAAAAAACGTGTATGCCTTTGCCCCTTTTCACGGTAAATATGTAATCTGCCGTCTAACCAGAACCCAGAATCTGAAACAATATGTCACCCCGAACTACAGAAATAACAACATCTTGAAGGTAGTCCCATCACACCCATCAAATCCAATCTCCCACAACAGGTATATTTCTGTATTTCCACCTCCTCCGCGTGTATTAATCCCCATCTCCCTGACTACTATTTCCCTCAGGCTCTACATCTTCAGCTCGAGCAATTCCTGCTACCTCCTGTTCCACCACCCTGTCCCTTTGTTTCTCTCGAGCCCAAGAAGGAAAAGGTTCCCATATATCTGTAGGTCTTGACGCTGATGGCATCAGTTCCCAGTGCGTGGTCAATTGCGTATGCCTGAATGTGACATCCCGTAACCATTCTTTAATGCTGGGGGGGGGGTACCCTTCCTCCCCCAATGCATTTCAGGAGACATAAGTTAGCACCAGAACGGACCGACAGTTCATGCACATGAAAACATAAACAACAGACATTGTCACAAATATGTACATATAAACAAATATACTTTGATACAGTCACACATTCATGTATTTGTGGCTGCCCATGTCATGCGCTGTGTGAACCTTTAGGAGGGCAGGGGTTTACTGCCACCTTCCTCTGCTAAACATCACACACCCTTCACCTCATCTCACCTTCTAGTGCAGTGGGGGAGGAATTTCAGTAGTGCAGGGAAACTTGAGGGTCTGGCATGACTGATAACATCACATCCAGGAATGGTGGTCAGGGGCAATGGGGGCATAAAGATTGTCAGTTTTGCAACCCTGGATTATGTAATAATAATCTTTATTTGGATATAAAACAATATCCCTAAAAGAAGCACTGACAGCAACATACATTGTAAAAGCAAAACTGACATCAATATTCAACTTTAAATCGATGCAGAGTTATCACATTGCAATTTTAACCTCCCTGCTGAACAGTCCGGGTTGCGTTAAAAATAACTTTAAAAGTACAGAGGTTGTTATACAGTAATTTACAGTATTAAACTTATTGGCCAACCCACCGTTAATAAATAGATATAGAAGTTAAAAAAATATCAGATAAAAATAGCAACAGCAGATCAATAGCAGGAAATCATGATAGTGCAGTAATGGATGAGGGACTTTTTTACAATTAATACGATAAGATTTAAGCTGTTCCCAACACGAGGGGAGCATGCAGAAAGTTGCGATATGCAAGGCGTATAAACAATGTAAGGCCAATATTTAAAGCTGTATTTTCTGGACATAGGGCCGCAATGATTGCCTGTCTGCAGGACCGGATTCCAAACCTATTCCACTCCACTTTCAGTTTGTGTCTGCGCTGTGCAATGAGTGCTGGGCAAAGACAAACCACATGCTCCAGGGTTTCAGCCGTCCTGCCGCACCCTCTGCACCATATTTCATCTGTTGTGCGACGCCAGCCTGGCAGATCTTTTAAAAATTGCCAGTCACCAAGTCTGATGGCCATAAAACTAAGTTTTAGGTACGAGGGGTAGGTGCAGGAGAGATAGGTTGCAGGAGCTAATCGCCCGTACAATTTCATAATGGCCCATGCGTGTCTACGTTTGGCAAGATGGTTTTTATCCATAATAAGGGAACTTATTCGGACACTTTTCTTAATGAGAGATTTGAATACTGTCATGCTGAGGTTAAGATCCCATAGGTCGCCTGCGGAGAGTTCTTGAATGGACTCCTTGAAAAGACGACCATACGTGCCCCCTGAGTTTTTCTCTGAGATGTCTTGCCAGACTGATAACATCATATCCAGGAATGGTGGTCAGGGGAAATGAGGGCATAAAGATTGCCAGTTTTGCAATCCTGGACTATGAGAACTGCATGCAGGGGTAACCCTAAAAAAGGTATAGCATGAGGGGGATAATAGTCCTGGTGCTCTTTGGCTGATCAGATGGGTATCAAAAACAACAAGAGAGGTAGGGATAAAGGACACTCCTATTCCCCAATCAAAATACTAAAGAACAACAAAGGAGTGAAAAAAACAATCAAAGAAAGAAATTGCGATACCCAGGGTGATCCTACCCGGATAGACGTTCTCCAAAAAACTGCAAATGCTATTTAAGGAGAAGCTAGATTGCACAAGGGAAGGACACAGGAGAGTGTCAAACTGGATTGAAAGTAATTAATACTTATAAGTGGAACCCTCACTCATCAACATATTTGATGACATGCTTCATCATAAGGTTCTACCAGGGAGACCGAATGTCTCCCTGGTATACTACCACGCCTGTGTTACAGCGGAGCAGGTTTCAACAAAACGTGAAGTGAAAGTGTTCAAGAAGTGTGTGTTTTTTTCACTCCTTAGTGATCAGATTGGTAGCAAGCATCGGACCTATCATCCCTGGTGTTATGTCGCGGCTGTGACTTAACAGACGCGACAGTTAGGGTCCTTCCAAGTGCCTATCCCGACAGGGATATTTGTTGGTGTTCCCCTGCCGTGACCGAGCCATGTGGTATGGACCTGGTCAAGCGATTTAAGTTTAATAAACATGGTCACCGCACACATGACGTCAGTAGACTCACAATACCCTCATCAATGAGCTCACAGGCTATTTTGAACCAATGGCCAACCAGGACTACGAGTGTTTCATCTTTTGACAAGCCCATCAACTCTCGGACGAACCTCTTGACACATTCCATGCCCGACTCATGCTCCTGGCATCAACATTTGGATTCAGATAAGAGATGGAAGAGATTCGAGGGCAAATTATTCAAGAATGTGTGCTTCGGCGAAGCTTCGCGAGCGGATTCTGGAGGAATCAGGCAAGCTGCTAAATGATATTCTAACTCTGGGGCGAATGAAAGAACTGTCCAAGGCCAGGGCAGCACACATGGAGGCAGAGCAGCAGAGGCGTAAAATACATGAGCGTGTCAGTCAGAATCAAGGAGCTTGACTGGTGGAGCTGCAACGAGAGGATAAGGTGCTGCTCAAGATCCGCATGAACAAAGGAAAATTCCATCTCCCATATGAAAGGCATCCCTGGACTGTCGTCAGAGTACGAGGTACAAGGGTGATGGTGCGACGAGGCGGAGAAGTGGTAACCCGAAACAGTTCCCACTTTAAGAAGTGTCATTCCACGGGGAATCCCATGGTAGAGTCAGGGGCAGTGAGGGGAAGGTCATCCCCTGTTGACACTCAGTTGCTCCCCGTGGCTGAGGAGGCAGTGGACATTGCCCCATCACCAATGCCAGGAACAGATCCTAGCTTCCCCAAGAACGCTGACTTCGGAGTGGCGGAGCAGGACGACATCCTGGTGAGTTCTGGAGAGTCCTCACCCTGACAATCGTGTGAGGAGGGGAACATTGAATCCAGTGGACGCGGAAGCTTCCAGTACCAGCTTTGACGCAACCCCGAGCCAAACAAGAGGCTGAGAGAATACTGTTCCTTTTGTTGTCTTTTATTGAATATTCAGATTGTATGCTCCTAGTGGGGTGTGGGTGAATCGTATAGAATGTGCTATCATTGAATTGATTGTTTTCTGTTTTTGGGAGGAATGATATGTCGCGGCTGTGACGTAAAAGCCGCTACAGTTAGGGAGCTTCCAAGTGCCTATACCGACAGGGATGTTTGTTGGTACTCCCCTGCTGTGACTGGGCCATGTGGTATGGACCCGGTCACGTGATTTAAGTTTAATAAACATGGTCTGTGCGCATATGATATCAGTAGACACCTGTACGCGGTGGCGATCAGTATACTTAAGCAAGTGGCTCCATGTAATTATTAAGAAGGCCTTACCTCTTTCAACAAAGCCCCGATAGCAGTGCTAACACCAGCAACACCTGGCAGCCCATAAATTAACCCCTTGCCTTTCCTACTTTTAATACACCTGCAGCAATGTTTCCTCAACACAAACCTGTGTGGTATCATTGTGTTTGCTCAATGTCCTGACTCTTTATGCATGCATCGTCGTCATTAACGGTCTGGGGGAGTGGTGATGCGATATCAGCGCTATGCGCAGGTGGCATTTATTGGCAGTACAGCCAATCCTGCTGCTCCTAATACAGATGTTGAGGAAGCCTTTGAGCATAATGTTTGAGACGATGTACGTGAGGAAGTACAGAAAGTTGAAAAGAGGTGTATTTGTACCTGTTTTTCATTGCTTTATATTAGCATTCCATAACACTGACTTTTCAATAAAGATTGTGTAAACACATTTATGGAATCAAAGTTCTTGTGTTTTCATTTCCTGTCATAGGAAGGCTGAGCTTAAACGATGAAGGATGTTGTTATTGGTAGCCCTGTTTGTGATTTGAAGACTTTAATGCTGTGATTTCAATGCAGCATTTAATTAGTGAAATGTTATATTTAAGAATAATAATTCTAAACTTCACTAGCATCCCAGGGCATCTCATTTCTGTCTCATGGGACTTACTAGTCAGACAAGTACATTATAGATTCGGCCAATTCCGCTCACCCCTAATGTTAATGCAACCCATTACTGCTCCTCTCACAATGTGCTATCAGGAATTTATGACACTGCAAGGAGATTGAATAGAGCAATGGGCAGAAAGTAGCCCAAATGGTCATGCACAAATATCACAAGTGCCAACTTTAGTGAATCACTGTACACAGCGCTAGCAGTCGCATCTATTGTTAATCAAATTTTACAACACATCCACAATGTGCTTGGTTCCTATAGCACCCCTGCCAACATTTATAAAAGGCAATCTAGAACACACACTAGATGTCCATGATGTTAAGTGCTAGCAGCTGATCATATCCATATGACGTGAGAAACCAGGACCTGTTTGCAGTGCCCTCCAAGGATTTCCCATGGGAGGAGAACTGAAACTGTAGAAGCAGTAGGCAGGATGAGGGTAGGGTGGCCAATCTGATTTTCATAGGGAGAATACCATTTTGGGACAGCACAGGCTATACCCTGAGCCACACAGGATCCCTTGTAATTAGATTAGGGGAAGGGCTGCAAGGGGAGTGTTAGGGAACCCTAGCCACACCAGTGGGATGGCTTAACCTGATCTAACCCTTCAGGGGAATTTTTCTCTATCTTGGACTTTGGCAGAAGAGTGCATTCTGGGGCAAGATATATAATATGCCACCCGTTTGAGTAATTGGTCACCGGTTCCCCCTTGCTTGGTGGCCAGGAACACTTAATAAATATTGCATTTGCCACGCAACTCTGATCGGCTGCCTGAAACTACAAGGAGAAGAAGGACTGTCCTGCTGGAAACCTGATCTGCACCCCAAATGTCTGCAATCTGAAGGACTGTGCCTGCTGCACATTCTGGAACTACAGCCCTAAGGACTTTGCCTTGCTTCAAGAGGATTAAGGAGTGGACTCCCAGCAAGCTGCAGGTTGACAGAGCACTCCCCCGTCATTTTCCCCAAGAAGTCCCCATCCTGGATTGTGTCCGGTGGATTTTGAAGGATTTAGCCAGGTGCATTGTATGAATTGTAGACCCAACATCCCAAGGACCATCTCAGAGATTCTAAACCCCTGTATTTTTGGTGTGGACACTCTGAAACCTCAAGGAGTCCTTCTGGAAGATAATCGTGCAGTTTGGTGAAGTTTTGGGAACTTTGTGATAAAAAGCTCCATAGGTGACATACTCAACGTTGAGAGTTAATCCATCGACCTCGCACCGTGACCCAGCCTGGATTTCAGGTTCATCCCGCTGAAAGCTCCGGAGTTCCAGACTTCTAGAATTTCACTGAGGCCACGCAGATAACCAAGCTGACAATGTCGACGCGAATCCGGCCTGAAGAGGATCCTCGCTCAACGTCCAGATAAAAGGCTCAAGCAAAATGACTAAATGTCAAGATAAAATGTTGACCTAGGCTTCGTGCTTAGTGAATCTGACCAGGGCTTCATCGAGGTTGGCCTCAAACATTGATGTCCCCGTTAAGCATGACCACATGTCCCAAGTTGGCGCTGCAGGTTTTTAAACACGAAGAAAGTGTTTTGTCCTTTAAAAATTCATAAATTTGGGTCCCTACGTTGGATTTTTGTCATTTTGGTGTCTCTTTGTTCATAAAAATATGACCTATTTTTATAAATTGGTGTTGGATTTATATTATGTGTTGTGTCTTACTTATTGAATGTATTATTTTTTTTTAATGCTTTACACACCTGTCTCCTAAGATATGCCTGGCTACTCGTTGCCAGCTACCAAAGGTGGAGCAAAGGAATAATTTATTGCGACCTTGAATGAACCTTTTATTGTGTTTGTGGCCTATTACTAGAGGTAAGTCCCTACTTATCACTACCAATAAACCACTTTCCAACATTTGGTGTTCAGTGGTGAGGATACGTGCTTGTATTTAATTTACACCATAAAGAAAATTAAGATCGTCTAAATTGGCTTAGAACAAAACTTTTGATTTTAGAATTTTTGAAATTTGGACTGAACAAATTTGTAATCCATCTTTTAGATTTTTCTAAATTTATTCTATTTCTGATTTGTAAAGTTTTTGTGACCCAAAACTAGGGACACATGGAGCTAGATCTGGCTAGCCTGAACACAATCACAGTGGCTAAAATTATGGTTCAGTGTTGGTCTAGTGGGCTACCTGCTGCTAATATGATTAGAAAGGCAGAGATGGTTATGCCACTTAAGGCCTGGGCAGAGATAACTCCAGGAAATGAAGGGTAGGGGAAACTGGCCCCTCTGACAACCTCCATGTGGAGGATGATGACAACTTGTCTTGTGCTTCTGGCAGTGGGCACAGACACTCAGCTAATGGGAGAAGGGTAGACTCTTCCACAAGGGTGTCATTTAGAGAGCTGAAGGCTTAACTCACTTTAATAGCAATAGTGTGGAAGAAGTTGGACCTAGCTATGGAGAGATGGGCATAGGAGGAAGAGGGAAGAAATTGTGGCAGCAACGAAGAGGAAGCTAATGAGATGTGCGGGGATGGTGAGTTGGCTCCCAGGATTCCCAAGGGAATAGTTCTCATATATGTTGAGGGGGACAGCAGTGATGAATGGCTGCCTTCATTTGAAAGGGCCCTTGACATGCGAAGGGTCCCCTCAAAATATTGGGGTTCACTACTGTATTAATGGTAACCAGGTAAGTAACTATGAGGGGTTCTATAATTTGCTCATGCTCAGTGCCAGCTACCAGGGGCTGAGCAAGGGAATAATTTATTGAGACCTTGACTGAACCTTTAATTGTGTTTGTGGCCTTATTACTAGTGGTAAGTCCCTTTTTATCCATACTACTAAACCACTTTCCAACATATGATAATGGTGGAATTTACTCCTTCTGTGAACTTAAAGTGTGTATTTATGTTAAGTTTGGTTGTACAATTATTAGCAGCCTGGTATTAGAAAGATTCTGTCTATCCAGACCCACAAATATGGAAGATCGAAATTTATACACTGAGAAACAAATGAATGAGACTAAGCAAACTAAATAATTTTTGTCAGGACTTTTAAGCTAAGGAGATGCCAATTGGGGATTGGTATGGTTTCAAGGGCACTTACATTATGTATAATTGGTTATTGGGTACTACTGTGTTATTGCTATGTTTGACAAATTAAATTTCTTCCCCAAATAATGAAAAAGAAGAGTGACACCCAGACAGAGAAGCACCTAATGAGCAAACAAGAAGATGTGGAGAAACAATGAAAATCAGGGGCGCGTGGCCTAGATTGTCAAATGAACCAATAGCAATGTGAAAAAAGTGAATATTATTGGTTGAGGAAATCTGTCAAGCCTAATTTAGGGGCATTGTGTAAAGTATTTATACAACACACAAACAGTAATAAAGTGAAAACAAAAACACAAGAACAATTTCAAACCAATTTAGAAAAGTAGAATACATTTAAATAATTTATACCAGAATGACCAAAATTCAATAAGTAAAACTAGGGACATTGAATTTTTTTGAAATATTGACAATATCGCCAAAAAACAGAAAGTGCCACTGGAATGTCCAATCTTCCTTCTTCAGACAGCAAGGCATTCCTTCAAGCTGCAGGGCAGTACTTCTGGCAATAGAGCAGTCCTTCTGAATTGTCCACTGGTCCGGCAGTATTCTAAGTTCAGGTTCTGAGAGAGCCAATTTATCTCTAGTGGCAACCTGTGGGTGGTGGATGCCCCATTTTTCAAATCTTCCTCCTTTCCTGGGTTTGGCACAGAACTGGCTAGGTTCATCAAATGACAGGCAGGCATAGGTGTGAGCTGCATTGCCAGTGGCAGGGCAGGCATGTCTTAGAAGTAAAGAAAGGACTGGGCAAGCCCTGAGGCAGTCCCTTTAACGTACATGAATATTGAGCGCTCTCCCCACCTCTCTGAAAATCCTGCTCAGGGAAGCAACACTCTGCTCAACACCCAAGTCCTTTTTGTGGCTATGTCTGAAGGGAATACACAAAGCACCACAGGAGAGTGATTCACAATCATGTGACTTTGGACATTGGCAGAAAAAGATATTTGGTTCAGGCAGAACAATGTCAACTTTCTAAAAGTATAATTTTGAGAATAGCAACTTAAAATCCGACTTTGATGCTTTTAATTCACAATTCATTAAAGTGTGAACAGCATTTCTATAGCGGCTCAAAATCTGAAGTTAGCACTTATTAAATGTACTAAGGTAATACAGTATTAGCCTGTAGGAAACATAGATACAGCCATGAAAATTCACTTTAGGCGTATTTCAATGCTCATGCATGTAAAATGTAATCACATGTCTTGCCTTTTAAACACTCTGCCCTAGGGATGGTTAGGGCCAATGTTTAGTTTAAAAAAGGAAGGTGTAGGCCTGGCAAAAGTTTAGTTTTGTCAGGTCGAAATGGCAGTTCAAATCTCCATTACAGGTTCCAAAAGCAGGCATGAGACATGTTTTAAGGGTTTACTTTAGTGGGTCACACAACAGTGCCACTGCCCACCATTAGCCTTAAGTTTACAGGACAGGGGTTCATGTAGTCCCATTTAATATGGACTTACAAGTAAATTAAATGTACCTATCAGATATAGGCTAATTCTGTCTTGTTTTAAGGAGCAAGCACAAACACTTTACCACTGGTTAGCTGAGAAAGTGTGTACAGAATCCTAAAAGCTGCCAAAAAGATTACAGCACAGGAAGGCAGAGGAAGGCAAACTCTGGGGTGACCCTGCAGAAAGGGCCATTCTCATTCTAAAGGCAGGCAAGATGAGAAGTGTTCAAATTGAGTCAACAACCCCCACCTAAAATTATTTAGGTGGTAGAGATGTCTGCTCATCTGACTCTCTTATTGATGTGGATTTCAACAGGAAATCGCATTGTAAAACTTGTTTCAAGGTTGATGGATTAGCTGATGTTAGTCCATCACAGGGACCAGCAAAAACATATTTGCAATTATATGTGCAAGAAGTGCTCTCACGGGTTACCATACAGTTTGCCCCTGTCTGAGTCTGGCACATCAGAATGGGAAATTACATGTAAATTATGCATTCATTCACCCATACCAAGAAACTTAAACTTGTGTCTTTTAAATGACAGTACAGAGGAATTTTGAAATAGAATATTCTTTAAGTATGTAGGAAAGACCACCATTAGGTTACAGATCTGTATCCATTTAAATATGAACGCAGCCAGGGCCCGTTGAAGGCGTTTCGGTGGGGCGGAGAGGAGGGACGGGCAGGGTGGGGGGTGCTAAAAAACAGAGTATGGATAATTGAAGGTAAATAAACAATGTAATTAATAAAACGAATTTAGTAACGCGCACTGCATCGCAAAATGTGATGCAGGGTGCGCTACGAAATTCGTTTTATTAATTAAATTGTTTACTTACCTTCAATTATCCATACTCCGGTTTTTAGCACCCCCCACACTGCCCCTCCCCAGCCCCGCCTCTCCGCCCCAGCGAAACTCCCTCCACGGGCCGTGGCTGTATGAACCATCAAATATGATCGGAGAGGGTCTTTCCGGTAACTGAATTCTGATCTGAAATCCAATGATGTTAATTGACAGTTTCACACAAGACTAAAGTAAAAAATGCAACTACATCTGTGTGTACGTACCTCTTCTTACCACAGATCGCTCAGAACTAGTGACCACTGTGCCTTAGACAGTGCACAGAATAACACGTACTGGCAAAGCCAATAATTCATCCTTTGGCCACTACCCTTTTAGCTTTGTCAGAGTTTATTTTGTTATGTTATGGTTTTTGCAAAACTTTATCATTAGAGATGCATCTGGGCCCTGATCAATTTAAAAAAGAATTGGCGACAAACTAAACATATTTTTGAGCCCTAGTAGTCGCTGGCACTTAGGTGACCATTTAAAGAACGAAGGCCTTCACTCAAACTGAAGTTAGCCAATGGCTGTAGTGGGCTCACCCACTGCCCAAAGTTGTATGCCATAATGGGCGGAAGAAAAATGTGAATGATATAATAACAAACCAATGAACGAAGGGGACTGGCTGAAAAGCCTTGTAGTAAATATATCATAAATATAATCTGAGTAAAATTGAAAAAAGCCTAAAGGCAAATTTTAAAACAAGCAAAGGCTAAGTCAATTTGTCTGGCCTTGGTCACTCACCTTTTGACTTTGGCAATTCTTGTTTTGTTCTGTCATGGTTTTTGCAAAATGTTATTGCTGGGGAAGCTGTCTGGGCCTCACCAAACAAAAAACTAAAATTTGCTAAAGCCAAAAATACTTTTCGTTCTCAAAAAAGCAAATATTACCGTAGTGGTCCCTGGAAGTGAAGGGAACTACATAGCATGCTGTATCTGACAGTGGTTTGGTAGCCAGGTCTGGTGGCATAGTGGACTAATGGGGCTACTACAAGGGCCTGTGTTGAACGTCATGGTCATAGTTTCAATCCTAGTAGGTCCACTCATCCTTTCATCTTTCTGAGGTTGATAAATTGGTTTGGGTAACAATAAAACATCTGTTATTCAGCTCCAAGATACCATAGGGTGAATGTGTGCTGTACAAATACATGTTATGTGAGCCAATGGATGTAGTGGAATGACCCATTGTCCCATGATGCATTCTGGGGTTGGTGGTAGAAAAATGTAAATGACACAACAACAAACTACGGGATGACGTTTGTCTGAAAACCCCTATAACTACTATGTTATACATACCATTTTATATAAAATCAAAGGTGTTAGTTAAAACCAGACATAAAAAAGTCAACTGATCTGGCCTTGGCTACCAGTCTCTTGCCTTTGCTAATTCTTTTTTGAGATGTTTTTGTAAATCCTTCTTACAATTTAAGTGAGTGAAAAGACAGATAAATATAGAGACTAGCAAAGACAGATACAAAGAGTTGTATAGAAAGTGCTGCATAATGTGTTATGTTATGTTATGTTATGTTAATTGAATTTTTTGAGCACACAGCTGCCCCAGCAAAGGGGCGTCCCGGCGCTATAACAGGAAAAAGTAACATAACTAACCACACAGACAAAGTAGGGGGTAATTAGTAAGACAGAGGAAAAAAATAAGTTTTAACAGCTTTCCTGAAGGCCAAAAGGTCTTCTAAAGAGCAAATGTAGA
This sequence comes from Lissotriton vulgaris, assembly GCF_964263255.1. Classification (NCBI taxonomy): domain Eukaryota; kingdom Metazoa; phylum Chordata; class Amphibia; order Caudata; family Salamandridae; genus Lissotriton; species Lissotriton vulgaris. Next base: position 422,551,151 of record NC_141687.1, read on the forward strand.
CAGGGAGTGCGTTCCACAATTTGGAGGCCAACACCATAAACGATCGGCCACCTAGTCTACATTTTTGGAAACGAGGAACAAGTGCCAGATTTTGGCCGGCAGAACGAAGGCTGCGTGAGGGGGTGTACGAAGTCAGAAGGTGCTGGAGGATGGTGGGAGTGTCAGTTTTAAGAATTTTAAACGCAAAGCAAAGGGTCTTAAACTCTATGCGTCTAATTACTGGTAGCCAGTGCAATTTGAAGATTGTACTGCGGGCTGAGCAGAAGCGCGGCAAGCCCACCAGGGCCCTGGCTGCCGCATTCTGCACCCGTTGGAGTCGCAGGACTTCCGCCTGGTTGGCGCCCAAAAACAGCGAGCTCGCGTAATCGAGCCTCGATAATACGCTAGCTTGGATCACCATCTGGCGAGTGGGGGCATCAAAAAATTTGAGGATAGGCCTCAAACCACGCAAAATGCCGAAGCACATGGATGCCACCTTCTTAGTATGGAACGAGAAGGTTAGTTTGGAATCTAACCAGACGCCAAGATTTTTAAGTTCGGAAACAGGTTTTGGGGGAGGTCCCAGCTCCTTAGGCCACCAGCTAGCACCCCACAGATCAGGATGTTTCCCCAGTACCATCACCTCAGTTTTGAGGGCGTTGAGTTGTAGACAGTTGGCCGTAAGCCAACTAGCAACAGCCCTCAGACCATCCGCAAAGTTTGATGCCAGTTGGTCAGAGTCCCCGTTAAGAGCCACCGCCAACTGGGTATCATCGGCATGTGATACCATAGTGAGACCCCAACTCTTCGCAACCACCGCCAAAGGTTGAACGTAGAGGTTGAAGAGAGTGGGGCTCAACGCCGAGCCCTGCGGGACTCCTTGGGTGATGGTATGAGGCTTAGATCTGAACGGTGGCACTACAACCTGAAAGGATCGTTCCGAAAGGAACGATTGGAACCAGTCCAACGCCCTGCCTGAGATACCTGCCTCACCAAGCCTTCGAATAAGAATGGTGTGGGATACAGTGTCAAAGGCGGCACTGAGGTCCAAGAGGACCAGTGCCGCCGTTTGACCTGCATCTAGTACTGAGCGGAGATGTTCAACCATATATAGGCGTGCCGTCTCTGTACTATGTCCAGGTCTAAAACCATTCTGTGTAGGATCCAGTAGGTGTGCAGAAGCCAGATGTTTTGTTAAGATGTTATTCACATGGGCCTCTGTGATCTTTGCCACCCAGGGAAGGAGGGAGATAGGTCGATAACTCTCCGGCTTCAACGGATCCAATCCAGGTTTCTTTATGATGGGCATGACACAGGCAGCCTTCCAGCTAGGTGGGACTGAACCGGTGGTAAAGGATTGCTCCACCAGATGGCGGATAGGAGGAAGGCAAAAGGACGCCGAGTCCAAAAACTGGGCCGGTCTCAGAGGGTCATCCGGTGAGCCAGACTTGACCTTGGCCGCTAGGAGATTAAACTCCTGTTCCGATGGTATGGGAAGAGAGTCCAAGCACTGAGAAGTACGCAATGTTAAGGTCGTACTGTCAGGGTCAGCTTTGGGAAAAGAGCGATAGATGGCATTTACTTTTTCCACAAAGAAGCTGGCTAACGGCTCACAGTGGGCAAGGGAACAAATCTCCATAATAGGAAGTCTGTTCACTGTGAGCTCCTTCAAGACTTTAAAAACCAGTTTGGACGGGTTAGAGCTCGCCTGGAACTCCTGTGCATAGTAGTCAGCTCGGGCCCGGCAGACAGCTCTATGGTATGTCTTCCTCCATGCTCTTTCAGCTGGTCAGCAGGAAGCTTTAATACACCTAAGTGCCTCTGAGTACCAGGGATTAGGCTGAGAAGATCGATTCCTACTCCAGCTGGCCGGGATTAATACGTCAAGCGCTTGAACAATCCAAGCGCAAAAGATGTTATACCCAGTTGAAACGTCATCCGTGTGAGCCAGAGGTGTAGTGATCAGAAGACGGTGGAAATCCTCCAATTTGAGCTTTTTCCAGGGTCGCCTGAAAGATGTTTTATCGGGCTTCCCAGTAGAATGTGTCACCATTGTGATAAAGAGCTCAATGAGGTAGTGATCACTCCATCCCATGGGTCTAGGGGGTGAGACCTCGGTCAGTTGAAGGTTTGTAAAGACCGGATCAAGAATATGACCACCCTCATGGGTCGGATGACGGACCAGTTGGGGTAGCTGTACTGCTTCAAGATCGTCCAGCAGACCTCTAACCACTGGTATCTCCATGGCATCAAAGTGTATATTAAGATCGCCGATGATGGTAATGTTGGAGGAGAACAGAGAGAGAGAGCTTACCAGCTCAGGAAGAGCTTTCCTGAAAGCACTGTCACTCCCTGGAGGGCGGTATATCAGAAGACCTGACAGTGTTTGATGCTGACTAATGCTGATGGAAAAATGGGCGCACTCTGCGCCAGCCAAGTCCATGGGCTTTCAGGTACAGGTGAAGCAAGTTTTAAAAGCCACAGCTATGCCTCCACCTCTCCCCTTGCGATTTAACGTATGGATTGCGTAGCCCGGGGGGAGGGCCAGATTAATAATGGCCGTATCCTCATCGCCTAGCCAGGTCTCCGTCATAAAGAAGACATCAGGGCCTTCTAAAGAGATAAGTTCATAAATATCTCGATGATGTTTCGACAGGGATCTGACATTATGGTGCCAGAGTTTAATGGCACTAGGAGGAGGAGGTTCCTTCTTACGATGTAACAGTGCCTGGCTAGGGGCCATCGTCGGTGCCGATAGTTCCCACCAACCACATGGGCAGGTACGGGGACCGCACAGGGGCTGCTGAGCCGAGTGCGAACTAAATGTAAGATAGACAGACAGACAGACAGACAGACAGACAGACAGACAGAGAGACAGACCGACAGACAGATAGATAGATAGATAGATAGATAGATAGATAGATGACTATATAAACACAACATTCAAGGGCATTGAAAGGAAACTAGAAAGCCATATAAGCAGTACATACAGACTGAACTGGTTAACAAGTGTAACTGCAGTTCTCAATTAAAATAGGTACCAGCATAACATAAAAGCTTGTAGTTGTAAAAGCACTTACTTGTGTATATCTTTATACCAAACAGTTTCAAATGGAAACAATCCGGGCCACATCACAGATACAGCGCATTTTCCTTGTTTACACAGGGCATACCTTTCCAAAGGTGCGCCCGGCACAAACAAAGAAAATGTGCTGTATTAGGATGAATGCGGTGCCCCCAGGGCATCCGCGAACTCGCAGCCCTGGGAACAGAGCATTCATGTGAAAAACCAAAGTTAAATTATCTAATATCACATTAGACGCATTGAAGGTTACATACACAATTTTTTTTTACTGTTTTATAAAACTTCATTTCCTCGTGCTGATTTTTTACAGATAATTATGTATCACCTGTTGGTAGAATGTTGTACAATGATTTATGAATGGCATATGAAATGTTATAAGTAAGAAAGGAGGAGGTCATCCTATCCCTGGCCCAAACCTCGTGCAACCAGGATAAGGAAGATTTGGGGGATTAGTTATTTCATTTTATCAGGCAAGGGTTTACAGTAGGCCTGCGTTACGTACCCACGGGATGGCCGGTAAGCCGAACTCCTCAGGCCTAGTGTTGGACCGGCCCGGGTGAACAGGGGGCGGGTTGGGGGTTTCCCTGACAAGGGCCATGTCGGCGGAGATGCAGGTTCGTTCCTGCAAGGTAAGGCGAGGAGGGTGCCGTGCGAGGATGCTGCGCTTCGCCCCCAGCACCATACATTGCCGTCCTGCATCTGCTTTGCGGGCTGCTCTGAGAAGCCTATATCAGAGTGCGGAAGCGCTCCACATATGACTGAGGCAGGTCTACATGAAGGCCACTGCTGGTACTGTGGACATGGGCTAGTGAAGACCTGCCATTGGCCGGAAACGCAAAGCAGATGAAGCACAGTTGGTTTGAGGTGGGGGGCAGGTGGAGGGGGTACCGTACAGGAATCATTCAGGCAGGTGTGGCAGCAACTTTGGGGGAGGCAGCACGGGGGCAGGGCTTATTGTTTTGTAAAAGCCAGGTCTGGCGGCATAGTGGACTAATGTGTCCACTATAGGGGCCTGTGTTTTAACTCATGGCCACAGGTTCAAATCCCAGTGAGTCCACTCAGCCTTCCATCCTAATAATGTAAATAAAATGTTATTCAGCGCCAAGAGGCCTATGAGCAGTGCTTAATTTGTAAAAAAAGAAGTGCAGGTGCTGAAAATTTTGCAAAGGAGGCCACCGCTCACTTCTTCCGCCAGTGAGCCCCACTTTCAACATGCTCACTGCCTCAGTCTCTATCTTCTAGCCTTGATCTGTTGTCTGTCACCTAAGTCTTTGCTCTAAGAGTCTAGCTAGCCTCTCACCTCTCTAATTGTTTTCTGTCATGTTTGTCACAACCTGTATTTCTGATTTGCCCTCTTTTCATTTTAGCAATGCCCTTTTTTCTCTTCACTTTTATCCATGCTCTGCTCTCTCTCCCCTCGATCTTGGCTCTTTACTATCACTCCCCAGCAGTGATTAGCTGTGTCTCCGTTTTATCATTTGGCTGCTTTTTTTCCTCTGTGTTGTCCTCCACATACTTTCATTCTATCTTCTCTCTTCTTAATGCTCTCTTCTTTACATCATGGCTGCTTTCTCTTTGTATCTGATTTGCTCTCTGACTTTTCTTCTACTTTGCTCCATTTTATCTCTCTCCTCTCTTGTTGTTTCTTGTCCTTTTCACTCTTGCTGTCCCTCATCTCTAACACTGCTGCTGCCTGGGACCCCTGTCGTCAGCCTGTACATGTCCCTTCTATTTTGAACTCTGCATTTTCCTGTTGTCATTCCTAAAGAAGCGGAAGATGATGTGCTTTACTTTCTTACCTACACCGAGTGCAAAAACAAAATGTACACTAAATAAAAATGCTTTTTTGCATATATTGATCAGTGTAGTATGACTGGATTTATTGCGGAACAGGCGGCTGCTCGAGCACAGCAGGTCATGTCACTGCTAGTGCTGCCTGTAATTAGTAGGTCCAGGGATGACGACGGCATCGACATCCACTACTCAGCTGGCTGTGACCCTGCCTGCTACAGCACAGGCATTGTCCCCAGCAGTAATGCTGCCAATGCCAGTAAGTATGGCTGTGGTGCCTACTGGACTCACTCACGCTCAGCAATTACCATGCTGGGGTGCAGCGCACAAACGTTGTGTTGGGCCACAGCTACATCGAGCACATTGAGAATAGCAGCAATGCAGGACTGCCGGTTATGCTACTCTGGCAACACAACAAGTGGAAAGTCTCACTTACTTTCATTTATTCTTCCTCAAGAGCCCTCACTCACTCCCAAGTTCCAAATGCGCTTTTGCAGCTTCCTTGCCTCAACTCCATCATGAGCCAGCCCCCACCTACAATTATCCAATGGGAGGTTTAGGCTCAGGCAGTGGCAGAGTGCAGCAGACTAGGGGAATAGAATGGAAGCCATAGTTTGTCGAAGACTTCTTGGGCGGAACATCCTTTATAACGCAACTTTTACCACGCAGAGCCTTTACGACGCAAATATTACAATGCATGCCATTACAACGCATTGCGCTGGGGGGCGCTCTAGGATAGGGAATAGATTTAATTTACTATCCAACACCTTCCCTACTATCCACGGGGACTGGAGTTTGAATAGTAAATTAAACTATTCACTATCCAGCACCCCTAAACACTATGCGTTGTAAAAGCATGCGCTGTAAAACTTGCGATGTAAAGGCATGCGTGGTAAAAGCATGCGTTGTAATGTCATACATCCACTTCTTGGATTTGTGATCAGCGTGATGACATCTTCACTAACGTGGGGATACACAATCATGTCTGCCTGGACAGGCGTAAGCCAGCCGGCCTATGAACATTTACCAGCCAGTCACCATGCAATGTATGTGAATCTTTTTATTTTGAATTTAAACAATTAATATTGAGCGCATCACCTGCAGGGTCAGAAATTGTAGCCCCTGCCCTGTGAAAGAAGTGCCGGTGCTGAGCACCTGAAAGCACCTGCTCAAATTAAGCACTGCCTATGAGTGAATGTGTACTTTCCAAATACACATGTTATGTTATGTTTTGAGGGCCACAGGTGGGCAGGCTGGGATGGGGAGAGGTCACGCGGCAATTAGCAGGGAGGGAACCTTGCACCATGGCCACATCAGCAGCGCTGAATGGTTGAGGACGCAAAGGATCAAAGTGAGAGGCTCTGTATGGGGAGAGATGGGGACGCTGAACTACTAGGGTAGGTTAAGAGGGTGATGGGCTGTTTGGCACACAGGAAGGCAGTGCAGTCATGGGACATACCAGTGAGGTGGGTGATGGGTATGGGTGCCAGGAGAAGGTCAAGGGAGAGCTCGGTTTTCAGGGTCAGTGCAGCTTGTCGACCTGGTAGCTTGAGGGACCTGCAGCGTTGGAGCGGCAAAGGTGGGATGTGGAGCAACAATGCAAGTGTGTGAGGCTGGCAGCCAGTTGGAGACACCAACAGAGCACATGATGGCCTCTGGACATTGGTCTGAAGTACTGCAGGGGTCTCCTGCAGCCTTCTCTACATCGCAGGATCGGACAGACGAGCCGCTGACCCGCGTGTTGTGTGCAACTGCATCAAGGCGCAGGTTGAATGAGGGCTATGTGAGGAGGAGATGCATGGGAATGGGATTATGAGAACAGTAATGAGAAAGGTGAATTGTGTGATGACATGGAGGTGAGGTCGCCGGTGGTGCATAGTGTGAAGTGTGGTGAGGCAATGGCCTTTTAGTTGGTGTTTTATAGACATGAAGGGCGGACTTAGGTGACAATGCTGGGTGGCAGCAATAAAAGTTGCAAGGCGAGCTGGGAACCTGGACGGTTGCCATCATGTGAGAGGGATTGGTAGTCAGCATGGAATACTAAACAGGCTGGTGCTAGAGAACAATGGTGTAAGTCAATCGGGTGGGCGATGGGGTAAGTGAGGGTACAGGGTACAAAAGAAGGAAACAGACACAATGGATGGACAGATGCTGGGTTGCCATGGATCGCAAGGGAATGGGGGGCCTACCAGGATACCATGAAGGTGGCAAATGAGGGAGCACTGGTGATGAAGACAGGGGAGGTCATAGGCACCAACTACGTAATATGGGCCTGGCGATGCCTCTGGGGTATCATGTTTTCGGAAAACTAGAGCTGAATGCAGGAGGATGTTGAGGTACAACTTTTTGCATAGGGTCTTTAAGGCCCAAGAAGGGTGTAAGGAGGAAGAATGGGGATTTAGCGCAGCAGCCCTGGGTGCTCATTATTATGGAGCACTGGAAGTCAGCTTTCTTGATAATTGTGACATTTACTGTCAGCAGTAGGTGAAAGGGGAATTGCCTTATGCAAATACATGGATATAATACAGGACGCGTAGATGTACTGTGGGTGCTATGCCTGTCTTAGTTCCAATGATGAATTTAGGGCCAGTGTAAGTGTTAATACAGAAAACTCTTAGAGGTATGTGTTTTCTGAATTATGGACCCAATGAATGTCTGTGACACAGTCCACCATCTCGTATCTCACGGGAGTGACCTTCCTATTACTTATTTGACCTTTCAGCCCCATCCTGCCTCACACGGGATGAGTGGTACAGAAAAGGTCCCGAACACTAATGAGTACGCATGCTGGGACTGCAACATAGGTTGTTCACGACACCCATGCAGCTTCACACATGAGGGTTCCAAATGTGGAGGTAGATGCATGTTACAGTGTTTCACGCTGGCAAGCCCCTCTGCGAGATTGAGTGTGGCCTGGGTAAGGACCTCCAGGTCCTACTGGACACAATGGCTCCTATGCCAAGTAGGCTGGGAAACCAATTGTCATGGCAAGCGCTATTAGCCTGACAGGTGAGACTGCTTTGTGATTGAAGGGGGAATTTCGGAAAGGCCTCCAAGTTGGTTATCAAGGGCCCAAGTGTAAGAGGTGGGCTGAGAATTTGTGGTGCAGATAGCCTTGGCTTAACAAGTGCCGGGTGTTACCATTTTTATAGCTGATCCATTGTCTCGTTCATAGTGGCACTGATGTAGCTGACAGGAGCCAGGAGCCGGGGGAAGCAAGTCACTTGTTCCTGTAAAGATTTGGCGGAGGGGGAAAGTATTTAGGTAGGTCGCAAGGGCTTTAGCAGTGTCCACAAAAAGGAGCTATTGGCAGGCATGGGGTGACTTTGAGACTTTTTAGGGCACACAGGGATGTTTTTGAGTGAGGGTTAAGCTGAGCAGGAGGGAATGGTAATATGTTTTGTTTTGTTTCTACTTAATAGAGGTAGTTGCCTGCAAAAATATCCGGGAAGTTGGCAGGTTTATCCTTTATGAAAAATTACATTGGGGCTGACCCTGCCTAAGGGTGACATATTGGGGTACATTTGACAGGGTGGGGTAGAGACAAAATAGGGGTTGGAAGGGAGTTGAGGGCAGCTATCCTTTTTGACAGGCTGTTAGCCATTCGGAGAGTTTTTGCCTGAGTGTTGTGATGATACGGTAGAGGTTGCTCCTTTTGGGTTATGCATGTTATGGATGTTTGTTGGAGCCTTTTGGGTGTCTGAGCTTTTGGGGTCCGGGTGGGAGGCAGGGATGTTGCATTGGGGACGTATGTTTGAACAGGGATAGTCTGGGAATTTGTTTGTGGAAATTTAAGACGGATCAGTTGGGCCCAGGAAAATGGTTATGGTTGCGTTAGGGAGGAAGTGTTGGGGGCTTTCATACTGGCCTGAGCATTAATAGGAGGTGCTCTTTTGTCACGAAAAGGGGGCCAAATTCACAGCTTTTCAGAGGTTGGCTGTGCACAACATGCCCTTGCAGGAGTTGGATTGAAACCCTGATAGTTGGGACTCATTCTTTTTGGAATTGGAGCGCAACTGTGGCTGCATGGGCGAGGTGGAATTGGTCTCAGATACGAAAATTGGCAGCTAACGGTCAAGGTGTTGTGAGAACTATGGCCACAAATGACAGGGGGAAGCCAGGTTCGGGAAGTGTAGGCTTCATGCTAACTTTGCTTTGTTTTCACACAGATTGCTTGAGCAGCCTGAGAGTCATGAATGGCCAAATGGATGATTTGACACGCATTTATCCACTGGGCAGCAAAACCCGCAGAATGCTAGATTTTGGAAGTAACCTAGGATTGCCCAGCAGTCGGCATGAGGTGCCTGCAAAAATATCCGGGAAGCTGGCAGGTTTATCCTTTATGAAAAATTACATTGGGGCTGACCCTGCCAAAGGGTGACATATTGGGGTACATTTGACAGGGTGGGGTAGAGACAAAATAGGGGTTGGAAGGGAGTTGAGGGCAGCTATCCTTTTTGACAGGCTGTTAGCCATTCGGAGAGTTTTTGCCTGAGTGTTATGATGATACGGTAGAGGTTGCTCCTTTTGGGTTATGCATGTTATGGATGTTTGTTGGAGCCTTTTGGGTGTCTGAGCTTTTGGGGTCCGGGTGGGAGGCAGGGATGTTGCATTGGGGACGTATGTTTGAACAGGGATCTGGTGGGGAAAGAGTTGGATGAGATAGGGGAACTTGGGGCCAATGTTTGCAATCATTGTCCTGAAATGGGTTTTTATTGACATGCTTGTTCTTCACCTGGGGACAAATTATTTGTTTCGGTTCTTGGGACTCACCACTCCAACACATGCAATGGTTCTTGGTACTAATTCAGCAAAAGTCGGAAGAGACCTGCTAGATATGGACAGAGTTTGTGTCACGTGGAAAATGGTTATATGATATTTAGCATATGGGCAGCATTAAAGGCAGGAGGAAACTTAATGGGGCAAAAAGGGTTTTGTTTGACTAACAAAGTCAAGCTTTAAGGCACATGGAGCCATTTAGGAGGTGGAAAACACATGTGTTCGATCTGATGGAGTGCATCTCTCAGTGACGGATAATGCAGTTTTACAAGACAGATCTGAGGGATTTGCTTGGGGACTTATGGAATGAGAAGTTCTGGTGCGGATGGAAGATTTTTTTGGTGTTGCTGTGTTGCGGTGGGTTCGTGGGTGGGGCAGTATACACTGGGGTTTATTCTGGGTGGCAGTAGTTGGAGATTCAGATGCAGGCATATCTACCCCTTAAGGGGCAGAGGGAAGATAGATGAAGGATGACAGTGTACGGGATACCTGAGACAGGGCGAGGAGGCTTCATTGAAGGATGCTTTGGTAAAAGAAGTGAGAATGAGACTGGGTATGGAAGGAGCTCATGGAGAAAAAGGTGAAAGGAAGAGTGAAGCAAGATGGGCTGGGAGAAAGTTTGGGGCAAAGAGAGAATGTGGATGAGGATATAGTGGGACTATAGAGACACCTAGAGATTCCTGAGGCGGAAGCCGGGAGTCTATGTAATTACTCAGACCATTATTTCATTTATTTCGATCACTTGTACTGTTTTTTAAATTGCACTCAGCCTTTTTCGCACTCTCCACACTGTCGATTTAGGAGCTGACCGGAGGGCACTTGGCTGAACTGAAGACTGCCGGTTGGCGGTGCTGCCATATTGGGGGTAATCAGCAGGCAGTGGGCTAGTTGTTCTGCCCGAATCAGGATAAATGACCGCTTTAGTGTGCACGCGCAGCAGACACTCCGCCGGCGCGCCTGCTGCGCGCCAAAGGTATGCCCGTCTGTGCCCGAACAAGCCTGGAGGCAGGAAATGCTGCTCAAATCATGGTAAGCGCCTTAACCACCAACCACTTGACCTACTCTGCGAAAACCCTGCTCGATATTAGAACGAGGAAACAAATTAAACATTCTGACAACATCTGTTGTCTTGGAAAGTTTCCAACTATCCTCGAAGGGCTGGTACTATGCAGAACCTGTAACTTCCAAAGAAACCTGAGTATGACTAGTTTACCATATTTAAAAAACAAACCTGACCAAGATAAACATAGTCCTAAGTATATCCCATGTAATGTCAGATCCTTAGTGAAACATCCTATCGAAATATGGGACATGATTACTTCCCACTCCCCTGAGCTATGTTTCTTTACTGAAACCTGGCTAACGCCCACCAATTATCCATCAATTAATTTAGCCACCCGGATGGATATAAATTCATTCACCTAGATAGGGAAGGTAAGACGGTGGGTGGCATTGCCATTGCCTTAAGATACAATGGACTTCTACTCCATGCAACAATAGTTTGGAACTGGGTATTTTTAAAATAACCATGTCTCTTTTGGATAGCTGAAATGGAGCGCTAATTCATGGGCCTCCTGGACCAAGAGCTAACTTTCCTAATTACCTGATTGGGCAAATAGCCATGCAAGTCTTAGCTTCCAGCAATTTCATTCTGCTGGGGGATTTTAACTTTCATGGCAAAGATCTTGCCAATCCAGAAGTGAACAAGCTTATAATTAGTCTCAATTTAATTGGACTACCCCACAGGGTTATTGGTTCAACACACAAGGCTGGCCACACCCTAGATTACATTTTCACCAATTTTGACCGTCTCACCTGCCACCCTCCCTATCCCCTAACATGGACTGACCATTCTATGGTGTTATTCTCCAGTTCATCTCAGTATACTATGTCATCAACAAGAAACGTGGGTCGGAAGAGGGAGTCACATAGGCCCTGGCATAAACTATCTCTTGAATCTTTCAATGAGGTATTCCACCCCCCATTGTCGGAGAGTGGCTCGGACGACTCGATGCTTTTGGTATGTTGGAAGTATTCAACGCGGCCTTAGGGACAGCACTGGACTCCGTAATTCCTCAAAGTAATTATAGCTTAGTCCAGCGACAGCAATCAGCCCCCTGGTACACTACGGACCTAAAAGCTGAAAAATCTAAGTACAAGGCATTAGAAAGACAATGGAGACTCAGTAAAGATCTGCTGGACAGACAGGTGTATAAACTAGCTCTGTCCAGCTATCATCAGAATATAAAATCGGCCAGGCGCACCTTTATCTTGAATAAAATTGATCAGTCCTGTAACTCATTCAAAGCCCTATTTAATATAGTTAAGGACTTTTTAACACCTCAAGCTTGTAGACACCACAAGCAGTCTACTTCCAGGAAATATTTGCGCATATTTATGCCAATTTTCCGACCACTTAATAAATAGTGAACATTTTGTGGTGTCACTTTAAAGGGTAGTTTTTTGGACATATTTAACATTTGATAATGCCGCACACGGAACCCAAGCTACTGGAGGAAAGTTTGGTTGCAACCTGGTGTTATTAGGTGTAGGTTTGGGAGAAAACCAGAAACTCTAATAGGTTTAGGAGAACTTAAGACACCGACGGCCCCCACTCTCGATCAGTTTGAACCAACTACGCTAGATGAAATCATTAACACACTTTGCCCTTTGACCTTTGCTCTCCCAAAATTATGGCCCTGTTATCCACCAGTTGTGCTCCGGTAATCTTCAAAATCTTTAATTGTTCAATTCAATCAGGTAATATTCCCACCCTTTGAGAAGAAGCAAACGTACGACCCATCTTGAAAAAAACAACAGATGCCCCGCAGGTTCTCAGTAACTATCGACCAACATCTTTGATACCCCTGCTGGGCAAACAATTGGAAATTATAATAAATAGGCAGCTAAGCTCTTACCTTGAGTCTAATAAAATTCTAGACCCCTCAGAGTTAGGTTTCCGTCCAGGCTTCAGCACTGAAACCTCTATCCTTGCAGTGACGGATTCACTAAGGCAAGTAATCGATGCAGGAGGATCAGTAGTCCTGATCCTCCCACATCTCCCACATCTCTCCACGGCATTTGATACCATCTCACATTCCCTGCTCGTAGAGAGACTACATTCATGTGGTATCCGAGGCACAGCCTTGAAATGGCTGCAGAAATTTTTGTTGGATAGATGGCAAACAATAATGCTTGGACCCTACCTTTCTCAGAAATCTCGTCTTGGTAAGGGCGTTCCCCAGGGCTCCTGTTTAAGTCCAACATTATTTAATGTATATTTGGCCCCTTTGGCAAAAATCGTAGTACCATTAGGGTTCAAAATATTCTCCTATGCTGACGATACTCAGATATTTGTTTTCCCAATTGGCCCCAATATAGAAGCTAAGAAAATCCGATTCTCGGCGGGTATGCTTGCCATCTCAAATTTGATGACGGAGAACTGCCACCAGTTGAATCCCAGCAAAACTGAGGTTATGCTAATGGGGAAAGCCTCAACCATCTGGACTGAGGATTGGTGGCCACGTCAGCTGGGAGTTGCCCCTACTCCTACACAATCCGTTAAAAACTGTGTTCTAAAATTGGACCAGACACTGTCTATGAAAGATCACATCTCTGCCACCACCAGCTCCTGTTATTACAGCTTACGTCTTCTACGTAAGATTTTGCCCTATCTGCCTATTAAACATCGCAGAACAGTGGTCCAGGCGATGGTGATCAGCCGCTTGGACTATGGGAATGCATTGTTAGCTGAAGTTGGTGAGACGTTGCTTGCTAAACTGCAGGTGATTCAAAACACCGCAGCAAGAATGATTTAAAATCATCCTCTAGGCTCTCCCTCAAGCCTCTTGTTGAGAGAGCTACACTGGTTACCTGTGAAGAAGCGATCCAATTTTAAAATCTGCTGCCTCACATTTAACGCATTAATGGCAAAGGTCCCTTCTACCTTCAAAAGAAACTTACTAAACAGGTATCTGGTCGAAACCTCAGATCTAATTCCTTAGCTCTCTTAAAAGTCCCTTGAATACGTCTCAGTCGCACGGGAGGTAAGGCCTTCTCGTACCTTGGCCCACGGTACTGGAACCAATTGCCCGTTGCATTGTGCGAATGATCCTCATATACTGCTTTTAGGAAACAATTAAAAACTTTTCTGTTTTGAATTTTTACAGCTCCGGTTTGACCTCCCTCTCGTTCACTAGATAAGCGCTGTGATGCCCCCGGGTGAGTCGTTGCGCTATAAAATTGGATATAACATAACATAACATAACTATGTTTAAGATGTTTCAAAGTATGTAAATGTTTAAACGTTAATAGAATTTGCAAACCTCTCCTAATAAATGACCTTCAGCACTTTACTGGATTATTGTGTGTGATTACCTCACGAAAATCTGTGTGAGATTAAATTTGTGCCTAGTTTGCAATCCCATATGTACTATCAATAGCGTCCTGAATGGGATTAGTTGCCTCAGTATAATGTGGGCCTAAGTGCTTCAGTATCAATCTCCTCCATATTTTCCTCTTACAGCGTCCCATGTAGTGCACAAGTATGGTTAAGTGTAAAGCGACGTACACATTGCAGATTAATATTGGTGGCTTGGGACATGTCACTCTGATCGGCCATGCGCGCTCTTTGTGACTCCTGTGACACAAAGCAGGGCAAATGGGCTCACATGGCAACAGTCCGCAAAACGCACATATTTTGCTGAGTGCAAAAGTTTCAATGTAACCTCCAAATGAGATTCATGATTCAGCAACTGCATTGTCCGCTGTACTGCAGCTGACGACAGCTGAATATAGGACGTGAGCTAGAAGGAATTGTATTCAATTTCTGGCTGAATTTAGCATTCCAGCTTACCCCCTTGAGTCCCCAGTCTTGCGACTCCACACTCTTCCTGCACACTGATAATATTATGTTATGGTTTTTTCAGAAGCTGAAAAAGGATAGCGAGTAAATAACACTTCAAACAAAGCAGTTTTCAACAAAAAATGCTTGACAAGTTGTCACTTGCTGATCTAATGCATTCCTTGTCCTACAATTACGAAAGGAAGAGAAACCCCATCTTTTCGAAGAGCACTGGTTCCCCTCCGTCATCCTCTGTCCTTGTAAAATGATCTTGGATGGTATCTCCATGTTCAACACTCCATTGCTCTCCAGCAAGGTTTGTGCTGCACAATATTTATACACACATTTTAACCTAAAAGAAGGGAAAAGTCTTTCTTGCTATTTATAACACTATTTATGTGCCTGCATATCAGTGCCTATTGGTTGAACAGAATAGGTTGCGTTAGAGGCAGAGTCCTGGCCTCTTATTCATTTCAAATCTGTTGTCCATTGAGCTCATTTCAAGAGAGGACTCGGCCCGGAAGACAGAGGGGACTCTGGAACAGCAAGACCACTTCTTGTCTCTATACTGGGGGCAGTACAAAGCTAGTGCTGTGTGGTCAAAGGACTCCTCCTTTCTAAATCAGTTGCCACCCCAATTGAAAGTCTGGGACTTTTCAGTGGTTTGCAATTTTAATTATGGTTGAAAACCAGTGATACATTGGATACCACTACAGTATTTGAAAGGCATGCTCACAACGCAACCCTTCAAAATACCAAATTGATATCCAGTCACAATCCCATTTTAGGAGTCAGTACAATCTTACTGACTCCTAACATGGGATTGATACTGTAAGAAATTGGGGTGTTGGTTGAATGTGCTGGAAGCCCTGGCCAAGCAGCACCCACTATCCATGTCAGGGTGAGCACAAGGGAACTTAAATTAACCTGTACTCATCCATTTGGTATCTTGGCACAGAGCAATCAGGCTTAACTTGGAGGCAATGTGTAAAGTATTTTTGCAACACTTCAAACAGTAATAAAGTGTAAACACCACACAAAAAGGGTCCCACACCAAGCGCCCATAGCCCTGGCAATGGGAACGACACCTCAGAACTCACCTGAATATGAAATCACAGCACTGACCTCCACCAAAGCCAGTGTACCACTGAATTATAGTGAAACTGGAATTGCACAGACCACAATGGCTCCAAGTGCCCTGACCACGTCTCAGACCCTAACTAGAATGAGTTTTCACTCTGCCCCTATTGTGATGTAAATGCCTCAAATCCAACCTTGCCTAAGCATTCCCCAAATGGCTGTAGAATCACCAGGTATTGGGCCCCGGAAAGTCATGGAAGGGGACTCACAGACACCCCTGTTGCAGAAGAATCTGCTTCACCCATAGCTCCTGGAATAACCCTGCAGTGCAATGGTGCACCCGGAAGGGATCCCTCAGATGACAAAGCCTTCTGGGATGAATCCAAAGGGTCCAAGAACAGGTTAACCACAAGCTCCAAAGGTACCTACCCAGATTCAGAGTGAAAAATATGTTTTCCAGCCCAGGGTAAAGGCGCACCAGAGCTTATTTGTGATGCATGTTTCTCTGGTTCCCATCATGTTTGAGAGTCCAGTTGGATTCGACCAGGACCAACTATGGTGATGGAGGAGGATTGCATGCTACTCACAGTTCTGGAAGTTAATCAGAGTGGTCTGAATGTGAAAGGTGAAGTCAATGGAAATTCAGTGTCACTTCTGATTGCCAGCGGAGCCAGTCGTTCACCCATCAGGACAGGTGAGATCCCAAACTAGCCCTTCTTGTGAAAGAATTTCCTGGTGATAGGCATCACATATCAGCAGCACAACAACCATGTTTCAGCCCCAGGTCCATTGAAGATAGGCATCTTTTAAGACCATCACCAGTTTGTGATTTGCGATTCGAGTCCCGTAAACCTTTCGGGAAGGGTTTGCTTTGCAAACTCACGTTTGTGATCTAATCCATACCTGATGACTCATGCATGTACACACCATCTGACAAATAATTGCCTTGCCCACTATAAGAGAAGCATTTTGGTTGCAGAAAATATGTCTGGAGGATATGCAACACCCTCAATCCTGCTATCCTTTTGTCCACACCGGATGAATATAGTGAAAATGAATTTCATAATTGCATTGAAGTATCTGAATTGTGCACCAAACCGGGACTAAACATAATGGATGTGCCCCTTGCTGAAAATAACCATACATTGCTGACGTCTCTTGTTTGAGAGACAGACATGGCATTATTAAGAGCAGCTTATGCTGTCTGAATTCTGAGTGGAGTTGTGGAAGCCTCACACCTGTGTCATGTAGCTGAGCTGATCGTCGTTACCAGAGCCTGTTGCACCTTTGATGGATTGAGAGTCACCATTTACACTGCCAGCCAGTAAGGGTTAGGTAGGGTGCACGATTTTGGACAACTGTGGTAGAGAGGGTGTCTGACTTTCTCTGATTCCCCTATCTCTAACAGGTTGTAAATCTCAAACTTGTTAAATGAACCCAATAGCCAAGGGAGATAGCCATGGGGAAGTGTGCTGCACACAAGAGTGCCGATGACTTTGTCACAAGAGGCAACCGATATGCGGATGAAGGTGCACAGTATTATGCCCTTCAGTCCAGAACATTTCACTTGAATGAACAATGTAGTGCGGAGGGAGAAACAGTCTCAAATATGATATTGACCACAGTGCAGACATTTAATGAGCTGAGAGAACTGCCCATAAACCTCCTGAAATTGAAAAAGCTAAATGGGAAACGGCGGGCTGTGGGGAGGATGCCAGCAACATTTTGGTGTCAAGGGAAGGAAAACTAGTTCTGCCCAATTTTATGTTGCCTGCATGGGTGACTAATGCAAAAGAAACAATTGATGGACGGAATGCTGGACAATGCAAACATTCATCCCCAGTCACAAGGATCTGGGTTAAATCCATCGTTCTTTTGCTCACCACACCACCCCAGTTTGGACCCAGCCATATGCAAATCAGTCTTGACCCTGTTCCTTTTGGGAACAGTCCAGCCCGAAAGCCCAAGCCAGGTCCTCCCTTGCCCAGATACAAGCATCCTGAGACCAGTTTCAGGGCATCACCCTTCATCAGCCAAGCTAGCTTGAATCCAGTGGTGTAGTGAGCACGGGAACCACGTCTGGGCATACCCTTCCCACTTAGGGCGACATATGCAAAAGAAACAATTGATGGACGGAATGCTGTGCAATGCAAACATTCACCCCCAGTCAAAAGGATTTGGGGTAAATCCATCATTCTTTTGCTCACCACACCACCCCAGTTTGGACCCAGGAATATGCAAATCAGTCTTCATCCTGTTCCTTGTGAGAGCAGTCCAGCCCGAACTGCCAACCCATGTTTGAGACATATGCATGGCCCAACCCATGTTGGTCAAAAAAGGATGAGAATGACTTTCAAGTGGATTTGGTACAACCCTCATTTTTGAGTCTTGACGGAAAATCTGTAACATCGGTGCATGACTTGCCAAAGGCAGAATGTTAATAAAAGAATTGTTGTAACAATGAGTCACCTAGGAAAGTGCAATGGTACTTTTACCTGCCTCCAAATTGATCTTCTGCAAATGCCCCAATGTAATTCAACTGAGGTTTACATTGGTTATCGTGTGCTTGTTTTCCCACTAGGTTGAGGCCTATCTTACCAGCAGATGTGATAGTCTGACAGTTGCCAAACAACTCTAGTGGGAATTGATTCCACGTTTGTGATGCCAGTTTATCTTGAGTCAGATTAAGGGACTCACTTAAAAAATGAGGTGATGCAGCTAACGTGTACCACCTTAGGGATTGACCACAAGTTCCATTGCAGTTACAGACCATAAGCCTTCGGTATTATAGAAAAGATGAATGGGATGATCATGTTGACCCTTGCCAAGGCATATGCTTCTTCATCTGTCAAATGGTCAGATGTCCTCCCATTGGTATTCATAGGTATTTAAAGCACTACATGCAGGAGAACAGGACTCTACCTACACAAAGTATTAATTGGAAGAGCAATGAGAATTCCCTCTAGTCCGGCAGCTGCACTTGTGAATATAGTAGATGACCTAGCTCTTGAGTATTGTAATGGTTTGGCTGATGTGGTGCATTCTATCTCTCACCAGGTTGACATTGCAACACCAGCTGTGAGGACTGCTCCCTGCACAACCTGAACTCTGGAGGTGAAAAAGGAAGAATGTCAGCCAACATCCACTGATTACTCAAGTCCACCACGATTTGAAATCTCTGAAGCGTAAGAACAAGAAGAAGCAGTCCAACTTGACTAAAGCGAAATCAGTGACAACAACTTAGAACAGACAGGGAGCAAAACACCAAAGAGAGAGAGTTTACTAAACCAGAAATACAGAGGTCCTGATTGGACTTATTTTGTGAAAAGCAATAATAAGTCTGCTAACTGCTTGACTGACTACGATGTACCACTATGCATTGAGGAAAAGGGTAAAGGAGGTATTCCAAACCCATCAGAAATTCTGAAAAAAGTTAAAGAGCGAATTAGCAGGTTTAGATCAATGATCAGAGGACCGTAGAGCTCTTAGGCATCCAGTTAGCATAGCTGATTTCCAAGAAGAAAATACGTGCCTTTGACCTAACGCAAGATTATTATGCAGCTTAAAAGCTGCAAATGTGTCCTAGTAGATTTGGTGGTTGCCATAGCAGTTTCTATAGTGGATGTTAGATGTCTATCTCCTGGAGGGAAGTGCTTCACAAACCCTGAATAATGCAAACAGAATAATAAGTGTTAACAATGAAACCTATGTAGGCACAATTTCTCAAGTTTCTCAGTCTGTGAGTGTTTACGATTATAGCTTCTATTTCCAAATGCCTGCTGAATATGTAAAGTTAATGATGCTGAGAACTCTTTTGTCTGTTCATATCTTCCAACCTCAGCCACAGAAGGTTCTTCCTATTTTCGTCTTCCCCTTTCGTAGGCCTTTTCCTGCAGTGTGTTTCTGAATCTATTTCATCATCAATGCTCAATTAAGTTTTTTTGCTCAGAATACGTGTGTCCCCTAGAGCATGTACCTGTTTCAACTAAATCGAACCTGTATTTATAGGCAACTAAACATGCTTATCAATTTTCAAAAGCTTATAAGCGAATAGACAGATGTGAGTATATGATGAACTTTTTCCAACACGCCTACTAATACAACTCTCACTAAAGTTGATCAGCATGAATTAACCTATAGGCTTAGTCAAAATGAGAGGGTCTTTGTAGATGAGCTGGACGAGATGATTGGGGAGGAAGAAGAAGTGAGTAAGAAAGCTGAACCAGAAATAAGGTAAGAAAAGGTGGATAGTCAAGGAAAGACTCTACATCTGAAGTTGAGTTTAGACCACGGATAAGAAGTGAATTTTATGCATAGTGCAAAGGCAAAAAGGGAAGGAGACTATTGAAAATGTAGGTTGGTGTGAATGTGATCATAGTTATTTAGCAAAAGGTAGAGAAATTGTGGAACTCGAGGTTAGTATTAAAGGCATATACTGTGTGTGTGACAAATCAGCTTACTTTCAGTTGCTGCAAAATTGGCCAGGAACTTGCGACGCAGCTTTAGTTTTTATAAAGTATACTACACCAATGATGTAAACGGAAAAATCGATCTGTACATGAAAAGGAGCAAGCAGAGCTGTGAACAGATACTGATATTTTCAGAGCAATAAGTTCTTCAGCGGTAGCGGCACTAAATGATGTTAAAATTAGAAAGTTATCAACATTGGTAGATAGATTAGGTACAAATACTAACATTTATTAACAAGGATCTGCTTCCAATGAGATACATGATAATCCAAAACATGCCTGCTTTAGGTATTCTTCTCGCAGAATTTGCAAGGTAAAACTTGCTGGAGAATGCTGTACTTACATCCCCAAAATAGATAACCAGATTAGCAGCCATATTGCCCTCATCAGTAATATCATGTCGGAACTTACTGAATTAGAAGAAACAGGCTCCTGGGAAGGAATAAGGTCTCTATTTAGATTAATAGAGAGGGGAGTTGCCAAGATAGGTAAATTGTTAGTAAGTGTAGGTGGAGGAACATCAAAATTACTTTTGACCCCTCTGTTGGTCATACTAATTGGTGATGCGTCACGTAAACATTTAATTAACTAGAACATTGAATTTTGGGATAAAGAAGATGTCAGCAATAAGTAGAGAAAGAGAGAAGATATTCAACTAGAGGAGATGCAGAGTGACCTTTATGACCAAATGGAGGAAATGGAAAGATCCTAGCAAAAGAGCCCGAAGCTAATGTTGGCTTATGGAAATAACCTAGACGAGAAGTGTGATGAATGAATGAATATGGGAATCATCATGAAAGGTTGAGAATGCTATTTGTAGAAACGTAATGCCGATAACCTCAGAATTCATGCTTCACGTGAACCAGGATAACATAGCCCCTATCATCCATCTTTTTAATTATGTTCTACTCCATCACATTATTAACCTTGCTGTTTCATTCTGTCTCAGTATAAAATAATTCCAGCTTCCACAGAGTGAGATGAAAAATTTACTGAATGGTCCAAACAAAGTGCATTTTTCTCGAGGCTGAGTTTAGCTGCCCAAGGTCGAATAATATACTCTGTAACAAATGTGTCTCCATGTACCTGTAGTTGTGAGCACATAATCTTATGTAGTCTAATTGTGAGAAAATACTCGAATGTATTCTGTTACAAGTGTTTCTCCTAGCTTGATTTCTATTAGTTATAAGCCTAGAACCGTGTACTAATGACATGAATGTATGAACTTTTTGTCTAAAATCCTATGAAAGTGTGAATCTCTGTCAGGTGTATCTCTAAACTTTCCTGAGTTCATGATTCTCTGTGTTTTGAGCTTAGCACATTGACTGAATTACTAATTGATTGCCTGCAATTTGTGCCTTTGTACTTTTAATTTTTTCGAAGTTAAACTTTAAACTTACCAGTGTCTGGCAAGGCACTACTGAATTTCCACTGCAAGAGAACAAGTCCGTTGGGGAGCAACAAAGTCTGTATGGGGAATACACCGCACTCATTTCTGGAATATCAGCGTGCCCAAAGGTAAAAATAATTTTGTGTGGGTTTGTGCACCAACACCATATAGGGTGTGTAGGAGGAAGTTTGTTTTCTTTGTTTTGATCCTATGTTGAAAGTGTTTCTGGGTGGCATGCTTTGACCAACATGATGTGGTTATTGTGTTATAGGAAGCAATGCTTAGCAGTGTGAGGGATGAAGAAGTATGAGAAGGAGGGGCCCAGTTTATGGTTTTTAGTAAAGTGGCAGCTTTGAGCAGCTCGTGCAAGTCCATGTATGATATTTTCTATGATCATATACCATTTAGCTGGTTACTTCACTAGTGTTTGACCTGTCAGCCTTAGGGTGGCTGCCCCAAACCTTTTTGTCTTACTCCTCCATTTTTGCTGATCTTGTTTTTCTTGGCTTTTAGGTCTCTTTAATTTAATTTAATTTAATTTAATTTAATAACGATTTCTAAAGCGCCTGGTGACCCAAGGGCATCCCCGCGCTGTAAATTTTGTAATCCTGTTGAGGGGGAGGGGGGGTGGAGATATGCTTGTATGGGAACTCTATTTCGGAAATAGGTGGGTCTTTAGTTTTTTGCGAAAAGCAAGGTAGTTGGGTTCAAGTCTGAGGGAGCGTGGAAGGGCGTTCCAACCAGCAGCCGCTTGAACGGAGAATTGTCGTCCTCCTGTGCGAGTTTTTTTAAATCTCGGTATACTGGCCAGGTTCTCATTCTGGGATCGCAGAGATCTGGTTGTAGTGTAGGGTGTGATCATTTTGCTGAGAATCGCGGGGCCAGATCCGTTGATCAGCTAAACAGTGCTAAAGTGCATGTGCTCTCTCCTTTAAACATGGCAAAATTGGCTTTCACAAACCTGGCACCATTAATTTGCTTGTAAGTTTTCAGTAAAGTGGAACCACATGTACCCAGGGAAAATACATTAAATATTACTGGTGGGCCTGCAGCAATGATTGTGCCACCCAATTAAGTATCCCTTTTAAACATGTCTCAGGCCTGCCACTGCAGTCTGTGTGTGCAGTTCTAAACTGCCATTTTGACCAGACAAAATAAACATTTTGCCAGGCCCAAACCTTCTTTTTTAATACATACACATCACCCCAGGAAAGTCCCTAAAGCGCCTATTGGGCAGGGTACAGTGTATTTATAAATCTGTCTATGAACGTAAGAGGGGCCGAGAAGAATTCTAGTCCAGCACACAACCTCTCTTAGTAAACTATTTCAAGGCATACAGGGGTGCTATTCCATAACAAAAATGGGATTCCAGCCGTATACTATTGATCTGGACCTGTCTGGTCATCAGGGGCACCTCCAGTTAGGAGCACAAGCCCTCACCCATCAATGGTGGCAAGCTTCATCATTGGGCTGGTGCTGCAATGCGCCCGAAACGGCGAAGTGATCTAGGAATCTTAGTTGTTCCTGGGATCTGTTCATTGTTTTTAGTCTTTAACAGAGACCCCGAGAATAAAATGCATACAGAAGGGATCTTTAGTTAATTTTAACAGTTCCATGCACATCTACATGTAGAAATAATTTTCTTTAAATTCACTTTTTACCAAGCCTAGTATTTCTGGCCAAGAGGGAATTTAAAAAA
Organism: Lissotriton vulgaris; assembly: GCF_964263255.1. NCBI lineage: Eukaryota > Metazoa > Chordata > Amphibia > Caudata > Salamandridae > Lissotriton > Lissotriton vulgaris. The sequence continues at coordinate 422,574,266 of NC_141687.1, forward strand.
ACCTCTGGCAAAGTGCACCCTCGAGGTGGCCATTGGGCATTGTAGCCCCAGCGGGGTCTAAAACCATTGTGTGAGGACAGAATCCTGTTTTTGTTACAGAATGGCACACCTTTTTAACTGGAAGTGTTTACAATGTTTTACATGTCCTGGTAGTGAAAAACTCTTGCATTCTTCTTTCACTACTGTAAGGGCAACCTCACCCATAGGATAACATTCGGTTAATTATTACATTTAATAAGTGATAACTTTTAATTGCGACCAGCTAGAAATATTGAGCTTGGTGTCTAAATAATTGTAACTTTAAAACCTCTTTAATGGTAATCAGCTATTAAGCCACAATTCTGAAAAATGCCACTTTTAGAAAGTTAAAAACTCACAATTGATGGACGCAATGCCAAACAAATCAAAACATTCACCACCAGTCAAGAGATCTGGGTTAAATCCATCATTCTTTTGCTCACCATGTCACCCCAGTTTAGACCTGGCCATATGCAAATCAGTCTTGACCCTGTGCCTCATGGGAACAGTCCAGCCCAAACTGCCAAGCCAGGTCCTCTCTGAACGGGAAACAAGCATCCTAGGACCGGTTTCGGGGTTTCACCCCTCTTCAGCCAGGATAGCTTGATTCCAGTGACGTAGTAAGCCCAGGGCCCACATCTGGCCATACCTGGCACACTTAGGACGAGAAAGCAAAAGACACACAATTGATGGACGAAATGCGGAACAAATCAAACCATTCAGTTTGGAGAAGTGTGGCTCAGGGGTTAGAGGCGGCAGTGGAGAAGTGTGGCTCAGGGGTTAGAGGCGGCAGACCCGGAAGCTAAGATCGGCCCTGGACCAGGGTTCAATTCCCCGCCTCGGCGGGTCTTGGGCTCAAAAATTCCACGGACTCGATAATTCTCGCTCTGGTGCCTTCTCAACTCACGGGTTCACACTCTGCGACTCTGGGCAATAGCTTGCTTAATCTCCACAACGGCCCCTCGCGGCGGGATGCCTGGCTTTCACCTTGTGGATACCCTGCCGGGGTTATCTCACAGGGGAATACCAGGACGGGTTCCCTAAGCAAGCGCCGGGAAACCCTTTGTGGGTAGCTGTGCGCTATATAAGCTCAAATACATACATTACATTTACATTTACATTTACATTTACATTCACCCCGAGTCAAGAGATCTGGGTTAAATCCATCATTCTTTTGCTCACCATGTCACCCCAGTTTAGACCTGGCCATATGCAAATCAGTCTTGACCCTGTGCCTCACAGGAACAGTCCAGCCCGAACTGCCAAGCCAGGTCTTCCCTGGACCGGAAACAAGCATCCTAGGACTAGTTTAGAAAGTTGGCATTTTCTTGTCCCAACCATTTGGTGTCTGAAGCCTGTATCCTGGGTCACATGATTAGGTGTAGCTGGCAGTTGTTTGTTGTGTATTGCTCCCAGACAGTGAGAAAAAGGGGGAATAGGTGTTGGCAGGCTTAGTCATCTCTTCTACTTCAAAGCTAGCACCAGGTATAAATATTGAACCCTCAAGCTAAATTCTTCTGTACACTCCTCAACATGTGGATACTACAGAAGAAGTAGTTGGCCTAATGGTTAGGGCAGTCAACCTCAGATCTGGGGAACCGGGTTTGAGTCTCGGCAATGAAGCGCAACATCCTGTGATTCTGGGCAAATCACTTAATTTCCCAGTGTCTAACAAAAATGAATGTATCCTCATGTAATGTAACTGGTGCTCATGTAAAGCGCTCTGATACCCGATACCTTCATGTCAAGTTTGCACTATATAAAACTCTGTAAAACAAAATGACACCCTGCATCACCGCTGCTTGAGGCCTTCCCTGCTTGTGGAAAAGAAATACTCAACCTGCGCCCTTCATCCCAGGTTGAAGTGACTCCAAAGTTCAGCTGACTGACTTACTGTTCTGAGCTATAAGGACATAACAAACTCAAAAAGCCTTCCTGCATCTGCCCAGCTGACCTGCCACCTGGACCTGCTATCTGGACATGTAACTGCACCTGCCTGAGCCATGCTAACCCCTGTTGTACAGATTTCCTAATCCACAAGAGGCGTGCCTCAGGTCCTGGACCCTTGGTGTAGCATCAGGAGAGCTCCGCCTTCAAGAAAAGGAGAACTCCTTAAGGTTTGGGCTCTTTGCGACTGGGCACCGGCCCATTGAGGCCAAGAGATTGCTTCCCACGCTAAAAGCCAAATTGAAGCTCTGGTAAACTCAACTCTTTGCGCTACGGAGTGTAGTGTAGTTCCTATTTTCCCTATAGGCCCTGCGCATTGGAATAACATAAACAGCAGTGTAGACATAGAAGTGCGGTCTTCCAGGTCTCTACTGACTATGTTAGACTTAATTGGGTTTGTACCAACTAGCTCGGAGGTCACTGGAAACTTTCTTGACTGAATAGGAAGTGATCAGCTCCCCTGGCTCAGACAAGAAGGGATTCAGTTTTCCAACAACCGCATAAACATGACAACTTTGCCCCCTTAGAAAAAGAGTCAATCTCTAGAGTTGTGTGAAACAATAGACAGCTATTTCACTCAGTCAGTTGTGCAAGAATTACTTTCACCAGGATGCAGAGAATAGAGAGACGGACGTTTTCAATAAAAAGGTATTATTTATTGAACAGTCTTTCTTCTCATGCAAGAGAAATGAATTGCCACAATTGCAAAAAGTGCGTACAGTAAAAGGAGGATTGCGAAATAATACTGTAAAAGCATTGATATGGTTTCTTAGCCATACGATAGTTAAAATGAATATAATATATACATTCATATATACATTTAGCTAACGTCCTCAACTGGTGCTTCTAACTACGCCTACACCAGTGTACCTGACCTAGGCCTAATACATGGGAGGGAGTAAGTGAGTAGCAATTTAAGTTAAGTTGGTTTTGCCAAGGGTTTGCTTCAAGAATTATCTCTAAGGGTTTAGTCAACACTGTAACTCTGGAATAGAATGTTGGAGGTCTGGTATCTCCTCTCAGGACTCGATATCCCAGTTACCAGCAAGGGTAGGCTGGAAACGCCGGAGCTGGATTTTCTCGGCAGGAGAAAAGTCAGCGTCTTTCTCAGCGCGTCAAGGAGGAGGAGGGGCAGCGTCCGTGGGCTTCTCGCATCTGCTGGGCTCTGCAAGGGACAGCTGTTCTGCTCCTGAATTCACAACCACCACCGCTGTGTTTGCTTAAGGCAATGTTGGTATTATTTATACCTAAGAGGTGCCTTGTTTGACGTAAGTTTTTGGACATAAGACGTCAATAAAGATGTCACTAAGAACCGGTCGTTCTTACAGTGCTCATTAGAGTTCTATTACTAATCAAAACATAGCAAGCGGGGCTTTCCCAGGTTGCTGGGGGTTTTATCTGTTGAAAGAACTCGGTGTGTAATCTAGGAATCTAAGATAGTGGCTTCTGCTGTGTCATCTACTGTAATGAGCTGCAGAGGCGAGTTTCTGAAATATGGCTCTGATCATTTATGCCATTATAGGGGTATGGATTGATTATAGCCGTATAGGGGCATAAGGTCACAATATTGATCGGGGTCCTAGATAAGAACAAGACAGGAGACTACCAGAGACAAATGGAAAAGTGAAATCTGTATTTCGCACTACAACATTGACAGCTCACAGTGATTGCCAATGGGATTATCCATCTGCGATGCCTGACAGAATCTCCATCCCATAGTGACGACCATCAGCGACGCTATCCCTGCTCCCCATGGCAAACTTCATCACTAACGGAACTCTTTATGAAGGACTTTAGAAGGTAACTCTTTCAGCTGGACTAACCATTGCTGTCAGCCTGAACCTGTGACTTTCAACTGGTCTCGCATGATCATCTAACCGCGAGTGGTGCTTTGTGTTTTTAGGCACTATATTTACCTTAAATCTTTGAAATTGCATATCTCCAGTTCTACTGTTTGGATTATTTTTTGTTTTGGTCCCAAATAATTTATTATATTTTACTCTATTCTTTAAATTAGTGGGGAATTTTTCATGTATTGTGTTTTTACTTTATTACTGTTTTAAGTGCTGCATAAATACTTTACACATTGCCTCTAAGTTAAGCCTGACTACTTTTGTGCGAGGCTACGAGAGGGTTGAGCACAGGTTAATTTGGGGAATACTTGTGTTTCACTCTGACAAGAATTGTGGTTGTTGCTTAAGTAGGGTTTCTCCATCCTGAACCAATAACCCAATTTCCTAAACTTGGTTGACCATTCCAAAATATTTAGATTAAAGTTTATGAATACCTTCTCATGGTCACCCATAAAATTTGGCTCAGAGTATTAATTACAAAAGTGAATTGGGTTTCATTTCAGACACCCCTGATTGTGGCATGGCAGAAGAAGGGGGTGAGAAAAACTTCCCAGACAGTGGAAGTGCCTGCATTCCAGTGCCTGGATGATGGAGACCCAAACAATAAAGTGTGGAAGATGTAGGGGTACTTAACAATTCCATTAACCTTTTTTAGAAAATGAATGCTTTCTGAGCACTGCTGTTTGGTAGATGGTTGGGGTGAGAGGTGGGACTGCAGTTTTTGTGGTTCAACATGAAGTAAACCCAAGTGACAACATGTGAGATGTTTTAGTTAGAAACATTGGAACTAGGAAAAATACGAGACTGATGCCTCTAAAAATCTGACAATACATCTTAGAGAATGTCCTACATTGTGTTATCACAGAGAACTGTGAGAAATGTTAAAGGGCTCTCACAAAGAGCCTGATTTAGAGTTTGGCAGGTAGATACTTGTCACAAAAATTAACGGTATCTCCTCCACCTTTTTACAACTGCATTATATGCTATGACACTTCTAATAAGGTGGATGGGAATCAGAGAGGGTAGTGTATGAAACACAAATGTTTTTCTTTAAAGTTGCACAGGATAATCAATGTTGTGAAACACACACACACAGCTAATCAGAAAAAGATGGAGCTAGGGATAGATCGAGAAATATAAGGATTGTCTAAAAAGGACTCTGTGTTAAATATAGCCATTTAAAAATCGCCAGACAAAGAAGAGTGGCTATGGCTGAGAAATGTGATTTGAAGTGACAAGAACTAGCTAAGACAGGAAAGAGAGGAGCTTGGGAAGGGGAAGAGCAACCTCATGCCATGATTCTTGCAGCTTCGTTAACTCATCTGTTTATTGTCACTGATCCTACACCATGAGGTAGGTCCACACAGTGAAGCTAGACAATCTGGTGTCTTCCTAGAAGGAAAAAAAAGCTGAAACTCCTCTGACTGTTGATAATGGATTACTGAGAACCCTTCAGTTTTCAGTATTGAGGTCACTGTCTCTGAAGCACAATGCCCCTGTGCTACCTGTCTCAGGTCATGGAGCTCCTGCTTACCTTTTTGGGGCTTGTTTTTCCTTTTCTACGGTGTTCTTTCTGCTGTTGCTTTGTTTGTTTCTGCTGCATGTGGACTACTCCTTTCGGCAGCACTATTGGCTTCTAATTAATGTTGACAACCACTACAAGGCTATGTGGGTTGGGTGTAAACTTTCCTCTGTGTGCGCTCTGCTGAGCTTGGATGCTGTGCATTTGTTCAGTAGTGGAGCCCCCACTACTGGATGTCAGGTGAGTGTCCCTCAGCCACAACCGTAATTTGGGCTTGCCAGGTAACCCTGTCTTCCAGCTTTTGCCGAGTTTCTTCTAGTGTACAGCACATGTTGTAACCATCAATGGATATCAAATGTATGTCTCTCCAAATTATATTTTGCTTCCTGAGGTGGTCTGCTGGACTTCTGCTTCATCACATATTCCCTGCTCTTCTTGAGGCTGAAGGGTCCCTACTGTATGTGACCACCTGTACCCAAGGCATGTAAATTATATGCTACTAGTAGGCTGCTGCACTCACTTACATCCTCTAAAGTATCACTGTAAACCATGTGTCCAGGCCTGCCATTGCAGCCTGGGTTTGCAGTGTGAAACTTCGACCGGCCTGGCTGGCCCAAACTTTTGCAAGGCCTAAACTTATGTTTTAATGCTTGTAAGCCACCCCTAAGGTGGTCCCCAAATACCCATAGGGCAAGGTCCCTGGTATTTGAAAAGTAGGACACATGTGTCTAATGTTCTACATGTCCTGGCAGCGAAGAGCCTCCAAAGTCGTTTTTCACTGTTGCAAGGCTCGCTCGCCCATAAGCTAACACTGGTTGGCACTGCTCATTTAATAAGTGCTAAATTCACTTTTTCCGCCTAAAACCAAAAGGCGTTACTGCCAATGTCCAGCTGCCACTCGAATCCTGGTGGCTCCCCTGTGGTGAAATACTGAACTTAACTGATTTAGAGGGGTGGACAAAATCATGACCTCCACCCACAGCCTGGCGCTGGGCATAATAGTGAACACCAAAGACCTCTTATCAGAACACTCCTGGACCTGTGAAGATCAGGACTGCCCTGTTGGCTGAAACCTGAAGCAAGACTTGACCTACTTGCCTTGAACCCAGGAACCCAGAAGTGACTCCAATCTTCAGTTGGCTGGCGTTCAAGTTTGACCTTCAGGGACACAACAAGCATCCAGAAGCCTTTTCCTTCAATTTCCCAGCTGGCCAGTACCAACTGGATCTACCCTGGACCCTGTTGTTGGCCTCTGTTGTGGTGAATACTAACCCCCAAGTGGTGCTCCCAAGTCCCAGCCCCTTGGCTGGTATTAGAGTGCACTTCTCCTGCCCCCAAACTGAAAGTAATAGGACTTAGAAACGTTTTGCCAACTTTCTGCCTCAAGAAAAGACAGAAATTAGGATTGCTATCGAATCCGCAGCCATTAACATCGAATCACCACTCAGCTTCAGTTTCCTAGGTTTCCCCACTAAAGCTCTGCCTTACTTTTACAAAAATTATTAAGTTTGAACGCCTAAGCCTTCATCTGGACTAACGATGAGCAGCATCCCATCAACTTTGCCTGCTCAGAGCTTTCCCACATTTGTCAACAAACTCACAGGGACTCTCCTCTTCAGCAACCCCCTGTTGAGGAGCCCCACTTAAATGCAGCTTGCCCCACTAACAACTCCACAAAATTTTTAGTCCTGAGGTAGACTTTCCAATAGGACACGCCTAGTCCACGTATCTAACCCAAGCTTCATCGCTGTCATTCTTAACTTTTGACTTTGAACCTGTCTGGTGCAACAAGCACTATTTTTAATTCAAACTTTAAATATTCATTTCTCTGAATATGTTTATTGGATTGTTGTAATTATGTTGTCATTGTATTTCAAACTATTTTTTTTATTGATTTGAGATTTGTCTTGTGTTGTGTTTTCATGTTATTACTATTTAAATGCTGCATAAATGCTTTACACATTGCCTCTAACTTAAACCTGACTGGTTTTGGCTAAGCTACCTGATGATTAAGGACAGCAGTGGCGGTCACTACAACATGAAGGCAGGGGAAGGCCAGGGATGGACGGATGGGCAAGTGTCGGGGGCAGAGAAAGGAAAATAATAATTTTAATAAAATGTACCTTTCGCTGCTGCGTTGACACCGACGACCACCTCGGTGATCTCCCAACAGTCTCTGGGAAGGCAGAGGATGCACAGCCAATCCAAATGCTGCTTTCTATGAGTGCAGTACCATGATTGGTCTGAGCAGCCTGCTCCACTATTCAGACACTGCCTTGTAGCCTGCTGCTTTTCTCCAACCCGGCTGTAAACACAGTTGGGTGGGAGAAATAAAAGTGTCCATGTCTGTTTGACTGGCCTAGGACGGCCGGCCAAACTTGCAAACTTACTTATAAGTAACCACCACCTGCCTGTCATTGCCCGGCCCGCCCTACACGCATGCCAGAGCTAGTCACAGAAAAATAAAATTATATTGTTTAATTATAATTTAATTTTTCTGTGACTGACTCTGACGAGTGGGGCGACGCTCCTACGCCATTACGAAAGAGCCGCCCCTGAAGCACAGGTTTATTTAGTGACTCTAGTAGGTCACCTTGACAAGGATATTCTTCTGTGTGCTAAGAACCTCCCATCATGGCAGCGGACATGCCTACCAAGCACTTATAGTCTGTGCTGCACAAGCCCAGGAGATATTTTACAACTAATCTGCACATGCATGGCGTTGCAGCAAGAGAGGATACAGCTGCTAAAGACTCCTGTCAAGCAGCTAGGAACTCATACTAGGTGGCAAGCGGTTCTGGCATGTTTTGACTCAAGGGCCACACAACTGAATTGCAGAGTGGTCAAATACCTCACACTGGCGGAACAAAAAATGAATAACATCAGAGGGGCGCACAAACCACTCTAACCCCAACCGGACAATTAATAAACCTGACATGTCACCTGGAAGCTGCCTCCTCAAATAAAATTTCAACAACTCAAAAAGATCCCCTAATATGGGAAAACTCCTAGCTACTGCTCATCCACCAGCAGTCTCTTCCGGGTATGCAAGCACTTTTTGCACATTGCCAAGTGGCTGTCTGGCCTTATTGCCATACACAAATAATGCACATTGCTGTCCACATTAATCCATCATTATTATACTCGTATAGTAATGCACTGCATATTCCTTAGGGCCCTTGCCTTTTACTGTCACATTTTAACGTTACCCATTGAATGGTTTTATCTGTTTTTTTTATATTTGTATGCAAGCCCCGCACAGTATTTTTATCATATGTATCAATGATTTTATTGCTGACCATAACGATTTTTTTATCCTGATAAGTTCATAACAGTGCAAGGTTTTCAGTGACTATGCATAATAAAAATAAACTTGAAACTTGAAAACCTGACAAGGATTGTGAATATTATTTAAGGCTGGTTCTACTTCTTACCCCCTCAACTAATACTCCAGTTTCTTACAATGACCCTTTGAAGTTTGATAATGTTCCTTTTTCGTTGTCTGTTATAGATGGAGTTGCAATAATTCAAACACAAGGAGACAACCACAAGACCAAAGACAATTTTGTAAACAAGTGTCAGCAGAAGGAGAATTTCACATAGTTGTTGTAGAAAAACGAATTGTCATTGTGTTCTGTGTTATACCCTTCACTGCTTTTGCAGTGTAAAAGAAGTTAGGCTACTGGTGTCTTTTGTAATGGTCTTTTTCAGTTTGAAGTCACTGCTTGCTTTTAAAGAGGTAGGCGGCTTCCCTAGAGGAGCAGTCCCCTGATCAATGGCATGCGCTGCTTGAGTTCCTCTATTGGTGTTGCTGGAGTTCTGTTATCTCAGCTCCTGGCATGAATTATAAAGTGGCCTAGGCATGTTTACTCTGATTGCAGTGCCAAAATAATACTATCATGCTAAATTTACTGGCTCTATAGTAAATCACAGAGACATGTTCAAAGACACTATTTGGATCCCTATTAGACATACTATTCTTCTCTTCTGTCACCCACATAAAGACTAGCCAAGTATGTTTTCAGTTTACCTCGTGCCTCCTCTTCAGAATATATTTATTATCCTCCTAGAATAAGGGACGTAAGAAACCAAAAACATTTTATGTACAGGGCACTGTATTTGGTTTAATAGTTTAAACTGAATCGGTTAATCCACATTCCAAATATATGATTGATAAGTGGGATTTGATGAGAACTTCTATAGAATGACCATAATGAAAACAACGTAGGACTGCTTGAGCAATAACACCAACAATGAGATTTGTGCTCTTCAAATCCTGTGCTTAGGAACCCAACATAGGGGTAGCAAGCGCGTCTAAATGTTGCAATACAATACAATACAATACAGAACAATACTATGGCTGAACCCCATAATCATCCAAAAAATGAATGTGAAAGTTCACTATAAATGTAAAAAATGTCATTTTTGAGTTAGGTACCCAGTTGGTGATCTGTTTGTGCCTTTACAATTCCACTGCTGGTTGGCTTTTTTGGCACTAGATCATGGGGTGATATTCAACTTCTGGATTTGGTCTACCACTTTTGAGCCTTTTCTAGATGGGTGCCCAACTGGGTGATTGATGATGGTTACATTTGTTAGGTTGATCTTTGTGATCTGAGGACTGGGACAAGGAAAAGATGAGTAAGTAATGCTTCGAACATTCATTCCTAATCATATTGCTGTGATGCTCTTTATCGTACCTACGCTTATGATTCCCACACCCTCCCTACTGAGAACCTTTTTTTGGTTGTGGTCTTCTGGGTTGTTTTTGTAGTTGACATAGGAGGATTCTGGGTAAAAGTGATACTTTACATACAGTTGTAAATGATGAGGACTTTAAACATGCTTCTTTTAGGGAGGTAGGGGAGAGTCTGCTTCCCTCATGTGGATACAACTCATCATGTAAAGACTGGGACGAATAAGAATAATTAGAGTATTGAGGTCTCTTATGAATGTCTTAAATGCTAACCCATCTGCCTTGTTAGCATTCTAACAACTGTATAACAAAAGTGCAACTGTGAACTCTGACTCCATGACCATCATAGGACCCATGGCCCTTCAGGAAGTTCCACTTACCCCTGCTGTCACTCCCTGCAGGAGTTTGCTTCTATTTCTTTGGAGGAGTCTGCTCACACCCGTAGAGCATGTAAATCCTCACATTTTTTTTCTCCAACAGTGCTGCAATCAAACCTCCCTAAATTGGCTTTTAGACCTGCCCATTGAGACGTCCACAGTCCCCAAAAGTTGGAAACAGCCTAAATTACTTATTTTCCAGAAAAATACATCAGCTGACAAATCCAATCTTTCTGCTGCCATCTTTTGCAAGATATTAGAGAAGCTTATTAACTGGAATCTCCCTGTTTTTTTAGAGCAGAATAAACATTTACACCCTTCCCAGTCAGGCTTTCGACCTTACTTCAGCACTGCAATTACTCTGCTGGAGGTCGCAGACACTACTAAGCTAGCAGTGGATCAGGAAAAGCAGATGGCCCTGATTCTTCTCAATCTATCCCCAGGATTTTGCACACTATACTTCTACAGCGTCTCAGTGACATAGGCGTCCGTGGTGCTGCGTTGGCCTGGTACCACTCCATCTTGATAGGTAGTTATCAATCAGTAAAGATGGCTACATTTACCTTGGTCCCTAAACCTCTGGGCTTTGGGGTACCCTAAAGGTCTGCATTGAATGTCCTACACTATTCAATGTCTATATCACCCCACTGGCAACCCTTGTAGAATCGTTCAGTGTACAAATAGTTTCGTAGACTGATGACATACAAGTAGTGTGGCTCACTGGTTAGAGGCGGCAGACCCGAGAGCAGAGGACGGCCCGGGACCAGGGTTCGATTCCCGGCACAGCAGGTTTCTGGACCAGGGTCAGCGGACTCGATAATTCTCTCGCCTCGGTGCCCACTCTGATCAGCGTCCACACTCGGCAACTCTGGGCATTAGCTTGCCTCATCTTCACTAACGGCCCCACCAGACCGCCGGGGATGCCTGGTCTCTCCCTGGAGATACCCATTAAGGGACCATCTCTCAGGGAAGCCAGGAAGGGTTTCGCAGCGGTCGAAGCGCCTTGGGACCCTACGGGTAAGTAGTGCGCTATATAAATTCCAATACATACATACATACATACATACATTGCTCCTCATCCTAGATAAAAATGGACCTAATGAGCTGAGCAAATTTAAGACATGCATCTCAATGGTATTTCAATAGATGCGCACCAGCAACCTACAATGCAATGCCAGCAAAACTGAAATGTTGCTCTTAGGGATGCTACCTCCCAGCTGGGAAAATGACATCTTGGTCTGCCTCCACCAGCCTCTGGCACTGTGGTTCGCAATTTGGGGGTGAAATTTGATACCTTTGCCACTTTTGCTCCGCAGATGGCCAGTGTAGTAGGTCCCTGTTTTGGACTCCTAAAGATTTCTAAAAAGTTAATTTACCTTCTTCCTCTACCACAGCAGAAAGCAGTGATTCTGGCCTGATCAACCTCACAGCTAGACTATGCCAATTTGCTTTATTGGGGTTTACTGGGTTATCTCCTGAAGAGACTACAGCTTGTTCAGAAGTCGCAGCACAGCTTCTATTGAAACTCTCTAGGACAGTCCACATCCAACCATAGCTGAATGAACTACCCTTGCTTCCTATCAAGGAACATGTGAGGTATAAAGAAATAGTCCTGACACATAGAGCTTTGGATTACTCAGGCCCTCAGTACCTGTCTAATAGAATCACTCCTTACCAACCTGCCAGATCACTCCGTTCCTCTAGTTCCTTGTTGGTGGTGATACCACAATTTAGAAGGAAAAAGAGGGTAGACAGCTCCTATTCCTACCTGAGTGCTAGGGATTGGAACGCTCTCCAGCAGCAGCTCTGCTCCACAAAGGATATCCAGGCTTTCAAGCATCTTTTTGGCACATAGTTCTTTGGGCTTGATTTCCTCTCCCAAGTCAGTAATGGGATCAGTCTTACAGTCACGCAGGGACACTCAATGAGTAGCTGTTGTACTTTATAAATCAGACAGACAGACAGACAGACAGACAGACAGACAGACAGACAGACAGACAGACAGATAGACAGATAGATAGACAGATAAACAGATAGACAGATAGATAGATAGATAGATAGATAGATAGATAGATAGATAGATAGATAGATAGATAGATAGATAGATAGATAGATAGATAGATAGATAGATAGATAGATAGGTAGGTAGGTAGGTAGGTAGGTAGGTAGATAGGTAGGTAGGTAGATAGATAGATAGATAGATAGATAGATAGATAGATAGATAGATAGATAGATAGATAGATAGATAGATAGATAGATAGATAGATAGATAGATAGATAGATAGATAGATAGATAGATAGATAGATAGATAGATAGATAGATAGATAGATAGATAGATAGATAGATAGATAGATAGATAGATAGATAGATAGATAGATGGATGGGATAGATAGATAGATAGATAGATAGATAGATAGATAGATAGATAGATAGATAGATAGATAGATAGATAGATAGATAGATAGATAGATAGATAGATAGATAGATAGATAGATAGATGGATGGATGGATGGATGGATGGATGGATGGATGGATGGATGGATGGATGGATGGATGGATGGATGCAGTGGATGGATAGATAGATGCAGTAGCCTTGACTTTCACAAAGGGGCCAACTCTAGGTTATCCTCTTCATGAGCCATCTCACTAAGTGGCAGAATCCAAAAAGAAAAAAAGGATGAAATGATTTTTTTAATTAATCCCAGCCACTGGCGATTGCTTCAGCCTCATTCCTGTCCATCATTTAGGCCCACTCTAGACAGAGAGCAGTCAATATGCACAGCGGTTACTGGAGAGCAGCTTTAGTCTTCTGGGGCCTCATCAGTGATGTGCAGCTGCAGTCTATGTCACAATGATCCAGAGACAGAAGCAGGCAGGAATCTCACTAAGCTGATGGAAGAATTTCGATCTCAGTCAGTAGTTGACTGAGATCACGCAGGCACTATTAATTTAGTGCATGGGTATGTAGTACAAAGTAGGCATGGAGGGAGTGAGCCGGAGGAAGGGCCGTGGACCCACCAGCTCAGAGGAAGCATGAGACTCCTTACTGCTGTTACCTCAGACACACCGAATTCCTGGATCTACCCCAGTGGATTTCTGAGGTCAGGGGGGTCGGACATGTGTGCCATGGATGCAAAGTTGAGGTAATATAATTTCATTCACTAAAACCACAATGTTAATTGGTAGAATTGCTATTTATTTAATTTGAATGACAAGTATGCTGATGTCTCTGCTAGTGTATGTTTTTTAAGAGTCAAGCTGAAACAATCTCAACAACTGGCTCAGAAATTAAAGACAAAATGCCAAACACCCTTCCACATACGCAAATACATACATATGGCATGCTACACACACACAGACACTTCCACAGGGGCAGCTCCTCCACTAAGGCGGAGGAGTGTCGCCCCACTGCTTGCAGATCAAAGTACAAATACATTGATAATAACAGAACATTATTATCATTTTATTTTTAGTCTGCCTTTAAGCTCTATGTTGGGGCGGAACTGGGCTCGCGTGATTCCAGTAGAGGGAGGAGTGGTGGCTGCACCATAAGTGCGCCTGACAGTTTGGCCCGCTGTCTTCAGCCGGCCAAACCGGCATGCGCACTGGGCATGTTCTTCACCAGCTGTATTGTACAGCCTGAGTGGTGAACATGTACAGGCTCTAAGTCCCTCTCTGAGCACCGAACCACAGTGCTCAGACCGATCACAACGCTGCTGTAAGGCAGCATTTCGATTGGTTGGAACAATCTGGTGCCCTGGGTGCTTTATTTCCGAGAGAAGAGGACAGAGGAGAGGCGACAGCGGAGGATTTCACAGGTAAGTCTTTTTTTTTTTTTATTCTGGGGCAGATTATCAAGACAGGTGATAAAATTATTGCCGTTTTAGCAGCAGAAAACTGCAGCTAAAACGGCGATAATGGGCTTGATAATATGCTCTATAAAATTCCAATTGAAGCCCATGTAAATGTGAAGTACATCTAACATGGGCTTCAATTGGAATTCCATAGAGCATATTATCAAGCCCATTATCGCCGTTTTAGCCGCAGTTTTCTGCCACTAAAACTGCAATAATGTTATCGCCTGTCTTGATAATATCCCCCTCTATCCCCATGATTTCGTCACTACCAGTCCCACTGCACTTCCACACATCAACACCACAAACACAGATACATATTTTGCATATTGTAAAATATATGAAGATTCCAGTGAGCCCACGGTTGGCTTGCTAATGGATCATATCATGCATGGTTGCATGCTTCAAGTGTGCGCGTACCTTGCTTAGGTGCTGTTTCCCATCTTCATAATGAATCTCGACGTAATCCGAGGCCAGGAGGTCACTGTCAGAAAGAGAGAGAAAAGAGAGGGGTAAACCATGAAATGTTTGTAACATTGTCACAAACTTGAAGCGGTCTCGGTCATTTCTATGGCACAGCCTGATACAATGTCTTCTCACAAAGAGCAAGTTCTACCAAAATTATTTCGGCGACAAGCACTCACTCCTGACACATTTACATATATTTATTTTGTATTTATATGAATTTGTTCAAGAACACGTTTGGAGTGCCCATAAATGTCCTGTTCGCCCCCACCATCCCCAATTCCGTAACTCACCAATGGTGACAGCTGCAGCAAGCAAAAACGGACCCTGCCATCTCAGGCTGGGAATAGGTTTTACTTGCATTTGCATTCCCTATAAGTACTTGCAATTTCATGGATGCTGTGTTTCTTTAAATTTTTTTCAGTCCAACATATTACTCATGTGTAGTGTGCCGTGTTAAAATAGTCACTCCTATGCAGCTGTGTAAGTTCAGGTTGTGGGTGGGCAATGATTCAGAGCTGTGCGCTTCAAGCCAAATACAATGCAAAGTTCTCACACTGCCTGTGAGTGGGTCATAAAGGGTTTCAAAATGCATGCTCATCCAATCCTTGGCCTCTCTGCAGAGGTCACAAAGCATCAGTCAGGTGTGCAGATTGGTAAGTGTAATTATATGGGAATTGTGAAGGAGGTGCACAGCTTTTAAAAGACTGACAGGGCGAAAGTTAAAGACAATACAATGCGTATAGGTGAGTGGGTGCATTGCACATGGGGGAACTGGTGAGATGGAGGAGATGGAAGGAAGTACTTTCAGGAAAGATTGAACATAGGGTGCTGAAGATGAAAGAGATGAGTCACAAGATATGCAAATTGAGTCTTTCAGAAAGCTATGAGGAGACAAATAGTGTGAACATCTTACAAAGAGACCCCAGAAGAGAGTGGCGTGAAGAGAACGGGAATGATTCAGACACTCTGAAGATCTCGCCTCTTTCACATGCCATAGTAATGTTGAATTCACAATCTTCTTAAAAAGTTTACATTTGTTTGTGTGTGCATATATATATATGATGGAAGGGCCACCATGTGAGACCCGCCTCAACTAGGGGAATGGACTTTGCCAGCAGCTAGGGTCTGCAGAGGAACTTTCCAAAGCACGGCGTACTTAAGGCAATGGCCTCGAAAGATGGAAGCTGCACAGTGGTAGTAAGGCTAGACCTGCACACCGTGACCGAGGTACGGAACTTTCCTTTTAAAAAGCATGTGTTGCACTCGGTACACGGTGTAAGAAGTGTGGTTTTACCATTATCGACATTGGAATCCAGTGAAAAAAAAACGAGGACAGTTAGAGAGCATTTTGAAACTGTAGTCCCGCATGATGGAATGAGAAGCCAATGAGATAACACAGCAAAGGAAACCTGGAAGTTATCACCATTTGGGGGTTAAAAGTAACCTAAAATAAGAACTGGTACTCACCTTTGCAGTTTGGTTGAAATATGGTGAATAAGACTTTAAAGATATGATGATTGAACTGTCCCTTTAAATTGGAAGAAATTTGTCTTGGTCCCTTTTCAAAGTCTAAGAAGTTACGGTATTTAAATCTTAAACGAACCCACTGATCTTGCAGCAGATGGCCTTTGAGGAAGAGTCGTGGGACTCGAAACGCATCATACCTGACAGTCTTTTAATAGGAGCAATCTTACAAGTATTTCTGGTGTGGCCTGGATTACGTCGCAGATGCAGCGCATGATTTCTTTAGGATTTCATAGAAGTGTCAGACACACTTCAAACCGGGCCCCGATCCGTGAGAGAGAGGCGCTCCCTTTTCAGAATGATTTACAGAAGCGTAGAGCTTTTCTAAGGAGTGTCCCCCAGCTGCGAAAGTTACAGGAACAGAGTATATGAGGGAACGGCCACCATGTGAGGCCCGTCTCAACTAGGGGAATGGACTTTGCCAGCAGCTAGGGTCTGCATTGGAACTTTCCAAAGCACGGCGTACTTAAGGTAATGGCCTCGAAAGATGGAAGCTGCATAGTGGTAGTAAGGCTAGACCTGCACATCGTGACCGAGGTACGGAACTTTCCTTTTAAAAAGCAAGTGTTGCACTCGGTACACGGTGTAAGAAGTGTGGTTTTACCATTATCGACATTGGAATCCAGTGAAAAAAACGGAGGACAGTTAGAGAGCATTTTGGAACTGTAGTCCCGCATGATGGAATGAGAAGCCAATGAGATAACACAGCAAAGAAAACCTGGAAGTTATAACCATTTGGGGGTTCAAAGTAACCTAAAATAAAAACTGGTACTCACCTTTGCAGTTTGGTTGAAATATGTGAATAAGACTTTAAAGATATGATGATTGAACTGTCCCTTTAAATAGGAAGAATTTGGACTTGGTCCCTTTTCAATGTCTAAGAAGTTACGTTTTTTAAATCTTAAACGAACCCACTGATCTTGCAGCAGATGGCATTTGAGGAAGAGTTGTGGGACTCGAAACACGTCATGCCTGAAAGTCTTTTAATAAAAGCAACCTTACAAGTATTGCTGGTGTGGCCTGGATTACGTCGCAGATGCAGCGAGTGATTTCTTTAGGATATATATATATATATATATATATATATATATATATATATATATACACACACACCTACACACACACACACACACACACATTCATTGCAAAACCAAAGTTTACAGGGACGTTATAGTTAAGTAGATGTTTTATCCATACAAAACCATAGAAATTCAGCAGTTATAGTTATAGTTATTCTTATGTTAAGAAACTAAAACTTGTGGCCTACAGTTACTTAATGGCATGAGTTATAGTTTCTTCAGATAAGTATAACTGTAACTGCTGAATTTCTATAGTTTTGTGTGGATAAATGGTGTATTTTTTAACATAAAGTTATATATAATTACCATTTGTTAATAAAAACCAATGCTGCTGCCAAACCCCTTCACATGCAACCATTCCCAAGCCACACACAGCATTCAGCTGTGCACGGCAGGGGGTTGGTGTGTAACTGGGATTTGTTTTTTCCTTTGTGTTTTGGATTTGCTGATATTTCGTGGATTTACACTGGGTGGTCGCACTGAGCCCAAGGCAGATCCAGGAATCCACATTTGGGCCCAAAAAATAGTAAGTGGCCACCTTTTTGCCCTAGACACCTTAATGTCTCCTATGGGATCAGCATAACTATATCCTGAATCCTTATATTAGCTTTTACTTTTCTTTCCCCCCACCCAGTCGGACCTAGGAAGAAAATGGTGACTGCAACTTTCCTTTCAGGTTGCGGCCATCGAATCAGGACCTTGCTTTTCGCCCGGATCCACTGATCACTCGTGGGTAGAATTACAAAGGATCCACTCCCCCTATAGATGATCTATATTTTTTCCTTTAATAACTCCGAAAGTACTTAACAGATTGACAGCAAATTACAAAAAGGTCTCTTTCTAGATCAACGTCTAACTTCCTGACAAATTTGGTGTAATGCCGTTCTGCGTTTTGGGCTGTAGCTGCATCTAAAAATTGCTAAATCCCCATAGACATTACATGGTGAAAAATCACTTTGTGAATCCTCGTTTTCTTCATCCTCCAATTAACGAATCACCCCGAAATTTTCCTAGCAGCAGCTAAAGTAACTAGTGCACTACTTTTGAAAATTTCAAAGAATCGTGAAATGGCTTTAAAAGTTTTTGACAGAACAAAAAATGCTTCATCTATGGGAAAAGTTGGTCTTAACTAAAACTACCTACTATATATATATAATTATTATTTTTTTCACTGCAGAAACCAGAGGTGAATGGGACGTATAGTTAGGCTCAGATTTCACTCATACAAAATCTGTGAAATTTGGCAGTTATAGTTAACTGAGCTAACTATAACTTATGCCCCGAAATGCACTGCTTATGACCTCACATATTACATCACTCATGACCAGTGCTTAATTTGAGAAGGTGCTTTCAGGTGCTCAGCACCGGCACTTCTTTCACATGGATGGGGTTACAATTTCTGACCCTGTAGGTTTTGGTCTCCATATTAATTTTTCAAATTCAAAATAAAAAAGAATAACATAAATTGCATGGTGACTGGCTGGTAAATGTTCATAGACAGGCCAGCATACGCCTGTCCAGGCAGGCATGATTGTGTATCACCACATTGGTGATGATGTCATTATGCCGATCACAAATCCAAGAAGTCATCGACAAACTATGGCTTGCATTCTATTCCCAGAGTCTGCTGCACCCTGCCACTGCCTGAGCCTAAGCATCTTACTGGACAATTGTAGCTGGGGGCTGGCTCATGACTGAGTTGAGGCAAGGAAGCTGCGAGAGCACATTTGGAACTTGGGAGTGAGGGCTTTTGAGGAAGTAAAATACCAGAAACAGTTTGGCATTCTCTAGATTCCAGTCCATAGAAATTGTCTTCCACAAGCACCTGCAGAAAATAGTATTTTTTTCAAATCTTGTATTTTCACTGATCTGATGACCGAAGGCCCTGATTTTATATTAAAAACAGAGCTTTGGACTATACCATTTTCCGTTGAAAAGCAATATTTCTCTCCATGTGTCCCCATACCTGGCGTGTCATGATGTTGGGTGCTTACTTTCCCTCCATGTTAAAGAACAGTTTATGTTTCAGCACACAGGCTAATGTGCTGTATAGCTAAGTACATATAAGGTCCCAAAGGCGAGATGGTTGCATTACAAATGCTTGTTTAACTAGTAGTCGCTTTTGCGGAGTAGTGGAGAAAGGGGGCAGAGCCTTCAGGGAGTTCTCAGGAATCCCGCTGTGTCAGACTTACTGGAGGTAACAGAGGGGGTTACTTGGCACCGAAGGTCCCTCAGGAGTAAAGTGGACTTCATCACCCAACCAGTAGTGGGCGAGCAGGCGTTTATAGAGTGGTGGAGAAAGGGGGCATTGCCTCCAAAGACTTCTTATCAATCCCACTGTGTGGGACTTAATGGAGGTAACAGGAGGGGTTGTTTGCCCCCAAGACATCCAAAGGACCTACCCCTGGGAAGTGGTGGTCCCCGGGGCCGAGAGCCATTTGTTAAAAAAAACACTGTAGTCCCAGGGAGGTGGTGGTGTCCAAGGCCTGGTCTGTGAGCCCCCCCCCCATATCAAAAATAAAAAGCTCTGGGCAGGAGGGGTCTGCAAGCCCCCCCTATTATATTAGCCCCAGGGAGGTGGTGGTCCCCGGGGCTGCAGGGGATGCCATATGGGTCTCCCCTGCACTTATTTTCAATTTCAATTTCAGAAAGCTTTATTCGACAGCATGTCATAAAAGCAAAATTATACATCCTCTTACATCACTAGACATAATTGTTATAAGTACTAACCAACTAAAATTACAATATTAAAAAGTTATTAAATCTCGTGGCTGTCATTTACAGGTTAAAAAACAGTTATTCTAAAAGGATAGTTTAAAAAACTAATGTATAAAAAAACATGAGCAATCATCTTACTTAAAGTCTTTAATAATCATTGGCTAGTGTCCAAGGAATTTAAAGTGCGTGTGCGTATACTCCAGGCCCACCTTAAAAATTTGGCAACAGCAATCGCTAAACAAGGTGAGCAATCAGTCTCCAATATCCGTAGCACCTCAATGTATCTCCGGGTGCCCATATTAATACATATTGGTTTTAGCCACTTGCTACGAGGGCATGTATAGAGGGGACATACAAACAGCATATGGGATACATTCTCAATCAAATTTTTACAATTATGGCATTTGTTATCCTGATTTGCCAACCACTTATAACTGAAAGCTTTTATGGGTAGGGTTCCAGCTCTAAACTGGAAAAACAGCTTTCGGTCAAGCGGACTCTCTATAATATCCCAAAAGGCTTCACAGAGTGGGCGAGCTTTAAAATCAAGGAGTTTTGCAAATAAGTGGGTATGTGCCTCTATCATTATTTGGGGAAAGTCTAACTTATTAACATGAGTATTTAATTTTGCCACTTCTTTGGCAACCATGTTTTTAAGGGCCACCAGTTTCTCAGGTTTCTCAATGAAAGTACCCCATTTAATATGACGCATATTATTAGAAGCGACTACCGAGTGCAGTTGGGGACTAAAAAATTGAATTTTTTAGTCCCCAACTGCACTCGGTAGTTCATGCAGAGTGGGTTATGGTCACTTTTCAACCTGGATTTAACCATTATGTCTATCAGGCTGTGCCACCCCCTTATATCCACCAGGATGTAATCTATGTGACTGGAATGCCTACCATTATCAAAGGTCTTATTTCCCATGCGATCAGAAGGGGTGCGACCGTTTGCTGCTCTAAGCCTAACTAAACATAGTGCCTTCAGCTGTATTGCTACAGCTGACCATCTTTTTACAGCAGGTAGTTCGAGCTGGGGAACACCCGATTTACTGTCCTCCTCTGTGGCAAGAAATTGGTCCACTTGCCCAAGGGGTTCAAAAGTAGTGTTAAAGTCTCCACCTACTATGGTAGACACCTGTGTAGGAAGTACCTCAAGCTGCTGGTCAAGAGCTGAAATTACCTCAGATGTTTGTCTCCCTCCTGTCCCCCTCGCATAGATATTAAATATAGCCACCTTTTGGCCATTTTCCCATGTGATTTTAACTGACAGGATATCATTTTTTTTTCTCTGTTTCGGTCTCAGATCTATATACACTTAATTTTGAACCTCTTCTGCGGAAAATACATTCATTGTTTTCTAAATGGAGTCCTTTGCCATTATCAATCTTGGGCCGGGTCGCCTTGATCAAAATGTCTGTGCTTCCACTCTTCAATGTTTTGTTTGCAACTATTCCATGCTCTCTTCCTGCAGCCTTTTTTTCAAAAGTAGAATCTTTATTTTCAGGTATCATTTGGGCAAAAAAACCTCCTAGATTAGCATTAAAAACTCTTTATACAGATACAAAACAAGGTGGGCTCTCTTTACCTAATATTAAAGACTATTATAGTGCATATTTCGCACAATATCTGGAGTGCTTTAAAATTGGAGTGCAAAGTCCTAGTTTATTCATTAATTTCTTTTTCGACCTAATTTGTTATGAGACTCAGATTCCCTTCTCTCTGCAAATACCGAAATCCCCAAAATTAGTACGTTATAAGATCATGAACTGGTTTTTCAAATGACGGGAGGCTATCCTTAAAAGATACTCCCTTCCGCGTTTCAACTCTAAGATTCCTTTAAAATATGTTTTCAATTATATAGAGATTAAAAGAAGTCCAGATATCGTTTCGCAATGGAATCACAGAGGATTCAAAAACTTATCAGATTTTTTAAGGGATGAAGTTTGGTTAACCCCCGGTGAGATGCAACAATTAATTCAGGGGAAATACTTGTTAATAGGTTCTTATATTTTGATTTATAACATGCTGGAACGGCTGGACCCAAGAAATCTCTGCTTACGTATTCAGCTTTGGGAAGATTTGTTTTTGACTATACGGTTAAAGAAACCAGGGGAATAGAAATGTTGTTTAGCTCTCCATACTGAGATAGATGTCACACCGAAAGCTATTAAAAATGGCAAGATCAAGAGAATCATGTTCTCTCTGTAAATGTATGGAAAACGTTAAATGATTTAAACTTTACTGTGCTACGGGGTGCTAATTGGAGAAGAATGTTATTTTTTAATACATGTCTGTTATACTATACCCCAGCGGTTATTTCAAAAATGTACGTCAATACATCTGCTAATTGTTTTCGATGTCAGCAATTTTCCCCCCCTAATTGGTATCATACTATAGTGGATTGCCCTAAAATTGTATCCTTCTGGAATGAGATATTTAGTTTTTTACAAGTTGACTGTAAGATTCAGATCTCGTATAATGTTAAATTAATGCTTTATGGATATGATTCCGAATTAGAATTTGCTGATCAAACGGTCAAATTGTTGTATATTGTAATGGCAATAGCTAGGTCGCTAATACTGCAAAATTGGAGATCGACACAGGTCCCGCTGTTCCAAGCATGGTTGCAAAAAATAAGAAATGTTAGAAAAAGTGAATCCTTATATGCACAACGGATAGGAGGGATGAGGAAGTTTGAAAAAATTTGGTGATTGTTTTTTGAGTAATTAGGGACTTGTTTAGTTTTTGTCATGTTAAAAAAATATATATATATATATTTTAGCTCTTTGCATTTCTTTTGTATCCTTAATGCGATCATATTTTCATGCTTGCCCTGATTCCGATGTTGGTATGGTTTATAATTATAATTGCACAGCCCTTAAGAATCAAAGAACTTCAATAAAAAATTGTTTAAAAAAAAAAATAATAATTCGAGGGAGGACTAATTTGATGTACCTTGCAACATAGGGCTTGTCGGTCCCAGATGATCAGGCCCCCAGTTGGCCAGCCTTTAGAATTTTTGGTTGCTAACGCGTGGAAATTAAGGAACCCCACTCGATAAACTGGAACCATGGACCAGGTTTCCTGGAAAAGTATGATGTCGTACTGGTCAACAAAACTACACCATTCGGGGGAAGTTATCTTATTATCGATTCCAGCCAGGTTCCATGTAAGAAAAGACACCCCTGACAGGGTGCTCGATGGATCCTGCGGGATTTCAGCTGCTAAACTCGCGCCCCCAGTCACTAGTTGGTGTTCAGTGATTATAGGCAGGAGGGAGTCATTCTCTAGGGGGGCCCCATCTGTATCGGGGCAATCATATTCCCTGAGTAGATCCGAGCAGGTTGATTGGCCAAGGTTCCTGTTCTCTGTTCGCTGTCCAGTAAGATGAAATCTTTCCCTTGAGGCTGTGTGAGGTATAGGGTCCATGTTATTTTGTGGCTCACTCCTACCCTTAGGGCCGTGCTTTCTGCCAATCTCTGTTACCACCATGATTTCAGATCTATCGGTCCTCAAGAGTCAATCGCAATCATTCAGACCAGACAGGGCCCCAAATCGATTTTCCAGTCTAATACCACCATCTCTAATTTGGGCATCCCTCTCCTCCATTCTCAACACAGGGGCACGTTTCGACCATGATGTACTAGGGTTCACTGCACTCCATCTTCTACTGTAGAAGAAATCAAGGGTTAATGGGATAATGTCAGAGTCCCTACGTTGCGGTGGGAATAAGTTTGCCAATATATTTGGGAGTACCTCAGGACTAGAAAAATTCAAGGCTATGCAGTCACCCTTGAATTTTTTGGGGTAATCCCCAAGCCATGCTACCCTTCTGGCCATAATAATTTCCCCTGCTAACTGCTGTTTTCCCCATGGTGATATCTTCATGTTTTTCGTCAGCCAGTGGAATGCTTTATAAATTAGAGAGGTTGTTGACTCTACCTTCCCAGGTGTTAAAGAAGGAGCGTTTGCCAGGACCAAAACTAAAGGAGAAGCTTCAACTACAAATTGGAACAAGGCGCGTTCTTGACGTGGTTCTTTATGTGTTATTGAGGGGACCTCTGTAACTATATGGCCGAGATACCCGCCACCCCCTCTCAACACAATCCCCAAAAGGAGGGAAACCGGAAACAGTTCTTGAAGTTTTTGGAAGTGGGATGGAGTGACCATCCCGGCCGTATTTATTAAAACAAAATTAAAACATTAAACGTTTCATGTTATGTACAATTTCATTACCATATTGCGATGTTTGGCTAACCTTAACAGATTCTCTAATACAGAGGTTCTCCTAGCCGAACTAGCATCCTACAAAACATTTCTTGACATATTGAAATTGTACAACCTAACGTTTAAGGGCCAACGGCAAGGTCATAACCGGTGTCAAGATCCCTAACCAGACTTACCCCTCCCAGTTGGGCTGGGCGACAGCACGGAGGCGTACCTCAAGTGCAACTATTACCAATTTCCCTTGACTTGACGGGGGCACCTAAAGACTCGACGCCAGTTAAAGGTCGTTCGAATACTCGTGTGAGGTATCTAGAAGGTACCGTAGACCTTATCCCAACCCCACACAACTTACCGCATCTGCCGTCGCAGATGTCACTGGCCCCGGGAAATTCC
Organism: Lissotriton vulgaris; assembly: GCF_964263255.1. Taxonomy (NCBI): domain Eukaryota; kingdom Metazoa; phylum Chordata; class Amphibia; order Caudata; family Salamandridae; genus Lissotriton; species Lissotriton vulgaris. The sequence continues at coordinate 422,598,945 of NC_141687.1, forward strand.
CCAGGAGGGGGCTGTAACCCCTCCTACAAAGGAAGGGGCCTTGACCGCCTTTCCTTTACTTCCGGCGGCCCATCCTTAGAAGGGACCGCCTCCCCATTGAGGGGCCAATGGCCACCTCTCCCGAGCGCTCCCATCCGTGTTGGGTGACGCCCACTCATAGGGATCTACTAATTAGTGCTCACCGATCATGACCTTACCGCCTACCAAAATAAATACGACAGTGCAAATTAACCTACGAATACATTGGCCACTATGACCGAAAGAGCATGCATTAAAAATTCAACACTAAAACTGAATATCTTTAATGGCAAACATTCTCAAAACGACCATTCTTTATTAACTCATCAACATGGCACTACAACCTGTATACGAAAACCGAAGCAAAATTAATCAACTTTATTCTACACAACTGGCTGTCTTCAGGGGCTGGTGGGTGGGTCAAAATTGGCTCTTCGTTCTGTCCCGAGCTCACGTGCAGCGAGGAGGTGCAGCTTCAGAGCACAAGAACAAGAGGATGTCTTCTGGTCTTGCGTCCCTTTTTATCCGTCTTCAGGGCGGGCGTATACCCGCCCCTGCCTGCCCCGAGGGCGTGGCTGGCTGCGTCGGTGTCTAGGCCAGCCCACTCTAGGGCGGGAACGAGCGCGCCCCAGCTACGCCGCTTCGGGCATACCAGCTGAGACGCGCCTCCCGCCCAAAAATGGCTTCCCGGGGGGATCGAGGCACTCGGCCATACGTTCGGGGGGACCGAGTTGGTCGCCCCTTTCCATATGGCCGAGATACCCGCCACCCCCTCTCAACACAATCCCCAAAAGGAGGGAAACCGGAAACAGTTCTTGAAGTTTTTGGAAGTGGGATGGAGTGACCATCCCGGCCGTATTTATTAAAACAAAATTAAAACATTAAACGTTTCATGTTATGTACAATTTCATTACCATATTGCGATGTTTGGCTAACCTTAACAGATTCTCTAATACAGAGGTTCTCCTAGCCGAACTAGCATCCTACAAAACATTTCTTGACATATTGAAATTGTACAACCTAACGTTTAAGGGCCAACAGCAAGGTCATAACCGGTGTCAAGATCCCTAACCAGACTTACCCCTCCCAGTTGGGCTGGGCGACAGCACGGAGGCGTACCTCAAGTGCAACTATTACCAATTTCCCTTGACTTGACGGGGGCACCTAAAGACTCGACGCCAGTTAAAGGTCGTTCGAATACTCGTGTGAGGTATCTAGAAGGTACCGTAGACCTTATCCCAACCCCACACAACTTACCGCATCTGCCGTCGCAGATGTCACTGGCCCCGGGAAATTCCCCAGGAGGGGGCTGTAACCCCTCCTACAAAGGAAGGGGCCTTGACCGCCTTTCCTTTACTTCCGGCGGCCCATCCTTAGAAGGGACCGCCTCCCCATTGAGGGGCCAATGGCCACCTCTCCCGAGCGCTCCCATCCGTGTTGGGTGACGCCCACTCATAGGGATCTACTAATTAGTGCTCACCGATCATGACCTTACCGCCACAGGCCCGGATAGTTGACCGGCTATCCGGGCCCCCCACAAAACTCCTAGCTAAAGGTCATGTTCCAACGTTTTTAACCATGCTAAGAAGTCTCCTATGAGTAACTCATTTCCCACCCGAGACAAATGCACACCATCCCCTAGATACATACTGTCATCATTAATACAACCGTGCGAGATAGAATGCAATGTCCTGGAACGAAACAACCTACTCACTTTGTTATTAAGTTTTCTAACAGAATGGTTCAAAGCAGGGATCGAAACAGCCCCCCCGCCACACTTTTCGTGGGATCATATGAGACCACGCAATTATGCACCCCGGAACTTTCCTCGCCAACCAACTTACAGTGGAAAGCATTGCCTCCAGGAGAAGTCGTCTACCGGTGGTGGCCAAATCATTGCCCCCTAAATGTACTATGACTATAGACGGCGGTGACCTCGTCCGCCCTAACAAACCCTCAAAGAATGCCTGAAACTGGTCAATACAGAGACCGCCCCTTCCGTAGAAGGACATTCTGTACCCGTATTCCCCAGCTACGTGAATCATGTCACCTGCTTCGAATACGTCAGCGGCACGCCTCACGTATGAGTGGCCCACGACCCACACCTCCTTTCTCACAGCCGGTGATGTCTGACCGCTGGCCTGGTGTTGGGTCGACTGCATAGTCCGCCCCGCCTCGAAGGCTTGCGTAACTGAAAACCAAACAAAAGACAAGAAGCGTGAGTACATTATTACAGCTTCACAACATGTGCAACCGCACATACCTCTTATAACAATTAAAGGACCAACGCCCCACTCGTTTTACTTGTTCCACATTAAGACCCCTGGCTGTAGCTTCAGTGGCAGCCCCTATCCGAAAGGAATGGGTCCCAAACTCACCCGGGTCCAAGCCCGCTGCGGTAATTGACATCGCGAGCACCCGCTGAAACTGAAACTTCGTCAGTGGGGTGGCGTCCGCATGTCTCAACAATGTCCCCCCCCATGATGCCACCCTTCGTGCTAGGTAATCTTCTAAACACTTCACCGGACACATGGAAGACCCTGAAATCCTGCGAATGACTATGCAGTCTCCCACCCCACCTTGATCGGTTTTTGACTTGACAAAGGATACAGTCATCGTCTCACCCCTGATCTGAACGTGTTCCCGGCACAAACCCCCCATCACATCCCGCTTGTTCCTTGCTACCAGCTCACTTATCCTCATTGCCCCGTGAAATGCAAGCGTAAAAGCAGCTCGGAACAAACAGGCCTCGAACTGAGACGAGCATGTGGCGGGGAGTGTGGCCAGCAACTGGGACAACCTATCCAGACCTATCGAGCGCCTCTCATCTACTTTGCGACCCTCAAGGCGTTGCCACCCACGCAGCGCTTTCTGTACCACAAAAGACGCTGTCGGGTCCTGGATATTATGCGCCCTGGCAACAAAGGAAATGGCAGCACGATGCCTCTGGGCTGTAGCCACCGACTTCCCAGCCTTACGCAAGGACATCAAAAAATGTACTACCCCATCCTCATGCCCCCAAAGCCCCCCTCTCTCAGTCCCCAAAAAGGCTAAATAAGCCCGAAACGCCCCTTCGTATGCCTTCCTCGTCCTTGGTGCTAGACTCTCTCCCACGAGGTAACGAAGTTCGGGGCACCGAGAGACCAGAGAGCTTCGGGAAAGGGTGCTGGCTCTGGGTCCGCTGAGGGAAGGAAACCCAAGAAAGCCTGCATTTGAAAACGAGACAGTGCATCAGCAGCCTGATTCATCACCCCCGGGACATGTTTTGCTCTGAATACCACGTTCAGTTGCATACACAGTAAGACAATTTCTTTAAGCAGCCTTAAAATCATTTTACAACTTGCCGCCTGACTATTGATGCATTCTACAACGGTCATATTGTCAGACCAAAATATGACAGAGTGATTTTTGAATCCATCGGGCCAGGTTCTGAGGGCCACCAAAATGGGAAACAGTTCAAGGAAAGCAATATTACTCGTCAGCCCCCCTTCATGCCACCATGTTGGCCACCTTTGTGCCGACCATTTTGTGCCGAAGATGGCGCCGAAACCCATGCTTCCCGCTGAATCCGTCCATAGACCAAGCTCTTCAGAGGACAAGGCCGGTTTGTTCCAGACGACTCGACCATTGAAATCCGCCAAAAATGCTAACCAAATACGCATGTCCTGGCGGACCTCGGCCGATAATCTCGTGCGATGATGACCCTCTTTTAGGCCGACCATCGCCTGGGCAATTGAACGGGAGAAGGGGCGGGCCATCGGGATCACCCTCAGGGCAAAATTCAACTTCCCCACCAATTGCTGCAATTGATGCAGCGTAACTTTAGATGCAATAATACACATTTGCAGGGCTGCCCTGAATTTCGACACTTTGGCAGCTGGTAAACGAAAACAACCCTCACTAGAGTCCAACTCGATCCCGAGAAACTCGAGGCAAGTCGTGGGACCCATAGTTTTACCTGGTGCCAATGGCACGCCAAATTGATTCATTAAAACACAAAATTCAGTCAAGGCCCGGGCACATTCATCATCCCCAGCGGCCCCAAGGAACAGAAAGTCATCGAGGTAATGCATCACATTTCGAAAACCCGTTTTCTTCGTGTAAACCCATTGTAGAAAACTACTGAATTTCTCGAAATATGCACAAGATATAGAGCACCCCATCGGCATACACCTATCCATGTAATACGAACCTTGAAACATGAATCCCAAAAGCCGTTGGTCTTCCGGGTATACCGGGAGCAAACGGAACGCTGACTCGATATCTGATTTCGCCATCAGCGTCCCGGGCCCCAGGCGATTCAAAATGGCTACGGCCTCATCGAATGATGCGTACCGCACCGAACATATCTCTGGATCAATTGCGTCGTTTACAGAAAGGCCATGAGGCGCTGATAAATTGTGAATCAATCGAAACTCACCTGGGTCCTTCTTGGGGACCACCCCTAAAGGAGAACAAACAAAATTCTGTACCGGGGGAACACTAAACGGGCCGGCAACCCGACCTCGGGTAACCTCTTTCCGGATCTTATCCTGTACTACAGTCGTATGCTGCAAGACGGAAAGTTGGTTTTTGCACGACCCGACACCCTGAAAGTTCCCCACCGGGATGCGGAAACCATATGAAAAACCGTTTCGTAGCACCCCAGCTGAAGTACGATCTGGGTATTCGCTGAGCCAGGGAATCATCGCCAGGGTATCAATCGGGGTTGGTAAGGGCGCCCCTCGGACTATATTAGACCTGTTTGGCGCCCCCTCTACCCCCATTTTCACCCGATTTGGCTCTGCACGAGGACTCAGGATGGGGTGCCCCACAACCACTACATTCGTGTTTGAATTTACAAGATCCCGGGGGCCTAGTACATTTACTTCTGTTGAAATTGAAACAGAAACCCCTCTTCCCTGTATTGCCGGCGGGTCTCGGGTAATCGTCTGTACCCGTACCCGACCGAAAGGGCGTCCCCCCATTTTGGCGGGAGGACTCACCAACAGTACTCCCCACCAACGGCACTTTCAACATCCCCGACTCTTTCATTTTATTCCATGTCAAAGAATCGTAACAGTCCCAGGTTAAACTTTTGTTATGCTCCATCGCTTTCCTGAAAAGGTTGTCATAACAGAACCATTGGTTACCTTGGTGCGATGTCGAGTACCCCATAATTCGTGACTGATATACTGGAAATTCAGGGAGCAATTCAGGCCTACGTTCCCCCAAAATTGACGTAAAAATTCCCCAAGCATTACCCCAGTTGCCAATATTCTCATTCACTTTAAAGGCGGCCATTTTTGCGCGCCAAACACTTGGATGCATCAGATCCTTTTGGCCCTTAACAGTTTCAACCTCATAATGATCAACGAGCAAGGAGAAAATGTTTACGTATTCCCCCGCCCAAATCTTTTCCTTTATTGCCAAAGGAACATGTTGCCCCAACTTTTCTCTACGAGAGGGTGTTGACTCATCCCTTGCGATCGGCAATGGCCGCTTACCTGCACCGGACGCTGCCTCCGCCACTCGTGGCTTGTCTATCACCGCATCCGACGCGGGCACCTTGGCTGCATCACGTTTCTCGCGCAACTGTTTAATGAGTGCTTGCGCTTCGGCAGCCGTGGCGCCCTCGCTACTGTCCACCAACCACGCCGCTAACTGTGCCGCCAACTCGGGAGGCATGTCTTCAGTGGATGTCGGGGTGACTACTACGGGAATCGGATTCCCCTCCTTCGGTACCGGGGCCGGTACCGGGGCTGGCGCCTCGAGCGGGGAACAGGGAACCGGGACGTCTCCCCCGACCGGCCCCCTTCTCGGCCTCTTTGGCTTCCCTCCGGCCGGTGGACGCCCCGATCCCTCCTTGCCGTCTCGCTCCGCCAACCGCTTCTTAATTTCGGACATGTCCTTCATGAGGGCCCGAACCAACTGGTCAGTCGACATTCTCTTCGCGCCTTTCTTGGGCATCTTTTCAGACGAAGTATCTAGAAGACAAAAAGAGAGATTAAAACGCTCAAAATTGGCTCTTCGTTCTGTCCCGAGCTCACGTGCAGCGAGGAGGTGCAGCTTCAGAGCACAAGAACAAGAGGATGTCTTCTGGTCTTGCGTCCCTTTTTATCCGTCTTCAGGGCGGGCGTATACCCGCCCCTGCCTGCCCCGAGGGCGTGGCTGGCTGCGTCGGTGTCTAGGCCAGCCCACTCTAGGGCGGGAACGAGCGCGCCCCAGCTACGCCGCTTCGGGCATACCAGCTGAGACGCGCCTCCCGCCCAAAAATGGCTTCCCGGGGGGATCGAGGCACTCGGCCATACGTTCGGGGGGACCGAGTTGGTCGCCCCTTTCCACAATCTGGGCCTCCTCACCTACTGCTGGCAGGGTGGGAGAGGGTTGCTGTACTATGTTCCCACTATCTCCCTCCCCTCCTCCAAGATGAGCCTCGTGATTTTCACAGCCATTTGACACCAATGCTGAAAGGCCACCTAGTTCTTCCAGTGTCTTGTTAAGGAGGGCACCCAGTCTATTGACTTCTGCAGTAAGCTGGTCAACTTAGCGACAAAAAGGGTTTAACAATACCCTTGATCTTCAAGTCGAGCATGCTTACTAATTTTTTTATTTGGTCATCCTCCAGTTTATCGGTAACACCCTTCCCTAGGATAGCCTCAACGTTGTCTGAGGTTTTGGGTGGAGAAGCTAATTTTCTTCTAGCAGAGCGTGACCCCCCTCGTTTTGACTGCACTTTTCTACATGCTCTAACTGCTCTAGGCGTGGGAGTCGGTCGGTTCTGTTCCCTAGTATCCAATGATAAATCTAAATCCATTGTAGGCGCAGTGTTTAGCTCAGGGAAATCACTAACAGATAGATCAGGATTAACAATAGCGCTACTATCTTCACGTGTCGTTAATACAGGTGAAGGTTGCTCGTTAGGCAGAGTGAGGGATGTGGGAGATATGGGGGAGCAACTTAACCCTAGTGACTGCCGTCTCTCACTGTTAATTTTGCTCACTACCTTCACCATATAATTATCCAACGTATTTGACACTAGGGAGCCCTTTTGTTTAGTCATGGCCAGAAATAATAGTGGGGGTAGTGCAGTTAAGAGAAAGCGTTGCCTGGATACGCAAGATAAGACACTGTACCCAATGCAAATACTTAGAAGGAATTTAGAAGTAAATCTCACAGTTTAGGAATCACAAAGGTTCTCAGAAAAGTATCAGGGTCCCTGGCCCAGCCCAGTCGCATCCTGTCCTGGACTGGCACAGACTGTCCGCCCTTTGTCCAGGCTTCGTCCGGTGCGTTCCGCGATGCGGAAGAAGCTTGTTCGTATATAGCGCCTCCGGGCGCGGAAGTGGCTGTGTGGGGGGTCGGGAAGACAAGCCGGGCATTCTGGGAGTGGTAGTCTTTGGTAGTCTTTATCCCACCGTCTCGGCGGCTGTGTTAAGGTGTAACAGCAGCGGCGGCGGGGAGGAACAGCGACCCAGGCAGCAAGCGCTCACAGCGCGACTCCCAGCGCAGCTTTTCGGCAGTGTTCTGGTTCCCCAAAGTCAGCAAGAAGGCTCCCGCTCACCAGAGGAAGCTTGTTCGTATTTAGCGCCTCCGGGCGCGGAAGTGGCTGTGTGGGGGGTCGGGAAGACAAGCCGGGGATTCTGGGAGTGGTAGTCTTTGTCCCCCCGCTCGGCGGCCGTGCTAAGGTGTAACAGCAGCGGCGGCGGGGAGGAACAGCGACCCAGGCAGAAAGCGCTCACAGCGTGACTCCCTGCGCAGCTTTTCAGCAGTGTTCTGTACCCCAAAGTTAGCAAGAAGGCTCCCGCTCACCAGAGGATGCTTGTTCGTATTTAGCGCCTCCGGATGCGGAAGTGACTGTGTGGGGGGTCGGGAAGACAAGCCGGAGATTCTGGGAGTGGTAGTCTTTGGTAGTCTTTGTCCCCCCGCTCGGCGGCCGTGCTAAGGTGTAACAGCAGCGGCGGCGGGGAAGAACAGCGACCCAGGCAGCAAGCGCTCACAGCATGACTCCCAGCGCAGCTTTTCAGCAGTGTTCTGTTCCCCAAAGTCAGCAAGAAGGCTCCTGCCTGCACTTATTTATTAATTAGCCTTTGGAAGGTGGTGGTTCCCCACATTGTTTTACATATATTCAACCCCGGGAGGTGGCAGTCCCCGGGCATGGGGGTGCGGCATGGGCACCCCCCACATTACTATAAAAACTGCCTCCGGACCAAGCTCACCCAGGGATCAATGTTTAATGAAACGTGGGTGCCTGCACTCTATTTATTTTTATTTCAGTTGAAGTTACAGGTCTTGCGAGACTCCTGCCAAAAATAGCAAATTCTTTTTTGTACTCCAAGAGACCTAGGGGGTCAGGGTGCTTCTACCCTGCCTCCTTTTCTTTTTTTTAAATATTTTTTCATGTGACTTGGTTCAACCGAGTCACAAGATTGCTGCTAACACTTCCTGGTTTGAAATGTCAGCAGCTCATCAGATCTCAGTACGGGATTGGGAGGGGTCGCAGATACTCCACGTCCCCAGATATACAGCTGGAAATGTATTTAAATATCTCCAAAACTACTAAACAGATTTACACCATTTAACACAAAGGGTGCTTTCTGGACCAACAGCTACCTTTCAGCCAAATTTTTTGTATTTCCTTTCAGCTGTTCGGGCTGCGGCCATGTCTAAAGTTTCCTATTGAAATTAACATCTAGAAACTTGTTTTGTCTCCCCCCCCCCTCTTTTTTGGCCCCTGCTTGACGGATCACCCCAACATTTTCCACACAGGTGCTGAAGTGAGTGGCAAATTGGTTTTGGAACTTTCAAGAAAATTTGTCAAACGATGCCATAATTGGCAAAACAAAAAATGCTCTTCTTTTGGAAAGTAGATCCTAACTATAACTACTTACTGGCGACTAGATAGATAGATAGATATAGATATATATATAAAACACTTAGCACAATTTTTGTGATTGCCCATTGTTGATGGCCCCAACAGCTTCACTGTGTTCCCTTGTGGGCCACCCCATAAAAATCACACCTCAAGACACCACTCAACATTTTTGAGCAGAGATGTTTTAAGGCATGGGCAAAGTGGGCAATTGCAAAGAGACCCTACCTTCCTTGAGGCACCTGGGAAAGTGAGCTGTCTCTCCATCCCCCTTCTATCTATTTCTTCATCTCAGCTTTTCACATATTATTCAATATTGTTTTGGCATCATGGGTCTTGAAAACCCGGTTTATTAAAATATGGTCTTGAAAATTTCGGTTTATCTATAAAATGTGTACAAAATGGCCTCTGGCCAATTATTTGCACTTCCTGAAATATTCTCTACATACTGTGTGGTTAGTTTTCCAGTGTATTTGGTCATATAGTGTTTGGGATGTTTCTGTGAGATTCCGCCAATGCCCTCAAATGAAATACCCTAGAGAAACTCGAGCTACTTATTGTGAGGACCGTCTCTCCTTGACTGCAGGTGATGGGATGGGAAGCCTTAATGCCTTTTTGTGAGGACTTCGTATTTAATATAAGCTTGTATAAGCAATGATTATATGCAGACATTATTATTCTCTGTAATTTACTGTTTCATTACTTACAGTAATTATTGTACTGTTTAAATTAAACCTCTAGTTGCTGAAAAGTGACTTGGTGTGCTTTATTTTCATTGTACCTACTGTCACATATTGTCATGTGAAAAGCCAAAGGATTTGTTGAATTATATTAGCCTTGTTTTAGGGCTCATGACGCTGTGAAGTCATGACCTAATTGAGTGTTCAGATTAAAGTATTTTTATTGCTTAATTTAGTATCGCGTCAGCAGTGATAATCAGTGATGAAAGTAAAGACAATGTAAGTAGATCACAATATAAACTAAACTGACAGCTCTTTAACGTGTATTATTGTATCCCGCCTCAATGGTAAGGTTATCGACGTCACAAGCATGAAAGGTTGGGTTGCCTTGACGTCATTAAAATCAAGGGACTCAATTACACAAACAGATTTCTTCAGCAGAGTCTCACCCACTGAGCTACCTTGCACTATTGTTGGCTCAGTAATGACTATACCTACTACAATTGTGTGTCCTTTAAGCTACCTAAAATGCAATTGAACCCCTGGCGGCAGCATAGCACAGGAAAAGAAAGAGTCAGAGCTTGGAGTTAGTGGGTTTAGTTATTGCATTACTCCAGTGTTTGTCTCAAATGCTTTATCGCGACCAATACATCCAGGCTGATGACTTTCCAGTGCCTTGCTTAATACAACCATAGGCATTTTACCCAGTTCGAAAGACGCCTTAGCATTACTAATACATAACAACTCAAGTGTTGATCGCTGTGGGTTTCACACATAATGACTTGAAGTATTGTTTTCGCTTCTCACAATCGATGGCAAAACATAGACAACTGGTCTACGAATTGGACTTCTCGCTGGGATGTTTACACAACCTAATGAAGCCTCAGAGGAAACGCGGTGTCACCTGCGCCTCAGACATCATGGAGGTACAAGGCAGCACAACAGCGCGGTGCTTGTTATTCTCTTTAACAAGCACATCCCATCTTTCTATGTGCTGAAAGTAAAGGGAGCGTTGAGGTACACAGGACAGGTCTAACCAACAATCAGGGTTGCAGTTGTGTTACGGCTTTATTAGGTCCCAGATTGGAACCCCCGCTCCCCCCGACCACCATGCAGCTTAATGCAGGAAATAAGGGTTGGGCAAGTTTCATACTTGTTTCCACCACACATACATAGCTCGTGTATTCCTTGCAAGTACTATGGGTTTCATGTTTGCTACACATAAACGGGTTTCTGTGTGAAAACCATATGTGAGGTAAACCTCCACATGCAGAAGAAATACCAGTTACCCATATAAGTGCAAGAGAGTGCAACTGTTGTGCACACACGCACAGAAAGCACAGAAATATTAAGGTATGAAGATTCCTTCCTAAGCACACCGTTTTAAGCAAGTTCTCACACATTGCTAAATCCAAGACAAGGTCACTAAGATCAGTGCCAATACATGATGCTCTGGAAGTATTCCAGGATGTACAAAGGATGAAAGGGTACGTTCGGCTTACTTTACTTTGGAATTTGCACCACAATAGTGCTCTACAAGGGTGTGCAAAATTTGTGCAATTTCCTTTGCCGTAATTATGCGAAATTTCAAATCAATATGCAAAATTATGTGAAATCCAGCACTTTATACTATATTTCAGTTCTCACACCCATTCAGGACATGAGGACGCACTTCACTCTAGACAAATAGCGCACACAAAAAAAAAAAAACACAAGTGCTGAGAAAAAGAGCCACTCGCATTCTGTCTCATGGTTCCAGTGCTCCCACAATAAGATTTTTTTCCCGAGTGACCCCCAAGTAAGCCAAGAGGAATATTGGTTTAATTTTGAGGAATTATGAGTGAAAAGCATAAAATAAAATGGCATAAATTACACAAATTACACAAGCATTATTTAACCTTCTGTTATCAATGTGAAGGCTCAGGAAGAGGCAGACAACCTGCAAGACAGGTTTTTGCAAAATGATTGTCGGATCTTACTCCACCCTCATATGAAGTAGGATTTGTGAGCAGTGATAATCTGACTCCATCACAGGGTGCTCAGTCAATTCTCTGACTTGATCTGTAAATACTGCACACAATCAAGTAGTGATGCTTTTGATTTCTTCTTCTTTATTGACATTTTCACTACTTGATTGTGTGCACTATTTAAAGATTACGCTTGTATGGCAGCCATACTGTGAAAGCAACTAATTGTCCGCACCTCCTGCGGAGGAAAAGGTTTGTCAACCATGGGGACGTATCTCCTTTTTAACTTTCATAACATGTGGTATTGATAAGGCAGGTTGAAAATAAACAATAATCGATACAATACATTGTTTAAAAATCCGAGAGTACATTTGGGCATTCAACCATATAAGGACATAATATACGATAATTACTTATGAATTAGTATTCTAAGTAACAAATACCAGTTAGCACCCTTTACCACAATTTCAATAAAAACAATAATATTCACAAAAATATGAGTTCAGCTTAACATGAATAGCATGAAATTATGACTAACATAAGGGTTGGCTGTAACTCTATAGTAACTTTGAAGATGGGACTCTTAGCCAATATCATCAGATATTACAGGGATCGGAAGCCGAAAACATGGGCAAGGCACCCCTTATTTCACACGCCTCATTCTTTTTCTGTAACAGGATTCCACATATTCCTACACAAACACCTATCTCTAGTACATGCTTCAGGCACCGACAAAGAACTATTTAGTGCCACTCTGACATGGTTGAAAAATCTTTCAAAACTAAACTTTAAAGGTAGTCATCAGGGGCATGAATGCACAATATGCAGGACAGCGTTGGCGATGCCACCATAACTTTGACTTTCAATGACCACTTGCCAGCTCCATTCAAATGATGCAGTATGGATGGCATAGCTGGGCCCAGAACTAAGTGACTCACTAACAACTTACTACCTCATTCAGCAGTTTGTTCCCGAATGAGTTAGTCCAGAATCTTTTTACATAATAATTTAATATATGTCCGAATTATGGGAACGGATGATGCAGCACCGTATATTCTATTAGATGGGGGGAAAGTACTGACAGTCGCTTGAGCGTGGCCAGATCCATAGTCAAATAGGGTTGCACTTAAATAATTTTTGACGCCAACTCATCATAAAAAATAGCAATGCTTGTCTTAGATCGACGAACGAAATGGATTGATGATACTGAACTATAGTCTGTTTAACAACAGTACAAATACGTTTCCACAGCATGCTTATGCAGTAGCTGAGACAAGGCATGGCATTAAAAAAAGTACTCGATACACCTAGGAACCGACTTTCTGGCTGCTGATCAGACCTCCAACTCCTAAAAGAAGCATTTAATAAAAGTGTCCCACTTAGAATGAAAACTGTAAATATGGGACATTAATTAGTAAGGAGCCCACCTTTCACCTTGCTGAAGACGGGCAGAAAGATACTCTTTTGTATGAAAAGGGGATATGCATGGTCCTGAAATGTTTTCAATGAGCAATCAAACCAGTTCATATCAACAATAATTCAGTCTTGGCACTAACAAGCTAAATCTTCTAGGCCAGCCGCATATGAATTTTCAACATCACAGGTACTGCTTTAAATGAGAAGAAGCTTCCCCCAGCAAATTCACTGGAGAGGAAAGGAGGATTATTTCCACGAAACACACACATGGTTTGCCCTATACACATGGTTAACTCATTTAATTAGCTAATGTATCATACTGAGTACTGCAGGAAGTTCTTTTTTTCTGTGTCTACCATGACCAAAGTTTTATCATCTGGCATTGCTATTCGTGCTAGTATTGTATTAATATCTATTATAAATGTATCATCTTCTTTCTCCCTTGTATGTATGCGTAAGACTTTTTATTAGCACTTAGGGGCATATTAACAACAACTTGCGATAATTATCGCTATGTTGGTTTAGCGGCGATATTTTTATCGCCGAGCTGCGGCGATTTTTATCGCTTAGGAACCTTGCTATTATCAAGGTTTATCTCCTAAGCGATAAAAATCGGACGAAATGCATGAATATTGCTGAAAAGTCAGCGATATTCATGCATTACCGAGCTAATGCTCTTAGCCATGTTATCCACCTACCATTGGCTAACATGGCTAAGAACTGCTCAGGGTTGGTGTTAGCTTTTGGAGATATTCGCGCTTAGCGTGAATATCTCCAAAAGTTGGTAATAGGAGATAGCGATGTTAGCGACTGTTTCCAGTCGCTAACATCTTGGCACGCCCACTTTGCATGTCATTAGTGATAAATATCACTGACATGCAAAGTGGGGCCCAAGATGGTATCTCCTACTAGCTGTCGCTAACTGGTGTTAGCGACAGCTAGGTAATAGGGAGATAATTTTATCTCCGCTTTCTTGGCTTTTAAAGCCAAAAAAGTTGAGATAAACCCCCTTGATAATATGCCCCCTAGTTTTGAAGCTCAGTATTAAAATAATGATGTTAAGCAAGTGCTCAAATGAGTCAGTCCCAAGGCAATGAGCTCAAAAACTTCGCAACAAGTCATCTTTAATTAATGTAACCTCTGCTTGACCAAGGACACCTGAAAGCCTTTCTAGACACTAGTCATGCAAGAGCAGGTGTCATTGCGTGGAAATGTGTACATTTTCCTTCAACAAAAACCCAGATTATACTCTACTATTGTAAATCACTAATTTGAAAGCTAAAGGAAAATGACCACTTTCATCTCTGAGTACAATTTAACGTCTGCACATAATACACATTTTGCTACGTTTAATAAAAACAAAATCAATCAGCAATGATTTTGTATAAAAACGGTATGAACATTTGGAAGTACATTACAGAAAGTATACATTTACACAGATGCCTAAAGGGGAAGGTCCAATCAAATCCCTATATGCCTTAAAAACCTTAATTTAGGGATGACTTAGTAATTTTTATCATTGATCCTCAAGTTCATAACGATTTCTATGTGAAGTAAAGTCCCTTTAGGAGATTTTACTTCAAGCAAATTATTTCGACACTCCTACAACTTTTTCCCAAAATCTGCTTTGGGAGCTTTTCCCCTCAAACCCAGACTGAACATGTTTAGCTTTCCAATCTTACCACCGATCCACCCCAACTGCTAAGCCCCACAAACCTTCCCATGGCATACACATTCCTGGACACTACCTTGAAGAGAATTTTCAGTCATATGTAGCTATGGCCTCTTACAACAGCGACTAAGTTACCCCACCTCCTCCTAGGAAGACTCAATAGAGACCACTACACAGACTCGCAGAGTTAGAAACAAAGAAAACAGATATCCTGCACTGCCACACAGCGTCACAAAATGTGAATGATCTCCTAAGTAAATTGCATTTGAATGTCTTTGGTTAGACATTTGTGTGTTGCCCTTATCTCACAAGACCTGTGATGCATGGATGTTACAACGTGTAATAAGGATCCTCCTCTAAAGACAGTTTTCATGAGTGGTGCATGCCATCCAACCACACATTCTACAATGTAAGTACACATATCTACATTCTATTTCACAAACACCTAACTACATTTAGGTGTGAAAATTGCTGGCCAAAACGTAATATATTTATTTTTGCTGTGTGCATTATGTATAATTTTGATAATGTTTCTCTTAGATAAAAAAGGGTTCTCTAACTATCTTTCGACCAAATAAAGGATCTAGGGATTGATACTACTTCACTAACAATCAACATCAACATTCTACACACCTTTATTGTTGGATATCTGTACTGAGCAGGCGTGGCCCATGCAGGTAATACTGGTGGGGTGAGGTGGGAGGGGATTCGACAGACTACGGCAAGGGAAAACGAATTATTTATTTCATTTTCCCTCTGTGTCGTCTGTTGAATCCCCCACACCCAGCCCCACCGTCCTATCGCTCTTACCTGCACGGGCCGCTCCTGCTACTGATTACATATTAAGTATAACCAAGTCTTCCCACTATCAAATGAGGAGGGGTGCCACTTACCATTTATTCTTTATGATATATACAGAATTCGACAACATACATTTTGCTATTTTTGCTTACAACAATGAAGTGATATTGTATCCAAAAAGAAACATGTGCTCTGCTGGCTAGTTTGGAAGCTCATACACACACACATGCTCATACACTTATGAACAATCCTTCTGGGATGATATCTGTAACACTGTGAACATACGCCAATATTTGCCTATTCTCCTGGGTATATGTGATGTGTTTGTACCATACCCCACTAGATCTAATATTACAGGTCTGTGCTACCTCTCTTAATACCCTTCTCACCAGCCACTGAAAAAAGTCTGATTGGAAGCTACTGTATCTGACCTCAACCCACTGTCCTGCAGAGTGCAGAATGATTCGATGCTGTCATCTGTCAGCTTCAGCATTTACCAATTACATGAAACAGAATGGTTAAACTGGTTTAGTCTTACTATCTTCTAAGACTTCAAAGGCACTTAGAACTAAATGTATGCCAATGGTACAGTGCACTGCTTCTTAACACTGTCATAATGGATGCACAATTTTGATAGATATGAGCTTGGTGGTAATGTTCTACTCCATGGCCCTGTGCACTCCACACTTGCAGCCCTAGGGGCATCCTCCATGCCACAGTACATCTCATTGAGGATCTGAAGAAATATGATCATTACATCCCCATCCTGATGGAACTTCATTGGCTCCCTTTCCCATCCCACGTCATCTGCAAACCAGCTGCAAAGCTATCACAACGAGCACCCCAACTTCTCCTCTTATCTTGCAGTCAAGCTCACCATTTCTGGTGGATCTCAAAACACCAGTACCCAGGTCTGAAGACTGGGAAGTGCAAAAAACAGAAAACAAAACAGCATGCACCCAGGATCTGGAACAGCATCCCCATTCCATCAGGACTGCCCAAGCACTGCTCCAATTTAGGAAAAAGTTGAAGACTCCCCTCTTTGAAGAACCTACATCACAATTCATTATCTGCTGCCTCTTGGCTAGGTTTGCGCTACTCAACTATCATATACATGAATATGCTAACACACACACACACCCACACACATAGATATATATATGTACATACACTCAGGGAAGTTAGGC
Source organism: Lissotriton vulgaris (assembly GCF_964263255.1). NCBI lineage: Eukaryota > Metazoa > Chordata > Amphibia > Caudata > Salamandridae > Lissotriton > Lissotriton vulgaris. The sequence goes on from NC_141687.1 coordinate 422,615,537, forward strand.
CATGGATCCACCTGACAACTTTCAACTACCAACAACATCTGAACCCTCCTCCACCATGGAGTAATAGGAACTTTGATCCTCGTTGACCTCTCTGCAAACTTCGAAACTGTATCCAACCAACCTGATTGAAAGACTCCACCACATCAGCATCCAAGTGGACGTGCTCAGATTGATCATCTCCTTTCTCACCAGAAGAATGCAGCGGATACGAACCACCTCCTACTTTTTACATCTGAGCACAAGGAGATTACTTGTGGTGTCCCCATGGCTCATCTCTCAGCACCACACTCTTCAATGCATAAAGGACCTCGCTGGCCAACATCGTCAGATCCACGGTCTCAACATAATTCCCTAAGCAGATAACACCCAACTGATCCTCTCCGAAGACCCACCTCACCACCAGAACCAACTTCCACAAATGCATGGCAAACATCACCGACTGTCTGAAAAACAACTGCCTGCAGCTGAACACAGACAAGATGGAAGTACTGATCTTTGGCAACAACAGCAACACATGGAATGACTCCTGGTGGTCATCAGACCTAGGACCCGCACCCACTCCCTCCAACCACGCAAAAATACTCAGAATCATCATTGACAATAAGCTCATAATGAAATCACAGATCAACACCATCTCCTCTGCCAGTTTCCTCACTCTGCACACCTTACGTAAGTTCTTCAAGCAGCTACCCCTATAAACGAGACGCACTGTGACACAAGCCCTCATCGTCAGTTGACTGGACTATGGCAATGCCTTCTATGTAGCAATCCCCACACACCTTCTAAGGAGACTACAGAACACTGCTGCCAGACTCATCCTCAGCCTTCCCCTGATCAACCCACAATACATCACACACAGGAAACTCCACTGCCTCCTAATACAGAAGAGATGCCAATTCAAGCTGCTGACCTACACACACAAGACTCCACACATCCAAGGATCTGCCTACATTAACCACCACCTGAACTGCCACCAACCAATGAGAAGACTGCGCTGCACCTTCATTTCACTTGCCCATCCCTACATCTACCCAAGGAGAACTGGACGACGCTTCTTTTCTCACTTCGCAGCAAAGACCTGGAACAGCCTTCCCACGCCCCTCTGAACCATCATCTCATCTGGAATTCTGAATGGCCCTCAAGACCTGGCTATTCAAATAAGCCTCTGGGGCCTACAAGTGCCTGGATACCCTATCGGGTGATTAGCCGTGCTTTATAAAATCCTGATTGTGTCTGAGGGAGGCAGAATGCAAACTGCAATGCTTAAACAAAATATAGCACAGCTCTTCTTTCAGTTAGGCCTCACTGCCAGCTAACCTGGGGTACAGGGCAGGGATCTGCCAGCAACTCACCTCAACGTACACATACTTGTGTACTGTATGGCTGCATTATTTTACTTCTTACAGTCCCTGTGTTTTTCCAAGCACCAAAGAAGGTAATTTGTGCACTCAATCATGCACCACAAATCTGTAGCAGCACCTCAGTATCCATCAGGACCCCCCTGATGCTGCTCTAATTTAGGGAAGATTTTAAGATGTGCCTTTTTCTCTAAAGAATACTACTTCACAGTGCATTATTTATTATCCAAATAACCAGCTACTTCTTCTATCACTCATTGACTACATCTTTGCCTTTGACACTCTACAGAGCTCCGCTGCCTTGTCCACTAGGTTCACACTATATACATACCATGTACATACATGCATACATATACACACATGCAATACATACAGTACCCTTGGGGCTCAAACTCCTATGACAATCTTTTAGACTAGGCCCTTTTTGCAGGATCATCCCAGAACTTTTTGCTTTCTCTGGTATATTTTCTGACCTGTTGTTGGTGGTTTAAGTACTCTGGGCACTTTATCACCGCTGTTCAGTGCTAAAGTGCTTTTGCTCTCTATGGTAAACTTGGTAAGATTAGTCTACATCTGTTTGGCATATTTAATTAACCTGTCAGTCCCTTGTGCTGTGGTATCTCATATACCCAGGGCCAGTAAATGAGATGCTACTGGTGGGCTTGCAGCATTGCTTGTGCCACCTACTAAAGAGGCCTTTAAAACCTGTTTCAGGCTTCTGCCATTGCAGGGCCTGCTCACGCAGTTTACTGCTGCTGTGCCGTGGCACATAAAGTGGTTGCCACGTCTGTGACTCCCTTTTTATTACATGTCAGTCACCCTTAAGGTAGGTCCTAGCTAGCACTATAAGCAGGGTGTGGTGTCGGTAAAAGCAGGACATATGCCTCAACTGTGTGGCATGTTCCGGTAGTTTCAAACAGCCGGTTTGGTTTCTCACTGCTGTGAGGCTGCCGTCTCATAAGGATTCACTAGTATGTGCTTCAATGGTAATTCCTGATCTGAAAGGGGTAGCGTGATCAAGATTGGTATGTTAGGAATAGCGTTGATAAATGCTGAGTATTGGTGTTTGCGGATTTATTATTACTATTTTAGAAGTGGGCATTTCGGTGTTCTATGTGTCTTTGTGCCTGCCTGTTGTTTATTGACTGTCTGGCCTTGGAGTGACAGGGACTGGGGAGATGCAGTGGCTCCAGGGAGGCAGGGTGAGTCAGCGCTATGCTGAATAGGCAATGTCTGTATTTGGAGTGGTGGGAGGAGTAGCACCTGCACCTGAATAGAGCTGTTCCTACCTTCCACAAGGATGGCTCCGCCCCTCTGTGGTGTGTCTAGAGCCAGAGCCGAAAAGTACAATGGAGAGTGTTGTGCACTTGACAAGTGCCCCCCCAGAACTGGTTTGGACTGGGTCCAGGGCCCTGTACCACAGCAGAACAAAGACTTTGTGCCATATAAATATTGAGGCTGTGACCCCATGTTTTCAGTGCTTACTTGGAACTTTTAGAGCTGAAACACTGTGTGGCGGCAGTGGCCAGGAGTAACCGCCATTGGACTTTGCTGTTGAGGGAAGGACTGCAACTTCTAACTCACAAGCCTTTGTGCTGGCCTGCCTGTGCCCAGCTCTGCCCTTGCCAAATCCCCAGAAAAGAGTGCTGCCTGCTCCCTGGTTTTGTCTTGCAGGGCGAGGCAGGCTGAGCGCTTCATACTTTTTCCATCTTCCTTGAAAAGAGTGCGTAGGGTACTCTAGGACCGCTGTGTCCCGTTCTCTGGTCTCCCTCAAGAAGAACTGTAGTGCTGTGGGAGAGCAGGAGGGGAGAGCTGAAGGGAGCAGAGCGCTCTCCCCCTGTGTTGGCTCATCGGCAAGATACACAGAGACTTTGCTCCAAGATGGCCGGAAGTCAGGCAGAGGAAGCCTGACTGTGGGCAGGGCTCCTGTGAGGAAAGGGTGGGCCCCGCGTGTTGCAAAGTTGGGAGTAGGCTGAGCGGGAACGCGCTCCCCAGAGAAGACTCCAGCAGAGCCAACGGAGACTCCGCTCCGTGTTCTGCCCCATCTGGCTCAACCGAGGACGGAGAGTTTACTCCATGTGTGTGGCCGGCAACAAGAGACCTGCCCGAGCCGATGGCGCTGCACAGAGGAGCAGCGTCTCCCGAGACAACAGGGGAGAACTCATGTGCCACTGGACTGGCAGGGGGCAGGGAGAGGAGCTGTGTGAGGTGTGCCAGTACCCCCCCACCCACAAAGGTACACAGAGGCAGGTCGGGTCTAGGTGGGGAGAGTAACCCTCGCCTGGCAACCTCTCATGAGTAGCTCTGTTACTTTGGCCTTTGGTAGTGACCCGTGAAATCTCACAAGGACTACGGGCTCAACGGAACCTGGGGCCTCAGGAGTTGTGGAAATATGCAGGCCGGGAGGGAAACCCTTGACGGAGGCCCCGGTCCTGCTTAGAGAAATGGCCTCAGGCTCTGTTAAAGAAGCGCAGGAGCTGTGTCCTCTGTAGTTTAGGTTCAGCTGCCATACGTTACTCATGCAGGTTTTGCAATGTATATTGTGGCAGTGCAGACCCTAATGCTTACCTGTGTGTGGTTTGTACCCTATGTACCATAATGGCACTCTGCATATGCCTAAGGTGGGCATGTTGTGTTGATGGTATGTGCATGGTCCCAATCCTAATAGAGGGCACCACTGATGTGGTTTACGCCTAAGAGGTGCTCATGATATATGTATTGTGGTAAGTGTGTACTAAGGTGAACAGAGGATTATATGTAGACATCGCTATGGTGCACTGCTGATGATGATGGTTTATGCCTAATGTGTTCATGCTAAGTGTACCCTTACTAGTAGTTAATGTTTGTCTTCACTAACTGTGAGTTGTGATGTTATGACAGTTGCCCGATCGGCCATGTGGTGTATATAATTCCTGTAAAGTCATGCCAAGTGCCAGGTGGCACTGTGTATATACGTGATTATGTTCTGATGTGTTTTTATGCATAATGCAAAGGCTATTTTTTAAATACCCTTGTGTGGAGTTTATTTTGTGAGTGTGTTGTGCAAACACTTTACCATTGCCTCTGGGATAAGCCTGACTGCTCTGCCGAGCTACCAAGTGGGTGAGCAGATGTTATCGTCAGTGTGTAACTCCCTTGCCCTGACTAGAGTGATGGTTTCTGCTTGGCTTAGGCACATGCCCTAGTCAACCAGAAACCCAATTTCTAACATTGGAGGCATCGGTGGGATAGGACTTGCGTTTGCGCAGCACCACAGTGACAAATGGTTGCACTACAAACACTGCATTTAGACAATCACATGTTTTGGGACTTCTCCTGATATACGTTTGTGTGATAATGAAGGATGATTGGTATAGTACCACAATATAGATGTCAAAACGTCCATTTACACATATATTGTATCATAATTATTGGCACACAAAAATACCTCCCCAAAGAGTCAATGACAGAAAATCTACATCGGGGTGGGTTCATTTGTTTGTAAATGATAGTAACGACGTTGGGGCAAATTTACAAGCCCCTTTAGCCACTTTTGCATCACTTTTCCCATGTTAAAAGTTTCACAAAAGTGACGCAACGGGTTTGTAAATCGGCCCCATTATATGTAAGTTAGAAATCATTTCTGCATAGGATATTCTGACAAACAACTGTAACTCTTACACAGACCACTGCACACAACATTAATATTCAATCCAGGCACACCAACGCAAGCAACCATTTTTGGACACCCTGAAATCCCTGGGCCTTAATAATGATGCCTTGCGACACTTTTACATCCCTGTTGAGTCACATTTTGTGACGCACTAGCGGTGTAAAAAACGTGCCATGTTGCGCTCTATTTCTAAAGTGACGCATCTAGGCAGATGCGTCACTTTGTAAATCCCTGCATCACATTAAACCTGTGCCAGGTATAATGTATGCAAGGTTGGCGTTACCCTGCAAAAAGCCTCATAGAAGCGAAGCATTGAAATCTATAGGATTTCAGTGCGCCACTTCTAGGACATTACTGCATCAATTTCTTACGCCTGCCTCATAGCAGGCGTAAGACTGACGCAGGCCCTTCTACATGGGACACATTGCTGGAGTTGCGTCTGCTTTCAGATACACCACAGCAATGCGCCACTTTTGCGCCTATAGACAAGTCAGAAATACTGACGAATCTGTAACTCCTTGCGACATGGAGCGCCTACATTGAATACGGTGTATCCATCCTGCCGCAAGGAGGGCGCAGTGAAAACTGTTGTATCGCTGTTTTCACACAGCAATTGGGATGTTTTGGATGTTAGAATATGAATGACAAAACTACCCTCTGACGTTAAAATCAAGTCCTAAAGTAAAAAGGTGCAATGTTTTTGTAAACACTATTTAAAAGACAATATTTATGTCAGATGATATCTAGCAGGCCGGGATATTCTGTTACCATACCGAACAAATGCCTGAGCACTGAATGGCTTATTTATTCTACCCTCTGAGCTTTGTCGGGGCACAAGTTGTGATCTCACAGAACCGTTGCTAAACCCTAAAAGAAATAGTCATTTTACTTTAGAGGCCCCTGCCAGTTATATGATCAGGAAGCTTACATTCCTGCTCGCTCTGCAACCCCATGGTTTGTAAAATCTTGCTTTGAGAGTGAAAAATTGCAACACAACCCAGCTAAGCCACATAACATATTTCATCGCGCAGCCATGACACGGACAGCTTATTTTCCGGCCTCCGCTTCGCCGCATCTGAAATAAGCAAGTCCGCCGTCTTCAGAGCGACGGCATGTAGTAGGAATTGGATTTCTCCAGGGAACCATTCACTATTATTTTAAAGCGCGTCATATGCTCCGAACACTAGACGTGAAGGGTAACGTGACGGATGCGTCATTAAAAATGTTAACACCAGACTCCTCCGTGAGGTAAGGCGCCCAGAAGGCCATCTCTTTTGCTAATAGACGCCAGAAATCGTCATAAATTAGCACCAGCTGCCTCGAAACAAAAAATGTTCCCGCCCTCAAGGCCAGGACAGTATGTTCACCAGCTACTGTGTAGTGCATCATTTGATAAGGGCAGTGCATCAGCTCGGAGCTTGTGATTTTCTGTCATGGCGCATGTATTTCCTGCTATTTGATTAAAGCCTTCACCAGGCCACACCATCATTGTCACACGGAAACAACACACAGAATACATAAGATTTAATTAAAGGTAACACGCGTACAGCAGGGATCTGCACGTAACCCAAAGGTCACTGGTTTAAATTCACGTATAGACGACGATGGATGCGCATTTCAGGAGCTATTTAAAATGGTTAAAACCTGACATTTACTCCTTTTTGTCTGTGGGTATATGCAATTGCAAAGTGGTACCAATTTTAGAACAACAATCAACGTTGGTGTCCTATAAACGCATGTAATCCTTTCTTTGAAGTAAATCTCCAACTGGTTTCAGTGTGGGAGTGAGACATGAAAATGTTTGCGAGTATCCGAAGTAGCCAAAGATTATGGGTGTGCACACGTTTTACACGCTCATTGGGTGAGAATGAGTCCCACTTAATTTAGCATCATACTAGTGTAATATTACAAGGATCTACGTCGACTGAAGAGTGGAAATCAAATTTTGTGAACACAAAATGTGAATTTGAAATCACAAGTCAAGCTATTTGAACATGTGAGTTCAATTTACGCAATCAAATAGCCAGGCTCTACTTCTGTATCTTGCATTCTTTCTTCTAAGGCTGCCTATGGTGATAAATCAACCTTTAACGTTGATTATGCTTAATGGAAACACAAATGTCACGAATATATGTACGCGACTGAGCTTTCAAGATCAATTTTAGTTGATTTGTCACATTTATTCTCTTGGGATTTTTTAGAAAGTCAAGGGTCAGAAGCCCACATAGAGTAGAAAGCTGTGGAGCAAAAGGTGTGCAGAAATACTGTAAAGCTATGCAGCAAAAGAGGCAAATGCATCAAAACAGTAAGCTCTAAGGAGCAGATATTGGACAAGCACACTGCTCTCTTACAAGCTAATGATGAGGCAGCTAATGCCAAACTCATGAAGGAGGAGGGGTGGAGAGGTGGGCAGTAAAATCAATAGAAAGTGCACACAGATGGAGGCGATAAAATGTATTCCCCGCTTTGCTCTTCAGCAGTAGTGGGAAGTTCTCCTAGTGCATTATGGGATGGCTCAGCATTGATTCCACTCGCAGAGCTTGTATTGGCTCTTGCAGACCCAGAGCGGTTGTACAGAAAAGATCTCTGGGAAACTTAAAACCAAGGCTTGCACAGAGGGAGAAAATCCAATGAATGAAGCAATATCAGAAACACGGGTATTGATTTACCTTACTCAGCTGGACACTCGACGCAGAATACAAAATTTATGAACATGTCTGTGCTGCCTGCAACTGTATTTATTCAATAAATACATTCAGAATTATTCTGAAGCCTTCTCGGTGCACCAAGATTTTATACTTCTTGGAAATGAAGCAATTATCTACACCAACTATTCGCTAGACACACAGACAACCATCAATGGCCCTTACACATACTGTGTGCAAGTCTGGGTGTATCCCAGACCATTCACACTGATATCCAGCTGTAAAACAGTGACCCACAAGGAATATACAATAAACAGTAGGAAATTCTCAAACTCCTAAAGGGTGAGTGATGAGTGGGTTTATTACTATTCCTTTTTGTTTGTTCTCAGGCAACAGTCAGAGCTGACCATTGCCACCACTTCTGCAAGCACTGGTAATCAAGCCTTCTGCGAGTGTTATATGCCAACTGTAAAAACCAGGGTCTTTTTCCAGTGCCCCCCTTTTTTTGCCCCCTTTTTGACTATAGATTCTGGTTTTCTGATTCCGAATGTGCCCTGGGCTCTGCTAAGCAGACCCAGGTCATGTGCTCTGATTAAGAGTACATAGTCATTAGGTATAATTACAATTGGTACTGACAACCTACCTGTAAGTCTCTAGTAAATGGTATGGCATGTAGGTTCAGAGAATCAGTAGATTTAATGCACTTAATTGTGCACTGCTGTGTGACTTGCTGTCATTTTAAAGGCTGTCCTGCTTTGCAGGTTGCTTTAAAAAGTAAATTATATGCAAATTCGACTTTGGAATTAAAGCTAATTTTAAAGTTGTAAACTGCCTAATTTGTACATGTAACTCACTTCAAGGTCTGCCCTAGGTGCCTCTGTGGTAAGGTGCCTTGTACGTATAAGAAGGGACATTATAAAATATTTCTTATATGCCCTGGTGAGTGGAAAATTGACAATTTTGTTTTCTCCCATTATAGCACAATGACTCAATAGGCTAACATGGGAATACTTGTTTAATATTAAAGTATAGCTATTGAAAGAACGGAGCTAAACATATACTTCAAACTATCAAAATGATTCTTAGAATAAATTCAGCACCTTGCTACTGTTAGATTTATTGTAACTATCACGGAAAATTAGTTGTAGAACTTTCTTTTCTGTAAGTCAAAATCTATCCTTCCAGCAGCCCTGCTCTGATTGGTCAGCCTCTGCCAGGCTGAGCCAAGCTGTCTTAATGAGGTTGAAGTGGCCTGACTAGAGATAAAGGATTTCCTGTGAGAGGAGAACTGCATTCTGCAAAGCAAAGGGCAGGAGGGGGATGGTATGGCCAAATAAGTCTTCATAGAGGGAATAACAGTTTAGGGCAGCACAGTCTCACCTCCGAGGAAGTTTGAAGAATTTTTGTCAAAAATCTCCTTAAGGGAACCTCCCCGTTGACAAGGGTAAAGCTGCTGCCATTGAACCATGACCCAAACTGGTTTTCATGTTTGTTCTGCTAAAAGCTCCGAAGCTCAAAACTTCCAGGATTACACAGAGGTCTCACACTTTACAAACCACCATGCTGTCATGAACATGAAACCCGCCTCGAGAGAAAAAGCTCCAGAAAAATAACTAAGTGCAAAGGTAATATTTTCAGCGAGGCCTCCCGCTTAGTGTATCAGACCAGAGCTGCATTTTGGTCAAACTTTGACTTTGTCCCGACCAAGGACAACCAGATGTCCCACAGTGGCGCTTAAGGCTTTTAGGTACTGGAAAGTGTTTGTGTTTAAAAATTCACATCTCCTGCTCCCTACTTTGGATCTTTGTTGTTTTGGTGTCTATTTGTTCATAAATATATGACCTATTTTTATAAATCGGTGTTGAATTTTTATTGTGAATTGTGTCTTATTCATTTAAGGTATTGGTGTTTTAAAGCTTTACACACCTGTCTCCTAAGTTTAAGCCTGCCTGCCCAATGCCAGCTACCAAGGGTTGAGCAAGGGAATAGTTTATTGAGACCTTGACTGAACCTTTTATTATGTGTGTGGCTTTATTATTAGAGGTAGAACCCTACATATCACTGCTAATTAACCACTTTCCAACTCCAGAATCATTAGATCAGGAAACACATGTAAAATGATTGATTAAATTACAAAAGTCTGGCCTTGTGGGACGAATGTCTTATCACAGCACCTGGGACAGATTGACTTTAGATTGAGTTTAATACCTTTTTTCTACACTTGTATTTAAACATGCATAAACTCATTTGCAAGTTGCCACCTGCAAGACCTGGCCCTTTTGACAGGTTTACCCCAAACGCTTTGCCATTAGCCTACCGCTTTTCTGGCCCTGTTTTTTTGGCTAAAGGATTCTGGGCACTTTACCACTGCTGATCAGTGCTGATTGGCATATTTGATTTACTGGTAAGTCCCTAGTAAAGTGCATGGTGTGTGCCATGGCCTGTAAATCAAATGCTAGTAGTGGGCTTGTAGTACTAATTGTGTCACCCACAAGTAGCCCTGTAAATGAGTCTCAGACGTACCGTTGTGGTGCCCACAAGCACTTTTGTAAACTGCCATGTGGCCCTGGCAAGTGCACCCACTTGACAAGCCCAAACCTTCCCTTTCCTTACATGTAAGGCACCTCTAATGTAGGCCCAGGGTAGGGTGCAGTGTCTGTGAAAGGTATGATATGCACTGGTGTGTGTGACATGTCCTGATATCGAAATACTGTGTATTTAGTTTTTCACTATTTACAGGCTATCTGTCCAATAGGCTAACATTAGAGTTGCTTGGTAACATTTTACAAATATAACTTTCCATAGGGACAAGATAAAAATTGGAAATTAGGCTCTTGTTGAAGGTGGTTTTTAAATTCTGTGTTTGAAAATGCAACTTTTGGCTGGCCCAAGACGCTGGTCAAACCATCTTGCACACTTAAGAGCACCAACCATTCCTCTGCTTGCTGGCTGTGATGACAGCCCAGTCCACCCTGCCCCATACAACAACCTCAGTATGAAAAAATAAAATGATAATAACATTGTGATATTATTATTTATTTTTCCTTTTTGCACTGCTCATGGAGCAGTGGGGCAGTGCTCCTCCACCTTAGGGGAGGAGCCGCCACAGCTGCTGGGTACTGAAAAATTAAAACACGGTGTGGCCAATAAAAGATTTTGAGCCTGTAACCTACAGGCTAGGCTAAGCACATTTTTAGCATAAAGTGGTTTAATAGCAGAACTAACTTACGAGTACCAGCCAAGAAAAGTTGTAACAACAGCTGCTAGTGATAATATAGTGGTTACAAAAAAAAGTTTTTAAAAGATACAAAAACCAGAGCCAACAATCACCCTTGTAAAAGCAATATACTGCATCTGTACAGTTGCTCTGTATCGGGCTGTACTTCATAATGGTAACCCATTGAAGGCCAATGCCATACCCCAAGAATGAAACAGGTGGGGAAGGGCTACAATCAAGGGGCACGTAGGGAGGTACGGTAGTTGCCAATGCAAATAAAAACATAAACATGCATTAAAAATACAATACATTAAAATAAGCTTCCTTTTTCCTTAGTTGAAAATTTCTGCCTGTCGTACACCTGTTCCATTAGGACTTGGACTGCAAAATTCGCTCACACTTAAACAAACTAAGGGCCTGATTCACAAAGGTAAATGTTAGAAATCGGGGTCTCTAGTTGGCAATGGTTTGCACATTTGTCCAAATAGGGACCCTTGCTTCTAGTCAGGATAAGGGGGATACACTTCTAGATAACCCCTGCTAACCCCCTTGGTAGCATGGGGCGAGCAGACAGGCTTATCTCAGAGGCAGTGTGTGTAGAATTACAGTAATACAGGGAAACACTACAAATGGACAACACACCAGTTTAGAAAAATAAGTAATCTTTACTAGATTAAACACAAGACCAAACAACAAAAATTCACAATACAGTAATCAAAAATATGATTTTTAGATGGTAGAAATGACTTAGTTCAATGTAGATGGTAAATGCAACACTTTACTCTTAAAGTACCTTGGATGCATCAAGCAAAACAAGGGAAGGTGATGCATCGGTTCCTTGCTTCGGAGGAGGTGATGCGTCAGTTCCTTACTGCAGCGCAGGGGAGGTGATGTGTTAGTTCCTTACTGGAAAGGAGGTGATTGTGTCGTTTTCTTACTTCCTTCCGGTTACGATGCAACAAGATGGCGCCTCGATGCGACGATCCGTGCCATGCAACAAAATGGCGATTTTGATGTGATGCGACAGAGTGAATGTGATGCGTGAACGCCCAACGGCCGAGCAGCGAAATTGATGAACTTTGGAGCCGCGACAGGCCCTGCGACACACTTCTCCGGTGATGCAACGTGACCTCTGCAGCGGCGGCACGCTTTTCCAGTGATGCAACGGCATTCTTCTGCGATGCGACGCCGAACAGCTGCAGTGGCGGCATGCTTCCTGGGCGATGTGACGGCAGCTGCTGCGGTGGAGACACTCTTTTCCTCGTTGAGTCGTGCTTCCAGCTCCAAGCGACATGCAGTCTTCTCAGACAGCCCAAACAAAAACAGGCACCTGTCTGCAGGTAGAATTCCCAGCAAGAGAATTCAGGGGGAGATGGTGTTGAAGCCTTTCTGTCCCTAAGGCTTCAGAACAGGAGGCAAGCTTAGTCACAAGCCTTTGAAATCTTCCTCAAGATGATAAAAGTAAACAGAACAAAGTCCTTTTCTCCTTTCCTTGGCAATAAAGTAACCACTGCAGGCCAACCCCAACAGCAAACAACACGGGGGCAGTAATCTTCCTGTAGCTTCTCCGGTTCTTCTCCTTGGCAAATGTTTGTCTTGATTCCCAGAAGTGATCTAAATTTCTGGGGTCTGGGCCCCAATATTTATACTGCAAAATCCTTTGTTCTCTGAAGGCAGAGACTGTCTGTACCTAGTCAAAACAGTTCTATTCTCCTGGGCGCAGCTTCCTGGCAGGAGGTGGAGACTGCATTGTTTGAGAGCAGACATGGCCCAAGTAGCTGAAAGGAAATCTCCTCACCCTACTCTATACTCTATGAGGGCTCAGGGCAGTGAAGGGAAATCCCCTCCCCCTACCCTCTATTCAATGCAGGTCCTATTCAGCCCAGCCCTGACCCATCAGACTGCTGGAGCCAAGGCCCTCTCCAGACCCCTGTCACTCACAAACCAGACATGGAATACACAAACCTAGCAGAGACAACTGGATGGTTAGGCAAGAAAATATCTACTTTCTAAAAGTGGTATTTTCAAACTAAGAATGTAAAAATCACCTTCAATAAAAGATGTATTTTAACATTTAGAGTTCAGGCATACTAGACTCAAATTCCTACCTTGTTCCCTGGGTCAGTTAGGATTATAAGATGCTATAATCAAACTGCCTATTCTGGCCTATGGGAACAGGTAGCCTTGCAGTAGTGAAATACAAAATTGGCTGTAATTCACTATCAGGACATGCCACATACATCAGGACATGTCATACCTTTTACATTCAATGCAACCTGCCCATGGGGGAACCATGGGCCTACCTTAGGGTGGCTAACATGTAGAAAAGGGAAGGTTTAGGGACTGGCGAATGGGTGCACTTGCCAAGTCGATATGGCAGTACCAGACTGCAAACAGGCCCTGTAATGGCAAGTCTGAGCCACACTTTACCAGCTGCTTCTGTGGGTGGCACAACCAGTGCTGCAATGCCACCAGCAGCATTTGATGTACAGGCCCTGGGCACACATGGTGCACTGTACTAAGGTCTGACAAGTAAATCAAATAAGCCAATCATTGAATCACTAATCCATTACAACAATTTAAAATAGGGGGCACTTGCACTTTGGCTCTGAATAGCAGTGGCATAGTGCCCAAAGCATCCAGACCAGCAAAAACATAGCAAAAATAAATGAGGCAATAGCAAACAAGCATTTGCAATGTAAGTGGTCCCGTATTTATGCGAGTTTAAGCTATTGGCATTGTAAATGACAATGTGTTTTATTTATGTTTCAAAAACCAAAACACAAATAAAAGGCATTGTCATTTACTATGCCAATGACTCAAACTACCGTAAATGCAAGACCTATTGCATTGCAAATGCTTGTTTAGAGATTATGACCAAGCTCCCTACAAACTAGTCGCACATCATCTTGTGTTTTGTTAATTCATTCTTGAATGTTTATTAATTATATTACACAAACTGGCAGCAAAGTTGATGTATAGATCTGTGTAATTGAGAACTTTCACTCGACTACGGCCCACCAGCTGAATACTCTGGATGGAGCAACCTGCTCTCTGCGATCTTAATCTTTTCATACTGTTGGAAGGTATCTTGATGTAAACTTAAGCTTTTAAACACAGTTGGAATTTATGTCACAGTCATTTTTGTTTCAACTTACAATTTTGTGGATAGTTGACCTCCTTTTCCTGATTTTATTCCAAAATCAATTACATCTCACTATTTGAACTGTCACACTTACAGGCGAGAGGGATTGTTAGTAGTTGTTTTGGCAGCAATGATAGGGGTGATGGATGGTGCAAGCTGCAGTGGCTTTCAGGTCAAGGCCCTGGCACGTATTAATTTACAAATTAAGCACTGGAGGAAGGCCAAGAATTCTAGCGTTTGATACGTAATGCTCCTCTAACTGCCTTTTCTCTGCCCCCTGCCCTGACATTGGCATATGCTGCAATCCAGTTAATGTTTACTGACAATCTTTGTGTGCCTTAGGGTACAATCACTTCAGAGTCTGTTTACTAGCCTGCCGTACATTTTCCTTTGACACATTCTTGAGTGAAGGGCATTGATTTCTTGTCCATCTACAGATGGTCCTCCCTGACCAGTCCCATCTTGCACAGGTTCCCTCTTATCCACTGATGTGAGAATGTCATTTTTTTTGAGCAACGTAAATACTACGATTTGGTGTGGAGGTAAAATGGATGGTGTGTGAAGAGTACAAGCCACAAAGTACCCGAGTTTAGGCACCTTACTCTGCCCATGAGTAAACTGGTCTGTAGGTTGTCATTGATCAACTGTAATTCCAATATATGTCCTGAGATATGACCAGACATTAGTAGGAGGATGAGTAGTGAGAGTGTAGTACACCTCGATAGGTAACTCTAGACATTCACATGTTGGGGTCTCCAGACCGTGAAGCAGAAAAGACTCTCCATCACGGTTGTATACATCTTATAACTTATAGCATTTACTACCACACTCTACTGTTTCTAAGCACTTTGGATGACAAGTGTTGTTACTGCTCAATCTGATGTTGCTCGGTTTTCTCATCTTGGGGGAATATGGGCATGGCTTAGCCTTGCTGAGTTATAAGCTCGTAACGTGAATTTGATGTCACAGCATATGTGAACAGCGAGCACTCAGTTCACTCAGCCATATGTTCCTGGCAGTATGCATGTGCTATACTCTGACGCATTTGCGACCACGTCGGCACTTCCTAAATCCTAAAAAGCACATTTAAAAAAAATGAATTATTTCTCTTTCACGCTATCAGTGCATTCCACCGTTACAGTATTTTGACATGCCATTTTGGAACTGCTTGTACACTGCAACATGCAGCAGATGAACGCTCATTTACCTCTGCTCTGGTTCTGCAAATTGGTACGTACAACACAACCCAGTGGGCACCGGCTCCATGCGTCCGTTACATATAGGGCCCTCGAAGCAGACAAAAGGCTTCCATTTCACCCGACGGGGTGAATGGACAGTCATTATCAATCTACAGTGTGGTCAGCAGCAGCAGTCTTTGTTTCCAGGGCACAGTGGATGTTTCTCTTTGGGACGCAAGTTGACTGTGTATTGTTAGCGCACAGAAGATTCAGGTGATGCGGTGTCACACTGTCTTTCACATATGAAATGGAACATGGCTGTAAAAGTCACAGAGAAAATGTGAGCACTGTGCCTTAGTATGCATCATTTTATCAGTGAGTGTCCTGTTACTGACATATCAAGCCGCGCCAGAGAAATAAGCTCCAAGACTGCTGATGCCGTGGAGGCTCCCCGGGAGCTTCCGAGATGATCTGGAGCCGACGGGGAAGGGAGGGAAATTGAAAGCGCATCATGCGGCGCTGTGCTGATGCCGTGCAGGATCCCCGGGAACTTCCAAAATGATCTGGAGCCGATGGGGGAGGGAGGGAAGGAAAGTAAAAGCACGTCATGCACGCGCTGTGCTGAAATGCAGCAAGCCGTACGCGTGCGCATCTCCTGTCTGGGCAGGCACGCCGAACAGGAGACAGGGAGGGAATAAAACATGCCTCCCTCCCAATGAAAAGCACGCATTTGGGAGCCGCGCCAAAAAGAAGCATGGGTGGAGCTTCCACAGCCGCTTCGGAAGCTAAATCGACAACGATAGATCTCGCAATCGTGCAGCACATGTGCTGCGTCGCTAGGCAAGACCTAAAAATGGAAGGGAGACCCACACCAATGGTGCCAGGTCCAACAGTAAAGTTAGACCAAAAGTCTAACCTTACTACTTTTCGGTATTCACAAAGGTAAGTTACTACTAGTAAAGTTATTAGTAGTAAAGCTACTACCAGAAAAGTTACTAGGAGTAAAGTCATTATTAGTAACTTACCTTTGTGAATGTCGAAAAGTAGTAAAGTTAGAATTTTGGTCTAAGTTAGACTTTTGGTTTAACTTTACCTTTGTGAATTGGCCCCATAGTGTCTAGAATCAGGCAATGAGTGAGTCTGAAGATTGGTTCTTTGGGGAAACAGTTCCCTACTCCACTCACCATACTGACCCCTGGATTCAAAGCCAAATCTCACTAGTTATTTTTCGCAATGTTATTATCACAGACATAGCTATTCAGGGAGACAACTTCTGGAATCTGTGACACATTTCCACCTTCTTTGGAAAAGCCAGTGGGTTACTTCACCCCATCTCTCTGTTCATCATTGGTCCCTACTGTACTTGCTTTATTTCAGGTTTAAGTCAACAACAAAAACAGTCTGCTTCTTGTGCCCAGCTAGGCTGTGCACAGCATGAACAAAGAGTTGCAAGCAATTTGCTATTTCTCCGGGTCCAGGCTGCATGTGGTGCTCTCATTGTGCTTGGCAATTCCGTTTTTAGAGAGCGAATGTCTGTCCTTTTGCACAGAAATGTGAATACATGCTTCTGGATGTCAACTTGTGTCTATCTATCTCCTCTGTATGACGCCCTGGTCCCTACCTCCTCCCGAGCATGACAGTCCTTGTTTCCTCCTGAGTAACCCCCAATGGTTTGATTTCCTCATCCAACACAAAGAATGGTCCTGCACATTCACCCTCATACTGCATAGACCACCTTGGTCACGCTGCCCCACCTGAAAGGTACATGGATGAAATGGAGAGAGTTAGAAACGATGGCCGGGAGAGAGTGACCAAACAGAGACAGCTGGGGATGATATACATCGAAGTACTTCTGACTGTTAAAATGCACTTTTGAAACTGGCATGTCCCAACGAGCCACAGTCTTTCCTGATAACACACTTGTGGGTAGCTGTCAGGTGCCGGGAAGCCAGATAAATCTATTTAGAAGTATGATGTCACCCTGTTGCAGTGTCACCGTGCGCTTGTCTCCAACTGTGTATCTGTCAGAGAAGTGAGAGCAATACAGAGTAGAAAAATGATCTGCTGGGGGAGGAGAAAAGAGAAAAGAAAAGACTAGCGTTGGACCTTAGCCTTTTTGCTGGTTCACCCCCAAACCTTTTGCCTTCCTCCTCCCTTTTTTCTGACCTAATTTGTATTAGCTTTAGGACTCTGACCATTTTACCACTGCTAACAAGTGCTAAAGTGCATAAGCTATGTATTATAAACATGGTAACATTGACATATCCACAGTTGTCATTTTTAACTTTCTTATAAGTCCCTAGTAAAGTGCACTACATGACCAGGGCCTGTAAATTAAATACTACTATTGGGCCTGCAGCACTGATTGTGCCACCCATGCAGTAGCCCTCTAAGCAAGGTTCAGGCCTGCTATTGCAGAGCCTGTGTGTGCATTTTTAAACTGGCATTTCAACCTCGCAAGGTAACTTACATGCCAGGCCCAAACCTTCCTTTTATTGCAAGTAAGCCACAGGCCCTAGGCCGCCCCATGGGCAGGGTGCAGTGTATTTAAAATGTAGGATATGTACTTTTACGTTTTACATGTCCTGGTAGTGATATACTCTTAAATGTGTTTTTCACTACTTCAAGGCCTATCACTGCCATAGGTTAATATTGGGATTGCCTTAAATATCTTTTAAATGCAATTTCCAATGGAGAGGAGATACAAATTTGGAGTTTGGTGTCTCGGGACTCCTAATTTAAAATCCGAACTAATGGTGAAATCGTATTTTAAATTGTAAGTCTTAAAATTCCCCTTTTAGAAATTTGAGAAAACTAAGGCAATAGTCGTAGCCTTCAAGTGCCCTACTCAAGAGCACTCCAAAGGAGTGTATCACATATTACTGTACGGGTAATCAGATACCACAGGTAAGTAAATATAAAAGTGCACAAATTAGAAACAAAAATATCACATCCAAAGGTAAACAACAAAATAATGCAAGAGGTGCTGCTGGTAGCTCAAAACATTCTTTGAAGCAAGCCTAAAGTGGGGAGTTAAAGTGGGATATGCAATTTCACATCCACATTTTGGTAAAATTACAGCACTGTTCAAGTTTCAAGTTTATTAATAAAGTGCATAGTTAATTAAATCCATTGCACACAAAAGATACACATTAAAGAAACAGATAAGTTAAAAGGTTTACGTTGTTAAATCAATAAAGTATTCTGGTACCACAGGTCTGAGCAGTGAGCAATAGGAAATGTGATTAAAAGTGTAAAATGCGGCAGTTAACAAATACCTGAAGAAAATTATCAATTGCATTAAAGAAACTAAATCAGTGTATTAAAAACTTTGATTCTTTTCCCTCACTAGCATAACATGACCTTCTAGTATATCAAGTCTGCAGTACACTTCTTTCTTTCTTTATTTAGATATATAAAAACATATCTTTAAAAGATTCTTCCAGCACATTAGTACAATCTTACAACTTAAAAGAAATTAAAAAATGAAAAAAATAAAAACAGAGTGCAATGTGGCTTTCTTATCAGTGCTTACTGCAACGTCAATTTAGAAATTAGCACTCCCGGACAGTGCAGGTAGAGTTAGATGCACATTATTCTGCACAGTGGTCCACTTTTTCTAAGAGTCTGTAGGCATACTGAACAAATTTGGCCAATTTTATGTTTAAGTCAGTGTTCTCTAAGGACAGAGCAGTCTGCAGTCTGCAGTACACGTTATATGCAGATAGAAGTCATGAAATGCTTCTTTGGACATTGACCTGCCTGTTGACCTATACGAGAAAGGTAAATCAGTCTACAAGGTGCAAAGACGGCACAAGCAGTGTTGCTACCAAATAAAAGTCCCCCATAGCTCTCTACCAAAGTCTAAGAGAGTGTACCCCGGTGGGTGTTTGTCATCAGTGTTTGTCATCAGTATTATGGTGACACTTGTGTAAGTGTTAGAGAGAGCACCGCCATATGCATTGTTTTTAAGTTTGCTTTTGACCTTAAAAACCTTTCATTTTGCCTCAAGTAATTGTAAAAAATTAACTACCCATATGTTCAGTCTGGTGTGAACTGGGTTGAAGCCTTGGACTAGAGCAAGTATGCAAGTATTTATCCTGACTTTGATAAAAGGCTCCCACCTTAGTTTTTTTCTGTCAGGAAGTACTGCCAAAGAAGCACTGAGAGCAAGCATCATCATCTCCTTCGTCATGCCACAGAGCCTGCACTCATCTGCTTCTGTTGTTTAGGACCAGAGAAAGGTCCAAGGTTGTTTGAACGCGAAGGTGCAGTCACATGAATGATAGTGTTATGTGGAGTGGGTATCCATGATCAAAGTAGGGTTTGTTTGTTTTCAAATCTTTTATTGAATTTTTAGAGATTGAAAGGAACACAAATACTGTGGTAAAAGAAATAAATACAAAGGAGGTGCTGTAACATAAACCGGACCACAGGATTACAGCAAGAAGGGAAGGGGGACAGACTGTGCCGTCATTAATACAGTGATACCAATCAGTTGTACAATTCTGTGCAACAAAGCAGTATTACTGCAGCTAACAGATACATTCATGCCTCTTTTACTAGGCTAATGATATGTAGATTAATTAGATAAACTTGGTATATATTGATAGTGCATAAATCAAGCAGTTTATCGAGACCTTTATTTGTGATGGAAGCCTCAAATAAGGTCTGTTAGCCAGTATACCTGGGTAATGTATGTTTGTGGATTGTATGCATACATTGCTTGATTGACTTGATTAGGAAACAGCTGTGGGGTTGATATTTGGAAGACTGAGTGACTTGCACAGGAGGAGAGCAGACTGTCAGCAATGTGTAAGAAAGGTAGGATGGGTCTATCGTTGGGCACCTATCCAGCTTAATCTTGAGTAAGACACCTTAATTGGGTTATTGTTAGAATAGTATTATTGCATATTTATCATATCCAGCCATGGTGGTTCAAAGGTGAAAAATGTCATCAAGTGAGTCCCACATCAGTCTAGAGGGGGAGCTCCATGGGGAGAACCAGAGAGCGATATTATCAGCTCCTCTCAGGATGGTAAGCCATTCTTGCCACATACAAAGTTCTATAGCTTTGAAGTTTTTCCAGTTGTTTAGAAGCAGATTGCAGGCTAAAATAAGCATAAGATCTAGTAAAAAGCGGTCATTTTCATTTTTTATTCGGGGACCTAGGGAGCCGAGAATTATATATGAAAAGTCTCTAGTAGGGGTAATATTGAAGGTAAGCTTAATACAGTCAAAGATCTGATCCCAAAGGGTTTGCAGTATGGGGCAATAGAATAGCATGTGAGCCAGGTTACCTTCATGTAGGTTACAGTTCCAGCAGGTGGAACTTTGGGTAAGACTGATCTTGCTGAGTCTTGCTGGGTCAAATAAGTTCTGTTAATAATCATATATTATGTTTGGGAAAGCGTTGGTGAAATTTTGTTCTTGAAGGGAGTTTTGTTTATCACTTTCCAATCAATCAGAATATTACTTGAGTGCAACTCCATTTCCCATTTTAGTTGGTTCCGGGAGAGGCTTCTTATGAGGTTTGGTTGCAGAAATGTGTACATTCTGGAGATCATGTGTCCTGCATTTGAAAGGAGGCCTAACAGGAGTGGTAGAGATGGTTCAGCCGTCGAGAATGAACCCTTTGTGATCTGTACTTTCAGTTTTAATAATTTGTATAGGTCTAGGTTGTCTACACTGAATTTTTCCTGCCGCGAGGCAAAGGGTTGAGGTAAGTCTCCTTCACAGATGTCTTTGATAAGATTGATACCTTTATCCGACCATTTAGGCCAGAATATTGAGAAGCCATCAATCTTGATTTTAGAGTTGTTCCATAGGGCGACCAAATTAGTGTTCCGTATCTTAGTTGTACATTTGAGGTCTAAACGTAAGAGAGCACTTATTGTGTTCTGTATGATGTATTCGGAATGCGCTAAATGAGAGGAATGCATTGTCAAGAGGGCTGCAGGGGGATACTGTTTATAAGTGATTTTTCTACCGTTACCCATGCTGGAGTATAATCCG
This sequence comes from Lissotriton vulgaris, assembly GCF_964263255.1. Taxonomy (NCBI): domain Eukaryota; kingdom Metazoa; phylum Chordata; class Amphibia; order Caudata; family Salamandridae; genus Lissotriton; species Lissotriton vulgaris. Next base: position 422,636,747 of record NC_141687.1, read on the forward strand.
GGTTATCGAGGAACCAGTTTTCACCTTATTTACTGAGAAAAGCTATTTGGTAGTTTCTAAATAGGATAATCCAAGGCCGCCTTTATCTTTGGTCAGTCTTACTTTTTTTAGAGAGATTCTAGGTTTCTTACCCTGTCAGAGAAAGTTATTGAAAATGTTATCTATCTTTTTTAGAAAGTCTTCTGAGAAAGTCATGGGTAGTATGCTGATAAGGTGGTTAACCAATGGTGTGATCATCATTTTCAGAGTCTCAGCCCGATCCCACCAAAATAGAAATTTAGGGGACAACCCGTAAAGTAGTCCATGGGTTTTAAAAACGTATGGGAGTTAATAACTTGCCAGCCATAAGCTCTCTACATCATGGATGCTTTATCAACTTCCGGAGAAAATCATTTAGTCATCCAGTAAACATGTTTTTCTAATTCTTAGGATAAGACCTATAGATTCCATAGGTTTTTGCATGAATAGATTGTATTGTATTTTAAATAAATAATTCAGTGTGGCATATTTCGTGCAAGCCAAACACAATGAGATGATGGACGTAGCACTGAAACTTTTCAAACACTCACCCCCAGTCACAGATCTGGGTTGAATCCATCATCGTTCTTTAGCTCACTTCACCCCAGTTCAGACATAGCTATATGCAAATCAGTCTTGACCCTGTGGCCTCATGGGCACAGTCCAGTCCAAACTGTCAAGCCATGTCTTCCCTGGACCGGAAACAAGCATTCCTGCACGACCTGAGGTGATACAACATTGTTTTCAGGCAGTCAGAAACTGTGGCGTAACTTAAGAAAAGCCCTTTTTATGGACCAGGCGAGTTTTACAAGGCCTAACTCCAGGCGCAACTGGGCCTGTCTAGGTGTAATTGGGCAGCCCAAATACAGTCCAGTAGGTCTTAGCTGTCAATAGATCTACAAATCTTGTCACCTTGCCTGCTATAATCCGCAGCCATTTGCAACTGTTGGTAAAACTTTTGCCTCCATGAATTTTTGAAGGGGCCCCTGATGTTAGGGTGGCAGCTTTCGATTTCATGACCTCTATATGAGGAATAAAGGAACCTCTAGGGTCAAAAACCAATCCAAAGTATTTACACTGTGAATTCCCTACAAGCTGAAGACTGTCACTGTTCGAAGCACCAGTTTTTCTTAATCTGTTGCTGAATTTGACCACTTTGGTTTTGGTGAGGGTAATTTAAAAAAAATCCGCTGTGTGTAGGTAAAAAATCCATTTAAAAGGCTCTGTAGCCCAACAGGAGTTAAACTTAGTGAACACAGGTTGTCAGCATACAGGATGTGGATCAGCCGAAGACCACGAGATTTGGAGGGTGTGTATTTAAAGAATTTAAATAACTTGATAGGCATGCTTCCGTCCCCTTGACGTGTGTATCTTGCGGTAGAGCTTTGAATTACCTCCTAAATTTACACCGAGCCATGTATCGGTATACAGGTGTTGAATTGTTCTCACTATAGTACTTGGTATCCTGGCATTTTTTAGTTTATGCCAAAGTAGGTCTTGATGGACCCTGTCAAATGCCGCCTTGAAGTCGACAAAACAGGCATAAAGCCTGGATTTAGAAACAAAGGTGTTTCCCTTGCACATAGAGAGAAGGCAGCTAGGTTTGATAACGTGCCCTTCCCTGGACGGAAGCCTGATTGATTCCATGTGATGAGATCCAACATTTTTGCCCCCATGCTTAATTTGAGCCAGTGGTTTCCGTTGCTCTGAACTGGGACTTTATTGTCAACAGCGGGACTTGTTTATTAGAGGAAGGTGCACCAGGGAAGGAGTCACAGTCATCAAATTAGTCCAGTAGTTTCCTCTCTTTGTAAAAAAAATCCTTAAAACATGGACATTAGTCAACGCATTTCGTTCCCTTTGGGGAACTTCATCAGGGCTGTAAACATACACATAAAGCACAACATGAATATCAACACACGACATCAAACAAAAAATACAAACAATACAACTTAATAATTCCAAAATGATACCTGAAATGACGCACAAAAACCATATATAATAACAAACAAATAACAATGCACAAAACACACATTTAAAAAAGACACATACATATGCAAGTGTAGATGTACCTAAATTGTCTAAAATCAAAAGGACACCAATTCTTAGTCTCATTATATGTAGGACGACTGTCCCAGGCATATAATTAATGTCCTTGTTGCCTTATAAATTTCAACAACTTTCGAGAGAGATAGGACACAGGAGAGCGTCTACTATCTAGATAAAAAGCTAATTAAAGCCAATATGTATATCAGAATAATTCAAAGTCATTGTGAATATACATAAACACATATAATGAAAAGAGAGAGAGAAATGAGAGAGCACAGAGAGAAAAAAACCCATATAATATCATATGTAGAAACAGACGGGAAATCCGTAAAAACGGAAAACCGGGAGCCCTAATTATAATGCCCTCTTACTATAGGCCTTTCCGCATTTCTACCATCAAATTTGATCAGAACAGCCAACTCCTAGTTACACTGGATGTGGTGTCTTTATACACCCAGATACCCCAAGAACAAGCATTGGAAACCTTAACTGTGTTCTTAGATAAAAGGGAAAGACCAGTTAGAGTCCCGACCAAGTTTATCCTAGACCTTGCACGGTTTGCATTGCAAAAGAACTTTTTCACGTTTGATACCGAATTTTTTTATCAAGTTAAAGGGGTGGCGATGGGTTGCCCCTTTGCCCCGGAGCTAGCTATAATGTTAATGGGGCTATTTGAGGAGAAATTCATTTATCAAACCAATCCTTTTGGCGGCAGCATTACACACTACATGCGATACATTGACGACATTTTCATGGTCTGGACAGGAGGACATGATGACTTGGATCAATTCGTATGTTGGTTGAACTCGAGAACGACTGACATCCAATTTTCAGTCTCAGCTTCAAATGAATCTATCAACTTTTTGGATGTTAAAGTGGAACCTTCGGATGGAGGTTTGAGCACAACATTATTCGGGAAACCTTCCGATAGGAACAAAGCGCTGCATTTTACCAGCAATCACCCTCGCAGCTTAAGACAGAACTTGCCCTATGGGCAATTTCTGAGAATTCACAGAAATTGTTCGAGTAAAGAAGAATACTTTATACATGCTGAACAATTGAAAAATCGACTCATTCAGAGAGGGTACCCAAAAAAACTAATAAAAAACTCCCTCAAAAGAGCGTGGTGGACCCCTCGAGAGTCGTTGTTGGAAAAAAGAGTCAAACCAGATGTCAAAAGGATGGTTTGTGTCACCACCTTCGGTCCAGCCGCAAACTTACATAAGAAGCTGATCATGTCAAACTGGCATTTATTAAAAAACCTGCATGAGGATTTCACAGCACCACCACTTTTTGCTTATAAAAAGGATAAAAGTGTGGCTAACTATGTCGTTAGGGCAGCATTACCAATTACCAGGGCACCCACATTACATAGCCTCTTCGGATTACCTCCACCAAAAGGACACCACAAGTGCGGGACATGCACTTGTTGTGATGAGACCATTGAGGAATCAGTTTTTACATTTGACAATGTGCATTGGAAACACGACACCTTTACGAATTGTAAATCTAAAAACGTAGTATATGCTATCATTTGCCCGTGCCCTCTAGTCTACATTGGGAAAACCACACAGGAAATCAGAAATAGGATCACGCAACATAAATCGCGCGTCCGCAGGGGGGTGGAAAATGCCCCATTGGTCAACCATTGGATCAAATGCAAGCACGAAAACATTGATTTGCGATGGACAGTTCTGTCCAAAATTGAAAAAGACCCCAGGGGCGGTGACACTGAAGCTAGATTGTCCCAACGTGAAGCTATGCTTATAATGAAATTCAATACCGCCGTGCGGGGACTGAATGAAATTTCTGAAATTTATAAGCCCAGTCCTTGAGCTAGTCCACGCCAGCCTTTACTTCACTCTCCAGCCAAAACCGCGTTCATTGACTACAAGTCCCAGCAACCCCAGGCCTCCATATCCAACCAGGAGGCACCGAGGCACCACTCCCACTCGACGACTCGAGCAGTGTGAACCACGTACACCACCGAAGGAGTAGGTCTCACGCTCCGCTCCCGCATCGGTACGTTGTCACGCATTCCTTCCATTCAATGTACCCGCGTTTCCCACGCCAACCTCCTAACAACCCTTTTCGCTCCGCCTTGCAGCATAGGAACGGGCGCACAGACACCAGCTGATAGAACAGAGAGCACGAAGCAGTTCACGAACGGGTAAGTTCTGACGTACCCGACCGCTTTCCCCCAACGCACACGAGTTGAATGAATCATTGTGAAAGGGTTGACACTAAATGTAGTCTTTTGTATTGTTTTCCCTCACACAGCGACTTTGATCACGCCTATTGGGAAATACTATTCCACTTTGGAGTTTCACCTGCCTGCCATTGTTTGAGTTCTTAATACTATTGGATTAAGGTAGGGAGCCACTGTCGAACACAGGGAGTTGATCCCCTTCTTTTTCCATTCATTGAAACCCTGAACTTATTTGCTTAAGCCACCCCCTTCTTTATTGTTTCAGAACCATTCCGGTCCTGAGGAGAACCCCCACCTAACTGAAAGGGGTTCGAAACGCGTCGACCAGCTTTTCTGTCCCGCATCTGGTCACCAATTTCTCGTTGGAACAGTTGTTTAATTCATTTGGTTCTACAAGACAGACTGTGACAATCACAACTAGAACAGATTGTTAAAACATGGAATGAAATACTCTCCATTGAACTGACTGACCGATGCTCGGACGCATTGTTTTTCTATATTCTAATTTTTGTTGTTGTGAATGCATGGTGTATGAATGTATGGCCAAGTGTGTCTGAAACTGTATATCTATTTGTTTGTATATTTTGTATATAATACCTATTGTATTGTTTATTTTGTATTTTCCATGCACGACGAATAGTGTGCTCAAAAAACAAAAAAAGACAAAAAGTTTGATTAACAATATAGAATAAATTTGTCTGTGGTTAAAGGAATATAGGTTGTTTTTGCTTCAATCAAAGCAGCCGTCGCCTTAAATTGACTGGTCATCAAAATTGACATCCCAGTGTTGGCTCTTGTTTTGTTTAATACTATTAGTTGGACTCAGCCATCCTGAGCAATGAGTCAAGGCCCTTCTTGATTCTCTCTCTTACTATAGGCCGGCGTCAATGTTTGTTGGGTGATATCGTTGATATATTGAAATGTGATGTTTGTGTTGACCGACATCCACTTTTTGTCTGACACTTATCGCAGTGGATTACAGCTTTCGTATCGTAACTGGCAACTACAGCTTGCTAGGCGTTCATTGTGGTCAATAACAGATATTGTACTTCCGCTGCATTGTATGGAGTAATTGGCATCCAATGCTTGTCAAGCGCTCTTTGTGATGGATTACAGATATTGTATCTTGTTTTTGGTTTCGTCCAACCATACTGAGCTAATTCGCCAGACATTGTTTACATACATAGGGCACCCTATTTGAAATAAATTGGCTGTAGTGCAACTCTGTAGTCAAACAAAATGTTTTTAAAAAGCAGCGATATTAACTGCATCAGGGACATAAATGTGAACAGGTCACAATCACCCCTCCAAACTGCACCAACAACTCACTCACTCCCGAACTCACTGAGAAGTTACAAGACTGGGCAACAGGCTGGAATCTGACGGAGGTGTGGAGAATTTCACAACCCATGCACCGAAAATGCTCCTATTACTCCACAATACAAGCTCTGCACACCCAGATAGATATGTTCATTATGAATGCATACATGCCGGCATTGACTCTAAGAGTGCAATATCTTGCATTATTCCTCTATAACCCCCTACTGATGACTTTGCAAAGGGGTGCTTCCTATAACAGAATCCCTAAGTATCCACTGAAACCATCCACATTAGAGGAAATGATATACAAAACATGATAGCTGAGGAGATACCTCCGTGCTATAGAATAATGAGGTCTCCACTGGGGACACTTTATTGGAGTGGGAAGCCTTTAAAGTGCATATCAGGGATTTGTATCAAAAACACCACTGGAGCGTGGTCAACAATAGAAGAACAGCTGTAGAGAACGAAGAAACGCTACATGTGCTAGAGAGGAAGTCAATGTGCTTCACAAATAAGAGGCAGGAACTAACGCACCAATGACGACTGCATGCTGAACCCTGCTAAATATTAGAAATGTGTGAATACCTAGCTTTGAGACACTCGTAGGGCATTAAAGAATGACATTTTCTGTCAAGACTAACCGAAATGGACAAGGCTTAATGGTCAGAGCTGCTGACTTTGGAACTGGGGAACCAGGTTTGAGTCTCGGACTCGGCTCAACATCCTGTGATTCTGGGCAAATCACTTAATCTCCTCGTGCCTAAGAAAAAATAAATGTGCCCTTGTGTAACTTAACTGATGCTCAAGTAAAGCACTCAAATACCTTTGGGTCGAGTTCACACTATATAAACCAGTACACAAAAAAACCCATTTACCTTCATAATGAACACGCAAAATGCAAATTGACATTTATTACACATACAAGCAGGGCCAAGACCCTCTGAGTTAGTCATCATATCAACCATTGTCAATACACAATATAGATTGCAATTTTTATGCAAGGTGATAGCAAATTGGATGCAAAAGGTCTACAGATAACTTACCTGGCTCAGAGTGAATTTATCTGAGAAAGGAACACCTCATCTACATCCTTAGGGTTTCAAATATTAGACAGCAGGACAGAAGAGAACAGAAATGGTGTTGAGGCCCCCATAGACAGGGGAAAGCGTTCAGGGTAGACGGGGGGGAGGGGGAGCGTACCTTTTGAAACTGCTCGAAGTCATCTGTTTTGGAGTAGACATTAGAGCCTGGATTAAGCTATTGTACACTAATCTCATGCCTTAGATGAAGACCGACACTGTGGTATTTGAGCCTTGGCAAGTACAGAGCGGTATACGTCAGGAGGACTGCCCTTTCTACCTGCTGCTATTTGACTTGGCCATGAGCTAACCACGACCCAGGAAAGGAAGGAGACAGACAGGGACTGGACATCACAGAACAGAACAATGTCACATCACTATATATGAATGATATTCTTCTATCCCCACACGATGCAAGAATAAGGCTTCCTCAAACACTGGGAAAACTAGACGAATTAAAAAAAATGTGTCTGGGGTGACAGTTAATAGATCCTAATAATGCTTATATCCGCTATCGGATTATGGTTTACAGACCCTGACCCAGATGGATTGTTAAATACGGCAGAACACCAATTAAAGGAACGATTGGACACAAGAGCTCACCCTGGAAATTCTCCCTTTCACCTCCCTGGGCATTAGAATATTCAACAGCAAACAGATGTGAAGTGCTGAATGCCAACTTAAATGGGGAATTGGCCTGCACTAGATAATCACTAATTTAAGGATTAAATAAGCTGATCGGTGCTTGGTAGTGCGGGCTCTAAAATATCATGTTGCAGGACGTGCTATACTTAATTTCAAGCATACCAATTCTACTCCCTATGCCTTTCTCCTGCAACTTAAATTCCATAGTAACTGAACTGCTACGGAACCCCAGCAGATGTAGGGTGGCACTGGGGAAGCTTTACATTCCTATCGAGGAAGCGAGGGCTGCCTGATTTTGAGACCTATTATTTGGCAGTGCAGTTTCAGTAGGCTGTGGCATGGTTCAATCACACCAGAAGCAAGGTATGTTGAGTCCGAACCAGGCACATGCCATGGATGTAAGGGAGATGAGACCTTCCTGTTATAGAAGTCTCCAGTAATACAAAGATACTGCATACAAATCTCGGATATGATAACTAATAGGACGAAGAAACGGAATGTTGGCAATCCCTACACATGCATGTTGCGGCACTTCTAGGGCTAAGGCAGATAAATCGACATGCAAATTTATAGATGTAGTCATGCTCTTGTTCAAAAGTGCAATCAATAGTGCTTAAGTAGAGGTCCCTAAGAGTGTCATATATTGCAGTATGGAAATAGTACTATACGAAAGGACATGGGCAGACGAGTAAGCAGGGCAGTATCTCAGGCACAAGATAGGTAGAGAGGCAGGGACACTTCATTGAGACTCTCGGTTATAGTATCTCACCCCCATGCTCCACTCACAAATCTAAGCGTCGTCCACACCTTATCGAAAGGGGAATTGCAATAAATGTAATCAGTAATGAGATACCTGCTGTTGTATTTTCTGTTCTGACATAGCAACTGAACGGCCTTATTTCCTGTAATAATTAAGCAAGCAAGATATTTAAATCCCCTGGACTATATGTATTATTATGGAGAAAAACCTATGAATTATTTACAAACTAAAACACCTGAGAGTGCAAATGAGATATCAGGACTCCAACAATTACACAAGAAAATACATTTTGGCTGATTCACTGTGTTTAAAATGTGCTGAACCACCATGTCGAGAGCGGAAACGCCGAGCGGGCACTTTTTAGCTGCAGAATTTTGCATACGCTGCGTGCTGAACGGGACATCATTCTGAGGTTTTATGCCCTTACCTTTCTTCTCACATACGTTAGGGCTTATTTTTGCGATGCAAGCAGGTCATCAGTTTGACTCCAGATATATTCAGTGTACAAAAATGTACATCTATTTTTGCACACATAGTTAAGGGAATAAGCTTTCATACACACTTCCAAAAAAGAGAGAGTAATCCCCAAGCAGAGGTGTGATCTAAAATATAAATAAAATGTTGCCTGCTTATCCACACATTCACTTGAGTTATTGCTCTTCAAATAAACTGCCCCTTTGAACCCGCACAAGGAATGTAAATAAACATCGAAAGGATCGTCTGATTTTGAATTGCTAAAAGCAATTTGCTCCAATCACCAAACGCTCTACTTATAAATCGTAGTCAGTTAGTCACGTGTGCTTACTTCCATTGCATGGTATGTTTTACTCACACAAAAAGTTGTAAAACATCACCTAAGGTCCCTCTTTGTGATTTACTTATCACTAGTGGATTAGTCCAGTAGATTCCATCAGCACTATTATCTTTCAATAAAATAAAGAAACGATACCAAGGACCCTCCTCCTCGATCCCCGAGGCACCAGTCCTTACTCTTGATCTGTTCTCTAGGGGAACTTCCCCCTGTCCCCAGAGGGACACAGGGATCAGACGTATACTCTCCTGGTGAAAACACGTAGTCAATGTGTGAATATGAATTAGAAATCCAGTTGGACTGCGGCCCATACACATACCACCCACACAGACCAGCAAACACTGTAGACACCTCTAAACCAGTCCTTTGGCAGGCTGCCACGAGGACACAGCAGCCCCATCTCCTCTCAGGGGCAATGCCACTGGGCCAAGTGATCTACACAAGCTAAGGTTTCCACCGATAGGGATCACTGAGGCCACATTACCATCTGGACATGTCAATGTATAATAATCATCAACATTAACCCATGGGTCAAAACATATATTTACACCACACCTTTCAACAAGAGTCAATTTACATCCTCCTTATCATCACTCGCAGGCAATGCTGTCTCCAATTGTATGGGGGATGTGCTAGCAATGGGCATGGTGATGTCAGCAAGCACTCCATAAAGTCTATTGCACAAGCAGGATAAGTAAAGAAGAGACATGGCCAGATGTTTGATCTATGTGATATCATAAGCTGAGAGAGACTTCTACAGACATCATTAGAATACATTTAGAGCAGCATCTTCTATATCATAACAATGCAGTGTCTTGGTTGTATGCAAGTGGGTACTGAGATCGAAACCTTGAGTGAGTGAGAGAGAAAGGGTGTCTGCATTTTGTAATTCATTCTAGGTTAAAGATAGAACTGCTGTAGTCTGCCAGTACATAGCAGTGTAGGATTTTTTCAGAAGCGGCATTGTGGTGCTGGTGCCAAGCTGGACCAATAGTGTTGGGGATTCTGGGATATGCCTGAATGTATTATATTGTGCTTAATGTAAAGGGCTAGAAAAAAACACAGATCAACAGATGATGTTGCATTTAATAAAATATAAGTGTTGATGAAAAAATACATTAGGAACCTGTATGGATTTGAACACTGCAACATATTCTAAATAGAGTGAGTAACGGAGATTTAGTCAGTGGGTATCGAAGGGTAAAGCCACCAAGAAGATGCCAAGGACAGGAAGAATCTGCCCAACTCAATCAAATATTTGCAGACTGATGGAAAGGTGGTGCTTTCCAAGGGGCACCCAGGAGGGCCAGAAGACCTACATATGGGGGCAGTGTAGCCAGGGTGGCTTAAGAGAATCTTTTTTGGCACTCCTGAATAATGTCCTTCTTCCTCCAATAGTGCCCCTTATCTCTCCGTAGCTCTCACATCCATTTAACTTGTTTTATAATGCTAATCACACCAGTGTAGGGTGTTGGAGCACCTTAAATCACACACACACATGGTACGTAGACAAAGAATCATACAAGTGTAAATCAGTCTATAGCAAACGTTTCATAAGACAATGAAGGTTACATGGCATAGGAATTATATCATCCGGGTAAATAGGCAGTATATACTAAGACTGTTTGGTCTGGAGAAGCATAGACTCATGATTTAAATCGTACCACAGTGGTTGGGGTTGGCTTTACTAAGAAAAATGTATTTCTACCTCAGCTAGCCCTTTTTTAGCAAGTTTAAGATAATGAAAGATTGTTGAAAAAACATAATGTTCTAACCTATACCATGCAGTTTGCGTGCAGCTCTTTAATATCATTTCATAGGCCACTGTGCTATATTAGGATTATAATTTATGAACTGCATGTAATAAAAAAAATGGCTGTGGCAAAAGCAGTAACCCACTGTGCTAATAACATAAAATACACGTCTGTGATCTGCATGGTACACGCTACGTGCAGCAGGCTTACTAAACCACTGTGCTACCTTATGATGAGTGAAAACTGCCACCACACGAACATCAGATCTCTCTCTAGCAGGAACATTTTTCACCAGCGTTATCTTGACATTTTTGCAATTGCCTGAAAACTGTTGGACACACAAGAAACTCTGGAGTAGATGTTTTTAACCACATAAATTATTCCTAGACACAGCGTCCCCCCCCCCAACTTCCCCGAGGTCAGCTCCAAGTGTAGCTGCATGGGTTGCACCAGTGCTTAATTTGAGCAAGTCATTTCCAGTGCCCGGCCTGGCACTTAATTGTCAGCACCAGCATTTTTAACTCGGTTAATATTCCAATATATGTCCAAATTACTAATATGTGCAACCAAAGCCATCCTTTTAGTTTTTGGGGCATGGAATTCAGATTATCACCTGTTAGAACTGGGGGTCTCTAGATGACAGAGGAAGGTACCACTGTCCAAATAGGGACCCTTGCTTCTAGTCAGGGTAAGAAAGATACACTCTTTAGATTATCCCTACTCACCCCCTTGGTAGCTTGGCACGAGCAGTCAGGCTTATCAAATGCAATGTGTAAAGTATTTGTACCAACACTCTCAGTAACACAGTGAAAACACCATAAGCTGACTCCACAACAGTTTAGAAAGATAAAGGTATTTAATCTGAACTACACAAGACCAAAATGACAAAAATCCAGCATACACAGTTCAAGAATATGGTTTCAAATGAGTTCTTAAGGTTGCATTAAAAGAATCCACAGTTGCGTCACATTTTAGCCAACAGTACCTTTAGTTGCGACAAAAGTTTCAAGTGAAAGCTGTAGCATTGAAAAGCAAGCAATGCGTCACTCCTGAGACCCTGGGGAGGTGATGCGACAACCCCGCTGAACGTAGCGTGTGTGTAGCGGTGACTCCGGTCTGTATGGGGAGGGATGCGATACCTTGCGTGGATTCCAGTGCACAGGTTTCGGTGGAAGCGGCTCGCAAAAGGTACGATGCGATGATTTTCGGGGCGGCGACGAACACCGGTGCGGCGACGATGCGCGGCTAAGCGGCGATCTTATCCTCTCGCGGGCCCTCGATGTGATGGCTCTGCGACGACTATCGCAGCGACGTGATGCGGTCTGCGACCAAGCGATGTGACGATTTCACCCTATAACGACAGGCTCTGCGATAATACTCGCAGCGATGGTAATCTTCCAGCACCGGACTGGTGCGTTAAGCAAACAAAAGATGCAACGACTCTTGCAGCGGCAATAGGCGCTGCAACAGTCTCGGCCTTCATAGCGGCGGGAAATTTCTCTCACTGACGGGGATGCGCTCCGCAAGCGAGCAATGTGATAAAACTTGCAGAAAGATTTTTAAATCTTGGTTTCCAGCCTCCCAACACAGGTAGAACTTCCAGAGGCACCACAACTGGCCCAAGCACTCTAGAAATGACAGAACTCTGCCAGCAGAGTTCAGGGAAGGCGGGGGTGAAGTCCTTTTGTTCCTGGGACTTCTTTACAGGGAGCCAGCTCTTCTCAGGCCCTTGGAGATTCCTTCAAGCAAGGGGACACATCAGGAAGCAAAGTCCTTCCCCTCTCCTTGGCAGCAAAGCAACTGCAGGTCAGTCCAGCAAAGCAACAGCAGGACAGTCTTCCTTCTTCAGCTTTCCAGCTTTCTCCTTGGCAGAGGTTCCTTCTTGATACCAGGATGATCTAATTTTCTGTGGTCTGGGGTCCTGTACTTATACCCCAAAAAGTCTTTGTTCCCTTTGTGCAGCAGGGCTCTGAGCCCGGTCCAAACCAGTTCTGAAGCACTCTGTTTACATGACTCCTTCTTTCCTTTCACAGTGCAGAGAAGGAACATCAGACGCCCCACAGGAGGTGGAGCCAGCATTGTGGAGGGAAGGCACAGCCCTGGAGCACTTTGTTGACATGATTCTTTCTCTCCTTTCACAGTGCAGGGCGGAGACATCAGACGCACCACAGGGGGTGGAGCCAGCACTGTGGGGGGCAGTCACTGTCCTATTCAGGTCCCAGGTGCAACTCCTCCCTCCCATCTAGATGCAGATCTCTCTTTTAACCACTGGGCGGACTCATTCTGTCTCCTGGAAACCCCCAGCCCTGTAACTCACAAACCAGACAGTCAATTAACAAAGAGCCAAAGGCACACAGAAAGTTCAGACAAGAAAGCAGCCACTTTCTAAAAGTGCCGATTTCAAACACAGGATTTAAAAATCACCTTTCCTAAAAGATGTGTTATTAAATTCTGAGTTCAGGGATACCAGACTTTTATGTCCTATCTTGCTCCTATGGGAAGATAGGCAGGTAACCACTGTACACAGCATTCCCCATGATAGCCTATGGGCAAGAAAGCCTTACAATAGTGAAAAACGAAAATGGCTGTAATTCACAACCAGAGCATGTCACCTGCACTAGTACATGCTCTACCTTTCACATACACTGCACCCTGCCCAGGGGGGTACCTTGGGCCTTCCATAGGGGAGTCCAATGTGTACAGAAAGGGAAGGGTTAGGCCTGGTCAGTGGAGACACTGGCCAGGATGACATGGCAGTTCACAGAATGCACACAGGCACTGCGGTGGCAGGCCTGAGACACCATTTTAGGGCTACTTATGTGGGTGGCACAATCAGTGCTGCAGGCCCACTAGTAGCATTTGTATTACCAGCCCTGCGACACTCAGTGCACTTTACTGGGGACTTCTTGGTGACACAAATATGCCAATCATGGATAACCAATCACAATAACAATTTATACAGAGAGTATATGCTTTTTAGCACTGATCAGCAGTGGTAAAGTTCCCAGAGTCCTATTGCCACCAACCACAGGTCAGGAAACAATGCTTGTACTTTTCTCTCAGCACTAAAAAATATAATCTTGCTGCCACCGTCTGAGCTGGACTCCACCTCCAACTCAGCAAAGATCACCTCTTGAGCTACCCATGTTTCTTCTTCAGCTGAGACACTCATGGCCTCAAGCCTCTCGAGCTCCAAATCAAGCTCCCTCATTCTCAAATCATGGGCCAAGGTCAATTCAATTCTTCCAGGGCACGAACATTCTTGCTCTCCTCTGACTCTTTCTCTATTTCTAATTGCTTAATTTTCATTTTCATAAGCTCCAACTCATGCTCTCTAACCCTGAGAGTAATGACATTAATTATGTGGACAACATAATACAGTAATGAAGGCACGCTCTTGAAATTGAAAGAATTAGAAGCTGCATATTATGCAGACATTGTTTGCTACTGCTGATTACAGGAATAATAATAGATTATCGTGCTTTTGCTAAGCAATAATAGGATAGTGAAATTTACCATTCTCAATCCTGTTATTATCTTGTAACGCCAATGTTCTGGTACATGCTCCCAATAATAGCACTGCTAAAATCTAAAACTAGCTTTTTGTTGCAATCTTATTGCCCTCCATTGCACACACAAATAATCCTTAAGCGATCTGAGTAGAATAAATACAGAAAGCAGTTGCATTACACCTAGAATATCATTGGACCAAGCGGGGATTAGTTTTCCCTGACAGGCATACTGAGAGCTGTACTGTTCCATTGCCATGAAGGGTAAATGTGTCTGAAACGGGACAATATGTGGGTGTCCAACACGTACATTTCGAACAGTTAAGAAAACAATCAATGACGTATGTCTGATAGCATCTTTGTTCGAGGTACTCCCATAGCAAAGCTCAGATTAGTCGTATTCCATTAGGAAAGGCACAAATAGAAGTTTTCATTTTAGTTGGAGTAAAATAAATAAAAATTTAAATGTGTCATTTCGCACATTGTCGGAGAGACAAGCAAAGACATTGTCTCTTCAAATCAAGTAAATAGAAAATTCAGGAAAATGGCTTTAACAAAGAAAGTTCATAGAGTGAAATTCTGTAATATCTGATGTTTAATATTACACAAGAGAACATTCATTTGTCCTTCTTGTAGGACTATATAAAACTGTATATGCGAGTAAATGATATAATCTGAGATGACTTCTGTAACGTCATTTCTGAGGTCAGCGTCAGTGGGATCGAGGATGTTAAAATCGCATAGCTACCAGAACCACCGGGGGATTTCAGTTGTTTTATGGGATTTTAATTTTCATCACAGAGTCTGAGATCCCCATGAGGATATTTACCTCATGATTATCAAAAATTTCAATAAGGAAGAATATCTTCTGATCAGTGCCTCTGACCTCCCAGCAACCAATATCCTTCCCTCCCACCCCTGATCCACCCTCAGGGGAGGGGAAACCCCCATTAGGTACCATGGATTATTTTACACCCTAGGAGCACCTCAGATAAGGGATTGGATTTTAGGCACCCCTACCATGGAGAAGGGTGTGAGAGGCTCTGTTGGTAAAGGGTTCCCTGATGGAGTATCACTTTCTTTCAATGGAAACCTATGAATGCTATAGTACTTGGATCCCTTTTGTTTCCTGTGTTAAAAAAAGCTACTGATAGTGTTTCAAAATGTGCCTTTTCAATACACTGCATGTTTGACTATCCTAGCCACACTTTACTTTTCCTTGTGTATTTAGTCAAGCCTGGTGTATCATTTGGTCTTCACCTGTTTCAATATTTCATTGACACTGACTATCCCCAAAAATTTTTTGAATCTTCAACATATGCTGCATTACAATGATAACTATGAAACAGTGTTAAGAAAGAGCCCAGACTTGGCCAGGTTGTTAAAGATTCAATAGTTCTCTGTTCAATTTGTGGAGATTTACACATGAATCATAGGAATATAGCAGTAGATTTGTCAATGAACGTATGTATACGGAGGCATACTGCTGTTAAAACTGTAAAGACAGTGGTATGGCATTGGGAATTAGATGTTCAATAGTTAATCTGAGTGGAACTATAGCTAAAGAAAAGGGAGTGGAAAAGGCATTAATATTATGCCCCTGACTTAATCTTGCTCTTAAGAATTTAGATAGAAAATTGTGTGGGCTATGCCCACTTTCTATTTCACAAGGAATATCTGTTTTATGTATACATTTTACTACAGGAATGCAGCTGTTAAAAGAACCTGCAAAGTTGATACTGTGCGATTTACCACTTCCAGAAACAACTTAACAGACAGGGTTCCTTAAGGAGCTTCTTTGCAAAAGGGAAGAGAAAATGAGATGCAGTGCTTAGTATGGCAACAAACTGCTGGCTGTTTAATTTAAGCAAACCATTTCTTAAAAATTGTTCCACTTCCGGATCAATAAATAGTATGAAAACTCTGAAAAAAAACCAATACAAACAGCAGCAGTCATTCAGAGTTTGAGATGAAATCAATCTTTGCATCACAGTTTTAGGTTTATAAACATTTCTTTTCATGTGGGTTTCAACTCAGGACACATAAATAATTAATGCTCTGTGCATTTAGTTTCAGTTTTGCATAGCGGGCCATAACCATCCAAAAATAATTTTGGATTATTTGGATTATCCATTACATTTTTAGCAAGTTTTAAACCAATGATTTTAACATTTTAAAACAGTGTTACACATTTGGATCCATACCAGCAGTTAAATAAAATTGGTCAGCTGCGTAATTATCCATTATTAAATAAAGTGCCTTTACAATTGGTACAGTGCCTTATACCTCAGTTAAGACTAATCTTTCTCACTGCTCAGTTTGCTTTCTTTTTACTATTTTTTGTTTTAAAAGTAGTCACATCCTGTTTTCTCAGTTCCACATGGTGCATGATATAAGTACGATATGTACCAAATCTATAATCCAATACTCCTAAAGCACTGGCACAAAACAATTCTTTGTATATCAGCTTCTTCAAAGCACGTGGCTTACCATTTGCTAAATAGTACCATGATCTGAGTATATCTGCATAGCCCTTAACAAGAACACTGGTCATGCCAAGCACTAAGCAAATTGTTTAAATCAAAAAGATTTTGTGGCATGGTCAAAATCGATTCTAGATCTTTGGCTCTATTTGAGTGAACAATTTAAACTTCATAAATTGGAGAAATTGTAGTCCACAAAGCACTACATCTGGATGTTTGGATTCATATACTTGTCAAAGAACGTCAGTTGATTTTTTCTCAGGGTAAAAAAAGACTATCCAGTTCTATTCCAGTATATATTTGACTAACATTTTGTTTAGGGCATGCTCCCTCCAGCTTACAAATTGCTTATTCAACAGGCTTAACAACAACATTCTTCCAGTGGCTCAAGTATGTTACTATTCATAAAACCTTTTCTTTATTTAATGCAATGGTTTATAGAAAGCACAATTATGATGCATTTAGCAGTATTAATCAACAATTCATTAGATGCCGGATGGTGTTCTACCTTCATATGGCTGAGATACCCGCCACCCCCTCTCAACACAAAATCCCCAAGGATGGGAAGACGGAAACGGTTCTGAACTTTTGGAAGGCGGGAGGGAGTTACCCTCCCGGCCGTATTTATTAAAATATGAAACAAAATTAAAACATTAAAATAACAGTTTCATATCATGTACAATTTCATTTACACATTACGATGTTCTTGGCTGACCTTAACACATCTCTAATACAAAGGTTCTCCTAGCCGATACTAAACATCCTGCAAATGCATTTCTGAACATTGAAATTGTACATCCTAACGTTACGGGCCAACGGCAAGGTCGTAACCGGTGTCAGATCCCCAATACCAGAATTCCCCCCTCACTTGTGAGGGGCGGTCGCACAGCGGACTGTACCTCTGTGCCTACTTCCAATTTCCCTTGTCTTAGCGGGGGCCCCCTGTTAACTCGACGCCATCTTAGTGGTCGTCCGAGGACTCGTGTGAGGTGTCTAGAAGGTAGCGTAGACCCCCCTCCCACCCCACACAACTTACCACATCTGCCGTCGCAGATGTCCGGGCCCCGGGAAATTCCGAGGAGGGGTCCGTAGCCCCTCCTCCCCAGGGAGGGGCCTATGGCCGCCTTCCCTTTCGGCGTCCCCATCCTTAGAGGGGACCGCCTCCCCGTTTGAGGGGCCAATGGCCGCCTCCCCCCGGGCGCTCCCATCCATAATAGGTGACGCTCAAACCTCTAGGGATCTTCCAATTACTGCTCACCGATCATGACCTTACCGCCCGACCAAAAATAAATACGACAATCTAAATCTAAGCTAACGAAAAGGAAAAACAATCACATTTAAGCAATTCAAAGTATAAACTCTACTGAGCATCACTGTTTAGTTCAATTGCAACCATTTCTGCTGAAAAAACATGTTGAAACGAAAATGATCACTTTATTACATACCACATTACCAACTTTTATTCAAAAACAACCTGTAAGAGAAACCATATCACGTCACTCAACTTTATTCAAACAAATCGCTGTCAACAGGGGCTGGTGGGTGGGTCAAAATTGGCTCTTCGTTCCGTCTCGAGCTCACGTGTAACGAGGAGGTGCAGCTTCAGAGCACAGGAACAAGAGGATGCTTCCTTGGCTTGTCGCTCCTTTTATCCTTCTTCGGGCGGGCGTAGACCCTCCTCCAATCCGCCTCCCGGGCGTGGCTGGCGGTGTCGGTGTCTAGGACAACCCTCTCTTGGGCGGGAAAAGGCGCGCCCCAGCTACGCCGCTTCGGGCATACCAGCCGGGACACGCCTCCCGCCCAAAATGGTTTCCCGGGGGGATCGGGGTACTCCACCATACGTTCGGGGGGACCGAGTGGTCGCCCCTTTCCATATGGCTGAGATACCCGCCACCCCCTCTCAACACAAAATCCCCAAGGATGGGAAGACGGAAACGGTTCTGAACTTTTGGAAGGCGGGAGGGAGTTACCCTCCCGGCCGTATTTATTAAAATATGAAACAAAATTAAAACATTAAAATAACAGTTTCATATCATGTACAATTTCATTTACACATTACGATGTTCTTGGCTGACCTTAACACATCTCTAATACAAAGGTTCTCCTAGCCGATACTAAACATCCTGCAAATGCATTTCTGAACATTGAAATTGTACATCCTAACGTTACGGGCCAACGGCAAGGTCGTAACCGGTGTCAGATCCCCAATACCAGAATTCCCCCCTCACTTGTGAGGGGCGGTCGGACAGCGGACTGTACCTCTGTGCCTACTTCCAATTTCCCTTGTCTTAGCGGGGGCCCCCTGTTAACTCGACGCCATCTTAATGGTCGTCCGAGGACTCGTGTGAGGTGTCTAGAAGGTAGCGTAGACCCCCCTCCAACCCCACACAACTTACCACATCTGCCGTCGCAGATGTCCGGGCACCGGGAAATTCCGAGGAGGGGTCTGTAGCCCCTCCTCCCCAGGGAGGGGCCTATGGCCGCCTTCCCTTTCGGCGTCCCCATCCTTAGAGGGGACCGCCTCCCCGTTTGAGGGGCCAATGGCCGCCTCCCCCCGGGCGCTCCCATCCATAATGGGTGACGCCCAAACCTCTAGGGATCTTCCAATTACTGCTCACCGATCATGACCTTACCGCCACAGGCCCGGATAGTTGACCGGCTATCCGGACCCCCCACAAAACTCCTACTTAAAGGTCATGGCTGCAAGTTCCTCAACCAAGCTACGAAGTCTCCTATGAGTAAAGCATTCCCCACCCGGGACAAATGAACCCCGACCTCTAGATACATCTGATCCCCCCTGATACATCCATGCGGAATAGAATGCAATGTACTTGTACGAAACAATCTACCAAGTTTGTTATTCACTTTCTTCACAGAATGATTTAAAGCAGACACAGAATTAGCCCCCCGCCAAACCTTCCGTGGGATCATGTGGGACCATGCAATTGTGCACCCCGGGACCCTTCTCGCCAACCAACTTACAGTGGATAGTATCACCTCGAGAAGTACTCGTCGACCAATGGTCACCAAATCATTGCCCCCAAGATGCACTATGATTATAGATGGCGGTGACCTCGTCCGCCCTAACAAACCCTCCATAAAATTTTGAAACTGGTCAATACAGAGCCCGCCCCTTCCGTAGAAGGTCACCCTGTACCCGTATTCCCCAGCCACGTGAATCATGTCACCTGCTTTGAATACGTCTGCGGCACGCCTCACGTATGAGTGTCCCACGACCCACACCACTTTTTCCTCAGCCGGTGATCTTTGACCGCTGGTCCCCAGGTGTCGGGTCAACTGCACAGTCTGCCCCGCCTCGTAAGCTTGCGAAACTGTAAACCAAACAAAAACAAGAAGCGTGAGTGCATGACATTAGCTTCACAACATGTGCAACCGCACGTACCGTTTATAACAATTCGAGGACCAACGCCCCAACTGTTTCACTTTTTCGACACTCAGACCCCTGGCTGTGGCCTCAGTAGCAGCCCCTATCCGGAAGGAATGGGTCCCAAACTCGCACGGGTTCAAGCCCGCGGCTGCAATTGCCATCGCAAGCACCCGTTGGAACTGAAACCTCGTCAGTGGGGTGGCGTCGGCGTGCCTCAGCAAGCTTCCCCCCCATGATGCCGCCCTCTGCGCCAAATATTCCTCAACGCATGCCACCGGGCACATGGGAGATCCGGGAATCCGCTGGACTACTACACTGTCCCCGATCGCTCCCTGATCGGTCTTGGACCTGGCAAACGAGACTACCATTGTTTCCCCCCTAATTTGGATGTGCTCTCGGCACAGACCCCCCCGTATCCTGCTTGTTCCGTGCTACCAGCTCGCTTACCCGCATAGCCCCATGGAATGCTAATGAAAAAGCGGCTCGAAATAGTACTGTCTCTGATTGAGACGAACATGTTGCAGGGAGTACGGACATTAACAGGGCCAACCTTTCCAGACCTATCGGGTGCCTTTGTCCACTCTGCGACCCTCAAGGCGTTGCCACCCTCGCAGCGCCTTCTGTACCACAAAAGATGCCGTGGGGTCCTGGATACCATGAGCCCGTGCCATGAAGAAATGGCGGCCCGGTGCCTCTGGGCCGTGGCCACTGATTTGCCTGCCTGATGTAAGGATAACAGAAACTTCAGGACATACTCCTCTTGGCCCCAAAGCTCCCCCCCTGCAGAACCCAAAAAGGACCAATAGGAACGGAACGCCCCTTCGTACGCCTTCCTTGTCCTGGGTGCTAAACTCTCTCCCACGAGGTCTAGTAGTCCGGGGCACCGAGAGACCAGAGAGCTTCGGGAAATGGTGCCGCCACCGGGTCCGCTGAGGGTAGGAAACCCCAGAAGGCCTGCATACGGGAACGAGAAAGCGCATCAGCTGCCTGATTTAACACCCCTGGCACATGTCTTGCCCTAAAGTGGACGTTTAGCCTCATACACAGCAGAACAATTTCCTTCAGCAATCTCAAGATCCATCTGCAGCGGGCAGCCTGACTATTGATACACTCCACAACGGTCATATTATCAGACCAGAACACCACAGAGCGGTCACGAAACCCCTCAGGCCATGTTTTCAGGGCCACCAGAATAGGGAACAGCTCGAGAAACCCAATGTTACCTGTGAGCCCACTCTCGTGCCACTCTGCCGGCCAGATTTGAGCTGACCAATGATTACCAAAAATTGCGCCAAATCCAACACTCCCTGCCGAGTCCGTCCACAACCCCAGCTCCTCAGAGGAAACCGCGGGTTTACTCCATACGACCCGACCGTTGAAATCCGCTAGGAATGCCAACCATATGCGCATGTCCTGGCGGACCTCTGCCGAGAGCCTTGTGCGGTGGTGGCCTTCCTTAAGGCCAACCATGGCCTGAGCAATGGAGCGGGAAAATGGGCGCGCCATTGGCATTACTCTAAGGGCAAAATTGAGTTGACCCACCACCCGCTGCAACAGATGCAATCTTACTTTTGTCTTGCTAATACATGTTTCAAGCGATGCCTTAAATTTTGTCACCTTTTCTTTAGGCAAACGGAAGCACCCTTCTTTGGAATCGAGCTCTATCCCAAGAAAATCGAGCGAAGTAGACGGCCCCACTGTCTTACCGGGTGCCAATGGCACGCCAAAGCGTCTCATGAGATCACAAAATTCATTCAAAGCTTGTGCACACTCTGTGTCCCCGGCTGCCCCCAGGAATAGAAAATCATCAAGATAATGCATAACATGTGTAAACCCTGTCGTTCTTGTGAAAGCCCATTGCAAAAAACAACTGAATTTCTCAAAATACCCACAAGAAATGGAGCAACCCATTGGCATACATTTATCGATGTAATAGCGACCCTGAAACATGAAACCAAGAAGACGCTGATCATCTGGGTGTACCGGGAGCAACCGGAACGCTGACTCGATATCTGATTTAGCCATCAGCGCCCCGGGCCCTAGGCGATTCAAAATGGCGACGGCCTCATCGAAAGATGCGTACCGCACCGGACAAACTCCCGGGTCGATCGCATCGTTCACCGAAAGACCCCTCGGAGCTGACAAATTATGTATCAACCTGAATTCCCCCGGATCTTTTTTGGGGACTACACCCAGGGGTGAACAAACAAAATTAGCAACTGGCGGGGTGTCATATGGTCCAGCAACCCGACCTCGGGCCACCTCCTTACCAATCTTTGCTTGTACCACCGCCGCATTCTGCTGCACCGATAGTTGGTTCTTACATTGTGCTTCACCCTGAAAATCCCCCGCCGGGATGCGGAAACCATATGAGAAACCATCTCGCAACACCCCAGCGGAGATATGATCTGGGTATTCGTTCAGCCAAGGGATCAGTGCCATGATATCAACCGGGGTAGGTAGAGGCGCCCCTTGGACTCTTTCAGACCTGCTTGGTGCCTCCTCTACTCCCCGTATCACTAGCCTTGGTTCTGCACGTAATCTCAGAGTGCGAGGACTGCCCACACCCCGAACATTCATGCCTGAACTTACAAAAACCCTGTGGCCTAGTACATTTTCCTCTGTTGAAGCTCCAGCAGACCCCATTCTTACCTGAGCTGCCACTATTCTTTGAGTTCCGGTCATTACTGGAACCTGCCCGAAAGGGCGTCCCTGATGAATGGCGGGAATACTCAACCCCATCACCCCCCAACGATGGCGACTTCCCCACGCCAGGTTTTTCCATTTTTTGCCATGAAATGGAGTCAAAACAATCCCACGTCAGGGATGAATCGTGCTCCTTGGATTTACGAAATATATTATCATACGAAAACCATTGATTACCCCCATAAGTTTAATAAAATTCCATGATACGTGTCTGGTACACGGCCAATTCTCCCAACAATTCGGGCCAACGTTCGCCCATAATTGCAATGAACATTCCAAACGCTCTGCCCCAATTGCCTATTGATTCATCAACTCTGAAACCGGCCATCCTGGCTCGCCATACACTAGGATGTAGAAACTCTTTTTGATTTTTTACATGCTCGATCTCGTAGTGATCGGTCAACAAGGAAAACATGTTCACATATTTGTCTGCCCATATCCTCTCTTTCACCTCGATCGGGATATGCTGAACAATTTTTTCCCTCCTCGAAGGTATCGATCCTTCCCCCACCATCGGCAATGGCTGCTTACCTGAACCTGCCGTCGTAACTGTAGACCCCGCCGTACCAACGCCCGATCCTGGTGGACCCACGGGAGCCTGCGGGGAAACAAAAGGACAAGGTGCTTTCGCGGCATCTCGGGATTGCCGCAACTGCCTCATTATTAGTTTGGCCTCTTCGGCCGTGTCCCGGAGCAACAGAACCCTCGTTGTTTCTGCCCAACCATGCCGCCAGCTGGGCGGCCAACTCCGGTGGCATATCCCCTTCGTTCACAGGGGTAACTACGACAGGGATCGGCTGCCCTGCGTCGGGAATCGGCACAGGAGCCTCCACCGGTCTGGGAGGGCTCGCCGGGGGAGCCTCCGGAACTGGAACCTCGTCTCCATTTGCCCTGTTCCTGGACCTTTTTCCTCTCCCGGAAGGGACCACCCCCGGCAACGCTGGCCCGATGATTCTTTTAGGCCGGCCCGTACCGTCCCTGGCCGCCATTTTCTTCTTCATCTCCGCCATGTCCTTCACCAGCATACGGAGCATTTGCTCGGTGCTAACCTTCTTTCCGACCCTTCTGCCCGGCATTTTTCTCACGATAGGTGACTGAAAGGTCCTGGACAAGGCTTCTAGCGCTAAAAGAGAAAACAGAAAAATTACAAATTTCAAAATTGGCTCTTCGTTCCGTCTCGAGCTCACGTGTAACGAGGAGGTGCAGCTTCAGAGCACAGGAACAAGAGGATGCTTCCTTGGCTTGTCGCTCCTTTTATCCTTCTTCGGGCGGGCGTAGACCCTCCTCCAATCCGCCTCCCGGGCGTGGCTGGCGGTGTCGGTGTCTAGGACAACCCTCTCTTGGGCGGGAAAAGGCGCGCCCCAGCTACGCCGCTTCGGGCATACCAGCCGGGACACGCCTCCCGCCCAAAATGGTTTCCCGGGGGATCGGGGTACTCCACCATACGTTCGGGGGGACCGAGTGGTCGCCCCTTTCCACTAACTTCCTTAAAAGATCAACATGCGCTAATTCCAAGCCAACAAATCAGCATACTTCTCTGCCAGCAACTGTGCGATCATGTAGGTATTTTTTATAGAACACGTAGGTCTAAAGAGAGATTGTTCAACTCATATTAAGTTATTTGTCTAAGTTCCTTCCGTTGTTTGCTTCAAAATATGGTTGGCATATAGTTTACCTGATAAATCAAACAGACTAATCATTCCATAAATTCCTGTGTTTTTTATTGTATCCCTTTTAAAAACTGGCAGTAATAAACTCCCCTTCCATTACTGTGTTTTCATCAATACAAAGATGTAAAAATTGCATGTCATTGTTTTTCCCATTTCACTTGCAATAAATATCATACCAGTTAAAAACCGACAATCCGTTGTTTGGAGTTTATCAGGTATGACCATTATCACCTATCATGAGTTTTAACCTGAAAAATGGGACATAACATGCAGATGTTTGTACTTTCTGGATATCTAAAGTCCAGTTTTTACCAGACATTTATTTCCGGTAAATATCGGGCTACGGTGTTTGGCGCAAAACTCTGAATTTCTGTATGCGTGGTAACATGTGAATCCATGAATTCATTGTACTATAATTAGAATTGTGTCGTTTTAAGAGGAACTGATTGTTGTGTTTTGTTTATTACTGCCATGGCCATTCCTTGAAGAGCTTATCCCCTTGAGATATTAACTTGCCTAGAATATTTTACTAATTTCAAGACTGATAGGCTGGAACCTTGTCGGTTGGATGTTTGGAAAAGTTTTCCCAATAAGTGGTGCTACGTGCTTCATTTTAATAGTCTACATATAATTGGGTGATGTAAACAGAGCCTTTGGTGTGATGAACGTAGATTTTGCATGGGTCATTTTACTGGTAGCTTTCTATTATGAACCAACAATGTTTGTAATTGCATTTATGCAATGCCATTCCAGTGCTTACACAGACCATTGCTTCCTTTTCGTGTTTCATATTGCGCCTTAGAGATGGATACTATTGACTGACATGGCTTATTTTTGTTTCCAATAGTGATTTGCTTTTATTCATTAATCTCAGATCGCTTTTCATCACACCGCAGAGTCGGAACACCCCTCCTAGACCATGAGTTAAATTAAAAATATGAGTGGGTGGAAATCATATTTTAGAGTTTAACCTATTTTTTATTTTCTAGTACCATTGTACATTGAAATATGGAAGCTCAATTATAGTCTTCTTTAGTACTTCATCCAAGTTCTGGAGAACTACTCACTACTAAATTCTGTGCCAGACATGTTTGCACTACATGCCATAGTTAGATTATTTTCCCAGTTACAGTTTGATAAAACTTTTCATTATGAAAGGAACCTTGAATGAGTTGACAAAACCAACTAGACAGTTGAACTGCAGAGATTTACACCAAACTCAATATTGGTAAGCAAGCTAGTCTCATGTGTTTGGAAACATTGAAGAACATATTTATTAAGGGTCACCCTTGCGCCATGAAAGGGGCACAGGGCGAGACGCAATACCTAGAATAAGAGTTTCCAAACCACGCATGACCCTCTTGGCTTTGCCCTGGGTGGCTTGGTAAATCTGGAGTAGTGCAGGACAGCACAAGTTGCTGTCTTGTGTTACTCTGCCCCAGGGAGGCATTCCATGGGTGGAGCCTGAGTGTTCCCATGCAAACACTCATATATTCTGAAGCATTCCCAGATTTACCAATACTGGTGGATGTGGGAATGCGTCAAAATGCTACACTCTCCCCGGGGAGGCATAACGAGGAGAAATTTCTTTATTTCTCTTGTTTTCTTTTTACCTTTCTACATGTGTTGAATTCTGCAGGACATATTGAATGGAAAAAGCCTCAGAGGATTGTTTTCATGCAGGAAAGTGTCTCTTCCTGCACAAAACAATCCTGCCTTTAATGCAGAAAACCTTGCATCAGAGTGCAAGGTGCCTGCGTTGTCGCTGGGCAGCAGTTTGCATGCCAGCACAGGTAGAGAGCAGGAATATGACAAAGTTTGATAGATATGGTACGTTCCTGCCCTCTCTCTTTCATGCAGCTTTGCGCAGCAAGGTGTCTTGCTGTGTTGCGTAAAATAATGATAAATATGAGTCACAGTGTATATGATGTCTATTACCAAATGGGAATAAATGTGCTTCCTTCAATTTGAGCAAGCCACTTAGCTAGGGAAACATCTACCCTTAGTGTGACGTAGGACCTAGAAAGTGGGAACGATCATCGCTTTCCTGACTGCGCTGCTGCGATAGCCAAGGAGGGGCTGCCAGACAGAAGATGAGGAGTTTTTCCTCTTTAAGTAAAGAAGCTATAGAGTTTTTATGACTCTGTAGTGTGTACAGTGTGCCGATCTAAGCCACACCTCTGCCAACCCACTTGTTCCCTTTGCAACACACAAATACGCTTTTTTCATAGATTGCCTGAAGGTGAGCAATATACACCATTGTTTGTACCCAATCATTCAGTGGGTGATTGTTGACTATAGTATGCCATCTCAAAGATATTTTCATCATAATTTAAATTTACTTACATTTTGTCAAAAAGTGTTTTTCTTAACCAAAATGTATTCTTGTTTTCTCCAAACTGAACCGTTCTAGACAGACAATGCTGCTTTTTTGTGGTTGTTGACTTTCTGCTTTATTTTTCACGAACATATTTATGTTACATTAAAATTTCTAGGATGTATCCTTTATTTACTCATTACTAGTGACATTTTAGAGTGATATGGATCTTTTCATTGGGTATAGAATAGCCAACCTCCTTCATTTTAAAACATATATTGTATATTTACTACAATCTCTGTGTCTGAGTAATGATTAACAGAATACCATCTGACTACCCCACCCGTCCTCCTCCCAGCTTGTTTTAAATGGCTTCACACAGTCACAGGATTGCCCAAAAGGCTAACACACCATTATGTCGCCACTCATGCATAGTGTGCACATCAAGGGCTAAACATAGGTAACACCATCTGAACATCTGTGGATCAGAAAAAGAACAAGGATTCGACTCTCTGGCAATTTGATTAGCCAGCTGTCCTACTCAGACACGACTCCTAGAAACAGCAGAACCCTTGACTAACACTGAACAACCATGTGAGCCCTACTCAACATGCTACACATCCTATGTATTGAATAACTACCGGCAGTCATGTATCTCCGTAACTCTATCTGTTACTCCATCTTGCTTAAATTCACATTCCATGCTAAGGGTTCACTCTGTTGTTGGGTACTGAATACTAGGGGCTTGATTCACAAATGGAACCTACACTTTTGAGTAACTTTACTTATTTTGGCTAGTCACAAAGGACCTGACTCATAAAGATAATGTACACTTTTTAATAATTTACACTTTTGAGTGAGTTTACTACTGTTTGCTTAGCCACAAAGTCTGAGTGTAAGTTACGACCAAAAAAACACAAAACAACATACTTAGCACAGCACAACACATGGCCAATCACTGGTACTGCAACACACTCCAATAGAAAATATTGGAAGGAGAGAATATAAATAAAAGTAATAATATTGAAATGAATTAAATTATTTAAAATAGTTAAAAATATAAATAAATATAACAATATAACTTACATTTAAAAGAAATATATATATATATATATATATATATATATATATATATATATATATATATATATATATATATAAGCTTTTCTTCACCATAATGGATGCGGGTCATACCTGTTCTATTGGAGCGTGGTTGGGAGTGATGTTATAGGCGTGGTCCTGCCTAGAGCCAAGCACCACCGGAAAAAGAGCGCCACTATGATGCCCGAAATCGGACCTCTTTCTGTTGATTGCGCAAGCAAAAAGGGCAGCAGGCTGCCGCCAAAGGCAAGACTTTGGAACGGACCCCAGCAGCATGAAAGGCTGACTGTTTGGGGACTATGGTGAAGCAAATGCAGCATACATCGCCCACTAACGGGTAAGAACAGAGAGACCCCTTTGCACTACATGTACCAGTATGCCCGAGCCCTAACCATCAAGGCGCCCACCAGGGGGCATAAAAACCTTGAAGGTGCGCTGTGAAGTCTCGTGATGTTATGGCTGTCCTCTGATGAAGGTCAATGTGACCGAAATATATTAGGAAAACGCCAGTTCAAAATAAAGCTTTTCTTCACCATAATGGATGCGGCTCATACCTGTTCTATTGGAGCGAGGTTGGGAGTGATATATATATATATATATATATATATATATATATATATATATATATATATATATATATATATATATATATATATATATATATATATATATATATATATAATATATAAATATATATCCCAGTCATCCATCTAACTCCAAGGAGAAAATGGCACGTACTCATGGTCGGTGAGTATAGGGCTAATTTATTTAAATCAGGTCTCCCACAACCCTGCAAAGATAGAGAGACGCGTTTCGCCAGAGCAGCAGGCTTTATCAATCTCATTTGGCGCCATGAAATTCAAACTATATATAGCCCTTCCCTCTAGTGCAGGCACTAATCGACCTAGAGAACAGACTACATGGGTTAATCCAAGACAAAATAAATCTTCAATACATCTAAAAAAGGTAAAGTGCATAGTACAGTATGTCAAATAAATTAAATTAAACAGCACCATAATGCAACGTAACCCTATTGTAACAAAAAAGACACTGTAAGTGCCTTATATATATATATATATATATATGTATATATAGTACATATTTGTTATTTAATTATAAAAATGCAACACTATTCTGAATATTAAAAAAGTAGCAATATGTTTTATTAAAACATAACTAAAATAACTTAAATATATTCTATACATAATTGTTATTAATTTTTAATGCATGTTAAAATATTAATTATTTTTTAAGTCGAATTAATTTTAATTTAAACTTTTGAAAAATAAATTTTAATCCAATGAAATATATTTATATATTTATATTAAATAAAGATTTTATTGAAAATTACATTAATAGTAGTGTAGATTTTTAAATGTTGTTATGCACTTAAAATCAATATATACAATTAATTTACATTAATATTTAATAAAAAATATTCTAATATTTAATTTTGTGGTAAGTCTTTTTTTTAAATGTTCATAATACTTTACCATATGATACCATATGGTTGTCCATATGGTACCATATGCTGGATACACTTCTCTTCTATTTATTTATTTAAATATTTATGTATTTATTTATGAATTTATTTGTAATGATTTGCACTCAAAGTTTATGAATAAACAAAAAAGTAAACAAGTTCAAATATGTAAATCACTCAAAAGTGTAAATACCTTTGTAAAACAGGCCATAGGTATTCAGGAGCACATAAATCTGACATTCACTATTTCATTTGTAACTGACCTTTAGATATATTGGACCTTATGAAAATTTGATTTCAAGTGCATTATAACCCTATAAAATGACGTAGTATCATAGTTTACAAGTGTTTTCTAAAAAGCATAACAATTGACACAAAAGGGGACTTGTGTTTTATGTTTCATCCTTTCTTTTCTTGCTTTTCTTTTTCTTTTTTGCTTTGGTACATCTTTAACATGCAGTCACTGTAATTTTCCCTGGTCACGTCTTCGATTTTTATTATTTTGCATTATCACTTGTGATTTATCTAAGTCCTTTTATTGGGAGTTTAGCTATTGTTTTGCAGAGTAGGCATCATAGCCCCTTTATTGCAAACCCTTTAATTGGTCTCATGTTCTTTGCTAGTTAATTGTTTACTGGTTCCTCTTTCAGGAATCAATTACCTTCTTGCTGCTTCTATACATGTTAGTCCAACATGAGTATTGTGTGTCACCCCTCTTCAGCCAGGATAGCTTGACTCCATTGGCATGGCGAACATGGGACCCAATTCTGGGCATACCCGTCCCACTAGGGGTGACAAATGCAAAAACAATTGATCGACAGAATGCAGAACAATGGCATACATCCACCCCGGTACAGAGACCTGGGCATACATCCATTGTTTTTTTGCACACCACGCCATTCCAGTTTGAACCCAGCCATATGCAAATCAGTCTTGACCATGTGCCCAATGGGAACAGTCCAGCCGGAATGGCCAGGCCAGGTCCTCCCTTGACTGGAACCAAGCATCCTAGGACTGGTTTCGGGGTTTCACCCCTCTTCCGCCAGGATAGCTTGACTCCAGTGGCACGGTGAGTACGGGACCCACGTCTGTGCATACCCGTTATGTTCGCGTTAAGTTGGCAGGGTATGCCCAGACGTGGGTCCCTTGCTCACTTTGCCACTGGGTTCAAGCTAGTCTGGCTGATGAAGAGTGTTATCCAGAAACTAGACCCAGGATGCGTGTTTTCGGTTCAGGGAAGACCTGGCTTGGCAATTTCGACTGGACTGTTCCCTTGAGGCACAGGGTCAAGACTGATTTGCATATAGCTGGGTCTGAACTGAGGTGGCGAAGTCAGCTAAAGAATGATGATGGATTCAACCCAGATCTGTGACTGGGGTTGAGTGTCTGAAAAGGTTCAGTGCTCCGTCCATCATCTCTTTGTGTTTGCTATGTTCACCCTACGTAGGCAGGATATGCCCAGACATGGGTCCCTTACTCACTTTGCCACTGGATTCAAGCTAGCCTGGCTGATGAAGGGTGTTACCCAGAAACTGGTCCCAGGATGCTTTTTTCCGGTTTAGGAAAGATGTGGCTTTGCAATTCGGGCTAGACAGTTCCCATAAGGCACAGGGTCAAGACTGATTTGCATATATCTGGGTCTGAACTGAGGTGGCGAAGTGAGCTAAAGAATGATGATGGATTCAGCCCAGATCTGTGACTGGGGTGAATGTCTGAACAGGCTCAGCGCTCCGTCCATCATCTCCTTGTGTTTGCTACGTTCGCCCTAAGTTGGCATGGTATGCACAGACGTGGGTCCCTTGCTCATTTTGCCACTGCATTCAAGCTAGCCTGGCAGATGAAAGGTGTTACCCAGAAACCGGTCCCAAGATGCTTGTTTCCGGTTCAGGGAAGACCTGGCTTGGCACTTCGGGCAGGACTGTTCTCATGAGGCACAGGGTCAAGACTGATTTGCATATAGCTGGGTCTGAACTGAGGTGGCGAAGTGAACTAGAGAATAATGATGGATTCAACCCAGATCTGTGACTGGGGGTGTGTGTCTGAGAAGGTTCAGCACTCCGTCCATAATCTTCTTGTGTTTGTTATGTTCGCCCTAAGTTGGCAGAGTATGCCCAGATGTGGGTCCCTTACTCACTTTGCCACTGGATTTAAGCTAGCCTGGCTGATGAAGGATGTTACCCAGAAACCAGTCCCAGGATGCTTGTTTCCGGTTAACCACATATAGGCAGCACACGTAGGCAGCAAAATGTAATGAAAAGACAAATATATTTGGCTACATTAGGTTTTAAACATCCATTAAGAAAATATTTTTATCAGTAAATATATAGATACATACACATATACACACATAGCTGCGGCCTGTGCGAGTAAGAGCTGTGGGGCCGGATCAGGGGATATTTCAACAACGAGGGAACATTAATTATTAATTTAATTTCCCCTCATCGGCGTCAGTCCAAAAACAACCACCCAACCGGCCCCACTGCCCCCACCGCTCTTACCTGCACGGGCTGCGGCTGTACACATATATACTGAAACATGAACACACTCACACATATATATACAGAGAATATGTAACAAGTAATTGTGCAATAAGGTTTAATATTGCCACTGAGGGGATTTCGTGACATCATAAAAGAAGAGGCCAAAGGGCGAGTGGTTTGTAAATCTCACCACAACCTAGAGATGGTGGTGCGGGACCATGTTATACGATTCCATGACTGATGTTTTTGCCACAAAAGTATGGATTTGATGCATTTGACACACAATTTGCCACATCATTTTCAGATGTCACAAAAACTGTATCTAGTTGAAATGGAGGAAAATAATACTGCCAGAGAAAGTGTAGCACAGTTTGCATTTTTGCCGTATAATTTAGATAACCAGGCTGCGGAAATTGGTCCTCCATCCCCTTGAAAGAAAGTTTTCGTTATTGAATGGTTTGCCTGCCTAATGGTATTAACATGCAACAAGCAAATGGATCTACTCTGCATTTTTCATATTTTAATTGACTGTAGTTAACATTGGCCTCATATTAAAAAGGCCAATTTTAGTCTGGTATGTTTTCTTCTTGTCGTGTATTTTCTTTGTTTTCCATTCCAGGAGAAAAGCTATATCAGCAACTTGAACGATTGTTAAACTTTACACAATCCATGGCGCATGCAATAATGAGCACCTCCGAAAAAACA
This sequence comes from Lissotriton vulgaris, assembly GCF_964263255.1. NCBI lineage: Eukaryota > Metazoa > Chordata > Amphibia > Caudata > Salamandridae > Lissotriton > Lissotriton vulgaris. The sequence continues at coordinate 422,669,237 of NC_141687.1, forward strand.
TCTTGGTATGAATGAATCTTCTTTTGTTGGAGATAACTGAAGTTTGAAGGAGAGTGAGAGAGGTTCTATTAGGGTTTAGTTTGTGAAAATAGTAAATCTGCCTTATCAGCATGTGCTTTGACCTGATAGGTCCCCTTCATGGGAGCCATATGTAGGTGTAGCAAACCGAAGAAGTGTGTGTTTTAAACTTATGAAATTCAGACGTAGATTTAGATGCCTCCCTCACTTGCTAGAAGAAGCTTTACTTGATTTGCAGCGATTACATTTCAGAGGGTTTCTATGCTGACACCTTCTTTCTAACTTCTCCTTAACTTTTCCTAGCTAAATCGAGTAGGGTACAACTTTTTTACAGTTAGTCTTTTCATAATTACTTTGAACATATATATGTGTGTGTGTGTGTGTGTGTGTGTGGGTGGGGGGTTGGGGGTGTGTATATATATATATATATATATATATATATATATATCCAAAAGACTGTCCTTCTCCAACGAAGAAGAGGCACGTACATCAGGTATGTAAGTATAAGGCTTATTTATTCAAAGTCAGGTCTCCCACGACCCCGCAATGACAGAGAGACATGTTTCGCCCGTGCAGCAGGCTTTATCAATCTCATATATATATATATATATATATATATATATATATATATATATATATATATATATATATATATATATATATATATATATATATATATATATATATATATATATATATATATATATATATATATACACACACAATATGTTATCTTGCTGATCTTATAAATAAACCTTCATGGTTTACAAATCTAATGGAAAGGGGCGACCACTCGGTCCCCCCGAACGTATGGTGGAGTACCCCGATCCCCCCGGGAGGCCATCTTATGCGGGGGGCGAGTCCCGGCTGGTATGCCCGAAGCGGCGTAGCCGGGGCGCGCCTTTTCCCGCCCTGTAGGCGGTTGTCCTAGACGCTGACGACGCCGGCCACGCCCCCGGGGGGCAGGCGGAGGCGGGTTTACGCCCGCCCGAAGACGGATAAAAGGAGCAACAAGCCAAGAAAGCATCCTCTTGTTCCTGTGCTCTGAAGCTGCACCTCCCCGCTGCACGTGAGCTCGAGACGGAACGAAGAGCCAATTTTGAGCGTTGTAATCTTTCTCTTTGTCTTACAGATATCTTCGCTTGAGAATGCTGGGCAAGAAGGTCGGAAAGCGGGTCGGTACCGATCAGATGCTACGCATGCTCATAAAGGAGGTAGCCGATTTGAAGAAGCAGATGGCAGCTAAAGACGGGGAGGGAGGACCGAAGCGGGTCATCGGACCAGCTTTGCCGGGAGTAGTCCCTAGCGGGAGAGGCAAGAGGTCAAAAAGGGGGGCACTTGGGGGGGAAACCCCGGTTCCCGATACTCCACGTGAGGAGCCAACCTCGGTTCCGAAGGAGGGGCATCCGATCCCCGTGGTGGTCACCCCCGTGAACGGGGAAGATATGCCCCCCGAGTTGGCGGCGCAATTGGCAGCGTGGTTGGGGAAAGATAGTAAGGGCGCCACGGCTGACGACGCCCGGGCAGTAATGAGACAGCTGCGGGAATCCAGAGAGGCCGCGAAGGCACCATCTTCTGTTCCCCCACAGGTTCCGGCGGCTGAAAGTGCAGCAGGCCCAAGTTCGGCGGCAAGTGCGGGATCTACTTCAGGTAAGCGGCCATTGCCGATTGCGGGAGAGGGGTCTGTACCTTCTCGAAGGGAGAAGATTGCCCAGCATGTTCCACTGGGAATTAAGGAAATGATTTGGGTGGATAAGTATGTAAACATGTTTTCATTGCTTACCGACCATTACGAGATAGAGCATGTGAAGAGCCAAAAGGAGCTCATGCATCCAAGTGTTTGGCGCGCGAAAATGGCCGCCTTTAAGGTTGACGAAAACATAGGTACTTGGGGCAGAGCGTGGGGCATTTTTACCTCCATCATGGGTGAGCGCAGGCCCGAGTTGTTGACCGAGTTGCCTATTTATCAGTCACGTATCATGGAGTATTCCCTGACGTACGGGGGCAATCAGTGGTTCTGTTATGACAATCTTTTTAGAAAGGTTAAAGAGCACAACCCAGTTCTAACATGGGATTGTTTCGACTCTGTCTCATGGCAGAAAATGGAGAGTTCAGGAATGCTAAAAGTGCCATTGTCAGGGAGTAATGGGGGCGAATCTTCACGCCATTCCTCTGGGACACCCTTTCGGACAGGTGCAGGTAACGAACACCACTCGAAGTCGAGTGGCAACACAGGTAAAAAGGGGATTTGTTGGAATTTCAACAGGGGAAAATGTACGAGGCCCCAGGGGTCATGCAAGTTCAGACATGAATGCGGGGGGTGTGGGCAGTCATCCCATCCTGAGTCCATGTGCAGAGCCAAGACGGGTGATAACGGTGGAAAGGGAAGCTCCAAACAGGTCTGAAATAGTCCGAGGGGCGCCTTTACCTACTCCGATTGATACCATGGCAATGATTCCTTGGCTCAACGAATACCCGGATCATGCTTCCGCTGGGGTGTTGCGGGACGGGTTTTCATATGGTTTCCGCATCCCAGTGGGGGATTTTCAGGGTGTAGCAAACTGTAAGAACCAACTGTCGGCCTTGCAGTATTCGGCGGTGGTTCAGGTAAAGATTGGGAAGGAGGTAACTCGAGGTCGTGTTGCCGGTCCATTTGATTTGCCACCGGTTGCTAACTTTGTTTGTTCCCCTCTAGGGGTGGTCCCCAAGAAGGACCCGGGTGAGTTTCGGCTAATACATAACTTGTCAGCCCCACGTGGTCTTTCTGTGAACGATGCGATAGACCCGGAAGTGTGTTCGGTGCGGTACGCATCTTTTGATGAGGCCGTCGCCATGTTGAATCGCCTGGGGCCCGGGGCGCTGATGGCAAAATCGGACATCGAGTCAGCGTTCCGGTTGCTCCCGGTACACCCAGACGATCAGCGTCTCCTTGGTTTTATGTTTCAGGGTCGCTATTACATGGATAGATGTATGCCAATGGGGTGCTCTATATCTTGTGCCTATTTTGAAAAATTCAGTTGTTTTCTGCAATGGGTATTTACAAGGAAAACGGGTTTTCGGCATGTTATGCATTATCTCGATGACTTTCTCTTTTTGGGGGCAGCCGGGGATCCTGAATGTGGTAAGGCCTTGCATCAATTTTGTGTCTTAATGAATCAATTTGGTGTGCCATTGGCGCCAGGTAAGACTGTGGGTCCCTCAACTTTGCTCGAGTTCCTGGGGATCGAGCTTGACTCAGTAGAAGGTTGTTTTAGATTACCCAGGGAAAAAGTGTTAAAATTTGGGACATCCCTTGAAACATGTATTCGTGCGACAAAAGTAAACCTGCATCAATTGCAACAAGTGGTGGGTCAGTTGAATTTTGCCCTGAGAGTGATGCCAATGGCCCGCCCCTTTTCCCGCTCGATTGCACAAGCCATGGTCGGCCTGAAGGAAGGACATCACCGCACGAGGCTCTCGGCAGAGGTTCGCCAGGACATGCGCATTTGGTTGGCATTTCTGGCGGATTTCAATGGTCGAATTGTCTGGAACAAACCAGCGGTGTCCTCCGAGGAGCTGGGGCTTTGGACAGATTCGGCGGGGAGTATAGGTTTTGGGGCCATATTTGGGACACAATGGTCGGCTCAAAAATGGCCGTCATGGTGGCACGAGTGCGGGCTGACGAGTAACATTGCTTTTCTCGAACTCTTCCCTATTCTGGTGGCCTTGAAAACGTGGCCGGAGGGGTTCCGGGATCACTCTGTGGTGTTCTGGTCTGATAACATGACTGTGGTTGAGTGTATTAATAGTCAGGCAGCACGTTGCAAATGGATTCTGAGACTGCTCAAAGAAATTGTGTTATTATGTATGCAGTTGAATGTGCTCTTTAGGGCAAGACATGTCCCGGGGGTACTGAACCAAGCGGCTGATGCACTTTCTCGTTTCCGTATGCAGGCCTTCTGGGGTTTTCTGCCCACAGCGGACCTGGTGGCGGCACCCTTTCCCGAAGCGCTCTGGTCTCTCGGTGCCCCGAACTACAAAACCTCGTGGGAGAGAGTTTAGCACCCAGGACAAGGAAGGCATATGAAGGGGCGTTCCGTTCCTATTGGTCCTTTTTGGGTTCTGCTAGGGGGGAGCTTTGGGGACAGGAAGAGCTTGTCGTAAAATTCTTGCTGTCTTTACATCAGGCAGGCAAATCAGTAGCTACGGCCCAGAGGCATCGGGCCGCCATTTCCTTTATGGCAAAGGCTCATGGGATTCAGGACCCGACAGCGTCTTTCGTGGTGCAGAAAGCGCTACGTGGGTGGCAACGCCTTGAGGGTCGCAGAGTGGATGAGAGGCACCCGATAGGTCTGGATAGGTTGGCCCTGTTATTTTCCGTACTCCCTGCAACATGTTCATCCCAGTATGAAACTGTGTTATTCCGAGCCGCATTTGCGCTAGCATTCCATGGGGCTATGCGGGTAAGCGAACTAGTGGCAAAGAACAAGCGGGATACGATGGGGGACTGTGCCGGGAGCACATCCGGGTCAAGGTCGAGACGATGACTGTCTCGTTTTTCAGGTCAAAAACCGATCAGGGTGCGATTGGGGACTGCATAATCATTCAGAGGATTCCCGGGTCTTCCATGTGCCCTGTTGTTTGCGTAGAGGAATATTTAGCGCAGAGGGTGGCATCATGGGGGGGGGACCTTGTTGAGACACGCTGACGCCACCCCACTGACGAGGTTTCAGTTCCGGCGGGTGCTGGCGATGTCAATTTCGACCGCGGGCTTGAACCCCGGCGAGTTCGGGACCCACTCCTTTCGGATAGGGGCGGCTACTGAGGCTACAGCCAGGGGTCTGAGTGTTGAAAATGTAAAGCGTTTGGGGCGTTGGTCCTCGAACTGTTACAAAAGGTATGTGCGGTTGCACATGTTGTGAAGCTGTAATGATGTACTCACGCTTCTTGTTTTTGTTTGGTTTTCAGTTGCGCAACCTTACGAGGCGGGGCGGACTGTGCAGTCGACCCGACACCCAGGAACCAGCGGTCAGACATCACCGGCTGCGGAAAGAGAGGTGTGGGTCGTGGGCCACTCATACGTGAGGCGTGCCGCAGACGTATTCAAGGCAGGTGACATGATTCACATGGCTGGGGAATACGGGTACAGGGTAACCTTCTACGGAAGGGGCGGGCTCTGTATTGACCAGTTTCAATCCTTTTTTGAGGGTTTGTTAGGGCGGACAAGGTCACCGCCGTCTATACTCATAGTCCATCTTGGGGGTAATGATTTGGTGACCACTGGTAGACGACTGCTTCTCGAGGCAATGCTTTCCACTGTAAGTTGGTTGGCGAGAAGAGTTCCAGGGTGCACCATTGCATGGTCCCATATGATTCCACGTAAAATGTGGCGGGGGGCGATTTCGGTTTCTGCTCTGAACCACTCAGTGAAGAAGGTAAATAACAAGTTGGGTAGATTGTTTCGTTCAAGTGCACTGCATTCTATCCCGCATGGTTTTATCAAGGGGGACTGTATGTATTTGGGAGATGGGGTCCATTTGTCCCGGGTGGGGAATGAGTTACTCATAGGAGACCTCATTGCTTGGCTGAAGAGTTTAAAACATGACCTTTAGGTAGGAGTTTTGTGGGGGGTCCGGATAGCCGGTCAACTATCCGGCCTGTGGCGGTAAGGTCATGATCGGTGAGCAGTAATTGGAAGATCCCTATGGGGGGGCGTCACCCATTACGGATGGGAGCGCTCGGGGGAGGTGGCCATTGGCCCCTCAACGGGGAGGCGGTCCCTTCTAAGGATGGGCCGCCGGAAGGAAAGGAAAGGCGGTCAAGGCCCCTTCCTGGATAGGAGGGGCTACGGGCCCTCCTGGGGAATTTCCCGGGGCCAGGACATCTGCGACGGCAGATGGGTAAGTTGTGTGGGGTTCGGGAGGGGGTTTACGCTACCTTTTAGACACCTCACACGAGTCCTCGGACGACCGTTAAATGGCGTCGAGTCCATTGGGGCCCCCGTCAAGTCAAAGGGAAATTGGTAGATGCACTTGAGGTACGCCTCTGTGCGGTCGCCCCCCCTCACAAGTGAGGGGGGTATTTTCTGGTTTAAGGATCTGACACCGGTTACGACCTTGCCGTTGGCCCTTAACGTTAGGATGTACAATTTCAAGTCAAATGTTTTGTAGGATGTTAGTTCGGCTAGGAGAACCTTTGTATTAGAGATCTGTTAAGGTTAGCCAAACATCGTAATGTGGAAATGAAATTGTACATAATATGAAACTGTTATTTTAATGTTTTAATTTTGTTTCATATTTTAATAAATACGGCCGGGAGGGTCACTCCCTCCCGCCTTCCAAAAGTTCAGAACAGTTTCCAGTTTCCCATCCTTGGGGATTGCGTCGAGAGGGGGTGGCGGGTATCTCTGCCATATGGAAAGGGGCGACCACTCGGTCCCCCCGAACGTATGGTGGAGTACCCCGATCCCCCCGGGAGGCCATCTTGGGCGGGGGGCGAGTCCCGGCTGGTATGCCCGAAGCGGCGTAGCCGGGGCGCGCCTTTTCCCGCCCTGTAGGGGGTTGTCCTAGACGCTGACGCCGCCGGCCACGCCCCCGGGGGGCAGGCGGAGGCGGGTTTACGCCCGCCCGAAGACAGATAAAAGGAGCAACAAGCCAAGAAAGCATCCTCTTGTTCCTGTGCTCTGAAGCTGCACCTCCCCGCTGCACGTGAGCTCGAGACGGAACGAAGAGCCAATTTTGACCCACCACCAGCCCCTGAGGACAGCCAGTTGTTTTGAATAAAGTTTTTGATGTGGTAACTCTATTTCTTGCAGGTTGTGATGATTGTCGTGTTATTTTGAGTATGCAATAAAGAATGGTCATCTACAGTATGTTTTTTTTCAAATAAAGTAATTCTGCACTAGTATTGATCAGTAATCATACGTGAAATAGTTATGGTTGTTTTGTAATTGAGTGATTTTAGTTAAATTGTCGTATTTATTTTGGTCGGGCGGTAAGGTCATGATCGGTGAGCAGTAATTGGAAGATCCCTATGGGGGGGCGTCACCCATTACGGATGGGAGCGCTCGGGGGAGGTGGCCATTGGCCCCTCAACGGGGAGGCGGTCCCTTCTAAGGATGGGCCGCCGGAAGGAAAGGAAAGGCGGTCAAGGCCCCTTCCTGGATAGGAGGGGCTACGGGCCCTCCTGGGGAATTTCCCGGGGCCAGGACGTCTGCGACGGCAGATGGGTAAGTTGTGTGGGGTTCGGGAGGGGGTTTACGCTACCTTTTAGACACCTCACACGAGTCCTCGGACGACCGTTAAATGGCGTCGAGTCCATTGGGGCCCCCGTCAAGTCAAAGGGAAATTGGTAGATGCACTTGAGGTACGCCTCTGTGCGGTCGCCCCCCCTCACAAGTGAGGGGGGTATTTTCTGGTTTAGGGATCTGACACCGGTTACGACCTTGCCGTTGGCCCTTAACGTTAGGATGTACAATTTCAAGTCAAATGTTTTGTAGGATGTAAGTTCGGCTAGGAGAACCTTTGTATTAGAGATCTGTTAAGGTTAGCCAAACATCGTAATGTGGAAATGAAATTGTACATAATATGAAACTGTTATTTTAATGTTTTAATTTTGTTTCATATTTTAATAAATACGGCCGGGAGGGTCACTCCCTCCCGCCTTCCAAAAGTTCAGAACAGTTTCCAGTTTCCCATCCTTGGGGATTGCGTCGAGAGGGGGTGGCGGGTATCTCTGCCATATACGGGATGTCTTCCTCGTGAAACCTACAGGGCTTCAAGTTATTGAACTGTACTTGCTATGAAATCTGTCTAAAGATCAGTCAGAGAGAGCACAGTCTGAACCTGAATCTGCTCCAAAATGTTCATGGAGCAAAGTGCCCCATCGCCCTTATAATCCGAGTAGCTCTAACAAATCAAAAGCTCTGCAGAGTGGTTTGAATGCTGTCATGATGATAAAATCAATATTAACAGGGCACGGTGAAAATTGTTTCAAATGTCCACATATTTAAATTCATTCTGAAATATGGGTTTTTATGCCACTGAATTTACTGCAGAGTGTGTGTATGCGTCTGCGTGTGTGTGTGTGTATATTGTATGTACGTACATACATTGGACCCTGTTTTAGATTAAGTGGTTTTAGCATGTTGAGGGAAAACACAAAGCCACAGGCACTTGTATAGATTACACCTTGCATGACTGCAGCCTGACAATGGTCAACGCAGTTTACTGTAGGACAACATTTCAGAAGAGCAGGTACAATCCAATGATAAACGCAGACAACCATGCCCAAAGCAATCAGTTGCAGTTTTATACATGGAGCTGCAAGATTCTATTTTCTTTAATTCCCAGCCTCGGGTTAAGTCAAGTCCGAGAAAACCGATCCACATGCTTCATTCATCTTAGAATAAAACAGTGGAATTCAGTCGGGCATTACATAACAGGGAAGGAAAAAATGAAGACAAAGGGAATGTGAAAAATGTGACTTACTTAAAAAGAGTCAGGGAAGTATGTTATTCAAACAGCTATACACAAAATATATGCAAGCATAGTTTTACAGTTTTGTACGGGATTTCATTGCTGAACAGCCAAATTGCTCCTGTAGTAGACACTGTTCTGTATTATTATTATTATCATTTCATTATTAGCACCATTTGTATAAGCATTGCCTTCACGGTCATCAGCATCATGATGAAAAGCATTCTTATTATCCCTTTCAATAGAATTCGAGCAACTTGACTCTTGAAATGATATAAAAGACATTATGAAATGTTTGCCTTTTTAATAATGGTGAGAATTTATAGGTCGAACATATTTCTGATTAAAGTTCTGGGGATGGGATATCAGTCTCTGTACGTGCTAACCTTCCAAACTAAACTATATTAAATTAAGGAGTACCATGCATTGTAAAATAATGAGTAGATAATTTATCAGTAATCCCTTTAATCTGATTTTCCCTTCTTCGTTATTGGCCTAAATTATGAGGAGTCCTTGCCTCCCGGACAGAAATTCGGTAGCGCTTCAACAAACATTTTTATACACATAAATGTTCAACCTGGAGACATCATAAATGGGATCCCCCCCACCTTATCACCTACCAGGTAAAACACATTCGAGCTTTATTTTGAAGATGTCAAACCAGGATGGAGAGCCCCTGTGAGGCCTGGGACAAGTGAGAGCAAATCAGTATGAGAGGTTTTTTTAGGTAAGTAATCTAGGCATTAACTTCTCATTCCATTCATCATCCCCACATCCAAGCAGGCACAGGCCACTTAGGAACTGGGACTCACAATGAAGGAACCTACATCAATGTGTGAGGCATATTTTAATCAAGTTAATCAATTTATCACAGTGTTTGATACAGACAACGATCCACCAAATATGAAAGACAAATTGTCCAGACCACCTAAATCCAATCAGTAGTGGGAGGCAAATGTTGAAGGAGCAGACCATGTAGTTACATGACACATTTAATAAAAAAGGGTATACCTTGGCCTTCACCCAAATAGTAGCAATGCACCTAGTAGATTAACCCTGACCCACCAGCCACCTCGTATACAAAGAAAACTGTGGACGTTTGTCAAACTCCCAAAGGCACTTAAAAACCTAGATGAGATGATCCAAAAGTAACAAAAACCTGCTTTACAACCATACAAGGAATATAAAGCACAATACTCCTCAAAGAAAGAATTATGGTAAAAAACAGGAAAATCAATTTCAGCCTCAAAGATTTTATTTTGTCCCCACCTTAAGTACAAAACCTGCACCTAATTTTAGAACCATCCTGTCTGGAAACAGACGGAGATAAGGTGATTTAATTTCCAGAGACCCGAACTCTGAGCAGAGAAATGGACTCCAAAACAAAGATCTTTACAGCTAAACGTTTCAAAGTTTTATACTCGAAGATGCAAAATCAGCTAGAAGAAAAGAAAGCATCATAGATAAATCCCAAGGAGGAACACCACTTCTAACTAATTGACTGGCAAAGGCAAACTCCTTGAAAAGCCAATAAACACAAGCTTTAATAGATGGTAACCCTCCCCAGTATTCCCAGAATGCCCCAGTGGCCACCTACTGAACTTTCATAGTGGCTGAGAACTACCATCAAGCAAAATCATTCCATAAAAATTGAATAATCAAAACTGGATCACAAGCCTAAGGCATTACAATCTTCTCTACACCACTTCTGAACGGAAGACCAAGTGTGGTTGTAGGTCTCTGTACAGGTGTGATCACACATTTGTAACAATAGACCATGGGTTAATGACCGCTATGTGCAATACTTACAGCATACTCTGATTCTTCTGGAATTCAAGAAAATTTTTAACTACCCAGGAAATGAACAGATAGGGCATGACATGCCTCAAACTCATCGTAACCTAAGCAGGTTGAGATGCGTGTAGTATATGTATTCCCTCGTGCTGTGCTCAGCACGAGAGATTGCCTTCTGTTGTTGTGTTCTGGCCCTCCGTTCGGTTCTAGCGCTCTGGGCAACGATAGTCAGTTGCCCGGAGTCCTGGAGTCGAGCGGCGGCCTTTTCCTGTGGGTGTAATTTTTACTGCAATTAAAGAAGCCTTCAACCTGCACCCTTGCCTTGGAAGTGCACTTATTTCATTTGGCGACAAGAGCTGGTCCCGAACCTGCGAGACACCCACCAGGAAGAACTCGGCCTACTCCTCCTATGCCCGCCCTCCTGCTCCTACAAGGACCCATCTACGCATTACGGACACCACTTTCATGGACATCACGTCTACCTGGTGAGCTCATCCGTGATCTGCCTTCCGGCGATTTTCCCTGATTTTCTCCGCGTTGCCTGTCATTCCGACGGTTGCCAGCGCTCGAGCTTCACCTGGTGAGTCACGCGATTCAAAAGCGTCATCGCCCTGCGCTTCCTCATTTCCTCGCGCAATCGACGCAGCCACACCAGCGTCTCACCTCATCACGCCGACACGTCATCACTCCACGTTCGGCAGCCATTTCTAGGCGTTGCCTAGCTACCACTGTCAACTTCCACTCGCTCCGCGCTGATCTTCACACGGAGTCAGTTTCCTAATGACTGACGTTGCAGCGCGACCTTTACTTCGCCTCTGTGGTATTTATTCATACGCTGGAGATAAATACTGGTACTGTTACATTGTTTTTATCATATTTGACAAATTTACTTATTACTTAGTGTGCTCCGTTGTTTTTCGAAAGACACACTCTACCTTCATTTTATTTGTCATCTTGTCATCTTAAGCCCCAATACATGCTTATAATTTTCTGCTCATTTACAATTACAACTTTAACATTTTCAACCACAACTTTAACATTTTCATTCATATTAATGGCTTCTTCTCAGCAATTCGCCCAACCCCCTCCTTTTCTTCAACTCCCTGGAAAACCTACTATTCCATGGCGTCAATGGGTTAGAGCCTTTGCCAACCATATCGTAGCCATTGATGCAGTTAAGTTCACTCCTGAGAGGAAAGTTGCCATCTTATATGGATGCTTGGGCGTTGCTGCGCAACATACTTTTGAAAATCTCCCAAGATCCCCTCCTCCCACTGGGGATGCTGGTGATAATTGGGATGAGTATAAGGAAGCCTTATCTAGACTCGCAAGACATTATGGTGAAGAACCTAATGAAATGCTTGAGAGACATAACTTCTTTAAAAGGAGACAACGAGAAGATGAGTCCATTGAGGAGTACATTGCTCAGTTAAGGATCTTGGCTTCTACTTGCGAATTTGAGTCTAATCCCGACATTTACATTCGGGATCAATTTGTTTTTGCGTGTTTTTCAAAAAAGATTCAACAACGCCTTTTGAGCTGCAAGAAGCCTACTCTTCAAGAAACTATTGACATTGCCAAGAGCATTGAAAGATCCATCACCACCTCTAATGCACTGCAAAAAGATCAAGCTCATTCTTCTTTTCACTCTCCTTCATACGACAATGCCACTTCAATTAGTGTAGTTAACACTAATAGGTCTGTTAGATCATTTCAAAAGAAACCTAATCCTAATCCTTATTGTTACAGGTGTGGTTCCAAGTCACATATTGGCAACAACCCCTCTTGTCCTGCTTCAGGGAAAAGATGTGTTTTATGTAAAAAATTAGGTCATTTCCAAGGTATGTGCAAATCTGTCAAGAGATCGTCCAGACCCTCTGTAAATAGTATTGTATGTCCTGATCTGGATGATTGTATTGATGAATTTCAAGACATGGTTGTATCTATCCATTGCAACTTCATTGATACCTCTAATTTGGTTAAAGGTCCTTATTGCTCTGCACTGTTTGGGAACATTGAAGTTACAGTTATGGCAGATTCTGGATCTCCGATAACCATTCTTAATGAAGCATTTTTCCTTGAAAAATGGAACAATTCCATTTCTTTGCTCAAACCTGACCTTAGTCCCAAAGCATTTAATGAATCTGATATTATTTTGCTGGGCTACTTCAACTATAGGCTTGAATGTTTTGGGAGATATATTATCACAAAAATTTACATTGCAACCAAGGGTCCCAATATAGTTGGCTGGCAAGATCTTGCCAAAATGGGTATCTTCCTAGTTCCTGGTTCGGATCATCCCATTAGGGTTGGTGACCCACCTGAAGGCTATTCCCCGGTTCCACCTTTTGTTTCTGTTTGTCTTCTTTCTGATAATCATGAGGCAGACATCAAACAAATTTTGGACACATTTCCCAATGTTTTTTCCAGTCAACCAGGTACCGTCAAAGGTTTTAAACATGAGATTAAACTCAAAGCCTCTGCACAACCCGTTGTTCACAAAGTCCGTCCTGTCCCCATCAGTGCCAGAGACGAACTCAAATCTGTACTCACCTCCCTCAAAAAGGATGGCATCATTGCACCTTCGGATTCCTCTGAATGGGTTTCACCCATTGTTATCGTTCGCAAAAAGAACGGCGAGGTCAGGCTATGTGCCGACCTTCGCACCCTTAATAAAAATATTTTGGTTGATTGCCACCCCCTCCCCAAAATTCATGACCTTCTTGCCAACCTAGGTGGTGCCAAATATTTTTCCCTTATTGACTTGCGCTCCGCATACCATCAGGTACCCCTTACTGAATCCTCCCAAGATCTCACCACATTTGTTACCCCTTTTGGTGTTTTTAAATATTTGAAACTTCCATTCGGACTTGCTAGCGCAGCTAGTGTTTTCCAAAAAATCATGGATCATCTTTTCGAGTCTGTTCCTGGAGTTCAGGCCTATCAGGATGATATCTTGGTTTTCTCTCCTGATTGGAATTCTCATTTATCCCATCTTTCCTCTGTGTTGCGCAAGCTTAATGAAGCTGGAATGACCGTCAGGGCTGACAAATGTAAATTTGGCTCCCAGTCCCTGGATTACTTGGGTCACACTTTGACTCCCGAAGGCATAAAACCCAAGTCCTCCCTCATTGAGGCAATTTCTCAAGCGTCTCCTCCCAAAGACAAGGATGCCCTCAGCTCCTTTCTGGGTTTAGCGGAGTATTACGCCCGTTTTGTAAAAGGCTATGCCCAAATTGTTGAACCCCTTCGCTCATTGCTTCGCAAAGGTTCCAAATTTGCTTGGACCGAAGAGATCAATTCCTCTTTTTCACATGTCAAGGACATGATTATTGGTGCCCCTGCTTTGCATCCCTTTCAGGACTCTGCCAAGTGTTTCATCATGGTTGACGCCAGCTTGACTGGTTTGGGTGCTGTCCTTGGCCAGTGGGTTTCTGGTAGGGAACACACTGTTGCCTTTTCTTCTAGAACACTTAAAGTTTCTGAAACCCACTATAGCACCATTGAGCGTGAGTCATTGGCTTGTGTTTGGGCGATTGAAAAATTTAAGAACTACATTTGGGGTAGAGAATTTGATTTGTTCACTGATCACAAGCCTCTCACTCAACTTCTCAATGGTGATGGCCTAGGTAAAGCCTCTTCAAGACTTGTCAGACTTTTGTCCAAATTACATGAATTTCATTTCAATATTAAGCACATTTCAGGTGGCAAAAATTTTCGTGCCGACTGTTTATCTCGCATGTCACTCAATTCTGATTCAGATGTTCAAGATTTTGGTGATGTTGAGTGTGTTGTCGCCACCCTTGATGCCACCAAATCGTGCCCTTTTATTACAGAGGATTCTTGGTCAAAAGCTTATGAAAATGACCAGAATCTCAAGTTGGTTGCACAATACATTTCTCAGGGCTGGCCTGAGAGTAGAAATTTGTCAAATGAACTTAAGGCATTTTCCATGGTTTCTTCTGAACTCTCTCTTGTTGACAACCTAATTATGAGGCATGATGTTTTTGTTCCGCCTTCTGATGTCAGACCTGATATCATTAGATTTGCACATCAAGGACATCTTGGCATTACTAAAACATCTCAACTCATTAAATTACATTATTGGTGGCCCTCTATTGAGTCTCAGGTAAAATTTTACATTGATTCCTGCAATGAATGTTTGCTCTCTGATAAGAAATGGAAACTCATTGGTACACCCCTCCATCCCGTTCCCTTTCCACTCAAACCTTGGGAAAAGGTTGGATTGGATTTTTCTGGCCCCTTTGACGTCCTTCCCTATGACATGAAATATGTCATTCTCCTCATTGATTATCATTCCAAATGGTTGTACCACATGTTTTGTGATTCCCCTTCTTCTGCCAATGCCGTCAAATTCTTGCGCAATCTCTTCATCATCGAAGGTTGTCCTTCTGTGGTGGTCACCGATAATGGTTCCCATTTCGTATCTGAGAAATTTGACTCATTTTTAATGGAGCATGATGTTGTCCATTTCAAGGTTGCTCTCTATTCGCCCACCTCGAATGGCTTAGTTGAGCGGGCCAATAGACTGCTTAAAGATGCTGTTCAAACAGCCATTTCCTCACACAACGATGTTAGGACTTTTGTTGAGGAGAAATTTTGGTCATATAACATTTCTCCCCATTGTACTACTGGTGTTTCCCCCTTTTCTTTATTAAGAAATAGGAATGTACATACCAAATTGTGTCCCACATGGTTGTCTGCGAAAAACGTCAAGACCCTTCGACCTTCTGATGTCTCTCTTGCTGAAAAAGTTTCTCAGAAACAATCCCTTATGAAAACCAGACATGATTCAGGTAAAATTTTCACTTCTGTTGTCCTAAAAGTTGGTGATTGGGTCCTCATCAAAAATCCTAGAAAGGTTGCCAAAGGACTCTCTAAATTTTCCACACCTGTTCAGGTAACTGCTGTCAGTAAGGCCTCTGCCTTACTTGGCAGCAGAGGGTGGTGGAACAAAAGGGCTCTGGTTATCCTTTCCGACTCACAAGCTCGCTCCTTGTTGCGTTTGTCCAAACAGCAGTTTGACCAATGTGACTGGTCTTTTTGGTTAGATCCTGCATCTTCTTCTTCCTCTTCTCCTCTTTCGGATGCTTCTGTTTCTGTAACTGATTCCCCTCCTTCCTCTTCAGGTCTCTCCTCTTCTTTCCCATCTACCTCTTCCCCTTCCATTCTCTCTGAGACTGTTGAGGAGGTTTCACTCCAAGCTTCCGCCCCATCTGTTCGATGTAGGAGGCTTCCTGTCAGGTTCAATGATTATGTTTTAAGTTGAAACTTATTTTCATGTCTCAGTTTTAAAATTTTGTTCATGTCCTAACTTACATGCCTTTGCTTCCTTTACATTCTCATTTTGTTTGAAATGTTGTGGAGAGGGAGAAGTTGTAGTATATGTATTCCCTCGTGCTGTGCTCAGCACGAGAGATTGCCTTCTGTTGTTGTGTTCTGGCCCTCCGTTCGGTTCTAGCGCTCTGGGCAACGATAGTCAGTTGCCCGGAGTCCTGGAGTCGAGCGGCGGCCTTTTCCTGTGGGTGTAATTATTACTGCAATTAAAGAAGCCTTCAACCTGCACCCTTGCCTTGGAAGTGCACTTATTTCAATGCGCACTCAGGCAAGAGAACCTTTCATATCCTCAGAGGGGGGGAATCATGTCTGATATAAAGCCTCAATCATTTACAATCAGTGTTTTAGAGGAGTTATCAGGTGGACTGTCACAACTCTATTCCAACATCTTAGGGTGATTTTAGGAGACATTAGTAGGAGTCCTTGGAGATTGTTAGTTTTTGGGGTATAATAAGAATTTTTTAGCACCACTTTGCACACTTCTGGCTCTAGTTTATACCAGGCCTATCATAGTTAGGGCATGACCAGGACCGAGCATGTGCAAGCTGGGCAGTGGATATGTACCTATCAATGTTAGGGATTCCCCATGTTCGCTCACAGGTATGTAACAGAGTATCGATTTGACCACTCCTTGGAGGTTTAGTATTACAAATGAATCTCCAGAATGTTTTGTATGGTTTTTACTGTTTCACTTGAGAACAGGAGTGAGAGGATTCTTACCACGCAGAGCACACAAGCATGATATTCATTTTTACATGATTAACTTTTCCTATCGAAAAGATCTATGATTTTCCCCGCATGTACTAGTCCTCAACAAAGACTTCAAGCAAAGGGGGGAGATTGCTATAAAATGTTTGGGAGGTGATTATGAAAAACCCATTAATCATATTCTATGCTTGAACAGGCCCAGATATAGCCATAGCTACACAAAACAGTTTTGAAAATCATGATTTAGCAATGCTATTGGTCAATAGAAACTGCACATTTTTTGGGCTTGCTTTCCTTTCAGCAGCATGCTGGGTGTAACCATTCGTGTGTCGTAGAAAGATTTGACCACTTGAGTCATCTGAGATGTGAGAAACCTAGGCTTTTGGCAGTAACCCCCCACTTTTTGCCCCAATTGTGACTACTACATCTGGTTTTCTGACTTTGACTATGCATTGTGCTCCGCTAACCAGACCCAGGGCCTGTGCTATGATTAAAAGTACATGGTAGTTAGGCGAAATTACAATTGGTACTGACAACTTGCCTGTAAGTCCCTAGTATATAGTAGACATGTAGATTTAGAGGCCCAGTAGATTTAATGCACGTAAGCGTGCACTGCTGTGTTGCCTGCTGTCACTTTAAATGCAAAAACAACAATTGACAGAATGCAGAACAATGTCATACATTCACCCCAGTACAGAGATCTGGGTTTAAATCCGTTGTTTTTTTGCTCCCAATGCCATTCCAGTTTGCAGGCAGCTTTTAAAATTACATGATATGGAAATTCAACTTTGAAATTACAGGTACTTCTAAAGTCTTAAACTGCCTTATTTTTACATAAACAACACCCATAAGGCCTCCCCCACGTGTCCCAGGGGTAGAGTGCCTTGTAACTATAAGCAGGACCATTTTAAAAGATGTTTTATTTGCCCCGATGAAGGAAAAACTGGCAATTACATTTTTCTCCATTGTAGCACATTGACTCAGTTGGCTAACATGAGAATCATTTAATAAAGTATAACTATAGATAGGAGAGAGCTCAAAACATTATTAAACGATTAGTAATGATAAATTCAACAACTTACTATTGTTAGACTTATTATAACTATTACAGAAAATAGGTTATAGAACTTGCTTTATCAGGTAACCAAAATACATCCTTCCAACAGGCTCTTCCTGATTTGCCAACCTTTGACAGGTTGAGCCAAACTGGTCTGATGAGGAGTGAAGTAGCCTGCATAGAGACAAAGGACATCTAGTGAGGGAGACCTGCAGCTGCAGAGCAAAAGGCAGGATGGGGTGGAGTAGCCAAACTGGCTCTCAAAGAGGGAATTACATTTAGTACAGGATACAGGCTCACCCCCATATCCTGCCCCCCCAGTCAGAGAGGAGCCCTAGTAATTGAATTAGCCGAGGGGCTGGAAGGGGAATGTTAGGACAACTTTGCGACACCTGTGGGTTGGCTTAGCCAGATCTGAACCTTTAGGAGAGAGTTTCTCCATTTTGGATTTTAAAGGAATAGTGCTTATGGGGACAAGAATAGGCCACACTTTGGAGGATGTTGTCATACCTGAGGGTGGCACCCTGCACCTCCTTGGTCTGGGGTACCCCCTGCTTCTCACCAAGAACACTGGATAAATAAGTGAAAACAGCCCAGCAACTCAAATCTCTGCCTTGAAACTACAAGAAGGAGAAGGACTGCAATGCTGGAACCTTTAACTGCACAAGAGAGGATTACACTCATTAGGACTGCACATTCTGCACACTTTGGCCCACAGCCTAAAAAGGACTTTGCCTTGCTCTGAAAGTTGAAGGAGTTGACTCCCTGAAAGCAACAGGCTAAAAGAGCTCCATCTGCATCATCTCTACCTAGAAGAACCCAGCTAACCACCTTCAACTGATCTTTTAAGGATTTGGCCAGGTGCATTGAGGAAACTGTAGTCCCAACATCCCAAGGAGCAACTCAGAGACTTTGGATCCTTGGATTGGAGTTGTGGACACTTTGGAATACCAAAAAGACCTTCTGGAAGAAGATACAGAAGTATGGAGAATTTTCTTTAAAAAAGCTCGGTAAGGTGACCAACCCACCAACAAGAGAAAAGCCGGCAACGTTGAACCACGACTCGGAGTGAGTTTCAGGTTTGCCCGGCTGAAGCTCCGGAGCTTTTTGTCATCAACAGAACTTCCAGGAGTTGATTGAGGCATTGCGCTGAGCCAAGCTGCTGCCGTCAAACCCAAAGCCAACCAGAAAAAAAACACTAAGGGGCTTATATACAAGCCCTCTGCGCCTCCAGTGCATCACTTTTTGTGATGCTCTGGCAGAACAAATTATAATGTCATATGTATGAGGCTACACAAAGCCACGATTCATGGCTTTGGATAGCCTCATAGATATAGAGTAAGGCAAGGCAGCGGAAATTGATGATTTGCCTTACTCTGCGCTCGGGAGGCATTGCGTTGGTGTTGGGGTGGGTTGTCCCACTCAACAGCCATGGATTTTAATGCTGCTCCAGATTTACAAGATCATGCAAACCTAGGGAAGCAACAAATCCTTAGGCCTCCTGAGGTGAGGTGTAATGAGGAGAAAAATCTCTATTTCACTTAGTTATTTCCTCTTTCTATGTGTGCTGCATTCTGTAAGATGACATACTGTACTGCCATATTCCAAATCCTCATAAATGAGGGCCTAGGTGTGGAGGTACAAATTTGACTGGGTCCTTCCACTCAGCGAATCCATCGTGGTTAGCCTCAATCTTTGACTTTGTCCCAGTTAAGCTCAACAAGATGTCCCAAGTTAGCGCTTTTGATTTTTAGGCGATAGAATGTGTTTATTCTTAAAAAAAATCATGTCTCTCGTTCCCTATGTTAGATTTTTGTTGTTATGGTGTCATTTTAATCATACAAATATTGCCTATTTTTATAAATTGGTGTTGGATTTTTAGTGCATATTTTTTCTTACTTATCTGTGTTTTTAAATGCTTTGCACATCTGTCTTCTAAGTGTGCCTGCTCACAGCCATCTACCAATGTTTAACTCCTCCCATGCTCATGACGAGCTCAGCTAGTCATGAGCCATGGTGGCCGTGTGCTCATGACGAGCTGAGCTCGTCATGACCGTTGCACCACGTCCACGCGGGGATAATTCCCCTGCTGTGCTGGGCGTTCCATTAGAATGGGCGTGGTCGTGAATAGCTCAGCTCGTCGTGAGCACACGGCCACCGTGGCTCATGACGAGCTGAGCTCGTCATGAGCACTGGGGCACTGCGCGCGACCCCCCCTTCCCCCAGCACAGCGGGGGAATTAGCCCCGCAGGCAAGGGGTTAAACAAAGGAATAATTTATTGAGACCTTGATTGGGCTTTATATTGTGATTGTGGCCTTATTACTAGTGGTAGGTACCGACTTACCTCAACTAATAAACCACATTTTAACATGAGGGATCTGTTCTTTACAATAAGCAAAGGAAAATGAGGATAGGAAGACATTATTATTCTGAAGATATTTGATTGTGGTGCAGACTTTGTTTTCAAAGATTGGTTTGTGGAGGCCTTCTAGCATCTCCAGTGGGATTGGGTCTTGGAGAATGTAGTTTTTCAGTTCAGCTTGTTAGTGCTTAGAATATGATTGGCAGAATATGTCTATCACCGCTTAACCAGAGGTATCTATCTTGAGTGTATTATCTTGAATCGATTGAATGAAGTTCAAGGCTTTGTCTATCCTAATTTTGTAAGCCAGTAGTTCATCTGCTATGCCACCCTTTTCAAAGTGTATCTGCATTGTATCTAACAAGTTGTGGCCACCTCATTAATAATAATGACATCCAATTCAAACAAAGCCTTCTAGCAGTCAGGAAATACCCACCTAGAACAAGTATTCTTATGTTCTTTTTTTAATGTAGAAACTTCAAACTATAGGTCAGCTCACCTCCAGTTTGCCAGGTGCTTAAATGTGGCTGTATGGGGTATACATTTCTCCCTTAGGAGAGCTTTTGCAGCATACCACATGTGGGCCCAGGGCAATCCCCCACCACATTCTCTGCCAATTAATTACCAAGGGCTATCTGAGAAGGTTAAGGTTATCACCCAGGAATAGGTGTTAGATACTCTGGTGATTGTAAAATCTAGTTCCCTTGCCCTGTGCGTATACTAATTACACTGTCACCATTGCTGATATCGCACATTACACATGTATTCAACCTCTCTTTGGAAATGGCCAACATCCCAAAAGCCTGGAAGTTGGAATTTGTTTCTCCTATTTCCTAAAAAACTAATATTGACCTGGACAACTATACTAATTGTCAAAGGATGTTGCTTCTCCCTTTTCTTAGGAAGGTTTTGAAGAGACTAATAAATAAACAGCTCTCTAAATGCTTAGAAAACAAACAGATATTGGATTTGGAGCAGTCAGGCTGTGGAACAGACACAAAGCACAGATACAGCGCTATGGCTGTAACTGACTCTATTAGGATCATGTTTGATGAAAGCTGGCTGATTATGCTTTTATTATTAGATTTGTTGAATGCCTCTGAAATGGTCTCCTATCCCATCCTCATTCAGAGAATGTATGATATAGGTGTGCATGCAGAAGCGCTAGCGTTGTACAGGGACTTCCTGGAAGAGAGAACCTATTTGGTTGTGATCCATCTTTCCAAATCTAGGACAGTCACAAATAACTGAGGGCACATCTACGGTCTTCCCTTAGCCTCACCCTTTTAATAATTATGTGGCCCTGCTTGTGAAGTTTGTGAAATCCTGCATTTTTGAAAAAATATCTTATGTGGATGACACCCAACTGGTGATTTCAATAGGGAAAGACCCACGAACCTCCAAAGCCAGATGTATTGACTGTATGAGGAAAGTGGCTGATTGGATGAATTTCAGCCGCTTACAACTTAATGGAGGGAAGACTGAAATCCTCTTGTTTGGGAAGGGGCAGGAATTGTGTGCAGAGGACTGGTGGCCAAAAGACTGTGGTACTGCCCCTTGTCCAAAGGGAGTGGTAAACAATTGTTTTTTTTTGTTGAAAATAATCTCCATTGATGGAACAGTTAACTTCCATCTGCGATGCCTGCTTTAATATCTTATGACTCCTCAGGAGAGTTTTCCTCTGGCTCTCAATAAGGGGCAGATTTACAAGGCCCTTGATCTCTTTTACGCCGCCGTTGCGTCACTTTTGTGATGCAGCGGTGGCGCAAAATATGCGCCATGGTGCGGGGTACTTACACCGTGACGCATCTGGGAGATGCGTCACGTTGTAAAGCCCTGCATCAGAAGGAGGCGTTCCTGCGCAGGGGTGGCGTTCCGGCGCAGGAACACCTCCTAAAAGTGGCTGAGTGAAATCTACAAGATTTCACTCAGTCACTTTGGGGCCCATGCTGCGTCAAAACCCTGCACCTGCTTGAAGCAGGCGTAAGGATTGACGCAGCATTAACAAGATAGGGCCGCCCAGAGCCTTGCTGGAGCTGCGTTGCGCTTGCAACGCAACTCCAGCAATGCGCCGCCTTTACGGCACAGATGCGTCACGCATCTGTGCCGTTTTTGCCCATTGGTGCTCCGCATTGTAAATGCGGCGCATCAATGGTGGCGGAGGCATGTCGCACAATAAGTGGTGCAGAAAATGGTAGTCCAGGCACTCATAGAAAGTTGCATTGACTACGGCAATGCACTTCTTGTAGCGCCAAACAAAACTCTCCTGTCCAAACTACAGGTGGTACAAAATACAGCTGCCTGCTTGACCTGTTAACTCCTTCCTGGTTCTTCTTTTGAACTGAATTTAAAAGCTCAAGATTGGCTACCAGTAAAGAAGCATATGAACAACCCAATACAGAGGTTGTTCGTTTTCATATTTAGTCCCCTTTCATTTCGAAAGGTTTAAAAAACTAAGAAAACCTGCCTCCTTTAAGTAATATCTGGTGTCTTTCCCTGAGTCTGCTGTGTCAGATAACAAGTATAGATAACATAATATAAAACATCATAACATAATTTTTAGTCTATTCTGACTCTCAGAAGCAGGTCAAGAGAAACCTATTTAATTCAGTTTCCATAAACATGTGGGTTGCCATATTGGTCTGTTCCAAGTCAGTGTCATCATTACTAGTGTGTGATCACAAAGAATTTGTGTCACATGAGCCACTGTTACAACTGACACCAGCATGGATACAGAAATCAGAATATAGTCCATGCATGAGTGGGATCTGTGAACATTAGAAAAGAAAGTCTAATCCGTTTTTGCTCAGGACGGCTTACGCACAATATTTCTGAAATCGGCAGGTCAGCTAATGAGGTGATGGTGGGGTCGTTTGGCAAAGCCATATGGCTGAGATACCCGCCACCCCCTCTCAACACGATCCCAAAAAGAGGGAAACCGGAAACAGTTCTTAAAGTTTTTGGATGTGGGAGGGAGTGACCCTCCCGCGGCCGTATTTTATTAAAACAAAAAATTAAACATTAAACGTTTCATGTTATGTACAATTTCATTATCACATTGCGATTGTTTGGCTAATCTTAACATATTCTCTAATACAGAGGTTCTCCTAGCCGAACTAGCATCCTACAAAAAACATTCTCTATAAACATTGAAATTGTACATCCTAACGTTTAAGGGCCAACGGCAAGGTCATAACCGGTGTCAAGATCCCTAACCAGACTTACCCCTCCCACTTGGGAAGGGCGACAGCACAGAGGCTTACCTCAAGTGCAACTACTAACAATTTCCCTTGACTTGTCGGGGGCACTTAAGACTCGACGCCATTTAAAGGTCGTTCGAATACTTGTGTGTGGTATCTAGAAGGTATCGTGGACCTCCCCCCACCCCACACAACTTACCGCATCTGCCGTCGCAGATGACACTGGCCCCGGGAAATTCCTCAGGAGGGGGCTGTAACCCCTCCTACACAGGAAGGGGCCTTGACCGCCTTTCCTTAACTTCCGGCGACCCGCCCTTAGACGGGACCGCCTCCCCATTGAGGGGCCAATGGCCACCTCCCCCGAGCGCTCCCATCCGTGTTGGGTGACGCCCACTCATAGGGATCTACCAATTAGTGCTCACCGATCATGACCTTACCGCCTACCAAAAAATAAATACGACAATTCTTACTCGAACCTATGAAAACATTGGTCGCTACGACCGAAAGAGCATGCTTAAAATGCAACACTACATCAAGTCATTTTAATCGTAACAACCTAAACGATATTCACCATACTTTATTATGATAAACAACAAAAATGAAACTTACACAACCTGTAACGAAAACAGAAAAAACATACTTAGAAAATTCACTTTATTGCACAACAACTTGCTGTCCTCAGGGGCTGGTGGGTGGGTCAAAATTGGCTCTTCGTTCTGTCCCGAGCTCACGTGTAGCGAGGAGGTGCAGCTTCGGAGCACAAGAACAAGAGGACGTCTTCTGGTCTTGCGTCTCTTTTTATCCGTCTTCAGGGCGGGCGTAAACCCGCCCCTGCCCGTCCCGGGGGCGGGGCTGGTTACGTTGGTGTCTAGGCCAGCCCACTCTAGAGCGGGAAAAAGCGCGCCCCGGCTACGCCGCTTCGGGCATACCAGCCAAGACGCGCCTCCCGCCAAAAAATGGCTTCCCGGGGGGATCGAGGCACTCCGCCATACGTTCGGGGGGACCGAGTGGTCGCCCCTTTCCATATGGCTGAGATACCCGCCACCCCCTCTCAACACGATCCCAAAAAGAGGGAAACCGGAAACAGTTCTTAAAGTTTTTGGATGTGGGAGGGAGTGACCCTCCCGCGGCCGTATTTTATTAAAACAAAAAATTAAACATTAAACGTTTCATGTTATGTACAATTTCATTATCACATTGCGATTGTTTGGCTAATCTTAACATATTCTCTAATACAGAGGTTCTCCTAGCCGAACTAGCATCCTACAAAAAACATTCTCTATAAACATTGAAATTGTACATCCTAACGTTTAAGGGCCAACGGCAAGGTCATAACCGGTGTCAAGATCCCTAACCAGACTTACCCCTCCCACTTGGGAAGGGCGACAGCACAGAGGCTTACCTCAAGTGCAACTACTAACAATTTCCCTTGACTTGTCGGGGGCACTTAAGACTCGACGCCATTTAAAGGTCGTTCGAATACTTGTGTGTGGTATCTAGAAGGTATCGTGGACCTCCCCCCACCCCACACAACTTACCGCATCTGCCGTCGCAGATGACACTGGCCCCGGGAAATTCCTCAGGAGGGGGCTGTAACCCCTCCTACACAGGAAGGGGCCTTGACCGCCTTTCCTTAACTTCCGGCGACCCGCCCTTAGACGGGACCGCCTCCCCATTGAGGGGCCAATGGCCACCTCCCCCGAGCGCTCCCATCCGTGTTGGGTGACGCCCACTCATAGGGATCTACCAATTAGTGCTCACCGATCATGACCTTACCGCCACAGGTCCGGATAGTTGACCGGCTATCCGGACCCCCCACAAAACTCCTACCTAAAGGTCATGTTTTAACGATTTTAACCAAGCTAGGAAGTCTCCTATGAGTAACTCATTGCCCACCCTCGACAAATGCACACCATCCCCCAAATACATACTGTCATCATTAATACAACTATGTGAGATCGAATGCAATGTCTTGGAACGGAACAACCTACTCACTTTGTTATTCAATTTTTTAATGGAATGATTCAAAGCAGGGATCGAGATAGCCCCCCGCCACACTTTTCGTGGGATCATATGAGACCACGCAATTATACACCCCGGAACTCTCCTTGCTAACCAACTTACCGTGGAAAGCATAGCCTCCAGGAGAAGTCGTCTACCGGTGGTGACTAAGTCATTGCCCCCCAAATGTACTATGACTATGGACGGCGGTGACCTCATCCGCTCTAACAAACCCTCAAAGAATGCCTGAAACTGGTCAATACAGAGACCGCCCCTTCCGTAGAAGGACACTCTGTACCCGTATTCCCCAGGTACGTGAATCATATCACCTGCTTTGAATACGTCTGCGGCCCGTCTCACGTATGAGTGGCCTACGACCCACACCTCCTTTCTCTCAGCCGGTGATGTGTGACCGCTGGCCTGGTGTTGGGTCAACTGCACAGTCCGCCCTGCCGCGTAGGCTTGCGCAACTGAAAACAAACAAAGACAAGAAGCGTGAGTACATGATTACAGCTTCACAACATGTGCAATCGCACGTATCTCTTATAACAGTTGGAGGACCAACGCCCCACACGTTTCACTTGTTCTACATTAAGACCCCTGGCTGTCGCTTCAGTGGCAGCCCCTATACGAAAGGAATGGGTCCCAAATTCACCCGGGTCCAAGCCCGCTGCGGCAATGGCCATTGCAAGCACCCGCTGAAACTGAAACCTCGTCAGCGGGGTGGCGTCTATATGCCTCAACAATGTCCCCCCCCATGATGCCACCCTTCGTGCTAGGTAATCTTCTAAGCACTGTACCGGACACATGGATGACTCGGGGATCCTGCGAATGATCGTGCAGTCCCCCCTCCCATCTTGGTCAGTCTTGGACCTGAGAAAGGAGACAACCATCGCATCACCCCTGATCTGAACATGTTCCCTGCACAAGCCCCCCGACACATCCTGTTTGTTTCTTGCAACTAGCTCACTAACTCTCATAGCCCCGTGAAATGCCAGCGTAAATGCAGTCCGGAACAAACAGGTCTCGAAAGGGGACGAGCATGTGCTAGGGAGTGTGGCCAGTAACTGGGACAATCTATCAAAACCTATCGGTCGTCTTATGTCCACTCTGCGACCCTCTAGACGTTGCCACCCACGCAGCGCTTTCTGTACAGTAAAAGACGCTGTTGGGTCCAGGATGCCATGGGCCCTGGCAACAAAGGAAATGGCGGCACGATGCCTTTGAGCCGTAGCCACCGATTTCCCAGCCCTACGTAAGGACATCAGAAAAAGTACTACCCACTCTTCCTGACCCCAAAGTCCCCCTCTCTCTGCCCCTAAAAAGGCTAAATAGGCCTGAAACGCCCCTTCATATGCCTTCCTTGTCCTGGGTGCTAGACTCTCTCCCACGAGGTGACGAAGTTCGGGGCACCGAGAGACCAGAGAGCTTCGGGGAAGGGTGCCGGCTCTGGGTCCGCTGAAGGAAGGAAACCCGAGAAAGCCTGCATGTGAAAACGAGACAGTGCATCAGCAGCCTGATTCAACACCCCTGGGACATGTTTTGCTCTGAATATCACGTTCAGTTGCATACACAGTAGGACAATTTCTTTAAGCAGCCTCAAAATCAATTTACAACGGGCTGCCTGACTATTGATGCATTCTACCACGGTCATGTTGTCGGACCAGAACACCACAGAATGATCTCTGAACCCTTCTGGCCAGGTTCTCAGGGCCACCAGAATGGGAAATAGTTCCAGGAAGGCAATATTACTCGTCAGCCCTTTTTCGTGCCACCATAGGGGCCACCTTTGTGCCGACCATTTTGTGCCGAAGATGGCGCCAAAGCCTATGCTTCCTGCTGAATCTGTCCATAGCCCAAGCTCTTCGGAGGACACGGCTGGCTTGTTCCAGACGACTCGGCCATTGAAGTCCGCCAGAAATGCTAACCAAATCCGCATGTCCTGGCGGACCTCGGCCGATAACCTCGTGCGATGATGACCCACTTTTAGGCCAACCATCGCTTGGGCAATTGAGCGGGAAAAGGGGCGAGCCATTGGGATCACCCTCAAGGCAAAGTTCAACTTTCCCACTAATTGTTGCAACTGCTGTAGTGTAACCTTGGATACATGTAAACATACTTGGAGGGCTGCCCTGAATTTCAAGATTTTGCTAGCTGGTAAACGGAAACACCCCTCCCTTGAGTCCAACTCGATCCCCAAAAACTCGAGGCAAGTCGTGGGACCCATAGTTTTACCCGGTGCCAATGGTACGCCAAAATGACCCATCAACACACGGAATTCAGCTAAGGCCTGTGCACATGCGGGATTTCCGGCGGGGCCAAGGAACAAAAAGTCGTCTTCGTTCTGTCCCGAGCTCACGTGTAGCGAGGAGGTGCAGCTTCGGAGCACAAGAACAAGAGGACGTCTTCTGGTCTTGCGTCTCTTTTTATCCGTCTTCAGGGCGGGCGTAAACCCGCCCCTGCCCGTCCCGGGGGCGGGGCTGGTTACGTTGGTGTCTAGGCCAGCCCACTCTAGAGCGGGAAAAAGCGCGCCCCGGCTACGCCGCTTCGGGCATACCAGCCGAGACGCGCCTCCCGCCAAAAAATGGCTTCCCGGGGGGATCGAGGCACTCCGCCATACGTTCGGGGGGACCGAGTGGTCGCCCCTTTCCATTAGAGGAGGATCTACCCAAGTCAAGGTACAACACAGCATGACTTTCCCTTTCTTGTTACATTTTCTTCTGTGAATCTCACAACCATGTGAAAATAAAACAAGTCTTTGCACTGGGGGAGTATATCAAGAGACGGCTTCTAACAACAAATATTCTCCCTTTCTTGTCATTAAGTGTTCAATACTGTTTAAAACTACTCCCAGCTCTGATCAATATCACAACTATTTCATTTTGAATTGTCATGTGGAATGGTATTATAGACAATAGAGCTTAGCTCCCAACCACAAGACATCAGTAGGTAGCGAATGAATCTCTTGAAATAGCCCTACTTCATCACTATTGGGCTATAACCATTTCAAGACTTCTCTCTTGATGGAAGAATTTAAACCAGTAGCATTTATTGTCAAGATGTTAGCCTTGGCAACATTATCATTGGTCTCAACTTTGATGAAGTTGCCATATATTCTCCTTACTGACCATATACACCATCCTCGTCACAAATGTGGAACCCCTCTGCCTTGCATACGCTTGATCCCATCCTGACTCGGTAACCTCACTATCACCATGCACACATGTATATATGCCATTCCATCTATGTTTCGCCCTGTTTGGATAAAATATCGGTGAATAAAAATAGAAAATCAATTATCTCCTTAACCAGAGAATTAAGTTAAAAAAAAAGATGTTTTTCCAAGCATGGCTAAACATTATTCCATTTGGAATGAAGCAAATAAAGGAGGCTATACTCATCTACGATACCCCGAGTGGAGATTCGTCATAGTTGTAAGCTATGGTGAAACGTTTGTTACAAGTGCAGTAAAGATCATCATATCTGCAGCGAACATGGCTGCCATGGAGGACACGATGGAGAGCCCATGTTGGAGGCTTCGGGAGACAATCAGAGAATACAGGGACACACCATGGGCTCTCACAGTCTGATGCGACCCAGGACCCACATCGGAATAGTTCCTTCCGACGCTAACTCGTCAGATCTAGCTATCTGACCCATCCCTCCACATCTTGCAAGTATACATACACAGTATGCAGCCAGAATATTGAGTTGGAAATGTTGACTTACACAAATATCGAGTCGTAAATATCGTGAATATTGAATTTAAGGTAAGAAATATAGGGGCCTATTAGCATCTCGGGCAGATCGCTACCTCCCGCATGGCGGTGGCGATCCACCCACCCGCCACCCATTTCCCCCGCCATATTACTATGGTGGAGGGGACCGTGGCGGACAGAAAGACCGTCCGTCGCTTTTCTGCCCGGTCAACAGGTTGACTGGGCGGAAAAGAGTTTAAAATGGTGGCGGTGTCTGTCAGACACCGCCAGCCATATTATCATGGGGGTGGAAACATGCCTTTCTGTGGCGGCAATGGAAAGGCATGCGATAATTGCTTACGGGGGCCGTTGCGGGCCCCCAGGGACACTGGGGGGGTGGAGGGTGCACATGGGGGTACCTATGGTACCCCCCTGCAGTTCCATGCACAACATGCCTTCCTGGCATTGTGGCGGGCGGTGTTGAGTGCACCGCCTGCCACAATGACAGGATTGCAGGATGAGCCCACCACTGTGGCGGGCGCATCCTAATGGCCCCTATGGGACCCCCGCCCTTATGGCAGGGGGTCCCATTTCCCGATAAGATCCGCCTGCCATCCTAATGACCCCCATAGTTTTCAAAAAGATAGAAGTCATTAATATCGTTTGCAATAATATAATTGTTTAAAATATAGATTTTTAAATTAGTGTGATGTATTTTAGTTTATATTTTAAATGTATGTGATGTATTTTTTTGGATAAGTATTGTTTATGTTTTTTTTAATACATGTGTTAAATCTTTAGTAGTTATCAATTTTATTTAAATTAGATTTTGCATTTTTTAGTTCCGTAGCAGGTTGTGGGTTTATAGGGGAATAGGGTGGGAAGTAATTGAATTATTATAAATGAATGATTATTTTTTTATTTGTTAATATTTATTTAATTGAGATTTTATAGTGTTAATTGTGGGAAGTAATTTATTTGTAATGAATATATAATTGGTTGTTAATTATTATTAATGAATTGGTAATTAATTATGGTAATTGTGTGATTTTATTTAGGTACAAGTGATTGGGTTTATAGGGGTAAAGGGTGGGAAATAATTTATTTATAATAATTATTAATTAGTTGTTGATTAATATTAATTATTTAATTATGGTAATTGTGTAATTCTTTTTAGGTGTGGGTTGTGGGGTTTATATGGGTAAAGGTTGGGAAGTATTTTTTGAATAATGAATTCGTTTTTAATTTATAATAATGAATTGATTGAAAATTAATTTAAGAAATTGTGTAACTAATTTTAGGTGCGGGTTGTGGGGTTTATTGGGGTAATGGGTGTTAAGTAATGTATGTTTAATTAATTAATTAGTTGATCATTAATATAAATTCATTAATTGATATTTAATTAGGGTATTTGTTAATATTATTTGGGTGTGGGTTTTATTTTTATGTTGGTAAAGGGTGGGTAGTAAATTAATTTTACTTTATAGTTAGCTGTTAAACACTATTAATTTTTTGATTGTAAATACGTTTTAATTGTGTAATACATTTTTTACAGTTGAATCTTTGCTGTGGGTTGTGGGGATTATAGGGGTAAAGTGTGGGAAGGTAATTAATTTTTATAAGTTTTAATTTGATTTATATTTAATAAAAGTTCTTTATTTAGTAATTCATTATGTTACTTATGGAGGTACATTTTTTTTTACTTAGTTGTAGGCTGTGAATTGTGTGGTGTTATAGGGTAGGAAATAAAAAAAGAAAATGTATGTAATAATATATGCTTGTGTTTCTAAATAATTTCTAATTAAAAATATTTATTTGTTTGAATAATTTTTCTATTATTTATTATACTATTTGTAAGTATTTGTTATATGTACTTAACATTATATTATGTTTTTTTAATTTGTAATATTTAATATATTTGTATTTAATCAACATATTTATATATTTTGTATTTAATTTGTTTTTTACACATTTTTGTTGTTAATATTTTGTTATCCTCACTGGAGTGGGAATAGTAATTTTTACTTCTCCGTGACCTCAATCTTTCCCTATTGTTGAACTCACTGGAGTGGGAATAGTAATTGCCACCCCTCCATTAGCCAACACTTTCCCTACTGTTGCACTCACTGGAGTGGGAATAGTAATTTGTACCCCTCCGCAATCCAACACCTTCCATACTGTTGCACTGACTAGAGTGGGAAATTTAAGTTTAAAGATTTTGAAATAGTTTAATGTTTTAATTTAATAGAATGTTTTTTTATTAGATTTTATGTTATTGTTATATACAGGGCAAGATAAGATTCTAGGCTCTGAACATGTTAAGTAAGTTATCAAATGAGCATTCCCACTATGGATGAAATATGTATTATGCCAGCAATATGGTTTAAGGGATTAATTTATGAATTAGTAAAAAATTAGGTTATAATTAATTGAGAATTAATTTGGAAATATAATGTATAATTAATTCGACATTAGTCTGTTACATGTGTTTTTAAATACAAGTATTCTTAATTATTCTCCACCCGCATTTGTGATCTGTTTATTTAAACAGATCTAATTGTCAGTAGGCATTGATGTAATTTGTACACAAATGGTTAACGATGGACGATGCTTTTCAATACCTTTTGCCATACCAATTGTGTGGTTCAACAACTATGGGCTAGATGTAGGTAATTGAAATTTACCAATTCGAAAATACAGAACTTTACCGATTCAGTATTTTCGAATCAGTAAATGCTATGTAGCTAAAAAATCAGTAAAAATTACTGAATCGTTAAGATTCAGTATTTACCGAATCGGTATTTCAGGATTCGGTAATTACTATTAATTCCTATGGGCCTGGAGGCCCATAGGAATGAATGTCAATTACCGAATCGGTAAATACTGATTCGGTAAAATAGGGAAAGAGTCAAGGGTGGCAGGGTGTCACATTGACACCCTGTTGCACCCCTGAATAGTACTTGTGTGCACATGTGGCAGACATACATGCCCTAAGGGCATGTATGTCTGCCACATGGCACTGGTGTAAATGCACAGATTTGCATTTACAGAGGTATTCGTTATTTACCACCAACTTGTAGGTGGTGGTAAATAACGAAACCTTAAAGCACAGAAGCACTCTTCAAAGTGCTTCCTAAATGTCATTTACAGATTCGGTAAATACAGAATCGGTAAATGATGATTCCGTAAAAACCGAATCGGTAAATACCGATTCAGTATTTACCGAATCTGTAAATTGGCCATCTACATCACAAAAGCCTATTACCGGTCGGTAACTGCCGAAATTCGTTAATTTCGGTCGTTACCGACCAGTAGTAGCCTTCCTACATCTGGCCCCATATTCTTTAAACATCTCTCCACCTTCAAATAAGCAACATCAAGTGTTTCTGGTTGTTCTGAACTGGAAGGAAAACCTCCCTCTCAGGCAAAAACATGACATTCCTATATAAGCCATAAATGGATTCCCCAGGCCAATTGGAGGTCAAATATAACAATTCACGGCCAGCCATACTTCAGATGCTTGAGTTCTAGAGGTACTGAGCAACAGATATCAAATCTAGTTCTCCTGTATTCCTAGAGATATGTTACCCATATGTTCTCTATGACCATGTTCCCATTCTAAGATACTTGCCACACTTCAAGCTTCCTCTTCATTTTACAAAAGCATCTAGTAGTTCATCTACACAGAAAGGAACAAGGGACCACAGTATACTGCATAGACCTTCTGGCTGCCTAGTCAAGAGGGGGATTCCAGATGATCATCAGTCTGTAGGGAGTTAATATATGGGTACAGAAGTATCCTTTCAAAGTGAAGACCATGCAAAGAATAATTAAACTAGTTATAATGGGAGCAATCATGTTAATGATCAATCTACTGGCTAGTTTACCTTCATATTCCATTGCTGTATGCCACCAAAAGTACCGGGTTGTGCCATTTGGGTTTTCCTCTTTTAAGAGTTTTTACCGAGATCGCAGTCCCCACATTTTGCTCTTGTACATCTTCAGAACTGGAATGTAATTATTTATCTTGATGACCGGCTTCTAAATGCTCCTTCTCCAGAAAGGAATAAAATGTATTTGCTCTAGTCTGACGCTGCACGGATTTCTCTTGAATTTCAGCCAGAGCCATTTTGGAAAAGAACTTTCATTGGACCACATTTCTGCACAGATATGTTTTATCTGCCTGCAGTAAGAGGAGAATGACTAAGGACCACACTAACGTCTATCAGTCAAGCTTCTGCCAGACTGTTGTTGAAAGTTCATGGACATATAGCCTCATGCATATTTACAGCACCTTGGGTACATCTGCATTTTCCCTCTCCTCTATTTCATACTCTACATCGTTGGGATCAGAACTTTGACCTGTTAATTTCTGTATCAAGTTCTCAACATCCTCAGATGTACTGCTGGTTGATCCCAGAGTCCTTAATAAGAGTTTTCCACATCACGAAGGTTTCCTGATGGTGCCAATAAAGGAATTTAGCTCCTTTGGATGGGGTGTCACCTTGGAGGCACTGCCAGCTCAAGGATACTGGTCACTGAAAGGCCATAGGCTCTCTTCAAATTTTTAAAGTATATTCATCTCTGTTACTTCCAGCATTAAATAAAGGGACA
Organism: Lissotriton vulgaris; assembly: GCF_964263255.1. Lineage (NCBI taxonomy): Eukaryota > Metazoa > Chordata > Amphibia > Caudata > Salamandridae > Lissotriton > Lissotriton vulgaris. The sequence goes on from NC_141687.1 coordinate 422,702,504, forward strand.
ACATATTCTAGTACAAACAGACAATATAGTCACTGTGCATATGTGAACTGATAAGGACAACCTTAATCAAGTTCTCTCCATCTAGTAGGCCTACAGTTAGGGGCTTGGGCAGAATCGTATCTTCTCTCCATAGGGGTTTCACACATCCGGGGTCAGACAGATGAACAGATTGAGCAGGAGATGTCCATCTTCCCAAGATCCATTCATATGTCCATCTATGTTCGGGAGTTTATGCCAAAGGTTCAGTGGACCTTTAGTAGACCTTACCTGCTTGGCTCTCCAGAAAATGGCCAACTACTCAGGCTCTGCTCCCACTATCCCATTCAAACGGCTTGGAGGTGGATGCTTTTAGTTTTCCTGTGGCCTCGCCATCTACTGTATGCATTCCCTCCTTTACTGCTGTTCTTTCAGATATCTCTTTGGAATTGAGATGAAGCAGCAGATGTTGTCTAGCAGTTCCATTCTGGCTATGCAGGCCCCAGTTCCCTTTTTTTTCTCTATGTCCATTCATTTCAATTTGTAAATTTCCTCTGTTTACATTTTTTTCCTGGTCTCAGGTGTGTTTTCCAGTAGGGTGTTTCGATTTCTCTCTTTCAGAGTTTGAAATGATTGGTTTGCAGAATAGCAGACTTACAAGACATCTTGATAGGCCCATTACAATCAGAAATCTAAATGCCCTTTCACCTTAAAATCCTATTCTAGGTACTGTAAACCTTTCCAACATTGGTGATCTACTCACACTCTCTCTCTCCGATAAACTGCTTTTATGTTACTGTTCAACTTGGAAGGTTTTCAAGAGAATCCCTTTTCCTCACCTTAAGAACAGTAATTAGAGCATTTCATATCCTGGGGTCAGTTTAGGTGAGAAGGAGGTTCTAGTTTCCACTTCCTGAAAGTTTTTTTCTTGTCTCGTACTGTTTTAGGCATTCTTTTCCACCTTCAGTCCTTCTTCTTGTTTTTCAATCACTTTAGGTCTCCCCTTTCAAACCTGTATCTTCTGTTGATCATCAATTTCTGACAAAGTAGTTTGTTTTTCTGAATTTCAATCTCTTCAGCTCATCAGATTGGTGATCTGATTTGTTTCTGTTGTGCAGACCTTCCTTCCTGAAAATCCTTAAGGATGGTTAATATTTTGTCCAAATCTTGAAGGTCTCCCCAAGGTAGCAAGGTTCATCGGTTTCCCCTCCCCATCTTCTCTGAATGGGTATCCATTACATTCAATTGATGTCGCATTTTTGGATTATTTGAATTTTCTAAAAGTTTTTGTTTGTCTGATCATCTTTTTGTAACTTTTATAGAAGCTGGAAAGAGATAAGAGGATTATTCATTAGCCATTAGTCCTTGAATTATTTCCACAATATATTCTGCCTCCTCCTTGGCTTCTACTTCTTTTCCCTGTGGATCTCCAGGATAGATACACAAGGAATGTGGCTAACTCCATGGGGGGAACTCCAGTCTGTTGCTTAATTTAAGATTTGAAAGGCTGCTACTTTGGTCTCTTCCCACATTTTTGTACAGCAGTACAGGCCAGAACAGCTATTATCTGAGGGTTGCTCTTTTGGACTAGGCATACTTAGTTCTGTCCTGCAATTTTGTGTGCAATTGCAAAACTTAGGATTCTAAATACGAGCCCTGGTTTTCTCCTGCTGACCTCTGTTTGATGCTGCTGAAGTATATCCATTCTACCCTGCTCACTAAAATCCATTCTCTGCTGTTCATCAGATAGTTTATTGGTGAGAGGGCAGGTTAAGAAGAGCCAGGCTGCTGAAATCCTTTAAAGGAGTTGTGTGTAGAAAACTATGTGCTGTAGACAGGCCTACAGGACACATAATACATATTACATGGGCAGGGGGGGAGGAGCTGGCCGGTGAACGAAATGGCTGCCTGAGCCTTTAGCTCCGCCGCGTAGTGGCAACTATCCTGGAATATCCTGCCCTCAAAGTGATCTCTGGGGGGCGAATTCTGCACCCCTGTGAGCGGTGAAGCTGCCGGTCCCCTGCTGAGCAAAAGCGGACCCCGGACGGCGCTTGGGAACGACACTTCAGAGACGCGGATGCAAGGCGTCCGAGGGCCGTGAAGCCACGGCCTGGCGTCGGGATCTGACCCGCATTACGTCACGAGACGTGCAGCACACGCAGAGAGACTGCCTCGGTGCTGGCTAAGACGGCGATTAGAGGCGGACGCACTGGTGAGTTGGATAGTGGGTCTCGCCCGACAAGTGAAAGTGGGACTGAGCGGTTCGCCCCCCCCCCCCCCCCTCCCCGGGAGTTGGAAGAGGGGCTACATCAGTGCGGGGCTCCTGGCGGCTCGGAGCTACGCCGGCCCTGCTGGGTGAGGTTGGGCTAGATGAGACTGGTGCCGCTATTGACGCCCCGCCTGTGCTACCACGGCGACTGCGGCGGCGGGAATACTTGCGGCATTATCTGCGGGGCCCTGAATAAGAGACACCGGGCCCCTGGGGGCCACACAGACATCTGGAAGCACAGACCAATCGACGTCCTTCCTGGAGTCCGGTAAGAGAAAGCGGCGGAGAGCTGTGGCGCCCGTCCACGAACGTGCGGAGAGCTCTAAACAAGCTACGGAGTGAGGCCCAACATAATCTGCGGGTGCTCTGCTATATCTGAGGACTTACTACTTGCTGGTCTGCACTCTATTGTGGCTGCACGCTGGGAGACACTGTAGCCTGAGGCCTGGTCGGAGTGTGCCTCCTTAAGTGGCCTCTGGACGATTCCGGGAGGGAAAGGCAGGAACGAGAGCGACGCAATCCGGAAGGATAGCCTGCGGCGGCAAGGAGCCGCGCTGACTCTGCTGGAGAGAGGATCAGTTGGTGGGCGTCAATAGTTGAGCCCCGACTCCTGACTTGGCGAGGAATCTCGGGGGCGGGTGCAGCTATACACCTACCCTGTGCACTGTGAGCCACCACAACGTGAACAATGGGGAGAAATGATAAATCGCAGCCCAAGTTAGCATTTGAACAAAGACGCCCTCCGCCCCAGGAGACAACGGGTGCGACGCATGAGAACACGCCCACGGCCCGACGGAAGACTCTAGCTCAGGCATGAAAGGCCTACTACTCACGATGAAAAAGGGCCTGCAGTCTACGATGGCGTCGCTGGGCACTGAACTCAACGCGCTCACGTATAGGATGGACAGAATGGCTGTGAGCCTCGATAAGCACGCCGAAAGACTAGACATGTCCGAAAGAAGGATTACTGAGGTGGAGGGGGCCCACACTAAACTGGACTCGGGGCATAAGCAACTCGGAAAACTGATGCAAACGCTTCAGGACAAGACGGAGGACTTTGAAGCACGCTCGTGGAGATGCAACCTGCGCATAACGGGACTTCCGGAGACGACAGCCACGGGGAACATGGAGTTATTTGTGGAATAGCTTCTGGTCACTTTATTGGGGGAAGGCATTTTTTCAGCGATGTTCGTGGTGGAACGAGCGCACTGCTCCCTGGGCCCTCGCCCGCGGCCGGGAGCCCCTCCTCGCCCAATAATAGCAAAGCTATTAAATTACAGAGACAGAGATGTGGCTCTACGTTTAGCGCGAGAAAAGAAGTCACTGTGCTATGAAGGATCGGAGATCTCCTTGTACCCGGACTTCACTGCTAGAGTCCAGGAGGCTAGGAAGCACTTTGTCCCATACAACATAGTTACGGGACCTGGGTCTGGATTATGCCATGCTGTACCCAGCCCGACTGAGGGTTAACCGGCAGGGAAAATACCATATCTTCACCGACCCGAAAGCCCTGCAGAAAGCGCTTAAGGAGTGGTCGAGAGCTCACCGCAACGAGTCGTCTACTGCCCAAGCTGAGGAAGAGTTGGACGGGCGGCTGCATGAACAGGACTGAAGGATGCTGCCTTGTGGTGGGGGAGGACGCGTGGTTAGACTTACTGATTGTTTACGATTTGTTGGACTGCGTGTGTTAGCTTCTATCATTTCTTAACACTAGTGGCGAGTTTGCTGAGCTGACCCATGCACAGCCCACACGGGATATAGCGATGAGGGTGGAGTTTGGTGTGCATTAACGATGTGAAATGGGTCACTGGGAAGCACGCACTACACACGAGAGAGCGCCCTGGCAGCCCAGCACTGGAGGCTATGATTAAATAAACGTGTGGGGATATTCTGTTTATGATCTGAGAGCTGGATATAAGGTCCGCAGGTTCACAATGGGGCACATATGCTGGCACTACGAAAGAGGGGTGGAGCGAAGTCTGGCTTACAGGGACGGATTTGATACCGACTGATGGCAAAGCACCCTCTGCCCTCGAGTGCGGGACACCCAGCTTGTCCCTTACTGGGACGTTCGGGTTTTTGTTAAGGGGTAGAGGGTGGGGGGGGCTCTAGAATCTGTTTGACCAGGTTGGGGGTGGTCAGCTGTGGGTGGGGGGAAGGGATATGTTTGACTCGAAGGGAGCTCTGTTGAGTAATGGGGGGGCTGAGGACGCACACACAACGTGTTGACCGCATGCACGCAGAGAGTGAGCACCCACATTGTTCAGGGAAAGCATGGGAGGCAGCTGCAGCTGATATGGGCAGGTTGGAACGGGTGTACGATCTTGCTGTAGATACTATGACTGGATTGAGGGAACATGGCAACAACAGATGACACTGCTACCCCCAGAATGATTGACACATTTAGAGCACTTACGTGGAATGTCCGAGATCTCAATGACCACCAAAAGCTCCGTAAGATTCTAAGCTATTTACAACGACAGCACATTGATGTTGCACTCCTGCAGGAAACGCATCTTCCTCAGGCTAGCCCCATGCTTGGTTGCAGGGGACTCACTGGGAATAGTACCTCGGCGGGGTTCACATCGCACGCTAGGGGGGTGCTTACGTGGTGCTTACGCGCCATACTCCATACTTGACCCTCTTTTTCGGGGGGAAGTAGCGGAGGCTATTGATACGTTCTTCGAGACAAATATCGGGTCGGTGGACAGCTTCCAAACTGTATGGGAGGCATTTAAGGCTTACGTACGAGATGTGGTGATCTCCAAGCACTCGGGGGTACTCGTTCCATCAGGCAACGCCTATCTGAACTTGAGAAGCAACTGGGCACCCTAGAGGAAAGGCAGAGGCGAGATGCTGATACGGCCACGGAACAGGAGATTAAAACGCTTCTTGATCAGTTCAATGAGGAAGCGGACAGAGAGGTTCAACACATGGGAAAAAATGCGAAGGCGAGCGTCTATGGCGAAGGCGATAGACCAAGTTCGGTACTAGCGAGAATACTGAAGGGAAAGAGGGGCCAGACGCAGGTCAACTCCGTCAAGACGGAGACAGGAGAAGTTCTCACTGAGGAGGCAGAGATAGCACACAGGTTCAAACAATATTACCTCGATTTGTACTCATCCAAGAGTGGGGAGTTAGATGAGGAGATTTTGGAATACCTTGAACACATTGAACTCCCTCAGCTCACAAACATGCACAGGGAATTCCTAATGTGCCCCATCGAGAAAGATGAAATAGTTGAGGCGTTTGCAAGCATGAGTGCTAATAGCGCTCCGGGGGCGGATGGACTCACGGTGGGGTTCTACAAAGCATTTTAAGAAGCACTGATCCCTCACTTGAAAACCCTGTTCGATGATTTATGCGAAGCGGGTTGTATGTCACAATCAATGAGAGAAGCCATCCTCGTGGTGATCCCTAAGCCTGGCAAAGCCCTAGACGAGTGAGGCTCGTATAGACCACTCTCCCTACTGAACGTAGCCACGAAGATCTACGCCAAAGTGCTAGCGACTCGTTTGGCACTTCTAGCCCAGACGCCTATAGCACCAGAGCAGGCTGAATTCATCCCGGAAAGGAACCTTACATACAACATTAGAACGATTTTTGGCGTGATGCAACATGTTAGGCAAGACGTTAAAGTGGTTGCGGTATTCTTAGATATGGAGAAGGCACTCGACTCGGTGGAATGGCCCTTCATGAGACAAGTTTTAACTAGGATGGGGCTGGGGGTGCCTTTTCTGCAAATGATTGGAACCCTGTATGACAGACCCACGGCGAGGATTCGACTGGGTGACCTGGTCACGGACGCCTTCTCTATTGGCAGAGGGACACGGCAGTGGTGCCCTCTGTCCCCCCTACTGTATGCCTTGGTGGCAGAGCCATTGGCCTGTGCTCTGCGGGAGTACCATGGTCGGGAAGGTTTAGGATTTCCTACATATAAGATCGTAGTCTCAATGTACGTGGACGACACGTTATTGCACGTACGTGAACCTGAACAAAACCTAGGGGCCGTCCTGCGCGAGGTTGTGCACTTTGGTGCGTTATCTGAACTCCGAGTGAATTGGACAAAGTCCCTAGTCTTTCCACTGACCCCGGTTACACAAGAGTTCGAAGTAGAGTACCCATTGAAGTGGACAGCTGAGTCCATTCGGTACCTAAGTATACGTTTACACACAGATGCTGAGCTGGTATTCAGGGAAAACTACGGCGTAGCTGTTAGTAAACTGGAGGCTGATGTGGAGGCTTCGTGCAAGCTGCCCCTGTCTCTGCTTGGCCGCATATCGGTCAAGAAGATGGTGGTGCTGCCAAGGATGCTATTACTTTTTACTAACCTTCGCATAGTGTTACCCCGCACGTTTTTTCAACGACTGACGCAACTCATTGTAAAATTCGCTTGGGGGGGCAAACAACCACGAGGGAAATGGAAGACACTCACATTGCCATACTATATGGGAGGCCTGGGAGCTCCGGATTTGGAACTCTACTACAGAGTGGCGCAGGGGGCACACCTGCATGCTTGGGTACATGGTAACCCACAAATCCCGTATTTGAGAATGGAGGGAGTGTTTGGAGATCCGCTTCCCTTACCGGTATCAATTTTTCAGGAGGTAGAACGCAGAACGGGAATACTAGATTCCATAACATCTACTAACCATGCATGGCATAGTCTCTTGCGGCACCAGGGTGGGGCACTGTTATACTCTTATACTGTTATACGTGTATGCCGGTGGAGTGGGCGCGTTGGTTAACCCAATGCAGAGATAGGGGAGTGATTGAAGCTCTTCACAGACTCAATATCACCAGGGTAGGGGATCTATTTCACGAAGAGAAAGTCATCACCTGGGAGCGGGCGCGTGGTAGCGGAGGCACGCCTACATTGCTGCAGCGCTTCCAATTGCACAGGGTGCGCAGGGCCCTTCTAGAGCAGCTGGGAGCAGATTTAGCCGAGCCAACGGAGGTTCCAGACCTAACCTTTGTGTTAAAAACTGAGGCTGCCCGTAAGCTAGTAACCAACTTATACAGAATAGCCCTATCCCATAGGGAGGCTCAGTACACAGATGCGCGACTGGCCTGGCTGAGAGACCTGCAGATGCCACTTGATGATGATATGTGGTGTTACTGCTGCGAGAATACCTGACGTATATCCCTCAACGGTAAGCACAGGCTGATTCATTTCAAATTTCTAAATAGGGTATATTACACCCCAGAGAGATAACACAGATATGGCCTCCGTGCGACGGCGGAGTGTGAGCGATGCCACACGCCAGTGGCAGACTTTCTACATCTTGCCTGGCTGTGCCCTGGGGTACAGTCCTTCTGGAGCGCTGTCTTTACGGAGTTCGGCAGAATTGCTGATGTTGAGGTGGCCCGACACCCGCGCTTGCGCTTCTAGGCTACACTAAACAGTTACCGAAGTCTTTGCGCAGACTAGTTGGCATGGGTTTGCTAATGGCGAAACGCGAGGTTGCTACGCGTTGGTTGAGGGGGCCGACTCCCACAGTCCAAAGCTGGATACGGGATATGACGTATTGCTGCACACAGTCGGAGGGCTACAATGAGCTGCTACCTCCAAGGAGCCGGCCCACAAATGTCTGAGGTTTGTTTCAGGCCTATATGAATAATAGAGGAGGGGAAGGTGAAGATGTGCTCAGCGCTGGAGAGGAGGAGGTCACAAGAATTGGGGTAATGATAAAAACCATGTGAGCGCCTATGCGAGTATTGGTATTTGAGTAAGTTGACCTAGTATGCTCTGTGGGACTCAATAACATTATATCGCCGCCTGCCCGGTATCAGGTTGTTGGCTTAATGGCTGTGTACACCTGAGGACGAGTGCTGGAACTCTGTATGTATATCTGAAACGTTGTACTGTGTGCGCGGGAGGGACGGGGGGGGATTTAATGTTTGCTGGGGTTTGCCTCTGCTAGAATTGTAAACTTAATAAAATGATTAATTAAAAAAAAATAAAAAAACATATTACATGGGCAGGTCCATTCACTGCGGTTCATTGGAGAAGTCGAGCTGGTAATGCAGGCTCTGTGCAGGTAACAAGCTGTGTTTCCTTGTGAGGTTGATCTAAGATAGCATGCCACAAGAAAAGAGGATGGGGTAGTGAAAAGATGGGAGGGACAGACTCAATTAAAACCTAGCAACACAGCTACTAGGCCAGAGAGTTCACTCAATCTGGGTTACAAAACCCAGGCATTGGAAAAGTAAGAAACATATGTATGGCACAGTGCATTAGGAACAACAGCTCCCAACATACACATTGCTTGAGCCAGCAGTTACCGGGGATGAAGGGAGCATTCAGGTCGAGAAGACAGCTGCATTTATTAGAATCATCAATGGAACCTAAGGGCAAATTTACAATCAAAGCTGCTATGCTGTGTTGCGTGAAAGGGAGAGAAAAGGACAGAACCATAGCAACAAAGATATGGTGCCGCTGCTCTCTTTCCTAACGCTGGTGCACTATCAGGCTGTATGTGCCACATATACACCTTTCCACCTTATTGCTAATGTGCAGGTGTATGTTTAGCATAGGATTTGTACTGAAAGGATACACTTCTGGTGCAAAACACTATGGCCCAGATTAACTAAACTTTCACGAAAACACAGCAATCAATCAATCAATCAATCATTGACACTTATAAAGCGCGCTACATACCCGTAGGGTCTCAAGGCGCTGGGGGGGGGGGGGGTGCCGCTACTGCTCGAACAGCCAGGTCTTCAGCTTCTTCCTGAATGAGAGGTGGTCTTGGGTCAGGCGCAGGTCGGTCGGGAGGGAGTTCCAGGTCTTGGCGGCCAGGTAGGAGAAGGACCTTCCTCCTGTAGTCGCTCTTCGGATGCGGGGGACGGCGGCGAGGGCGTGGTTGGCTGATCGGAGGTGGCGTTTGGGAGCGTAGAAGTTGACTCGGCTGTTGAGGTAGCTCGGGCCTTGGTCGTGTAGGGCTTTGTGTGCGTGGGTGAGGAGGCGGAAGGTGATTCTTTTGTTGACGGGGAGCCAGTGAAGGTCTCTCAGATGTTCGGAGATGTGACTGGTTCGTGGGATGTCGAGGATGAGTCTGGCTGAGGCGTTCTGGATCCGCTGGAGTCTCTTCTGGAGCTTGGCGGTGGTGCCGGCGTAGAGGGCGTTGCCGTAGTCCAGTCGGCTGGTGACGAGGGCCTGGGTGACGGTCTTTCTGGTCTCGGTGGGGATCCACCAGAAGATCTTCCTTAGCATGCGTAGGATGTTGAAGCACGCCGAGGAGACGTTGTTGACCTGCCTGGTCATGGAGAGGGAGGAGTCCAGGATGACGCCCAGGTTTCGTGCATGGTCTGTCGGTTTGGGTGCGGTGCCCAGGGCGGGAGGCCACCAGGAGTCGTCCCAGGCGGAGGGTGAGGAGCCCAGGATGAGGACCTCCGTCTTGTCCGAGTTCAGTTTCAGGCGGCTGGTAGTCATCCACTCGGCTACCTCTTTCATCCCTTCGTGTAGGTTGGCTCTGGCGGCGGCGGGGTCGTTGGTCAGGGAGAGGATCAGCTGGGTGTCGTCGGCGTAGGAGATTATGCTGAGGTTGTGTTTGCGTACGATGGCCGCGAGGGGGCTCATGTAGACGTTGAAGAGGGTGGGGCTCAGAGATGAACCTTGGGGGACGCCGCAGATGACTTCGGAGGCCTCTGACTTGTACGGTGGTAGGCGGACTCTCTGTGTTCTTCCGTCGAGCAAGAAAACATTTTATGCTGAGTTGTTTGAAAGGGAGAGAGCAGCAATACGCCATAGTTACCAACACATGGTGCACTTCTACTCTGTACTTGCGCTGGTGCACTTGTGGCAGTCTAGTGCCAATGCAGGCACCTTTGTACTATGATGCAATGGTGTGTGTGCGGTCAGAATGATTTTGTTCAGGAAGAGATTCTTTCTTGCACAAAATGTATTCTTAGGGGCTTAATTCTCTTTGTATGTGTGCAGCAGAATGCAGCGCATATGTAAAGAGAAACTAACAAGGAGAAATAAAGATATTTCTCCTTGTTTCAAAACACATTCACACTTAAAACAGTGCACCAACAGCCAACCCTTCTCCCTGCTGATGTTACTAAGCAGGCCCACCCCATCATGATGCTCTGTTCGGGGCGGGGGATAAAAATTAAAAGGGAATGAATTACCCTTTTTCGCTTTTGTATTCCTTTACGAATGAATCAACCCACCCCTCAAGGATCCCCGCAAGGATCATCCCTCAGCCCGACACTCTTCAACATCTACTCGCACGCATCACCAGACTCCAAGACCTCAACTTGATCTCGTATGCCGACGATACCCAGCTGATCCTCTCCCTCACCAAAGACCCCCTCACCGCCAAAGCCAACCTCCACCGGGGTATGAGGGCAGTTGCCAACTGGATGGAAGACAGCCGGCTCAAACTGAACACGCACAAGACAGAGATCCTCCTCCTTGGACCCAACCCCTCCGCCTGGGACGACCCCTGGTGGCCCACCTCTCTGGGCGCCGCCCCAACACCAACCAACCACGCACACAACCTGGGAGTCATCCTCGACTCGAAACTCACCATGGCCAACCAAATCAACGCAGTCTCCTCAACCTGCTTCTACACCCTCCGCATGCTCCGAAAGATCTTCAGATGGATCCCTAAAGGCACACGGAAAACCGTCACCCATGCCCTCATCAGCAGCAGACTCGACTACGGCAACGTCCTCTATGCCGGAGCCCTGGCCAAGCTCATCAGCAGACTTCAAAGAATCCAGAACGCCTCGGCACGCCTGGTCCTCGACGTCCCCCACCGAGACCACATCACCCCCCACCTGAGTGATCTGCACTGGCTCCCCGTCAACAAAAAAATCACCTTCAAACTCCTGACCCACGCACACAAAGCACTCCACAACACTGGCCCTGAATACCTCAACAGCCGACTGTCATTCTACGTACCCAACGGAGAACTTCACTCAGCCGACCTCTCACTGGCCACCGTCCAACGCATCCACAGAACTTCCTCCGGGGGAAGATCCTTCTCCCACCTAGCCGCCAAGAGCTGGAACGCCCTCCCTCTACACCTAAGGCAGACAGACGACCCACAGACCTTCAGGGGACTACTCAAGACCTGGCTCTTCAACCACTAGCTGCAGCCACCCTCCCCAGCGCCTTGAGACCCTCACGGGTATGTAGTGCGCTCTATAAATCCTTGATTGATTGACCCCTGAGCCCTCAAAACTACCCCGTCCCCCTGAGCCCTAAAATCTACTCAGACTCATCTCTAGGGCTATGGGGTTCATTTAAATGGGCGGCGCTCCGCCACCCTTGGTCATTCCCTGCTGCAGCAGCCCATGAACATGGCGCGGGGAGTGGGGTAAAGGCCTTTTAGCCCAATGGACATTTTGCGCCTGGAAATAACCTACTCTGAGGTTGCATCACCATTGCTTTCATTTCAGATCATATCTTGCTGACCGCCAGGATGTGCCAAAAATAGGTTTGCTTTCCCTATCATATCTTGTTTGTGCTAATGACATGCTCTTTTGTTAGCTTATCCGACTGACCTTTAGAGTTTGAGATCTAAATTTGATGAGTATGCTACAATTAAGCAAATTGCAATTAATTACTGGAACATCATGAGTAGGGTCCTTGAGTGCAGGGACAAAAGGATCCATCCTACGTGTTAAATGATTTAGCCTTATGAGAGTCTTAGATATTATTACTTAACTATAACAGGAGGAAGTTAAATCAAAAGCACATATTAGTGAGCAAATGTATAAAATCTATTTTACAGCTAAGGGCAGCTTGTTTTCTTCTCGCGTAAACTACCCAAAAACATCCAACACACCTCAAGGACAATCAGTGAAATTTTTTGTATTCCTTTACGAATGAAGCGAATAAAGGAGATTATATTCAAATATGCTTTTGAAATGATTTTGTTTCAAGACTTATACTACTGCTGGGATATTATTTCACACAAAAATAAAAACATTAGCACATGAGGCCTATTGCATTGCAACTGCTTGTTGAGCATTGCGATTGTCACTTCAGCCATGACTCCTCAGCTACATTGTTTTCTCTCCACTGATCTGGCTCTAGCTTCACCAGGTTGACTGCTTCTTCTTTGGAGGACATTCTTGTTTTCCATTCAGGAAGAAGAAAAGGCAGAAGAGGTTTTACCACCTACACTGGTTTTCTTAAGATTTATGGTAGTGCATAGCAATTTTGAAGGAGTTAACTTTGGTGAGAGTTGCATCTGAAACATTTTGAAACAGTAGAATTGGAGCCTCTCTATACATAATGCACTCAACTTTCTGTCTCTCCTTCGGAATCTCTACTTTGAACTTTAAAAGGTGGACACATCAGCATATTCTAGGTCAGATTGTTCAGTATTTGATAGGCTTTGAAACGGCTATAAGTAAAGTACACTCCTGTGGTTGAATCATCTGGGCACTGTAGCCGAGTGAGGAAGGGGCCCAGAATATACCCTTCCAAATCTGAAGTTTGAACATAAGTGGTTATGTCACTAACCAATAGGTTGTTATTCGTCGATCTGTTTTCCTCATTCCCCAAATTATTTGGACGATATTTCTGCCCTTTTTAACTTCTTCTACTCTGATGTCTATTTTCTCTCATTGGTCTCTTTCGCCGTCACTGTCTCCAGTTGGTCCACCCTAGTTTCAATTGCCTGTAAATTGTGATCTAGCTTAGGAAGGGTTTTGCAAACACCTGGCACAGTGCTTCCATTTCCTTTCAGAATTCCAGAATCAGGAGATGCAGATCGGGATGTGTGGATGGTGTATGCAGATTCTCGCTGTTAGACATCTCTAGGGGGTCAGAGGTCAGCTATTGACCTCAGTGGTGCTTCAGTCAATCTCAGGTAAAAGCATCTAACTCACCTCATAGACAATAAGTGAAACTCTTGTTTAGTTTTGTCACTCACAGGGTTGTTGGGTCAGAATGATGTACCCATATCCCCTAGTACCAGATCCGAATAAACTAAGATACATTCAACATGTCACTGAAAAACATGAGAAAAGATAAACTGAAGGCTGAGAGCATATGGGCTTTCTCAGTCTTGGAGTCTATATATATAAGATATGTGACAGACACACACTGAGAATGCTCTGGGTAAGAAGACATATATGAGCTTTGAATGGAAACATATAACGTTCCAGTGCACAGAATTATGTTTAAAATGTTAATATCACCCCAACCTAGTGCAACTAAACTGGCTCCTCTTATGGGCCCGCACAGTCTTCAAAACCAGCTGCATCATTTACAAAGTCATCCTGCCTATCCGGCTGAGAAGCTCATCCTCTCCAGTGGCTCTGAGCACAACCACAGCTAGGGCACCATCAGACTAGAGGTAAAGAACTCCAAAAAAGAATGAACTAGGCAACAGACCTCCTCTGTGCACCCAGGATCAGAAGCAACATACCTGGTTCCATCAGGACCGTCCTAACACCAGTTTAGGAAAGTGCTGAACATGCACCTCTTTAAAGAACACAACAACATGATGCATAAACAGTCCAGTTCTGTCCCTAGAACCAAAGAAGCTCTCTACTCGCTCCTTTAGTGCTGTACAGTGCCTTTACCCTTGACACTGTACAGCACTCTGCTGCCTGTTGCTTAGGTTTGCATTCCTTCTTATGGCATCCTTTCCCTATGGGGCCAGGGCCACTCGGATGCCACAAAGGGCCATGAGGGTTGGGGTTATTTTCTGCATCTAGAGCTTTGGAACTGCAACTCATCATCCCCCAGCCACGTGCTTATGACTGCCTTGTGGTAGGTCTAAACATTCCTCCTTAATAGCTTCACTAAAGATGAAAATGTGTTTTTCTAAGCCTACATTTGAAGTAGGTGATGGGCAAAGAGCAAACCTCATGCTTTTCCATTCTGTTACGAGCTATTCAAACATTTTGTGATGGATTTCAATTGAATTTCTTTAATTCAACTCGTGTGGATACAAAGAGTTCACTATCTGCTATGTATTAACAATATATTAACGTGTGTACGTTGCTTCTTATTGCCATCGCAAATGTGCATAACACATTGATTAGCCCTCTGCATCAAGGGGGACTTACAGGATTCTGACAATCATAAACCAGGCAAGGACAAACTGCATAAGTTGAACTCCTGTATCATAATGAAATACTCGTCTATGTACGTCACCTCACATCAGCGAGGGTCCTGCTATAACAAAAATGTTGTGTCTGGAAAATGTATTTTTCCAGACACTCTGAAAACCCAGCCTCTGGCATATTTTTGCTCCACCAAATTGTATACACTGTGTGTTATAAAATGGATTTTCAGAATTTGTCAAAATACTGGAAAATGACCCTGTAATGACCATGTAATGCACAAGAAATAAACACTGAATTTAGGAAAACTTGTGTATTAAGGAAAAAGTAGCTGAAGGACAAATGCTCTGGCTCAATTTTTGCATGGATGACCTGCACTTACCTCGCTCGGTTGCTCTGGCGGACCCTTCATTTTTATAACCTAGCATGGGGCAAAACTGTGTGGATTAAAAAACAAAACCCAATGCCATGCACTTACTTATTTAACGTGAGATCAAGGATGAATCTGGAGCCAAACGCTTCGATCTGGAAACTTGCCTGGGCCAGATGCACCGCCTGTCAATGAGAAAAGGTAAGTGAGTGAGTACAAGCGCCTTCAGTGAGAAGTAGAAACATGTATAACACACTGAGCCTAGATCTTTTGTTGCTGGACAGTGCTACTGGAACATAAGATGATTCCCTGCCCAGACTGTGGGAAAGGTAACTTGGGCAGAAGCAGAAAAAGGGCACGTCATAGCTCCTCTGACATCTCATTGGCCGGGCCTCTGTTCTGGTCTAAGAGAGCTACTGGTATGCCAGTTAGTCTTCCAGTTTGCCCATAGATAAGTCTGCTTTTGCCCTTGTGCGTTCAAAGAATATTAACAGGAAACAAGATGTATAACACAAGTTACTTTCCCTATCGGAATTACAAGTTCTGCGAAACATCGATATCTGGGGGCAGATTTATGGTGTGTATGCGCCACGTTTGCGTCACGCAACTGTGGCGTAAACGTGGCGCATCCCTACGACAGATTTACAACGTGACGCATCTAGGCAGATGCGTCACGTTGTAAAGCCCTGCGCCGCTTGTGGGCGTTCCGGCGCAGGGTGGGCGTTCCGGGGCAGGTGCGCCTCGCAAAAGTGGCTGAGTGAAATCTATAAGATTTCACTCAGTCACTTTCAGGCCAATGCTGCGTCAAAACCCTGCGCCTGCTTGAAGCAGGCGTAAGGCTTGACGCAGCATTGGTCAGATAGGGCACCCCGGGCCTTGCTGGAGCTGCGTCGCGCTTGCGACACAACTCCAGCAATGCGCCACTTTTACGGCACAGATGCGTGACGCATCTGTGCCGTTTTTGCCCCATGGTGCGCCGCATCATAAATGCGGCGCACCATGGGTGGCGTAGCTGTGGCGCATGTTAACTGGCGCATCCCTCGGGATGCGCCAGTTAACATAAATCTGCCCCCAGGTGTTTTCAATCGAACACTCACCTGTATAAGCAGCAGATGAAATAAAGAGCAAGATGTATAGGAATCGGTTAATTCCGATCCCAAAGGGTTATTTCCCAAAAAGTGAAATCGGGAGTAATTACACCCCTAGGGTATTACTTGTAGTTATGATATTGGTAACTCTGGCAGGGAATTATTGGACCATTATCCGCCCACTGTTAATGGGCACAATCGAGACCAACAAGGTTTCAAAGCAGTGCATTGAAAATGTTATTGATAGTGAAAACTAACAAACAAATAGAACTTGGTTTTCTAGTATTCTGTTGAAGGATTGGTATTACTTGTTACTGAACCCTTCCCATTGAGCTCATTGTTAAGACCTCCCAATATAGTTTTCATGTGGTTCAGTTAGGCCCTGGGAGAAACTCTGCCATTTTAACATACAGACATTTTCCGAAGTTGCCTTCTCTTTCAGATGATGACTTAACAGTACAGGATTAGTTTCCACGAAACTACATTTGCTTACAAATTCCACTTCATAAGAGCACTATCACGAGACCTTATTTATCTCATACACGTTCTGAACATACATTGTGCAAAAGTATTTGTTTGTCATTCGTCCATGAGGGGACGTAGCTATCAATAGATCATAAACAGTTTTTTATTTTTTACAGAGTTTTATATGGTGCAAACTTACCCGAAGGTATTGGGTATCAGAGCGCTTTACACGAGCGTCAGTTGCGTTAAATGGGGACACATTCATTTTTGATGGGCACTGGTAGATTGTGATTTGCCCAGAATCCCAGGATGTTGCGCGTCCTTGTTTGGGATTGTAGGATTCCCATGACTGCAGCTGCTTGTCAGAGTGGTACTTCTATAGAGATTGCTGTGAAGGCCTGTGTTGAGTTTTATCCCTCTGCAAAACGAATGACTTTGAGTGACAGACGTATTATTACCACTACTTGTTCTGAAATTGTTTAGAGCTATTGTTGCACCTTGGATTAATTCTGTAAACATAGTAATTGTTTACAGCTATTGTTGCTTTTGATATAGTATTAATTCTAAGATATTATGATGCCAATGAGAACCACTTTTTTTAAAGAATATGCCCTGGTTCCCATGGACTAAGGGTCACCCTTGTTATTAACAAGATTTTGCAAAGTTGTCCACTGTGGAGTGTAGGTCTACATTATTTTTGTATATTCAGGACCTCTAAAGTCTCCCCAAGGTATCCCAGAGGTGTTGGGAGGGGGCTTGTTGCTATAGGCAGGGTCCTTATAAAAGATGTCTTGTAGACCCTGGTGGAGAAATGTGACATTTCATTTTCCCCATTGTAGATCCCCATCCACATAGATTTACATTGCAATAGTTTATGAATTCCTAAATATTTATAGGATTTCACAAAAAATACCATTCAGCGACTTAGGAGAATGGTTTTAATAAATCCAACAATATGCTATTGTTGAATTTATCTTAAAGTATACAGAAAAGAAGTTATAAGACTTTCTTGCCTGTTAGCCAAAATACTGCCTTTCAGTGGTCTGCCCTGATTGGTCAGAGTTAACAGGATTAGCCAGTGTCTCACCCCAGAGAGGCTAATCTGTTAGAAAGATCCCTGCTGCAGAGGAATTCCAGAGCAGGGAGGAGAGATATGAAAGTATGGGGCTTCAAAGAAAAGACAGGACAATCAGGAATAGCCAGGTCCATCTACCCCATCTCCTTTGACCCAGCCAGAGGTCAGCCGTAAGGAAATAATTTGCATATGTCGGGGGGGAGGGGAGCTAAGGAGATGAGCTGTTCTGGATGTTGGTGTACCTAGCTCTTGCTCCCCTGCTGAGACTTCAACCATAGTACATTTTGGAGAAATAGTGCTTTCTGGGAGACCATTATGCCAGACTTTGGAGGAATTAGTCATGTTTGGGGTGTTGCCCTGCACCTCATTGGACAGGAGTGCCCTCCTGCTTGACCAAAGAGAACACTGAATACGTATCCGAGAGGGGCCGAGCCTCTCAAATTTCCTGCTTGAAACTAAGAGAAGAAGAAGGGTCCATGCTGGAAGTTTGATTTGCACCAACCAGGCCCTGCACTCTGACTGACTGTGCCTGCTGCACAATCTGGAACTACAGCCCTGTGAACCTAACTTGCTTCAAGAAGACTAAAGAGGGGACTCCCTGAAAGGTACATGTTAACGGAGCTCACCTGTATCATCACAATCAAGAATCCCCAGCGTGTAGTGCATCCAGTGGATTTGTAAGAGTTTGTTTGCAAGTGGATTGTAGAGACTGAAGTTCCAAACTTTCAAGGACCATCTTGGAGATTTCAGACCCTTAGATTGTGTTTTGGACATTTTTGGACCCCAAAGGAACTTTAGGAGGTAGTTTTGAGAACTTTGGAGCAACTTTGAAAAAGATCTCCATAAGTGGACAGACTCAACCTGGCAAGCCAAGCCAGTGAACCTCAACCGTGAGCCATCCTGCCCTGCTGGTTCAACCCTGCAGAAACGCTCCGGAGATCCAACTTCCAGAGTTTGACTGAGATTTCCCTGTAAAACATGCTGGTGAATCCTCACCAAACCCAGCCTGGTAAAGAGCATTGAGGGACCCCAGCAGAAAAAGCTCTAGAAAGGTTTACTGCAAGATTCAAGCCACCCACCTTCAACTGCGAGTTGGTCTGGGTCCCTGGGTCGTCCCGCTGAAAATCTCTGGGGTCCAAGCTCCATAGAACCTGGACTGGTGGAGAGCATTGAGGGACCCCAGCAGAAAAAGCTCCAGGAACGTTTCTAATTCAGATGGTAAAAATGTCCTGCTGCCTGAAGATCAACACGGACAAGACGGAAGTGCTGATCTTTGGAAACAACAACTCTCTGAGGAACGACACGTGGTGGTCCTCCAAGCTCGGGCCCACACTGACGGACAACACCTGCAATCTTAGCATCATCTTGGACAGCAAACTCAACAGGAAATGCCAGATCAACATCACATGCTCCAAAGGATCTGCAGACCGCTCCCTGACAGCACCAGGAAAACCGTCATCCAAGCCCATGTGACTAGTTGAGTCGACTAAGGCAGTGCGCTCTATGTAGGAATCTCCACACAACTACTGAAGAGACTCCAGACAATGTAGCACTCAGCTGCCAGACACATCTTCAACCTCCACAAATGGACCCACATCACCCCATCTAAGGAATATCCACTGGCTCCCCGTCCAGAAAAAAAGGCAATTCAAGATACTGATACATGTCTACAATGCCCCCCATGACCAAGGACCAGCATGCATCAACCACTGCCTGAATTACCAGCAACCCTCCAGACACCTGCTCTTCGCCTCCCTCACCCTTGCTCACACTCCCCGCATCCGTCAAAGTCACAGCGGGGACGCTCCTTCTACTCCCTCATCTCAAAATCATGGAATGACCTACCCCTCCGCCTCTGAACAGCATCCTCTTTCCAGGAATTCAAGAAAGTAATCAAGACTTGACTCTTCGACTGAGCTTAGCAGTATGCTAGCACCTGGATACCCTCACGGGTGATTAGCTGCGCTCTACAAATCCGGATTGATTGATTGATTAATTGACTAAACATCTGATACAAGTCAGAATCTCCTGGGAAACATGGTGGCCACTGGTCTTGCGAGATCACTCTCATTACCCACCAACACGGCATGGAAATTATTGGAACAGTTTTTTAGATCCAATTCGCTTACTTGATGACTGTACCACTATCTTGGACTGACGACCTCCCAATTGGTTTCACAATAAGTTTTGCCTGCCTGGCCAATTATACAATAAACCTTTGACTGGTTTAGGCCATTTTTAATATAATTTGAGAAATGCCCAATACATCCCTCATTAAGGCTCCAGAATGCTTTTTTTTTTTTTTTTTTTTTTAGGCTCCAGAATGCTTTT
This sequence comes from Lissotriton vulgaris, assembly GCF_964263255.1. Lineage (NCBI taxonomy): Eukaryota > Metazoa > Chordata > Amphibia > Caudata > Salamandridae > Lissotriton > Lissotriton vulgaris. Next base: position 422,722,117 of record NC_141687.1, read on the forward strand.
ACAAAAACAGCTAGGTTCCTCTGCAGTAACATAAGGAAAATCTCAATCCAGCAAATGTTATTCTTTCTTCTTCCATTCCATGTATTACACTGTCCTCTGCTTTTACTGAGCAGATAATAGTAGATTTCCAACTTCTCAGTGATTACGACTTCAGTGAAAAGCTTGTATAGAGGCATTGATTCAATACACCAAAATACCCCTTTTAACCCAAGCACTTATAGGATCCCATTCTATTTTCTACAGCAGCATGATCTGACCTCTACAAACTGAAATGATTCTCTGGCACAGTTCCTACAGATTTGCGGTTGTCGCACTACACTGCTCTTTAAAACACTAGTAAACCTATTGATTCTGCCAATTACAGGCTCATTACTCCTCCCATTTCAAGGCACTTAGCTGGAGGAAACACTTCAGGCTTTTGCTGAGTCTACAGTAATGTTCTATTCTTGTTAGACATCTGACAACCAAAAACTGCATCATGTTCCATTTCTTTCAGAATATGGAGTCACGGGCCCACTTCTGAGTTAGATAACATTTTCTCTTCTCCAATGTCTACTCTTCTGGCCTTCGAGCCAATAATGAAGAAAGTGCATTACATACCGTATTCGGATTTTCTTTGTTGCTTTTACGCAATAATTATCTTAAACGGCATTGCCCTCTTCTACATACAATTAATATCTGTCTCCCTATCTATGCCAATGGATATCCAATCCTCTACAACATGGCCATGCATTACCTGATAATAACTTTAACATTTTATAAACCATGGGTGTCAACCATTTTTTCATTAAATCTTTGAAAAACTGCGATTTTTCTCACAAACCCAAATACACTTCTATAGGATGCAAAGATCTGACATACCAATAGGAACTTGAGATGCATCTCTTCTTAAGTTGCTACTGGAGAGACACTTAATCCACGAGTCATAGCTTGGCCTTGTACCTGCGTTTTCAAGCTTAGTGGTGCATGTCGCGCACTTCACTACTTTTCCTTTGTTCATCAAGCCAATGAATGGAGACCCAGATTTACAAAGTTTTTGCATCTGGGCTGTGTCAGTTTTTTGACGCATCCCCGCATGAAAAATGTTTTTATTTATTTATTTTGGAATTTTATAAAGCGCTTGGTTACGCTCTCTGGCGTGTCCCCGCGCTGAGAGTGAGCATGTGGGAGAGTTGGAAGGTTAGGGCATTGCTAGGCGAAAAAGGTAGGTTTTGAGGGCTCTGCGAAATTTGGCCTCAGAGGGTTCGAGGCGTAGTTCAGTAGGGAGCAAGTTCCAATTCTTGGCTGCGAGGAGTCTGAACGATCTGCCCCCCATACGGGCTTTACGGATTTTGGGAACAGCAGCCAGACCAGTGCCAGAGGATCTAAGCATCCGCTCTGGTCTATAAGGGGTGATGAGACAGTTGAGGGGGGCGGGTGCTCTACCTCCAAAGATGCGATGACATATGCATAAAGCTTTGAAGGTAATCCTTTCACTGATCGGAAGCCAGTGAAGGGATCTCCAAGCGGCTTTAGAGGGCGTTCTCCTAGGAAGCCTCAGCACCAACCGGGCTGTGGCGTTTTGCAATACTTGGAGACGGTTGAGACTTCTGGCCGTGATGCCCAGATATAAGAGATTGGCATAGTCGAGTCTCGATGTAACCAAGGCATGCACAAGAGTCTGTCTGGCACCAACAGGGAGCAGGTCAAGGACCTTACGTAAGTTCTTGAGTATCCCGAAGCACATTCCAACTACCCGATTAACCTGGGGAGCAAATGACAAATCGGAGTCGAATAGTACCCCGAGATTTTTGGCCTGTTGACACGGCACAGGAGTAGGGCCCAAACAGTCGGGCCACCATGCCGAGGACCACACAGACGGGTCCCCCCCCACCACGAGCACTTCAGTCTTGGAACCATTCAACTTCAGGCAGTTGTTAGACATCCAGGAGGCAAGCTCCTGCATGCAAGCACTGAAGTTGAATGCCGCAATTCCGGGTGCCCGTGACAGAGAGATGATCAGCTGTGTGTCGTCGGCGTAAGATACTAGTTGGATGTAATACCTTTCCACATTAGTGGCTACAGGGGAGGCGTAAAGGTTAAACAGGGTGGGGCTTAGGGCAGAGCCCTGGGGAACCCCTTGATCGAGATTGAACACCCGAGAGTAGTGTTCTCCCTGTCTAACCTGAAAGCCCCTCTCCGTCAAGAAGGACTGTATCCATCTGAGTGCCAGCCCATTTACTCCGCTATTGTTGAGACACTGTAGCAAGATGGAATGTGCTACAGTGTCAAAGGCGGCACTCAGGTCGAGTAAGATGAGAGCCATAGTAAGTCCCTCATCTACCCCTTGCCTGATGGTCTCGGTGGCCATGAGCAACGCAGACTCCGTGGAGTGGCGTGAACGAAAACCAAACTGAGTGAGATGAAGAAGATTGGATTCATCCACGAAAGTTAGAAGTTGGAGATTTTAGTGTTTACAAACCACACAAATGTTCGTTTGTCTGGCTTTGCAAGAAAAGTAATGCAAGGCGCAGCATTGTGCTGCCTTGCATTACTAGACATTCCATGGGTGGCTCATGGATGTTCCTGTGTGATCCACCCATGGATTGTGACATATTTACAAGAAGATGTCGCCATGGGCTTGCACCAAAAAGGGTGCACCTGTCTGAAGTTGGCATAACGAGAAGAAATATTTTTATTTCTGCTTGCTTTTTCCTCTTTGCAAGTCTACTGCATTGTGCAGCACACCTACAAATAAGAAATAGCCCTAAAGGATAGTTTTTGTGCAAGAAGGAACACCTTCCTGCACAAACACCATCCTGACCAATATACAGACATGCTTGCTCTACGGCTCAAGGGTGCTTGTGTTGATGATAAGCAGCTCAAAGTGAGAGAGACAAATTTCTCCATTTCTTGTCTTGAGGTAATGCAACGTAGTGTAGGGACTTTGCTTGCTGCGCTGTGTTGCAACCCTTATTTGTCTGCATCTGAATGTTTTCATAGACCCTGGGTGAGATTCTTTTTCGGTACCCCAACCGTTTACTCTAGTCTTCCCCTTTCTGCAATGATGCTGACAGACCTTCCGGTATGTAAATGTTCGCAGTATATAACATCTTAAAACATGCTGGGTCATACATTATCATTATACAGCATCATTGGTATGAACCATGCATTATACATCGCGTACACATCTAATCATCAAATCATTATGGTCATAAGTCTTTTGTTTATGATCTGCTCCTTGCTTTATCATCAACCAGTTAGCCTTCCTCCAGCTGACAGCATTTTATTTGAAGGACTATTACCATCAAGTACTGCAACTTCTTGAGTCCCCTTGCCACCCATGTCAGGTATTCTCAGCCCTTTAGCCGTGCCTGGGCTGCAAGTGCTGTGCCATCTAGCGCTGACCCGTGGCTGGCTTTTAGCTTGTGCTGCTGAGAGTTCCTGCTGCTAGGCATTCCAAGGACCCTGTTTGAGCAGCTTTTTGTGCTAGGCTGCTATGGTACTATGAGCATTCACCAATGCCGTCTCTGCCATGCTGCTGGTGTTTTCACAACCGCATGGAGTGCCCGTCTTATCTTCTGCCTACCCTTGCCCTAGGAAAAGCCTAACCTCTCCAGAGCACCAACTATATTCAACAGGAACATATCCATCTCTACTCCTACCTATTTCATATGTGGCTCTTTTTTGTCTGCACTCTCCTGCAGTCGCTTGATGAGTGAAAGCCCTCACATGTGCTGCAAGTGTGCCTGATTTTGTATACCGCGCCCGACTTACATTCTCCTTTATCAAATTTCCAACATGTCGCGGCCTGACTTTTCCCAGTGATGCTTCCACTGTAAGGCAAACTCCTGCTGGTGTGCTTGGTGCTTCCCTTTTGTTCCTTTAAGAGCCAAAAAGGGCGGTCTTGCGCATTCAACACCCCCACCCCGTCACTGCCACCATGTGTGTGGTGAAACCTCGTTACGTCTTGGTGAACCCGGTCTATCATGGGCCATGTCTGCATTTTTTTCCCTAAAGACTTTGTTGTAGCAAAGCCATGCGTCCCCTTGGTATTTCCTCTGTGCGTTGTGCTCATATATGCTCGTAAAGAAACAGTGCTGGGCGCTCTGTGGTAACTTTTGTCAGAGTCCTAAACTCATGTAACCAGTTGTGTATTGTCCTTTCTATTTTGGGTTTGCATATCTCCCTCCTTCCTTCCTCCTTCTTCTCTTGCGCTACTAAATCTAGACCTTACTACCCAAGTTCTAACAAGGAAAACGGATCAATAAATTCCTTCACCATATGCTTTCCTTTACTGACAGTGGGACCAGCCGATCTACTTCTGCGTAATATTATGGGGAATCACTGGGTGGAGGTCTGGGGTACTCACTTATGGCTTGCCACTAGCTGCACCTTATTGCTGAGCCTCCTTTCCCCCATGCCTTGGTTGGGTCTGCTACACCTGTGCCCCTTACCTTAGTACTGGTTGTGGGGTTGTCCTTATCTCCTGCCTTAGCGTCATTTGTAGGCCCTTCATTTTCCTGCACAGACTGCCAATTGCCTTGGACGCTGCACCAACGCCTGCCCCTGGATTATCTGTGTTGGCCATGGGCAGGCGAAACACCTGGCACTGGATATGAGTATGGTTGGATCCTTGTCCCTGTGCTGCTCCCAAATCCATGCCAATGCCACCATGGTGGCCCCATGTACTGTAGGGTGCCCTGGGTGGTGGTGTCTGCTGTATGATGCGGGTGATTATTGCAATGTTATTCGCCATCCTGCACTCCCAGCGTCCCTTGCTGGCCGCTGGCCCTTTGGTGAGGAAGTTCTGCTGGGATTGGCAGGTGGAACTGAGAACCCCTTATTTGCATGCTGCAATTCGTTATGCCTGTTGCTGCGCCAGCCCCATCTTGCGACTGTACCAATTGTTCCAGGTCGCTGGGCCTTCTCCCATCCCTTGCCCCTGGTTCTCACCGTATGAGCTGTGGGGTCTGGTCCGCTGCTGTGGCTGAGTTTGGCCTGCACTGCCGTGTTAGCTCCAGATGCCGGCCTTCCGCCGGAGCAGCTGTTGAATGTCACTGCCATGTTGGCTCCATTTGCCCGCCTTGCTGTTGTGGCTGGCACCATGTTTTCCAGCAGTGCCCTATGGTGTCTATTGTCATCCTGTGTGTCCTCTGAATCACTACCTTCACTGACAATCAGTGTGCTGGACTCCTGTTATTTCCTGCATGGAGCTGCCTTTCTGGCTGCTTGCCCTTTCGCAAGTGGTCCCCTTTCTTCCAAACTGTTGCTGTGTCTGTCACTGCGCTGCCCACTGGACCAGAGCCTTTTCCTTTCCTCCAGGCTCTTGCACTGTTTGCTTTGCTACAGGCTATACCTGGGATCTTCCATCTGTCCCAGAAACTGCTGCAAGACCTAGTAGTGCCCTTGCCGGTCAATCACTGCATTTGTTGCTCCATTAGGGCTTTTAACTCCTCCTTTTGCTTCTTAGTGCCCTCTGGAATTGCCTTCTTCTGTTGCCCCCTCCTGGGTTGCTGCACATAAGCCTGGGGAAATCAGCCCACTGGTTATAGCTATCCTCCCCAGCCTTGTTCCTGTATTGGGTTGGTTTTCGGTGAGGTTTCTTCACCAACGCTCCATTATGCCTTGATTCCCAGACATTGCTTGCTCCTTTGCACGTACTCCCTTTAAAGCTGGAGCACGTTCCGATTGTGTGGGGACCTCCTGGTGAACTACTGGCTGGGGATGAAGTTTCCTTGGCTGCTGAGGGTCATTGCGGGCCAAGAACGATTATTGTTGCGACAAGTAAGACACCCACAGTGGGACTGCTCAGGCATCATGGGAGACTCCTCCTCTATTCTCAACCACTCCTGGCAGATTACTGGTTGGGATACGAAGTGCCCTTGGCTGCTAGGGTGGATGGGGGCCAAGAACCCCCAATACTGCAGTAAGGAAGTCCACCACTGCCGGATTGCAGATTTATCATTAAAAGCATCACCCCCTTTCTCAACTACTCTGCAAGGGACTGGGCCTCCTGACGGTCACCTATAGCAGAAAAGAAATCTGCCCTGTTGCAGAGTGTGGAGCTTCTCAGTAACTCTGTATTCTCCTTGGAACGCCAAATTCTGCAAACTGCATCAGTGTAGCAGAATTTTACGCCTAGGCCTAGAAGAGAAAGCTCTCATCACTGCAGCCTTTCAGTACAAAAGAGCACCCCCATTGCTATGGAGGCACCCTTGATGCTCTATGTAGAACATGCAGTGCTTTCTATCATTAAGCTACGACTGCCCTAACTACACAGAGAGTGACAGGCTATGAGGTGATACTATCACTACCATCTTTGAAGGTTTCGGAGTGTTATACAGTGAATGCTACAACGTTCTTTGCCCATCCTATATTAGACTCTGATGATGATGTGCATGACTGTGCAACTTACACTCCTAATAAATCTTTGCAAGCAACAGCCGGTCCTATACCAGGTAGAATTGTCTATTTTGTTGATGGTACTTCTACTATTGACCAGGACACAGGAGTGAGACACACAGATGCAGGAGTAATAAGAGTATAACAGCATGATTCTTCTGATACACTCCATATAGTAGAGCATACCGGCACATTAATCTGCGCAAGCAGCAGAATTTATAGTATTTTTACTGCTTCTTGAGCAAAGAGAAGAGAAAGTCATCAAAATGTATTCAGATTCAGCTTATGTGATTACCACTGTACATTGCATTATCATCAAATGGCGGAGGATAGGTTTCCTTAAGCCAAACAGAACTCCTGTTATGCACAGGAACCACCTAGAGGCTCTTGCATTACCAATGGCAGTGGCAGTTGTGAAATGTGCAGCACATCTGAATGGATAAGATTTTTTGTCTCCGGGTAATGCACTAGCAGTTTGGGCAGCTAAAGATGCATCCAGGTACACACCCCACGTGTGCCATCGGTTCACAATATGTCCCCGTTTTGGTGGCTCAGACTGCCTCGCTGCCTGAACCTGAATCTAACCCAGATAATGTCATGTTTAATTATTCTAAGACAGCGTGTTTACATCTGCGAGAATTGCAGGAAGCTGCTCCACCACATGAGAAACAGTTATGGAACGATAGAGAGTGGTCCCAGTCAGGGGATGACCTAATATATAAGTAACTATCTACAGGTGAACCAGTGATGCCACCGGTTTTTACTTAGAATAGCCCTTGATCAGTTGCATTTGCCCGCTCATAGTTCAAGACATCACTTGCCTATGCAAATACAAGACTAGTTTGTACCCAATTTATATGATATGCTTACCATGTACCTGTCAAAATGTTCTCCCAATCCTACATTGAAAGTGATAAACTCTACCATTCCACGACCACAAGGTCCCTTTAAAGCCCTCCATATTGACTTTATGGACAGGATTGATAGGTTTAACACCTATTAGTACCTCATAGTTGTGGTTTGCCCCTTTCTCAATGGATTGAAGCAGGACCATGCTTCCCTTACAATGCTAAATCAGCATTTCTGATTCATGAAGTAATTCCACAATGTGGAATTCCAGAAGAGATAAGATCTGCCAATGGCACACACTTTGTTAACTAAACCTTAACACTTCTTAAGACAATGTTAGGGATAAAACATAAATTATCCGCTGCGTACCATCCCCAAATTCTGAATGAAGAGATGCACGTTTATCTTTAGACTCAATCAACACTGCAAAGTTTATTTCAAAACAGATAACTAAGGAAAGGAGAGGTGCACTACTCCTGAGGTTGACCTCCCAGTTGTGCATGTTTGTGACCAGGTCTACATTGGAAACTTTGTTCGAAAATGTAAGGAGAGTCAATTGGACACACCATTCAAAGTGACCACGGTGACCCCCACCTCCCTCAAGGTGGATGGCAGGAAGCCTTGGTTTCATCTTACTGATGTTCATCTGAACCCAGCAACTCGCCAAACATCATCGACAATGTAAATGGAATGAAATGGGGGGAGAAGATTGTCATTGTTAAAATATCCCCCTCCACCTCTACTTTTGGACTATTTTTTGGAAAAAAAGCACACAAGTTATGAATTTTTGATTTCCTTTTTCTTTCTTTGTCTCGTAATACTATCTTTTCTATTGTTGCTCTTTTATATCTGCACATCTTCTAGTTCTAACATTATACATCTACGACGAGAACTCTCCAGATAGGCTACAATCAACAAAAGAAGTACCTCCAAGCACAGCTTTTTTGTTTATAACAGGTGTGCTTGTGTAGGATTAAGGCCCAAATGCAACTAACACATGTTAAGGTAGCACGTTTTCTAATAAATTCCACAAAATATGACACTACAGTAGAAGTTCTATAAATTCCTACAGAAAGACAGGACATTAAGGATGAGACCTCACTTTTGAAGGAGACAGGTAGTCCCACTACTGTAGAATGGGTCCAGATGGTCTTAGATTTAGGATTTGTAGAAGTGGCACACCTGCTCACTGAGTGTATTCGCTATTTAGTAAATCTTTTACCCCCAAATTGCATGCGTAAACCAGGATTTAGAGTCACTGGATCAGTTTTTGCCCATGACCAATGCCATTATAATATTGTTTTCTACTGTAGGGTCATGTCATTTTGGAATGGTACTGATGTAAGTCAGGATCCAGTGAAAAAGTGTGCACATATCTGGAACGAAAACGTTGTGCGTCACACTTGGATAGATAGTACACTAAGTCCCCAGACAGTCATGAAACTAACTTCTGTTTCCTTATGCTTCAGAGGACACAGCACTATTAATGTAGGACACAATGTTGGTTGTAGAGTCACAATAGATAATGCCGACATACGGGGGGCACCTCCAGCCTCATGGACTACTATTGGCAATGTAGGTAGAAAATAACTTCTTTATTCCATACATTCTTTAAATATTCATTGGGTTAAGACAATCCAGACAACGTATTTCATTCCCATATAGGGAACTTCCTCAGGGCAAATATATGTCACTTGTAACATACACTTCAAAAAGGATATCAACGACTGAATGTCAATGATATTTGTATGGGAATCAGTCCCTCTTCACATGGAGCAGTATACTCCAATGTACTCCTGTCTTTTGAAATTAAAGCATCTCCCACTAGATTTGCTGGAAGTAAGGGTCCAAATGTGGTAAAGCAGCATGCAAGACAAGATCAGCAACCAGGTATATAGCTGTTAAGGTCACCCAGGACACTCCAAGGATGGATGGTGACTATAGTTAGTATGACAAAAATCATATATCTTTACAGACGCAATTGGCAAGTACATTTGGAAAGCCTCTATAGTTTTCTTACAGCACAAAGAGATATCCCAAAAATAAATCTTTAAAGGGTAGAGTGTATTTCACCGTAACCCATACGTACAATAAGTGGAAAGGAGGGATTCCTCCACGTCGCCAAACAATCTATCCTTCTTCCTCGTAGTCAGCCTGGTTGCTGATCTAGTCTTGCGGGGCCTCATTACCACATTTGGACGCTTTCTCCCAGGAAATCTAGTGGGAGATGCTTTACTGTCAAAAGACAGGAGTACATTGAAGTATACTGCTACCTTTGAAGAGTGACTGATTTCCATACAAATATCATTGACATTCAGTCGTTGATATCCTTTTCAAAGTGTCCGTTACACGTGACATATTGTTTGCCCTGAGGAAGTTCCCTATATGGGAATGAAATGTGTTGGCTGGATTGTCCTAACCCAATGAATTTTTAAATAATTTATGAAATAAAGAAGTTATTTTTCTACCTACATTGGCCTAATGGACTTTTGGAGCTGTGCAACCCCATTTGTAGCATTATTCTCTGATCTGGAGCACAGGGACGTCACTCAACGACTGGTGCAGGGGGGGTTTGCACAGCGACCATACATATAGGAACTGGCACGAGGTGCAGCATAGGAGGTCCGTCGTTGTTGCTTTGTGATATTTACTATTGGCAATGTGTACGACCAGTTACCACCGATCTGGGGAGGCCTCTGTGTGATGGTTATCTTGCACACCCCGTTTTGGTAAACCTTGGAATAAATATTTCACGTTTACATGAACATCCAATGAGCCGTTCAATGACTTTGTTACACCATCATCGAAAGAAAAGAACTGCAGAGTAATATAGCACCAATATTTGGAATGATATTCTCCAAGAGTATCAATTATTAAGCGATGCACATTTATTCTTTGGGAGCATTGTGCCGTTTGTTTAGACTAAAACAAGTGCTCAATAGCTGCAACTAATTCAATGTGAACTCCTCACAACTATAAATACTACAAAGGATGGATTTAATGCCATGAAGGAAGAGCTGCGTGCTATGAGAATTATGGTAATGCAAGGAGGGGTATGCGAAAAAATGGGAAATGTACTTTTATCCTTGGAGATTTTGCAAATAATGGAACTTTATCGGAGGCCATATAAACTTTGTATGATCTACGGAAGAAAATGGTAGGCGCAGGAGGTGATCCAGATAATTGGTTTAGTGGAGGGTTGTCATTGCTGCCATCCTGGATGTCAGGACTGTTGGAAACCTTATTGCCAACTATTGTGGCCCTACTAATGCTTTATTGCATTGTACAACTGATCCTAGCACGTTGTAGAAGGATAGATACAAAGGCGGGAGGAATGTTTCCAGTTAGGACACCAACAGATATAGTAGATTCTTAGGACAACACCTATCACTTTGTGCCAAGTGTAGACCAAGTTACAGATCCAATAGTTAAAATATCAACTAGAGGGTGTAATGAAACAGGAAATGTGAAACCATAGCTCAACAGCAGACAACAGTCGAGAGTATTACAAATTAGCCAGGAACACAAAGAATCTAATAAGAGTTCCAAGGTGCACAATGATAAAGCAAACAAAGTAACTAATATGCATTTAACCCAAATACACATGCATTCAAGATGAGAAGAACAATTTGTTTGGTAACCATTGTTAGAAACTGCAGTAACGGATGTATAGTGAATTAGGCTAAAGTCAAGGGTCACAGATGGCCACATGCCTTTTTGTAATTTACATGTTCCAATGTATAATCATCTAGTAACATATTATTTGGACTTTTGTAACCCCCATTGCTCATTTCTGTATAAAATTAGTTGACTGTGAAGCAGCAAATTGAGACCGGCTGCTTGCTTATGTGAGGAAGGTTGATCTCACTGTCATGACAGTAAAGAGCTGTTTTTACATTGCCAAAGAGGAGTCTGTCTATTGTTCATTTTGTAAGTATCCCTGCAACAAAACAGAAAAGCAGGTTTTCCTGATCAGTAGTCCAGTTGAGTCATTTGAAGAGAACAACAGTTCTCCTGACAGAGGTTCAGGCATACATCCAGAAGAGTCTGATTTGGTGCGGTCAGAGACCATAGCACTTATACCCAAAAGCGCGCTTTTGATGTGGGAGGGTGACTTCAAAACAGCTCTCTGAAGTTTACAAGTATCCCTTTCAAGACAGTCATGTCTGCTAGGCTATCTGAGGGGGTAATCAGTCCTCTGTGTGGGTCCAGTCCACTTAATATTGAAGTGTAAGTGTTTTCCTGCCTAAACAACCATTTTGCCTCATTTGTACATCCATAAACAGTCTTCTCTCTCTCCTAAACTTAACCTTATGCCTCCATAAATAGTATTTTTTCCCACCTAAACTTAATCTTTTGCCTCCTTTTAGCCTCTATAAACAGTCATTTTTATCACCTAAATGCAACCTTTTTGCCTCCACAAACTTTGTTTTCCTCTCGACTAATAAAAATTTGCCTTTTTGCCTCCATAACCTTCTTTTTCTCCTGCCTGTTTGTGACATTTTCTCCCGCCAATTGTGCCCCTTTTTTCCCTGTTTTCTAAAATCGGATCTTTTTCCTAATTGTGTTTTCTGATTCCTGCCTAAACCTAATCTCTCCCTCTTCATGTCTTCTCCTAACCCCACCCAGCACCTCCTCTTCTTCCAGGAACCTACTTAAGGGAGGTCTCTGTGTGGCTGAGTGCAGTGGGCATGCCAAAGGCAAGACCATCTGTGCCCTCCGCGCCTGGACCGCACCTAGCGACAGGAACCCTGGATCTCTAATGACCCACAGCTACTCCAGAGCTGAGTTAACTGCCCTGATCCCAGAACCTCGCAGTAACCTCACTTCCCCTCGATCAATGGCAGGACCCTTTTCCAGCTTACACAGCTGATTCTCCTGTAAAATCAGCCTACTCCCCCTCAGAACCCAACCCATACCGACTGACAAAAGAGAAATCCAATTCCTTCTGAATTCCACAACCACGCCACAAACACGCCATAGAAGTCTGGAAAACCATCACCTCCTTCACTCCTGGTGTTATCTTCCTCACAGAGACTTGTCTCAAACCCGCTTGTGCACTAGACTTCGCTCATGCCACCCCTCGTGACTACAAGATCATACATGAAACAGGGTCAACTAAAACAGAGATGTCATTCACAAAGAGTTCCTTCACTGCACAGCAGCCGCCTAGAGCACCACCTCCATTTTTAAACACCTCAATTTCAAACTCAATGCAGACAGCTGGTCCACCATCAGGGCCACCCCGGCATACAGACCACCAGGATTACGCCTCACCTTCTGCAAGGACATCTCTGACTTCCTAGCCCCCGTGGCCATCCACTCCAAGAACTTCATTTTACTTGGAGACCTCAATTTCTACATGGATGAACCAAGCAATGCCAACACAGCAAACTTAATAGAGAGTATGAACAAATTCAGCCTCACCCAAATCATCACCTACCACATGCACATAGCTGGAAACATTCTGGACATGATCTTCACAGCAAGAAACATAATCAAATACAGCCACACCTTGGAGATCACCTGGTACGACAACTCAATTTTCCATTTTCCATCACCACACCGAACACCACCACCGACCAGTCCCACACTGCCCATAGGAGCTGGAGTAAGGTAACAGCAAATCTATGGACCAACACCCTCAACACCTCTCCCTAGCACACTACAGCTGACCTCAAGGTTGCCGCCCTAAATTTCAACACCTGGCTCACTGAATGAACCGTCATAATTACATCCCTCAAACCTGCAAAATGAGGCAGACCCTGCAAACAAACCAGCTGGTTTACTCCTGAACTAAAAGCCTCCAAACGCAATTGCAAACAACTAGAAAGAATCTGGCACACCAACAAAACACCCACGAGCCGAGCCAACTTCAAAGTGCCTCTCAATAAATATCACAGAAGCCTGAAAAATGCCAAAAAGGGAGACCTAGCCACCCGCCGTGAAGCTAGCTCCAACCATAGCAAGGAACTCTTTAGCATCTTCACAGAGTTCACCAACTCCTTCGCAAACAGTTACAGTATAACCCCCTCGCAGGAGCTCTGCGACACCCCTGCATACTTATTTTACAACAAAATCACCACCATCTATGAACATTTTGACCACCAACCAACCAGCGGCAACTTTGAGGAACAGCAGCGACTCCACCTCAAGCACTATAATCACTATGTAGGATCAACTAACCACTCAAACCAGCGCTACCATCAGGAGCTCCATCCACTCAGGAGTACCCATCACATTTTCAACCTCAGAAGCATCTCCATCAGTAAGGAACTCACCACCATCCTCAACACATCCATCACCTCAGACTCCTTCTCAGAAGAATGGAAACCCGCAGAAGTAAAACCTCCTCTAAAAATCCCGGCTGCTGACCCAGAAAAACTCAAGAACTTTTGGTGCATCTCCCTGCTCCCATTTCCGGCTAAAGTCCTGGATCAAGCAATAAACAGCCAATTTTCAAACCACTGAGAGATCAACAACCTCCTTGAACCATCCCAATCGAGATTCCGTGCAAATCAAAGCACAGGAACCACCCCAATCGCAGCCACTGATGACATCCGATCTCTCCAAGACGAGGGAGAGACTGCAGCCCTGATCCTCCTTGACCTTTCCGCAGCCTTCAACACTGTGTCACACCACACCATCCTACAGAGACTCCATCAATGGAGATCCAGGGAAATGCCTATAAATGGAATGCTTCCTTCCTCACCACAAGAACCTAGAGCAAAAACCTAGAGCATCTGTCTCTCGCCTTACACCTCAGGCCCAAAGAACATCTTCTGCAGCGTTCCCCAAGAGTCCTCACTGAGTCCAAACCTGTTCAACACATACATGCCCCTAATTCATGTTGGTCAAATCCTATAGTACGAATAGCATATCATATGCAGAAGACACTCAGCTCATCCTCTCCCTATCCTCAAACCCCACTAATAACAAAACCAATCTCCAGAGGTGCATGAGCAGCATAGCCAGCTGGATGCAAAACAAATGCCTCAAACTTAACACTGACAAAACAGAGGAACTCATCTTTGAGAGCAACACCTCCACATGGGACAACTCCTGGTGGCTAGCGGACTGGGCCATTCGGTCACTCCAACAGACCATGCCAGAAACCTCAGCATCATACTTGACAACAAGCTCTCCATGAATAAGCAGATAAATGCTGCCTCCTCAGCCTGCTTTCTCACACTCCACATGTCTGGAAAATATACAAATGGCTCCCCATCAACACCAGATACACCATCACCCAGCCCCTCATCACCAGCCGCCTTGACTACGGAAACTCCCTTTACGTGGGCATCACTTCATAACTACTGAGCAGACTGCAAATCATTCAAAACACTGCAGCCAGGCTCATCTTCGACCTCCAGATAAGAGCCTACATCATCCCCACCTCAGAGCGTTCCACTGACTCCTCATCCAAACAAAGGTGCCAGTTCAAACTACTGACCCACGCCTACATGGACCTGCACAACAAAGGGGCAAGCCTAGCTCAACCACGGACTGAACTTCCACCAACCTGGCAGACAAATAAGCTCCACCTCCCTCTACCTCACCCACATACCAGCTTCCACAAAAGCTGAAATCAAATCAAATCAGGTGTTTGTCAAGCGCAACTACTCTCCCGTAAAGGTCACAAGGTGCTGCGGGTGTGGGGGGGCGGGGGGGGAGGGTGTTGGCAGGTTCCAGTCCATCAAGAAGTGGGTCTGTCAAAGAGCCAGGTTTTGAGGTTTCTTGTGAAGATGGGGAGTGATGTTATCTTCTGAGGTAGAGCGGAAGGTCGTTTCGGGCATTGGCTGCGAGGAAGGAGAAGGAGCAGCCTCCCGATCTGGTCTTTCTGGTGTGGGGGACAATGGCGTAGGAGAGCTGGGCTGATCAAAGGGTCCTTTGGGGTGCGTGGAATTTGAGTCCGCTGTTCAGGTATGCTGGTCCAGTGTCGTAGAGGGCCTTGTGAGCGTGGGTTACCATGTTGAAGGTGACTCTAGATTCGATGGGGAGCCAGTAGAGTGTGCGCAGGTGCTGGGAGATGCGGCAGTGGCTTGGCAGATTGAGGCGGCGGCGGTTTGGATGCTCTGTAGCTTGCGGGTGAGGTTTTTGTTTATTGCGGCATAGAGTGCGTTGTCATAGTCGAGCCTGCTGATGACCAGGGTGTGAGTGACGGTTTTTCTGTGTTCTAGGGGATTTATTTGAAGGTTCTACGTAGGAGGCGGATGGTGTGGAAGCAGGAGGATGAGACGGAGTTGATCTGGCGGTCCATTTTGAGCTCTAAGTGCAGGATGATTCCCAGGTTGCGTGCCTGGTCCAGGGGGGTGGGCGGGCTCCCGAGGGCGAGGGGCCACCAGGTGTCTTTCCAAGCATCTGGGTTTGGGCCCATGATGAGTACTTCCGTTTTATTTGTGTTTAGTTGTAGGCAGCTGTTTTTAATCCATTTGGCGACGGCTTTCATGCCTTCTCAAAAGTTGTGTCTGGCGGTGTTGTGTTCATTGGATAGGGAGAGGATGAGTTGGGTGTCGTCTGCGTATGACACAATGATGAGTCCATAGGTTCTGACAATGGGGGCAAGCGGAGATATGTAAACATTGATGAAGAGGAGACCGCGCCTTCTCCTACCTGGCCTTTAAGACCTAGAATGGCCTCCCACACCACCTCCGAACTGCACCCATCCTGCAGAAGTTCAGAGATGGCCTACATCTCAACTGTCAACTCCCAGCAGCAGCCCACCCCAGCACCTGGATACTCTTATGTGTATAAGCACCACTCTACAAATTGTTGATTGATTGATGGACAGAGAGCAAAAGGTGGAACATGCTTGAGACTGCCTGAGAGTCACTTAGGGTGTTAATGGATGGAGTCACTTTAGCTTTATGGTGACATTATTTATTATTTTTTAAGGTAAAGTAAGGTTGTTAACAGCTGGGTTTCTGGAAAGCATACTGTCAATGGACACTTAAACAAATGTTTTCAAAAGGTACAGTTTGTTCCCCACTGCACCTATCACAATTCCATTCTGTGACTCATTGATCACACACAGATATCTGCAGAGATTGCAGTAACCAATTGAGGTTTCAAAATGTTAAAAAGTGCATTTGCCACTAATTAGATTAATGTGCATTAATTGTTAATTAAGATTTTGGCGTTTTTGTTTATATGTGGTTCCCTGAAGGTGAAAAATACAAGACACTGTCAGAATATTTTGTTCTTTTTTTAGTCATGTGTTTGACCTCAACATCACAACACTCAGGAACAAGCACTTCATCAATTGTATATAAATGAAGAGTGCCTGTAAAAGTGCCAAATAAACAAAGGCTCCCTTTCAGGCCATCTTTATTTACAAGAACTTGTTGAGGCATTTGTGCCCCCCTTTGGGAATGCAGCCATGGACACCACCTACAGTGTGAAAAACGTTGTTAAAAAGGTTCCTGCTCAAACATATTAATGTCCTACACTCATTATCGATACCCTTTTTTGGTCTTGCCTAAGGTTGCAGCGCATGTGCGCTGCTCACTCTGCAATACTTCTTGTGATCAAGGAGATTTCAGAAGGGGACTTGAAGCCCCGCCCATCAATTCCATTGCCTGACATCATCCTTTATACACAACGCTGGCCTCCCATTGGAAATGAGGCTTATTTATTAACGCCCTGTCTCCTTTTTGGCTGGCCCATACAGACTGGATGGTTTCCTTGCGGCGTTACACTGTCTCCTTTAATTAATTGGTGGGCACATTCTTTTTGTTATTCGGCCGCGACTGCTTCTTGCTGGAATTCGGACCAAGGCGTCTGTCAGGTCAGACAACATACACCCAGACTGCTTCCCCCACAGTAGGTTACATTGGAGCTAGTTACCAGTTTCAATCTCTTTTTTCGTGTTGGCGCTTTCGTCAGCTGTACGGGGTCTTAGACCGGTTTAAGGCCATTTCCTCGGATGAGTGTGTGCTGCGAGGAGGGAAAGGGGTGTTGGTGGGTCTTGTGTGGGAGATCTGGCGGTTCCCCCCCTTTGGTCCTCAGACCGGCTGGATTTCGCAGGCTGATCTCGCTTCTTTATCAGAAATGTTATCACTTGTCAGGATCCCAGTCTCGGAGCATTACGTCAGTTTCAAGACACTAACACTATTAATATCAAAGGAGCCTTTAGCAGAGGGAAGCACCACATCAGCCTGAGAGCTCTTAAAGCGACAGGTGCCTCGCAACCGGCAGCAGCCACCATTCCTCTGCGGCCCAGCCTAAAAGTGAGGGAGGGATGCAGCAGCGGCGCGGTAGCCACACTTGCCTGGCCCAGCAGCCTGCACCACTTCACATGCCTCCCCTCGGCAGCCCCGTCTGACTCATCCTTCCCGGAGCTCCGAGCGGATGAAGGCATTGAATGGACTGCCCTGCATGCCTGTTACTGGGAAAGAAAAAGAAGGTAGCAGAGCGGATGAAGCCACTGCGCTCGTCGGAAGAAAATCATTTTATTTTCAATGTCCTAGCTGATAAAATAGAACTGCAATATGGTTCCTTCATTGTTAAAAATAGTATTTTTTCCACACTTTCTATTTGTTTGATTTATCTTGCCTATTTTATTATAGTGGCATTCCATTTTTTTTCAGAAGTGAAATAAAATAGTACAACTATGTAAGCATGTGTTGGTACTTTTCATATGTTTATAGCGTTGTATTCAAAACATTATTTCAGTACAAGGCAGTTTTTGGAATTGCCGCGGTTTATTTTATTAATACTAAAATCCGTGGCCTTACAATGCAGCCTGGACCCTCCAATCTTTGGCACGTTTTCCTAGTCGCCTCTGTTTTGAACCAGCGCTTTTAGTTTGTGTTTCAGACGGTCCTTTTGGAAGTTGTTATTTTATAAACTAGGCTTCCTGGTTTGGAAAGTAAGTGATTTTGCAATTGCAGCTTGGTGGTGATGTCATCGCAGGCCTGGCCCTCATTAGTGCAGTCAGTTTAACTTAAAAAAATTAAGTTAGGGATCTTCTACAGCTATGCTATGACTGCAATTACACGTTCTATAGAAGAGAGTTGCCTTCCTGTGTGGGGGACGCACTGCATACGTGCCCTACGCAGACTCCAGGCCACAGGTTACTGTGTTGGTTCGGGCTATTGTCTGACATGTATGCGCTGACCGTGACCTTACATCCCCCGACCCATATCAGTGACTAGTTTTCGATTTCTCAATATTGTAACCGGGTGTGTTTAGTTTTCTATTTCCAGTCCGAGCCATTTAGGGTGCTGCAGCTAAACCGAGGCAAGGGCACGTCTAGGTCACATCTAAGGTCACTTGTTGCTATTTTAAGGTATTTTTTAAACGCTAACCCCCAACATCAACGTGGTTTCTGGGCGCTATACACCGGTCACAAGGTGCAGTGCACCAGTCCTTGCTCCTGCACAACTCTCTGTAGCCTTGAAAGAAAGTTTGTGCTTTGTAAATCCACACAGACTCCCACACGAACTAAGATAAATATAATAGTAAGGAAGGGATTCATTCTGCTATAAAGGTTTTTACAGATATAAATATTGTGTAATGCGGTTGAGGAGATGGCGGCGCACCCCAACACTTCAAGTAGTGCCCATGGGATCCCTCCAGAGATTGCACTAGTGCTTACAATGCATCTGCCTCATACTACTCTCATCCACACTCACAAACCTTTTAGCACACACTGCTCTTCTCCACAATACTCTCCATCCTTCTGACTAACATTCTCTTATCCTCATCACTCTCAGTCCTTCTGCATCACACTGCTCTTCTCCACCTCCTTCTCCTACGATCGCCCTCACAGTGCTCTTCTACACCTATCTACGTCCTTATGCCTAATACTAAGCAAATAATCTTACCTTCCTGCTACCTCGCACTACTCTTCGACTTCTCACACTCCTTTCATATCCCTCCTACTACTCTTCTACTCCTCTCTCCTTCCTTATGCCTCATACTGCTCTCCATACTTTCCTTACTTCAAAATAACGCTAATCTCCTCCACGCTTTCTTCTTTCTCCCTCATACTACTCTCCCCACTCCCCTTTCTTCTGCCTCATGCTACTCTCCTCCTCACTATACTTCATTCCTACCTATCCATTGTGCAATCAAATCCGGTGAATGCATTCAGACCCTCTTCCCGTCTGTCAATATCTTGTCTGAAAACATACACATCTATTTGCACTACCATTACCAACTTCCGTATTGTTTTTTCCTTTCGAAGACCATCTGTCCCTCTGGTCAGTCTGGCTGCTACGAAAGAGGAAACCTGTCTGATTTGTCACTCCTTTCATGTTCTTAATCCAGTTCATGACTAGAGTGTCAACCTGTCTCGGAAGGATGTCATAATTTAGATACCATTTATACTAAGATTCAGTTCTGTAGCAATTCGAAATAAACTTTATTAGTGTTATTACTTGTTTACTCATCTTGCATTTCTCATGCTGTTTCAGTTTATGTTTTATATCGCCTCCTCGTGGTAAGGTAACAATGCAACTTGGAATATTATTTGAAATATGATTTGGATACATTCTCTTCCTTTTCCTCAAAATGTCTTTCCAAGAGTCTCTAGCTCTCATGCCGTTACCTTGCGGACTGGTTCTTTTAGCGCTCAAGATTGTTTTTAGAAATTTTAAAACTGTCACGGAAATTATTTTGTATATGTATTTTGGGTGAATAACAACTTAAAATACCTTTGGTCACATCCTTTCTGCGGCACTGGCTCCCTCCCGCTCTCCTAAGCACACCCCTCGGCTGTAGCCAATCACGCTGAACGGGGTAGGAGTTTGAGGCGGGGAATGGCTACTAATGCTACACGCAGCTTGGGAGCGGGCACTCTAGCTCTCGTGCCGCTACCTTGCGGACTGTTGTTTTTAGCGCTCAAGATCGTTAATAGAAATTTTAAAACGGTCACGGAAATTATTTTGTATATGTATTTTGGCAGAATAACAACTTAAAATACCTTTGGTCACATTCTTTCAGCGGCACTGGCTCCCTCGCGCTCTCCTAAGCACACCGCTCAGCTGTAGCCAATCACGCCGACCGGGGGAGGAGTTAGAGGCGGGAACGGCTACTAATGCTACACGCAGCGCGGGAGCGTAGGAGACGCGCGCCAAAGGCAAGCCCGTCTGAGCTCGTCCATGCCAGGACGGGCCAGAAATGTTGGATGTATGACGTTACAACGCATACTTTTACAACGCATACCTTTACAACGCATTTTTTACAACGCAACATCCATTACCAAGCATTCCATTACAACGCATGCCATTACAACAAATTTTTAAAAACTACCTTTACAACGCATTCCATTACATCGCATACTACCTTTACAACGCATACCATTACAATGCATAACATTACATTGCATGTAAAGTAAGTATTGGATAGTGTAGGGGTAAAAATTACTATTCTAACTCCAGGGGGGTGCAACAGTAGGGTAAGTGTTGGATGGTGTAGGGGTAAAAATTACTATTCTAACTCCAGGGGGTGCAACAGTAGGGTAAGTGTTGGATAGTGTAAGGGTACTATGTGTTGTAATGCTATGCGTTGTAATGGTATGCGTTGTAATGACTGCGTTGTAATGACATGCATTGTAGTGGTATTCGTTGTAGTGTCATGCGTTGTAATGGTTGCGTTTTAATGGCATGCGTTGTAATGGATGTTGAGTTGTAAAAGTTTCGTTGTAATGGTAGTGCGTTGTAGAAGTTGTGTTGTAAAGATTGTTTCCCGATCAACAGTGATATAGGGTAACCAAAGAACTAAGAATGAATGCTAAAGAAGGACAAAATGTGGACGTGGTCGGCAATGATGTGCTGAAAGATTCTGCAGATGCATTATGATGCAGCAATAAATGGCCAGAGTCTGTTTTTATTCAAAGAAACAATAAGTATCAGCATATCATTTGATTACAGGAGTCATTTTAAATACGGATTTTCTCCTGTGTAATTATGTACTGGTGGCAATTTTGGGTTGAGCTCAGTTGTAATGTGTAAAGTGAAAGTTCTGGCTCAGAACCTGGTAGTCTGTAAAATAATGAGGCGTGGATGAGGGATATTTTATTGCTTCTAACAAGATCCTACACAACCTCAAGATTTGATCTGCTGGGCATCCTCATAGCTCTACGAATCCAGAGAAGTATTCCTATGCAGCCCGCTTCGGCCGAGGACAGTCACACACATAATTACATCAAGTAAGAGAACTCTACCAGGTCCCTCTAGTTGATTTAAACAAATTAAACCAGAAACAGCTTCTGCCTCACCAAGGCAAGAAAGCTTCATGTGGCTAAGCACATGTCCCTGCTAAAAAGTTGGTCAGCATGGTCTTGGTAGATGTCAGACACCTTCGTCTATAAATGGATATGCGAGCAGGCGTGGCAAGAATGTCAGTCAATATTGTGGAGTTGATAGAAGTGTAAGTCAATTTTAAAACTTCAATACTGTGCTACAGCATTAAGACTGTGTTATTTTGTACCTGGATCAACATTCACACCATAGGGACTGATTACGATGTTGGTCAGAAAGCCTCCAACCACTAGTCGGAAGCTTTCCGACTGCAGTCGGAGGCTTTCAGACCGTCACGGTTGGTTTGCGGTCCAACTGCCCAATTACGATGTCAGGGGTCAGAATGTAAACCGTCCGGCCATTCTAATGCAATTCTGACCAGCTCCCTGAGTCTACCAGCTGGAAGGAACCGCACTGTAATCCCTATGGATGGCATTTCTGCCATCCGGATTATGATGTTGGTTTCCCACAGCCTTTTTGTGCCGGCCTTTCCGACACAGAAAGGCTGTCGGAAAGTGACTTTGGGGGTCCCCAGCAGGGCCCCCTTGCCTCCCCGGTCTTTGGTTGGTGGCCGTGGGGGTGCCTAGGGTACCTCACTGTGAGAACCAGCACTGAGTGGCAGGCACCATGAAGTGCCTGGCAAAGGGTGTAGGGTTTTACACACACACCCATTTCTCTATAGGAGCCTGTATTATGGCTGATTTACGGCTGTGACAAAAGCTCCCATAGAGAAAAGTGAGTGTGCGACCGAACAGTGTTCTGTCGCATTATAATCAGGCGGCCAGGGACCGAGGCGATGTCGGTCGGGGGCAACTCCGAACAACATTGTAATAAGCCCCTATGTCTTGAAGCATATGTGCCTTAAGTTGAGCTACTCCTGTACCTCATATTCTTACATGTTTTTTACTTTAGGGATATTGGAGAAAAAGCATTTTGCACAATTCTTTAGGGGAGTGATCGACTTTAAGCAGGAGAAAAAGATCACGTTTAAATGAGGTTGGTATGACACCTTCATTTAGTGACGTAATAATGGACATGATAGCAAAGATGGCACTAGAGACCACAGTCATTATCACAACGGCCAGAGACAAGCTCTTAAACAAAAACATTTTTAACTGTTTTTTCTTAAAAGCAGACTCGTTTCCTTTAAGGAAATAGGACAACATTTAAAAAAATTACTTTATTTAAATACAATCACAGGCATGGTGATCTGCTGACTCCAGCAGTCCAGCATCCATGTGATGGCATCCAATCGCAGTGAGTTGCAATTGGTGCCCTACCTCATGAATACTGATGAGGTAGGTTGAATTGCAACCCACTCCAAATGATAATTTCGAGAACCAACCGAATAACCATAGGCCCATTCAGAAAAATCTGAATCAATTCACAGAAACTTGCTGTTCAATGTGCAACCACGTTTTGCAAATGAATAATTTCTTAGTATATGTGGCCCTAAATTCCTTTTTACACCCTTCTCTCTCCCCACAAGCCCCAACTACCAATCTGTATTCTGGAGGCAAGCGTTTTAACCGCGAAGATGTAGAGGAAAGTCTTGAGCCACTGCTCCACTGAGAAACCAATGAAATGGAAAATGAGTTTTATAAGACTTGTCCTGCTTAGCGACAGACTCCACAGCCCCGAAACGGCAAAGTAATTTAGCTAATACCTTTTGTGTTCTTCATCTTGTTGGATCTAGGCTCCATACCTGCCACTGGTCCATGAAGCAGCGTCAATGTCTTGTATTTCCCTAGCAGTGAGTAAATCAGTCCGCGATGGAAAAGAAGGGCAATGCTTAGTCCGAATAGGTGCAGTCCGTCAGAGCTTGGTGCATTGCACACATGCAATGTTCCTCAAATCTCACTTATACTGCCCCAAGCCATTTCACGCCGAGTGCTCCAGACTACTGCAAATGTGATTATTCTCTACAGTGTAGCATGTTCTAATAATTATCTTTTGGGAAAAAAATGGCTGCATCAGCAGTCAGCAGGCAAGCAGTCATTTGTCAATGGCAGCAGCAAACAAGACTAGCCATTGCTGAACTGCCGCGTGCCTCTCTGCTTGCTTGGCCACTTACTCCATAAGGCTTGCAATGCCACATGGAGAAAGAATAAGTCTGCAGGAAATGGATGCTATTTTTAGACCTTGCCAAGGACTCATGAATCAAGGTGCGTCTCTTTTGGACAAATAGCATCAGTGAATTTAAGGGGTTTTTGCCAGATGTCTTGCAAGGCAGGAAGGGCATTTTATTTTTAAACACAATTTATATGGATGTATTGGTAGTTTCTCTGCCTCTAATTATACTTATCTCTCATTACCAACTAGTATACCAAGTAATGAAAAAGAGAAAGAGCTTTTAGAAAGCAGTATACCCCTGATGGCACGTGGATCAGAATGGGGTGAAGCATTTACCAAAGCTTGGCAAATACCAAATACCATTGGTCGTGGTATTTACTGGTGAAGTAAATACAGTTGATTCAGAATTTTCCTCAGGAATGTGCTGATTTACATGTAGAATTAGTGCTGTCCATTACAGATGTCTTAATATTTGCTAGGCCTATTTCCCCAGTAAATTTTGACAGTTTGACTTGCCCAAATGTATGAGAAGAAAATGTGTATGCCTGCAAAAACAGTGGTTTGCAAAAGGTTTTACAGGCACACTTGTAAGCAGGGCATGTACCTTTGAATGGGAGTACTTGAAAGCAGGAAATCTTAAAGCGCCGACCTCTAAAACGTTTTAGAAAAGGGGGTGGTGATGAACAGAGTGTCTGAGTTAAACAGACCACTCTTACCCAGTCCAAAGATCAGGGCTTGATCCATCACCGTTATTTATCTCACTGTCCCATCCCAGCTCAGAACCTGGCTATATGCAAATCAGTCTGTCCCTGGCCCAGTGCATCATGGGAACAGGGCAGACTAAACTACCAAGCCAATTCTTCACCAGAAAGGAGACAAGCTACCGGGGACCGGTTTCTGGCATTTCAGCCTTCTTCGGCCCGGCTTGCTTGAATCCTGATGGAGCAGTGAGAAAGGGACTCATGTCTGAGTATACCCTGCCACACCTATAGTGGCCAAAAACGATTTAGAAAAGGGGGTGGTGATGAACAGAGTGTCTGAGTTAAACAGACCACTCTTACCCAGTCCAAAGATCAGGGCTTGATCCATCACCGTTATTTATCTCACTGTCCCATCCCAGCTCAGAACCTGGCTATATGCAAGTCAGTCTGTCCCTGGCCCAGTGCATCATGGGAACAGGGCAGACTAAACTACCAAGCCAATTCTTCACCAGAAAGGAGACAAGCTACCGGGGACCGGTTTCTGGCATTTCAGCCTTCTTCGGCCCGGCTTGCTTGAATCCTGATGGAGCAGTGAGAAAGGGACTCATGTCTGAGTATACCCTGCCACACCTATAGTGGCCAAAAACGATTTAGAAAAGGGGGTGGTGATGAACAGAGTGTCTGAGTTAAACAGACCACTCTTACCCAGTCCAAAGATCAGGGCTTGATCCATCACCGTTATTTATCTCACTGTCCCATCCCAGCTCAGAACCTGGCTATATGCAAATCAGTCTGTCCCTGGCCCAGTGCATCATGGGAACAGGGCAGACTAAACTACCAAGCCAATTCTTCACCAGAAAGGAGACAAGCTACCGGGGACCGGTTTCTGGCATTTCAGCCTTCTTCGGCCCGGCTTGCTTGAATCCTGATGGAGCAGTGAGAAAGGGACTCATGTCTGAGTATACCCTGCCACACCTATAGTGGCCAAAAACGATTTAGAAAAGGGGGTGGTGATGAACAGAGTGTCTGAGTTAAACAGACCACTCTTACCCAGTCCAAAGATCAGGGCTTGATCCATCACCGTTATTTATCTCACTGTCCCATCCCAGCTCAGAACCTGGCTATATGCAAATCAGTCTGTCCCTGGCCCAGTGCATCATGGGAACAGGGCAGACTAAACTACCAAGCCAATTCTTCACCAGAAAGGAGACAAGCTACCGGGGACCGGTTTCTGGCATTTCAGCCTTCTTCGGCCCGGCTTGCTTGAATCCTGATGGAGCAGTGAGAAAGGGACTCATGTCTGAGTATACCCTGCCACACCTATAGTGGCCAAAAACGATTTAGAAAAGGGGGTGGTGATGAACAGAGTGTCTGAGTTAAACAGACCACTCTTACCCAGTCCAAAGATCAGGGCTTGATCCATCACCGTTATTTATCTCACTGTCCCATCCCAGCTCAGAACCTGGCTATATGCAAATCAGTCTGTCCCTGGCCCAGTGCATCATGGGAACAGGGCAGACTAAACTACCAAGCCAATTCTTCACCAGAAAGGAGACAAGCTACCGGGGACCGGTTTCTGGCATTTCAGCCTTCTTCGGCCCGGCTTGCTTGAATCCTGATGGAGCAGTGAGAAAGGGACTCATGTCTGAGTATACCCTGCCACACCTATAGTGGCCAAAAACGATTTAGAAAAGGGGGTGGTGATGAACAGAGTGTCTGAGTTAAACAGACCACTCTTACCCAGTCCAAAGATCAGGGCTTGATCCATCACCGTTATTTATCTCACTGTCCCATCCCAGCTCAGAACCTGGCTATATGCAAATCAGTCTGTCCCTGGCCCAGTGCATCATGGGAACAGGGCAGACTAAACTACCAAGCCAATTCTTCACCAGAAAGGAGACAAGCTACCGGGGACCGGTTTCTGGCATTTCAGCCTTCTTCGGCCCGGCTTGCTTGAATCCTGATGGAGCAGTGAGAAAGGGACTCATGTCTGAGTATACCCTGCCACACCTATAGTGGCCAAAAACGATTTAGAAAAGGGGGTGGTGATGAACAGAGTGTCTGAGTTAAACAGACCACTCTTACCCAGTCCAAAGATCAGGGCTTGATCCATCACCGTTATTTATCTCACTGTCCCATCCCAGCTCAGAACCTGGCTATATGCAAATCAGTCTGTCCCTGGCCCAGTGCATCATGGGAACAGGGCAGACTAAACTACCAAGCCAATTCTTCACCAGAAAGGAGACAAGCTACCGGGGACCGGTTTCTGGCATTTCAGCCTTCTTCGGCCCGGCTTGCTTGAATCCTGATGGAGCAGTGAGAAAGGGACTCATGTCTGAGTATACCCTGCCACACCTAAAGTGGCCAAAAACGATTTAGAAAAGGGGGTGGTGATGAACAGAGTGTCTGAGTTAAACAGACCACTCTTACCCAGTCCAAAGATCAGGGCTTGATCCATCACCGTTATTTATCTCACTGTCCCATCCCAGCTCAGAACCTGGCTATATGCAAATCAGTCTGTCCCTGGCCCAGTGCATCATGGGAACAGGGCAGACTAAACTACCAAGCCAATTCTTCACCAGAAAGGAGACAAGCTACCGGGGACCGGTTTCTGGCATTTCAGCCTTCTTCGGCCCGGCTTGCTTGAATCCTGATGGAGCAGTGAGAAAGGGACTCATGTCTGAGTATACCCTGCCATACCTACAGCCGAAGACGGCTGTAATGCCAGAAACCGGTCCCCGGGAGCTTGTTTCCTTCCCAGTGTAAGAATTGGCTTTTGTAGTTTGGTTTGCCCTGTTCCCATCATGCACTGGGACAGGAACAGACTATTTGCATACAGTCAGGTTCTGAAACTGGGATGGTGCAGTGAGCTAAAAAACGGTGTTGGATCTAGCCCTGATCTCTTGACTGGGTGAGAGCTTTCTGCTTAATTCAGAGACTCTGTCCCTCACCACCCCTTTTTGTAAATAGACCTCTAAAACGTGGCCTTTTTCTACTTCTCCTTCAGTGCCCTGGTTATTTAGAAAATATCTGCAGATGTCTAGGAAAAGTGATTTCACATCAGGTGTTGGAGGAGAAGTCAAATTATTATGGCAAGGTAAGGATTAATTTAGAGTACCCAATATTTATTTGTAACAGCTGTCGCTTGTAGAACAATGCCCCCCGTGGAGAGGGTGGATAGTTAAAATAAATTGTGGGGTTTTAAGCAAACAAAAACCTTTGAAAGAATTTGAAATTCCTTATACAGAAGTGTCACATGTGAAACACTGCAGTAGTTTGCAAGTTTGGGATTATCTGTCTGAAAACATGAAGTCAATACATATTTCAAACGGTTTGTTTTGAAAATACTTTTCATGAATTATAACCAACAGCAGCGGGTGCTGGCAACTCATAAGAGTGAGGAGGCTGGCAAATGGGTGGTGAGTGGGTGCGTGCATGCAAGGCGAGTGGCGATTATAAATAACAAGCATTGGCATAGCCAATAGGTCTCGCCTTTGAGACCTTATAAGTTTTTAGCCAGAACTATTGGTTTTTCCAATGTCTTTAAGCTATGTTGTAGAGCAGTTTGCAAAAAAGTTATAATAAAAGCGTGTTATAAGCATATATAACCAAGAAGACATTATGTACAACGACCCTATTAAAAAAAAAGAAATGAACATAAAAATGTCTTCTAATTTTTTTGTCCCTGCAATGCTAGCAGCGTCCTACTGCCAGTTCTAATGCTGGTTTGTTATAGTTATTATTTCTTTCTTCAGTAGGGGACATAAACAACGAGAGGGTGAGGTTGTGTAAAGGTACCTGAATTGCAACACTAGTAGCGGATGAAGACTAGGGGAAAATCAACACATGCCAGATTCTGAAGGGAGACTGAGGTGGTGCTGAGTGATTCTGAGGTGGTGGTGTGCTGGTGTGGAGGTGATGCTGAGTGATACTGAGGTGATAATGAGGTGGTTCTGAGTTATGGTGTGGGGCTGAGTCAAGCTGAGGTGGTGATCGGTGGTGCTGAGCTGGAGCTCAGGAGGTGCTGAGTGATGCTGAGGTTGTGCTGCGCTGACGTGGTCCTGCATTGGTGCTGAACTGCTGCTGAGGTGGCGTGTTGCTGGTGCTGAGTTGGAGTTGCAGTGGTGATGGTGTACTAATGCAGACGTGGTGCTGTGCTAATGCTGAGATGGCGCTGGAGAAGATACAGCATGCCTCACAGAGAAGCGCATGCGCGCTGCTAGGCACAACTTAAAAAGAAATGGCCACACACCTCGCTTGTGCACAACATTCAATGTCCTCCTTATTCCAGTCCATCTTCTGCGTCTTGTCTTTTCCAGGGTCCGAGGGCTCCAGCCAATTGTACTAACCAATTCTGGCACTGCTCTCAGGCTGGTAGTGCCAGGATTAGAGGGAGCGGCCTCTCGCAGAGCTCTCAAGAGCACTGCAGGCCTGTGCTTTACCAAAGCGCCACCTTTGTCAGCTTTAGTCAATTTGATATTGGGATTATTAGCCAGCGATTTGAGTGTGTCACGATCCTTGTTGGTCAGATTTTGAGTTCTCCTAGGTACTTTAAAGTTAATGTTGGCTAGATCTTTCCGAACTAGTGTCTCAAACAAATCTATGCACTTATGGCTTGTGGGCGCTAGATACGTGCTGGAGGGTCATAGGCCTTTGAGTTCATCGTCCTTGATAGTGGTTGGAGGAGGTAAAATATTGTCGAAGAAATGTCTTAGTCTAAGCTTGCGGGTGAATTTGAAAGTACTAACTTCGAGTTCCAAAAGGTTGGTCGATGTAGTCGGGATGAATGAAGTACCTTTTTCAAGGAGATTCATTTGATAATTGGAGATTTCTGTCTCAGAGATGTTGATTACGAGACTGGTTTCTTTTTGGCAACCGTGCTCCTTGTAATCCATGAAATAGTACATCTATTTAACTGTTTCACTGTACTCCTGTACCTCCATTTGCTTTCTTTATCTTTTCGTTTCACTGTGTTATCTCCCACTAACCCTCCACTCCAATATGGCCGCCGTACTCCCTTCCCTCACCCCCTTTGACTAACTCTTTGCATGAGTCTGTCATCGCTTTCTACCCATACATGTTGTAGCCGATTACACGAGCACGTTAGACAACCAGCGGATGACCGACGGATAGCGTTTTTCGCGCTACCACTAACTAACTATGAAGTAAGATTTCTATCATCATAGATTAACTATGCACGCGTTCATCTGTTACTTAATGCTGCACAAACGGTAACATCCTCAGCACCTCCCTATCCTTCACTTTAACACCGGGCACTTTTTTGACGACCTAGCCCCCACACCACTAGCACTAGTAATCATCCCCATTCTTTCGCATACTGCCTGTTCCCTGATACCCTGTTTCTGTGTTCTTCCTCCTCAGCTTTCCGTGATCAAGGGCACCCTAGCCCGAAATGCATTGGAGCTAATAGTTCATATGTTAAATTTAAAGAGCACGCGTTGTCCTCTGATATGCTGTGAATATCAGACTAAGAATGAAAACTTAATGAAAATATGAGAAAAGAGCATTGAAGAAAAGAAATGCCATTTTTCTAGTGAACTTTGAACCACTTTTTGTGATCTCGACCGGTGTGCCTCTCAGGGGATGTACCTGCGGTTCTCCGCATACACGACTTCATTGTTACTCAGCGGTGTTCAGACGGATAACACCACCCTTTGAGAGCACCCAGAACTTTTGAAAATCTCCCTTCAACATACCTACCTACATAGTTGTGCACCCCCCTACCTCTTCTGTTTGTCAATTCATATCTCCGCCCACGGTGGGGTAGCACACTTCCAAGATGCAATTTGACGACATCAGCAGGAGCACAGAAGCCAGAGCCCACACATTAGCATATGACGAAGCAGAAAAAGACCGAATTTACGCGCTCATTGAGGAAGATATAAGTCCCACTACTACCACTAGAAACAAGGAGCAATGTGTGAAACAGTTAATTTACCTATCCAAACGACATATTAACCAGAAGCTCCATGAAAGCACATTGTTGCGATATCACCGGGCACTCAGGATCCCACGTGGACTACGAATCGCATTAAAGCCCTCACTTTGTAAAAACTCCAAAACTTTCCTGGAGAAATGGAACGGGATATTAAATAAATGTAGTCTCGACCTAATATTATTGATTGTAGAGGAATTGGCTGGTATCCTTAAGGAATTGGAGGTAGAAATGAAAGAGATTCAGGATGAAATCAAAAACCTATTAACACCAGAGGAACTCACGTATATGCTGGATGACACAAAAGCGATACTTGACAAATACCAGAAAGAAATTCATGAGCGTAAAGTCAGGAAGTTCCGTCGTGACACGCTTGACTACAAGCTAGATGAAGTTTACTCATGGGCTGATGTCTATGCCCAAAGACGTCGCAACAGACCATCTAACATGAATACGGATACTTCATCATCTGACACAGACTCCACCAATCAGCCACCTAGACGACCTCCAACCTCCAGGCACCCACCAAGTAAAGAACAGGCCAATGCACCTAGCACCAGACAAGTCCAAAGCACATCTGAATCTACACGCTCTTTTTTAGAGGTCAGCCCAAACCTACTCGAAGACTCAGGCGGAGCAAGGCCAAAAGACAGAGACAAGAGTCCACCCGCAACAAGGAGCACGGTTGCCAAAAAGAAACCAGTCTCGTAATCAACATCTCTGAGACAGAAATCTCCAATTATCAAATGAATCTCCTTGAAAAAGGTACTTCATTCATCCCGACTACATCGACCAACCTTTTGGAACTCGAAGTTAGTACTTTCAAATTCACCCGCAAGCTTAGACTAAGACATTTCTTTGACAATATTTTACCTCCTCCAACCACTATCAAGGACGATGAACTCAAAGGCCTACGACCCTCCAGCACGTATCTAGCGCCCACAAGCCATAAGTGCATAGATTTGTTTGAGACACTAGTTCGGAAAGATCTAGCCAACATTAACTTTAAAGTACCTAGGAGAACTCAAAATCTGACCAACAAGGATCGTGACACACTCAAATCGCTGGCTAATAATCCCAATATCAAATTGACTAAAGCTGACAAAGGTGGCGCTTTGGTAATACTCAACAGTGAGATGTATACACGCAAACTACATGAACACATTCAAGATACCTCGACCTATATGGCATTGAATTACAATCCCACTAATGAATACCAAGACCTGCTCAAAGACCTTGTCAACAAAGCACACCAAGCAGGTGTGATTGAAGAACGAACCAAGAAGTATCTGATAATCGACCATCCTAAAAGCCCAACGATGTACATGAGCCCAAAAATCCACAAGAATCTCATGGACCCCCCTTTCAGGCCCATAGTCTCCACCAAACAATCTATTCATGAAATGACTGGCAAATTCATAGACAAGTATCTGCAACCTCTAGTTACTCAATCAGCAAGCTACATCAAATACACCACGGACTTTCTCATGAAACTATCCAGTGTGCAAAGTCTGAACAATGAGTCGTTTGTCCTTTGTACAGCCGACCTGAGTTCACTATATACCTCAATACCCCATTTAGGAGGAATCGAAGCTATTGAACAGATCTTACTCAAAAGTGAAATTGACCTTAAAATGCAAACGTTCCTAATTGAATTGATGATATTCATTCTGTACCATAGCTATTTCAAAGTTGATGATCAATGGTTTCTACAACTCTCCGGAATGGCAATGGGAAATTGTGCTGCCCCGTCATACGCGAATACATACATGGAGAACTTTGAAAGACACCACATATACACCAATTCAAACTTTCAAAATCATTCGAAATTGTACGTGCGGTACATCGACGATCTATTCTTTTTATGGTCTGACACCAAGGAATCTCTACATGATTTACTGATAGAAATCAACAGCAAAGACCCACGCATCAAGTTAACTTGGCAAATCAGCGAAACTGACATCGCTTTTCTGGATGTCCACATCAAAAACACCCCACAAGGATTTATTACGGATCTCTACAGAAAGAGCACTGATCGCAACAATTCTCTCCATTATGCCAGCTTCCATCAAGGCTCCTTGAAGAGACATCTCCCATTTTCCCAGATGTTACGTGTCAAACGCATCGTATCTGACGAGTCTATCGTCGACAAACGCATTACGGAAATGCAGAATAGATTTCTTGAACGAGGTTACCCCAACAGTGTCCTGCAACAAGCACGATCTCGTGTGACCAACATATCGAGGTCCAACAGTTTAACCAAAACACAAAAAAGTACAGAACAACGTATGGTGCTAGTCTCCAAATTTTCCACAGCAAGTCCAGCTTATAAAAAGATCATATGGAAACACTGGCCCATTTTTTCAAAATGAACCCGATTTCCAGGGAATCTTTGACAAACCTCCGATATTTGCACACACTCGGAGTAGAAACATCAAAGAAATTCTTGCCAGACCCACTGACAAACCCAAACATCATCGTGGCACTCAACCTTGTTTGAACTGTAATCATTGCAACAATGTCATTAAAGGCAATACTATACAGCACCCCATGAAAGGACACAACATTAAACTCCAAGTCGATGCAACCTGTGACACCTCCAATGTAGTCTACGCTTTGAAATGCCCTTGTGGCAAACTATACATTGGCAAGACAGAACGGAAAATAAAAACACGCCTTAACGAGCATAAGTCCAACATCAGATTGAAATTGGATAAATCTAATATTGCCATGCACTTTACTGATGCACGCCACACTATCGCCCAATTGAAATTCATAATCTTAGAGACCGTATCTAAGAGAGAAGGCATTGATAACACCAAACTGTTACTAAAGAGAGAACTTGAATGGATCTATTCATTACAGACTTTGAAGCCTCATGGGCTTAACGATCGTACTGAATTTAGTTGCTTTCTTTGATATATCCATGAAATAGTACATCTATTTAACTGTTTCACTGTACTCCTGTACCTCCATTTGCTTTCTTTATCTTTTCGTTTCACTGTGTTATCTCCCACTAACCCTCCACTCCAATATGGCCGCCGTACTCCCTTCCCTCACCCCCTTTGACTAACTCTTTGCATGAGTCTGTCATCGCTTTCTACCCATACATGTTGTAGCCGATTACACAAGCACGTTAGACAACCAGCGGATGACCGACGGATAGCGTTTTTCGCGCTACCACTAACTAACTATGAAGTAAGATTTCTATCATCATAGATTAACTATGCACGCGTTCATCTGTTACTTAATGCTGCACAAACGGTAACATCCTCAGCACCTCCCTATCCTTCACTTTAACACCGGGCACTTTTTTGACGACCTAGCCCCCACACCACTAGCACTAGTAATCGTCCCCATTCTTTCGCATACTGCCTGTTCCCTGATACCCTGTTTCTGTGTTCTTCCTCCTCAGCTTTCCGTGATCAAGGGCACCCTAGCCCGAAATGCATTGGAGCTAATAGTTCATATGTTAAATTTAAAGAGCACGCGTTGTCCTCTGATATGCTGTGAATATCAGACTAAGAATGAAAACTTAATGAAAATATGAGAAAAGAGCATTGAAGAAAATAAATGCCATTTTTCAAGTGAACTTTGAACCACTTTTTGTGATCTCGACCGGTGTGCCTCTCAGGGGATGTACCTGCGGTTCTCCGCATACACGACTTCATTGTTACTCATCGGTGTTCAGACGGATAACACCACCCTTTGAGAGCACCCAGAACTTTTTTAAATCTCCCTTCAACATACCTACCTACATAGTTGTGCACCCCCCTACCTCTTCTGTTTGTCAATTCCCGTGGTTATCACGCCACTGGGGGATGACCAGATGCCCCCAGAATTAGCACTTCAGTTAGCAGAGGTATTACCCTGGCTAAAGAAGGGAGCAGGGGGATCAGCGGCTGCGGGAGACCCGGCCGAAGAAGCCAGATTAATTATTGAGCAGTTGCAGCAGTCAAGGGATGCCGGGACAGCGAATGTACATTCTATTTCCCCGCAGATGGCGACGGGGGTCACGGCTGACGGTCGGGAGAAGAAAACGGACACAGCTGGGAGTTCGGCTGAACCGGTAAGAGAGCGTTGCCATTGGTGGGGGAGGGCCCGGTACCCTCAAGGCGGGAAAGTTTATCTCAACATATTCCCATGGTTACAAAGGAGATGGTGTGGGGAGACAAATACATTAACATGTTTTCACTTTTGACCGACCATCGGGAGTTAGAATATGCAAAGACCCAGAACGATCTCTGGCACCCCAGTGTATGGCGGGCCAAGATGGCGGAATTCAGGGTCGATGAGACCATGGTGAACTGGGTCAGGGCCTTTTCTATCTTCACTGCGATTATCGGAGAGCGTAAACCAGAAGTGTTGACTGACCTGGCATGTTATCAGAACAGGATCATGAATTTCCATGCAATGTATGAGGGAAATCAATGGAAGGGTTATGATGTTGCCTTTAGAAAAGCAAAGGAGTTGAACCAGGCCTTGACATGGGATTGTTTGGATACATTGTCATGGCATGCTCAGCTCTTGCCAGGACCGGGGGGTACTTCGGTGCCAAGCGCAAGTGGCTCTGGGGGATTCCATCCGAAGCCATCACAGCCCTTTCGGGCGAGCGCAGGGGGGGATTCCCAGCCCTGGTCTAGCGGGAATGGAGGCAAGCGAGGGGTTTGTTGGGGATTTAACAAAGGAACTTGTAACAGGCCTCAGGGAACGTGTAGGTTCCGGCACGCATGCTCGGGCTGTGGGAATGCCTCACACCCGGAAACCAGTTGCCGATCCAAAGCCAATGGCGTGGGAGGAAAGGGGGGATCCAAGCAGGATTGATGCTGTGCCTCGGAAGCAAACATCTTCGCCCGTAGATATCTTGGCTTTGACCCCTTGGCTGAACCGATACCCTGATCATGCATCCGCCGGGACTTTGAGGGATGGCTTTTTATATGGCTTCCTGTAAAAACCAGCTGTCTATTCAACACAACCCAGCGGTGGCCGCCAAAAAGATAGCAAAAGAGGTTAGCTTGGGGCGAGTGGCAGGACCATTTGGCGGCCCACCAGTTGCGGAATTTGTGTGTTCCCCTTTAGGAGTGGTTCCGAAGAAGGACCCGGGGGAGTATAGACTCATCCACAATCTATCGGCCCCTAGGGGGGCCTCAGTTAATGAAGCTATTGACCCCGAGGAATGTTCAGTGAAGTATGCACCGTTCGATGACGCAGTCGTACTTTTGAATCGCCTGGGACCCGGTGCATTGTTAGCGAAATCAGACATTGAATCTGCGTTCAGGTTACTCCCGGTACACCCTCAAGACCACCGCCTGATGGGATAAACGTTTCAGGGGAAATTCTACATGGATAAATGCATGCCCATGGGTTGTTCCATTTCATGTGCATATTTTGAGATGTTTAGCTCCTTTTTGGAATGGGTGTTCACAGAGGCCACAGGGCATAGACAGGTGATGCACTATTTGGATGATTTCCTCTTTCTGGGCCCAGTGGGCACTCAGGACTGTGCGCAGGCATTGCAGGACTTCTGCATGCTCATGCGGGGTTTTGGGGTCCCATTGGCGCCAGGTAAGACGGTGGGGCCATCTACCTCACTCGAGTTTCTGGGTATAGAATTAAGGGGTGTTTCCGTCTCCCGGTTGAGAAGGTGGCCAAGTTTAGGGCTTCCCTGGTACAATGTCTCCGAGAAGAGAAGGTGACCCTACACCAGTTGCAACAGACAGTGGGTCAGCTTAACTTTGCCTTAAGAGTGATGCCGATGGCTCGCCCTTTCTCTCGTTCCATAGCACAGGCTATGGTGGGCCTTAAAGAGGGACACCACCGCACTAGACTGTCGGCAGAGGTTCGCCAGGACATGCTCATTTGGTTGGCATTTCTGGAGGATTTCAACGGTCGAGTGGTGTGGAACAAACCCCCAGCCTCGTCGGGGGAACTAGGATTGTGGACCGACTCGGCAGGGAGCGTGGGGTTTGGCGCAATCTTTGGAAACTGGTGGTCGGCACAAACATGGCCGGCGTGGTGGCACACAAGCGGCCTAACAGGTAACATTGGTTTCTTGGAGCTATTCCCCATCTGGGTGGCTCTGATGGCATGGCCAGAAGACTTTAAGGACCGCTCAGTAGTGTTTTGGTCAGATAACATGACAGTGGTCGAGTGCATTAATCACCAGGCTGCACGCTGCAAATGGATCTTACGACTGTTGAAAGAAATTGTATTGCGATGCATGAGATTGAATGTACAGTTCAGGGCAAGGCATGTGCAGGGTGTATTGAACAATGCAGCTGATGCACTCTCTCGTTCAAATATGCAGGCTTTCAAGGGTTATCTACCCACAGCGGAACTAGTGGCGGCACCTTTCCCCGAAGCACTATGGCAGATCGGTGCCCCTGACTACAAGACCTCGTGGCAGCCAGTTTAGCGCCCAGGACGAGAAAAGCCTATGAAGGAGCCTTCCGTTCATACTGCGCCTTTCTGGGGCCGGTAGGGGAGCATAGATGGGGGCGGGAAGAGTCCTTGCTCCAATTTCTGGTGGCACTTCATAAGGAAGGCCGGTCTGCGGCGACCACCAACAGATATTGGGCCGCCATATCATTTATGGCACAGCTCCATGGGATACGGGACCCGACGAACTCCTTCTTAGTCAGGAAGGCTCTCCGCGGCTGGCAGCGTCTGGAGGGTCGCAGACAGGATAACAGGCACCCGATTGGGTTGGATAGATTGTCCACATTACTAGCGAAACTGGATGAGACATGCTCCTCGCCCAGTGAGGTAATACTGTTCCGAGCAGCTTTCGCATTGGCATTCAATGGGGCCATGCAGGTAAGTGAACTAGTGGCTGGGAATAAGAAGGATGTGGAGGGAGGTTTACGCAGGGATCACGTCCAAGTAAAGGGCGATTCTCTGCTGATCTCGATAGCCAGGTCCAAAACAGACCAGGAGGCGTTGGGGAGTAGTGTCGTGTTGCAGCGCGCTCGGGGGAACCCCGGTTGTCCAGTAGGGCATGTGGTGGCCTACATGAAACAGAGGTTGACAACATGGGGGGGGGCTGCTTAGACACAAGGACGGCACCCCGTTGACAAGATTTCAATTTCGGAGGGTGCTGGCAATTACGATTGCAGCGGCGGGCTTGAACCCGTGTGATTTTGGTACCCACTCATTCAGAATAGGGGCCGCTACAGAAGCTACGGCTCGGGGTATGCAGGCAGAGGAGGTGAAACAGTTAGGCTGTTGGTCCTCGAATTGTTTCAAGAGGTATGTGCGCCTGCACATGTTGTAAAAGACTGATGAAATGCACTCACGCTTGTTGTCTTTTGTTTGGATTACAGTTTCTCAAGTCTGTTACGCGGGGCGGAAATTGGGATCGGCCCAACACCAGCTGACCAGCGGGAAGGGATCACCGAATGGAGATCAAGTGGTCTGGGTCGTGGGCCACTCATACGTGAGGCGTGCCGGGGACATATTCAGAGCAGGTGACGCGATCCACGCATCTGAAGAATATGGGTTCAGAGTGACCTTCCATGGGAAGGGAGGCCTCTGTATTGACCAATTGCAAAATTTTGTGGAGGAATTTTTAGGGCGGCACAGGTCACCGCCATCTGTAATCATAGTGCATGTGGGAGGCTATGACTTGGTGAGACTGGGAAGACGGGTGTTAGTTGAGCACATATTGTCTGCAGTTAGCTGGTTGGCCAAGAGGCTCCCTGGGTGCACGATCGCCTGGTCCCACATGATTCCCAGGAAAATATGGCGGGGGGGTTTGTCTATGTCAGCGTTGAACCACTCGGTAAAGAGGGTCAGCAACAAGATTGAGAAACTGTTTTGCTCCGCTCATCTCCAAAGCATTCCCCATGGGTGTATTAGGGGGATCACTATTATTTGAATGATGGGGTGCATCTGTCCAGGGCGGGGAATGACTTACTCATAGGAGACTTCGTAGCTTGGCTAGTGGGTTTGAGGAGGCATGACCTTTAGGAGGTGTGGGGGGGTCGGATAGTCGGTCAACTATCCGGCCTGTGGCGGTATGGTCATGATCGGTGAGCAGTGATTTCAAGGTCCCTAGGGGGGGGCCACCCATTATGGATGGGAACGCCCGGGGGGAGGCGGCCATTGGCCCCTGCCACGGGGGGGGGGGCGGCACCCACTACTGATGGGTCGCCCAGGCGGAGACGGCCATAGGCCCCTCCCAGGGGGAGACGGCTATATGCCCCTCCCATGAATTTCCCGGGGGCCGGATATCCGCTCCGGCGGAAGAGAGTGTGGGGAAGGGGGGAGTCCACGCTGTCCTTCTTACGGATACCTCGCACGGGAACTCGGACGACCTTAAGATGGCATCGAGTGAAAGGGTGCCCCCACGACAAGGGAACTTACAGTTGGCTGCGATGGTAAAGTCCTCTGCGCATGCGCCACTCACATCGTGAGGGCGGGAAGTTGGTGATCGGGATCTGACACCGGTTAAGACCTTGCCGTTGGCCCTTAATGCTAGGTTGTACAAATTCTAAAATGTAATGCATTTTCAGGATGCTAGACTCGGCTAGGAAACCTTTGTATTAGAGATTTGTTAAGGTTAGCCCAAAAACCTGTCTTCATCAAAATGTAATTGAAGTTGAATTTGTACATGATTCATGAAACATTTTAATTTAAAGTTTTACATTTTGTTTCATATTTGTATAAATACGGCCGGGGGGGTCGTGAGGCCCCACCGCCTTCCAAAAGTTTAAACCTCTGTCTGTCTCCTCTCATGGGAATTGGTGTTGGGAGGGGTGGCGGGCATCCCGGCCCATATGGAAAGGGGAGACCACTCGGTCCCCTGAACGTATGGATGGGTGCCCCGATTCCCCGGGAAACCATTGTGGGTGGGGGTGTGTGTTCCGGCTGGTATGCCCGAAGCGCCGTAGCCGGAGCACCCTCCACCCGCCAAGAAGAGGTTGGCCTAGACACCTGCCCGGAAGTCCGTGCACGGATGGGCGTACTTGAGGCGGGCCCCCGCCCTCCCGCAGATGGATAACTAGCGTGGGAATCCAACAAAGCTTCCTCTTGTTCCTGTGCTCTGAAGGCTGCACCACTCGTCACTCGTGAGCCCTCAAGGAAACAAGCTGCATTTTTTGACCCACCCACCAGCCCCTTGTTGCAAATTTTGTGTTATAAAGTAATTTTCTCGATTATTAATTTGATGTATTAAAAAGGTACAGTCAATTTTTGCATCATGAATGTTGTATGTAAGGGTATACTTGCTTGTAGGCTTTTTTTCCTTTGTAGAAACGTAAAGGAATGGATTTATTAAAGATTGTGTTGTTGCTTTAGGACTTTTTCCCTTTTGTAGCAATGTCAAAGTCGGTGAATTGTCAAACTGTTACAGATTTAGGCATAATTTTCTTTCCTTAGTAGGTAAAACAACTGTCGTATTTATTTTGGTCGGGCGGTAAGGTCATGATCGGTGAGTAGTGATTTCAAGGTCCCTAGGGGGGGCGCCACCCATTATGGATGGGAGCGCCCGGGGGGAGGCGGCCATTGGCCCCTCCCACGGGGGGGCGGCACCCACTACGGATGGGTCACCCAGGGGGAGACGGCCATAGGCCCCTCCCAGGGGGAGACGGCTATATGCCCTCCCACGAATTTCCCGGGGGCCGGATATCCGCTCCGGCGGAAGAGAGTGTGGGGAAGGGGGGGGGGGAGTCCACGCTGTCCTTCTTACGGATACCTCGCACGGGAACTCGGACGACCTTAAGATGGCGTCGAGTGAAAGGGGGCCCCCACGACAAGGGAAGTTACAGTTGGCTGCTAGGGTAAAGTCCTCTGCGCATGCGCCACTCACACCGTGAGGGCGGGAAGTTGGTGATAGGGATCTGACACCGGTTAAGACCTTGCCGTTGGCCCTTAATGCTAGGTTATACAAATTCTAAAATGTAATACATTTTCAGGATGCTAGACTCGGCTAGGAAACCTTTGTATTAGAGATTTGTTAAGGTTAGCCCAAAAACCTGTCTTCATCAAAATGTAATTGAAGTTGAATTTGTACATGATTCATGAAACGTTTTAATTTAAAGTTTTACATTTTGTTTCATATTTTAATAAATACGGCCGGGGGGGGGGGGTCGTGAGGCCCCCCCGCCTTCCAAAAGTTTAAACCTGTGTCTGTCTCCTCCGATGGGGAATTGGTGTTGGGAGGGGTGGCGGGCATCCCGGCCCATATGCGTATGCTGATCAACATCTGAAACTGGTGACGTGGAACTTAGATATTCTGGTTTATCGAGATTCCACAAAGCAATAATATTTCATCAAGCATCACGGGTAAATATATAACAGTATTCTCTGAATAAGTGTAATGCCTTTGAGTACCCAGCAACCCACAAACCTAAGCACAAAAAGTTTGCATTGGCAAGTATTATAAATACAAGGCATACTCTCAGACAGGGGATGAGTTGACAGATGATGCCAATTTATTGAAACCACAATTATTCACATGAGATAGCTTATTGGTCAATTTAGGTTCCAAGCGTATATATTCAAACCACTGGTTGACTAAAATTCAATAGGATTGAAAAATCACAAAAGCATCCCATATTAAATAAAGACTGATGTAGTATCTTACATTCTGAAATCTCTAATTATATGAAGCGTAGACCAGCTATACATGGCCTTTATATATAATTAACAATACACAATGTAAGAAATGCAATATTAAAACTATAATAGGAGTGATGTTGTGGTCAGACTCAACATCTTGAAAACTCAGCATGCTTTAAGAATAGAGGGTTGGACAACACACATATACCATTTTGCCAATTTAAACGAGTTTCATTTGAAAATAAACTGTAATGAACAATTGAAATACAACTGATGTGTATTCTGGGATTTATATGATTACATTGGAATTTCCATTTACACAATCTACTGAATAGCATTCATAGCATTTAAAACCTAAGGGCCCCGATTCAGAGCTGAGCAAAGAGAGCTCCTTCAGCAATTTCTGAACCCTGCCTGCACAGTGCCAACATCCCACGACATCCACTGGTGGCTTTCTTCTCAATTACAACGGCAATCAGCCTCAGGCCACATTGGAGAACGGAGTGACGGTGACAGAAATCAGCAGAGGCTGTAGAGCGCACCCTGCTCATGTCCCTGCTCTACCTGGCAACTGCAATGCTACCTGAGTGAACCTGTTGCAACATTGGGGTCACCTGAAAACCCAGCACGGAGAATTCTGGGCATTCCCATGGGTCTGGGGCAATAATTATTCTTTACCTGTGGTTGCCCAGCAGAAGGGAAACACCAGGATTTCATTAGTGGCACTACAATGACCAAGATTCCTCTTTAGCAAGGGTGCAAGTCTAAAAACATCAATTTTTACGCATCTATTCCCAAAAAAGTTCTTGAACGTGCCCTTGAATATTTTTAGAAAGGTTCATAACGTCAGCTCTAGCTTGTAAAAAGGGTTAGGCAAGACCTCGAATCACTGCAATCAGGCAGGGGCTGCTGCTTCTTAACGGGGGTGGTGGGGGGGGGGGGGAAGAGTGGTGGGGTAAATGAATAATAGTGTTTAAAAAAGCACTTATCTGCAGGCTGTTTGCCACCTCTTGGTCCTCTTCGGCTTCTCCGTCGAAAGCAGAAACAGGAAGCACACAGACGCCCACGCAACCCTAGCCAATCACGACAACAGCATTGTGATTGGTCTGAGCGCCGTGGTTCGGCGCTCAGGGGGGACTGGGAGGCTGTGCTTGTTCTCCATCCACACTGTGCAATACAGTCGGTAAAGAACATGCAAAGTGCGCATAACGGTTTGGCCAGCCCAAAATGGCCAGCCAAACCATCATATGCACTTAGAGTGTGCTCACCACTCCTCCACCTGCTCTGGCCAGCCCAGCCCCGTCCCGCATCTAAGCTTGAACAGAATACTAAAATGACAATATCATTGGTTATTATCATTTTAGTTTCCCTTTCTTAACATGCTCGCAGAGCAGTGGTGCCACGCCCCTCCACCTTATCGGAGGAGCCACCATTCAATAATGGAGAGATTGAGAAGACCAACCAGGATTATTTTCAGTGTTCTACAGAAAATTCTTTGCACAGGACCAGAGGGCTGGCGCAGAGGTCAAATAGTCAGAAAGCTGCATGACAGAGACTCATGCCAATGCTTCTGGAAATCGAGGGGCATATTACCAAGGGGGTTTATCTCCGCTTTTTTGGCTTTAAAAGCCAAGAAAGCGGAGATAAAATTATCTCCCTATTACCTAGCTGTCGCTAACACCAGTTAGCGACAGCTAGTAGGAGATAGCGACCATCCTGGGCCCCACTTTGCATGTCAGTGATATTTATCACTAATGATATGCAAAGTGGGCGTACCAAGATGTTAGCAACTGTAAACAGTCGCTAACATCGCTATCTCCTATTAGCAACTTTTGGAGAAATTCGCGCTAAGCGCGAATATCTCCAAAAGCTAACACCTTCCATGAGCAGTTCTTAGCCATGTTATCCAATGGGAGGTGGATAACATGGCAAAGAGCATTAGCTCGGTAATGCATGAATATCGCTGACTTTTCAGCGATATTCATGCATTGTGGCTATTTTTATACCAAGGTTTATTTGCGGTAAAAATCGCCGCAGCTCAGCGGTAAATATTTGTCTCTAACCAAGCAATAGCGATAATTATCGCTATTGCTTGGTAATATGCCCCCAGGAGCTTGGCCACTAGAATAAGAATGATGCAATGTGTTGTTTATAGATTCCACCACATTCCATTCATGTGTGATTAGTCCAGCATACATTACCTAGGCATGGCAACCATTCCCTGAATAAGACCACTCGGTTGCTTAGAAAAACCAATACAACTCCACAATTAAATATTTATATGAAAAGCAAATGTTTCCAAGCAGTAGGGTAAAAAAAGGCCAAGTTCACCATTGCATCAATATTTGTGTGATGTGTTCAAAAACACAGTTTCAAAGGAAAGTGTTGCATTTGCGTGTCTTGCTTAAGCTGATCTCTACCTATTTGGTGGATGTCTACAGTCGCCACTGAAAGTAATGGCAACTTTTTCCGTCTAACCGAGGAAAATAAGAAACCTACAGTTTAAATTTTTAATGAACAAAAAAAGCTTTTCGTTAACAGTAATGACTTAAAATATGACTTGCGACCACAATCGGGTTTCGAACGGAAAGAGAAGATTTAATTTGAGCTCATTCTGGGGCTTTATACAATTCTTCATTAATTGATGCAATGATGAACTATTTATTTACTTGAGAGTACTATACTCAAACGGTAAAAGATTAATTACAACTTTAGTCACTGTTCTGAGCCAAATCAAAATGGTTGCTGCTCATCATTCTGGAAGAAACAAAAAAGATGGTGTTAACATAAAGCTGCTTATTAAGTGCAGG
Source organism: Lissotriton vulgaris (assembly GCF_964263255.1). Lineage (NCBI taxonomy): Eukaryota > Metazoa > Chordata > Amphibia > Caudata > Salamandridae > Lissotriton > Lissotriton vulgaris. The sequence continues at coordinate 422,765,696 of NC_141687.1, forward strand.
GCCTAATTTGAACCAGTGGTTGCAGGTGGGACCGACCAGCACTTATATTTGGGACCGGCACTTATTTTCCCTCATCAGACCAACAGAGAGAAAAACACAAAAAGGGGGAAAGAAAAAGGAAAAGAAAGACGGAAAATGGTTATAATAAATGGAAGTAACACTGTAAAAGAATCTGAAGACGAGAGATAAAGGGACAGGGAGTGTCTGGCGGTGGATGACAGAGAAATGAGATGGAGCCTTGGCATTTGGCACCTCTGGCATTCAATAGTAATTGCAGTCTGCTTCTGAGCAAAACTTTGGGCCCAGCAATTATTCCCTTACAAATTAAGCACTGATTAAGTGACAGGGTTGGACTGAAATGTTCTATGCATACACAATAAGTAACATTCAGCAAATTCTTTATATTTTAATTTCTGAACTAAAATCCTAATTTTGCATAACTCCAGCAGCATGGAAGAGGTTGAATTCCATTTAGCTGAACCCAACCCAACCTTAAGTTCTCTCTAATTGGGTGGCTACCTCACACCATGTTGACATGGACACAATTCCAGCTTTTGGCTATTGTGCGACAATCGAATACAATGTGGTTATTGTAGTCATGGTATATTGGACTGACCCAATCCTACTAACACACCTGATATGTGAAGAGGCGAGGAAAGGCAGATTGAAAGGGGGAAGGGGAGGGAGAGGAAGAGGAAGATTGAGAAGGACATTGAGAGGGATAGGCAGAGCGACAAGCAGAGGAGATAGAAAGAGGGTGAAAGAAGGAGTTTTAGGATAGAGAAATATAAAATCCATAAAAGAAGTGAGAAATAATGTAACATTTTAAATTTAGGGGATAGTGTTAGGGTTTTAGAAATCTGCTGAGTGTTTTTGATTCCTGCTGAAAAAAGTCAAAGAAGGTTGGATTTACACCTTTGAAGGAACAAAGCCAGGCACAGACAACCATCTACTCCAACTGAAAAAAAACTAAACACATATTTATTCTGGAATTGATACAGAGAAACTGGACAAATCACTGTTTAGAGAGACTGCAAACTGCTACATTTCAATAGTAGATGCTTCCCTTAAATTCACTCTAAAAATGACTGCTCTTTCATCTCTACACATTGGAAAACATTAGATACTGCTAGACCTGCAAACCTTTAAAGCAACAATAAATACAATCCTAAAACATCAATGTGTCATACATGGATGACATGTTAGCAGCATTCACCAGGAAGTTATGAGGCACGCAAAGGCCATGCACTCATTCATTACATGTGCCCTCTCTACTACTTTCTTCCCGTCACTACCTTCTTCTACCATCAGGAAGTGGTGTCCATTGTTTAGCCAGTATCTCTGGCATCCCCATGCTCTTTGTGTACTCCTAACAATTTACCATTTTTCCTCCATATATTTCAAGACCTGGAAAAACATGCAGTTGCTGTAATTTACAATAAAACCTACCTGAGTGTTTACCTCACTGTTGCTAAACGTCACTTTTAGATAAGAAGTATGGTACCAAAATAAATTAGCGAAGAAAAAGTAGTATCCAGCCTACTGTTGGTGGACAAGATGCTTCTGATTTTGTGGCGTGATCCATGACATTGGTCAATGTTCAAATTGCAATCTTCTGGTTTTTAAACTTCAAAGAAAAAATACTACAACCTCTAAAAACATGAGAGGTGACAAAAAATGGTCGGTATAAATGAAGGTTGGGGAAGAGCTCATCTAGGATAGAAAAAACTGGGAACTACCACATTAGTGCAATGCTTCTGTGCAAGCCAAAATAATGGAAGCAAAGCAAGTCTACTTTCATCAGATTGTCTCTTTACCCTGAAAGGTCATTCTCTACTAATAATGAAAGTGGAAGTGGTTCTGGGAGGAAATTCTAGAGGGCCAGGAGGATGTTTTACTATAAAAACTAGAAAGAACAAGGGCCTCTGGGATCCAAGAAAAGTGATGGGTGTGCATGGAGGGGTGAGGACAGTAGGGCAGAAACCTACCAATCGCTTCGTCTCTCACCTTCACATGTGCAGAGTGCCCGTATAGCTGTGATCTGAGCGATGCCCTGAATAGGGCTTGCCGAACTGTTGTTTCTCCACCTTTAAAAGCCTGAGAGGAGCTTGGGGAATGAGACCCTGCATGAACCCCTGCTCAACTCCTAGTCAAACATTTGTCTTCCTTCGGTCTATAAATGGTAGATGGAATCCGGGCCTTTTAAAGTTTGTGTAGTTTCTTGTCAGGTTGCTTGTCTTGATTGCGCATCCTACCTCCTTTATGGGATGTATTTGCACAGCAAAAGACAATGTACCTGCCTTTAATAAATAAATAACTAAATAAATAAATAAAAGAAAATATAATTGTGCATATCTAACTCTTATGTCACTAATTCCCATTCTTGCCCTTTTGGCATCCTTTTACTCGTGCCACAGCATTCCTGCCTAGCGTATGTCACTACATGGATTACTGGGCCTCCTCTGCTAACCCCCTTATTTGGTGTAGGGCCACAGAGCACCCCACAATCTGCGTGGCTGCGCTGGTTAGTCCTGATTATAATTGGAATTTGTGCATCTATCTGTTACATTCCCTCACCCATTACCTCATCAGGAGCTTCATCTAATACACTATAATGCCACCTTGGTGCCCATCATGTACAACATGACACCCCTTCCCATATAGGCTCAAAAAAAAGAACACACTCCAACCCGAACGCCCTACATGGTGTAGCTTGCTATTCACCTGAGTAGGGACTTCAGAGCCCCACACATAGGTGTATTGAGCACCATACAACTGCTACAAGACAATACAAAGTTATGTATAGACAAGGCTATTTTTTGCTTGTACTGATGCCTTAAAATATAAACTTCAAAAATATAAAATATAAAAATAAAGACTCAAAATTGTATGCTGAACTATTCCTACTTACAATAACATTGCCAAGCATTATCCAAATGTTTTGCAGGTGGAGTTAACATAGCAAATTAAACACAATACTACACTTGGTTGGAAATGAGGTTTCGTAAATTGTCTTCTGTTTACAATTGTATTGTATTGTATTGTATATTGGATTTATATAGCGGTTATCACCCAGGAGTCTCTAAGCGCTTGCCTTGGGAACCCGTCCTGGCTTTCCCCTGAGAGATAGCCCCTACAGGGCATCCCCAAAGTGAAAGCCAGGCATCCCGCCGCGGGGGGCCATTGTGGAGATTAAGCAAGCTTAATGCCCAGAGTTGCAGAGTGTGAACCCATGATTAGGTCAGGCACCGAAGCGAGAATTATCGAGTCCGTGGACATTTGAGCTCAAGACCCTGCCGCGTCGGGAATTGAACCCTGGTCCCGGGTCTGACCTCTGCTTCAGGGTCTGCCTGCTCTAACCAGTGAGCCTCACTTCTGTAATCCCTTTTTTGTATTCTTTATTTTGAAGTCTATATTTTCACAACCAACTATTAAAGATGTGCCTGTACCTAGTAAATGTTAGCCACTCTAATTTGTACGGTGCTCCTCAATAGATGGATCTTGTGATCTGAGGAGTGGGCAGGGGTGGGTTGATTGCCCATCAAAAGGCTGATACTCTGACTGTGGTAGTCCGTCCGGAAGCAAAGAAAGGTCTTGGATCACCTGGCAGTCATTGGAACAATCATCATACAAGAGCTCAAAAAAGGTGAACTTTAGGTGTACTGTAAGGAAGCCTGCAATAGATAGTGATTACTTTTATTTTTTACACTTTTAATGCCTGTGTAAATAACAAAGGGAGAGAGATTTTGCTCAAGCGCAAAACGTGAACTGAAACTAGAGATGGGAGATACAACAAATAAACAAGGAGAGCTGTGCTCGGGCCAAGCCAAGACGCTGTCTTTTCTCCTGCCGAGAAAATCCAGCTCCGGCGCTTCCAGCCTACCCTTGTAGGTAACTGGGATATCATGTCCTGAGAGGAGATACCAGACCTCCTGCATCCTATTCCAGAGGTACGGTGCTGACTAAACCCTTAGAGGGAATTCTTGAAACAAACTCTTGGCAAAACCAACTTAACTTAAACTGCTACTTACTTACTCCCTCCCATGTATTAGGCTTAGGTCAGGTACACCGGGGTATGCGTAGTTAGAAGCACCAGTTGAGGTCGTTAGCCAATGTATATATGAATGTATATATTTTATTCATTTTAACTATCTTATGGCTAAGAAACCATATCAATGCTTTTACAGTATTATTTCGTAATACTCCTTTTACTGTACGCACTTTTCATAATAACAAGTCTTGCAATTGTGGCAATTCATTTCTCTTGCATGAGAAGGAAGACTGCTCAATAAATAATATCTTTTATTGAAAACGCCCGTCTCTCTATTCTCTGCATCCTGGTGAAAGTAAAATCTGCACAACTGACTGAGTGAAATAGCTGTTTATTGTTTCACACGACTCTAGAGATTGACTCTTATTCTGAGGAGCATAGTTGTCATGTTAATGCGGTTGTCGAAAACTGAATCCCTTCTTGTCTGAGCCAGGGAAACTGATCACTTCCTAATTCAGTCAAGAAAGTTTCAAGTGACCTCTGAGCTAGCTGGCGCATACCTAAATTAAGTCTAACATAGTCAGTAGAGACCTAGAAGACCGCAGTCCTACGTCTACACTGCTGTTTATGTTATTCCAATGCGCAGGGCCTATAGGGAAAATAGGAACTACACTACAAGAGGTCCAGAACAACAGCAGATACCTCTTTCCAGGTCAGAACTTCCAGCAAGGCAGTTCGTGGGAGCTGGTGGTGAAGTCTTTGTGTCCCTGAGACTTCAGAACAGGAAGCAAGCTCATTTCAATCCCTTGGAGATCTTCTTCAAGCAGGGGATACAGCAAGCAGTAAATTCCTTTTTTCCTTTCATGGGCAGCAAGTAGCCACTGCAGGCCAACCCAGGACAGCTAACATCACAGTGGCAGTATTCCACATCAGCTCTTCTCCTTCGCAAAGGTTCCTCTTGATTCCCAGAAATGATCTAAAAGTCTGGGGTCCGGCCCCTCATTTTATACACAAAAATATGTTATTCTCTGAACACATAGAGTGTCTGTACCCTGCAAAAACTAGTTCTGTCCTCACAGGTGCAGCTTCCTGGCAGGAGGTGGAGACAGCATTGTGGAAGGCAGACCAGGCACATTCAGGTGAAAGGAAATCTCCTCCCCCTACTGTAAATGCAGCCCAGGTCTATTCAGCCCAGCCCTGACTCATCAGGCTCTGTTGAGCCACTGCTCCTCTCCAGCCCCTGTCATCTAAAGCCAGACATGGAAAAGACAAACCTAGCAGAGGCACATTGGATGGCTAAGCAAGAAAATACCGACTTTCTAAAAGTAGTATTTTCAACATAGAATGGAAAAATCACCTTCACTAAAAGATGCATTTTAACATTCTGAATACAGGCATACTAAACTTTATTTTCCTACCTTGTTCCAAGGGGTAGTTATGTTTATAAGATGTTATAAACAAACTCCCCATTCTCTCCTATGGGATCGGGCAGTCTTTCAACAGTGAAAAACGAAACTGGAAGTAATTCACTATCAGGACATGCCACACACACCAGAGCATGTCCTACCTTTCACATACCCTGCCCACATGGGTACCTTGAGCCTATCTTAGGGGTGACTAACATGTAATAAAATGGAAGGTTAGGGCCTGGCAAGTGGGTACCAATGCACAGTCGACATGGCAGTACCAGACTACACACAGGCTCTTAAATGGCAGGCCCGAATTACATTTACAGACTGCTTATGTGGGTGGCACAGTCAGTACTGCGGCCCACTAGCAGCATTTGATATATAGGCCCTGGGTACACACAGTGCACTGTACTAGGGACTAAATAGTAAATTAAATCAGGCAATCATGGAAATACCAATCCATAACAACAATTTACTAAGGGAGCACTTGCACTTTGGCATTGAACAGCAGTGGCAAAGTGCCCAAAGCATCTAGACCAGCAAAACGGAATCCAACACCCAGCTAAAAACACCAGAGGCAAAGGCAAAAAAATGCAGGGGAGACCCACACCAAAGGTGCCAGAGCTAACAGTTCCAAAAACTGTTTCACCTAAGTACATATGGATAGACAACTTTGTTGAGAGAAATGTTTTAATTTAAAGCTTTAACATGAACATTGAAACTTTGATGGTTTCAAGTTGGGTAATTCAGCCACTAGGTGGGTACCCTTTTCTATCTCCTGTTTTACATCAAAGGATAATGTTTGTCTTTAATCGCCAGTAGGTTACAGTGTGGGTGGTAAGCAGGACTCACATGAAAGCTCAGTTTACTTTGGGTTGTAGGGTCCAAGAGAACCTCGAGTTCAGCCACAGCCAGGGCCCTGGCTCGAGCCTTCATTCGCTCCCCTCCTCCCCATGCATAACCTACCAGCATTCGTACTTTTTGTACCTTACCCCAAGAAAACCAAGTTATTTTTCTCCTTTTCAGGCAGATAAAATTTGGCCCAGGGACAAAGGGCCTTTCATAGACAATTAACCAAAAAAAATCATACTATTTCAGAAGTAGTTTCTTTATGGCAATGGAAAAAATCATCGACAAAGCCATTAGGTCTGCCTGTAATTTACCAAAATATGTAAACACAGGCATTTTACAAAGCATATATGCATGTGCGGAACCCACAAATGATGTTTACCACTTCAAAGCCTGTCCTATTGGCCGTGCTAAAGCTAGGAAAAAATATCAAAACTAGATAGCGTTTCGTATTGAATGCATACATGTGCCAAAAAAATAAATGACAAAGAGCATTATGATTGAGTGTAATTTTGATCATTAAAATAGTCCGTGCATTTTAAGGGTGGCATTTTTCTAGAAGGTGGAATGGTATACCAAGTAGCCAATTGCGCGAGGTGACAGAGTGATGCTGCTTTTCAGTGGAGCCCAAGCCCAATTTATGTATATTTCAAGAGTTAATAACAATACAGGGTCTGTTGTCAAGCCATTCCTAAAAACAGATTGTGAACCATTAAACATAGCTGAATCACAAAAAATATAGTGTCAACCGCTCACAAAAACTCTGATTTAGAAGTACCCTCATTGTATTTCACTGTTAGTAGGACAGATAGTCTGTACTTCTCTGGGCTCATGGTGCTGTTATATTTTCAGCACTGCAGCACTGCTCTAGTTTTCGCCACAGACTCAACCATAAATAATTTACACCTACAATAGCTTAACACGAGAGCAAGGCATAATTTATTTATGCTTTTTCAAAAAGCTTTTGCCATATTCACAGGATGGAAAAAAAGGAAAAGCAGATAAAAGTAATGAAAGTTCACTGAGATGAGCTTTATGTCAGTTCAGTTAACATCATATCAGCATTAGATTTTAGTTCCATATCCTGCCTTCAGAAACATGTTTTTTCTCCCGGCCCTAAGCTAAAAAAAGAAAAGTCACGATTAGCGTGGCTCCTTTCATTTTTTGGGGAAGATTAACCAGAAGTACCGGATGTGCAATGCAGGAATGTGAGAGAAGCTCCCTTTATGGACAAACCAGAGGGGTGCAGATCAGTGCTTAATTTGAGCCAGTTGTTTCCAGTGCTCAGCACCGGCACATAATTGTCAACACAGGTCTGTCATGTGGTGGCGCTTTCTGGCTCATTTAGAGATGATGACAAGAGGTAATTATTAATTCAATATACATTAAGAATTACTATTACTTGCCGCCCACGCCATTCTTATACCTTTAGAGGCCTGAAATTGTCCGAATTATTAAACACATGGGAGTGTGATGGCTAGTACTTGCATTGTTTCTACCATTCATTAGCATCACTAGCAATGTGTGGTGCAAGCTGAAGTGGTCTCCTGACGAGAGTCCTGTCACTTATAACTCAGATATTTAATTCACGAAGGGGCAACCCCTTAATGAAAGTATCAAATTGCACAGATATCATTATTGACGTTATTATGATTACCAAAAAAAGAGGGAAGAGGCCAAAGTATGAGACAAACTGAAAGAATTACAAGGCCCACAAATTATTTTAGCGAGGGCATCAAATGGGGCAGTGGGTGGCATCAGACATTGTAGTGTACGTTACCCACGAACAGGTAATATTTCCCACCTTCCAATTTTTACCAGTTGTCCATCTATCTGGTTGTGAACGACCTGCTGTATGTGAATTGGTCTTAGTGGCTACTAAAGAAGTGATTCTTGTGTTCTGCTGATGACCATCCAACAAAACACTGCCCAGTTGGTGGTATTTTTGCTCCTCTGCCCTCTTATCCTGATTCCCACCTACATCTCATTGAACTTATGCGAGTGAAGCTTGGCTCTGAAATTCAATCATGTCACCAAAACCTTATTTCCATTTTCATGCAATTCAGATATGTTCAGGAAAGGAAATACATTGGCACCAGTGATTAATTTAAGCCAGTGTCTGTCACAGTGGGCCAAAAGCGCTAATTTTTGGTGACCCACACTTATATTTCTCCATTGCGCATCAAACAAAGCAGAAACATGGATGAGGAGAAACACAGAAATAATATCACAAAGCGGGAAAGCAAGATCCTCAGAGTGAGATAAAGGGTCAAGGAGTGGTAGTGGGTTAAAGAGGTGTATCAGGTGAAGTTAAGGTTGCACAGCCTTCGTATTCGGTGCACCAACATTTCATTGCACCAGCCACAGGCTTCTAAGTAGAACTTTGGGCACCCTATGGGCAGAGTGCTGTGTATGGAAAAGGTAGGACGTGTACTTTTGAGTTTTACATGTCCTTGTAGTGAAATTAACTGTTACATTAGTTTTTCACTAATGCTAGGCCTATCTCTTCCATAGGTTAAGATTGTGATTGCCTTAAAAACATCTTTTAAGTGTCGTTTTCAATTGGGAAAAGTTAGAGATTTGGAGTTTGTTGTTTCTGGGTTCACAATATAAAATCTCAACTTTTGGTGAAGTCAGATTTTAAATTGCAAGTCTGAAAATGTCACCTTTAGAAAGTTGCCATTTTCTTACTTTAACCATTCTGGGCCTCGGTCTGTCTCTGAATACATATCTGAGTTGGGTGACAAGTGGGCTTTGAGCATTCCCTCTGGACGGTCACACACAGAGGGAGCTGGGGTGTAACATTTTCATCCTGATGGTCCATCACCAGGTTGATAGGCCTTCCTGCGGTAGATTGGGAGGGAGGAACTGACACACTTGAATAGGGCTGTGTCTGTCCCACACAAAGAGCTGCATGCCCCTGTGTAGTGAGTCTTGAGCCAGGGCAGGAAAGGCAGGGACCTTGTGATCTTCAAAGAGTTTTTTGAAGTCTCCTCTACTTCAAAGGCACAAGTGGATATAAGAACAGGACCCCTGTAACCGAATCAGAACTTGATGGAACCAAGGACATTAGCCCTGTAAGAAGAACTGCTGGTCTGCAGGAGGAACTGCCACGTTCCTAATTGCTTTCCAGTGTTGACCTGCAACCTGCTGATTGCTGTGCTGTAGGAGTGAATGTCACTTTGCTACCTGATTTGCTATGTAGGCCTGCTGCTTCTTGCCTGGGAGTGAGAAGGACTGAACATGCTCTCTACATCCTTCAACCCAAGTTTCTCCAAGGGCTTGCTGGCTTGCCCCCTGTTTTTAAAGTCTCGGGCCATAGAAGATTTCCTTCAACTCTGCTTCAGCTGCATGATTCTGCCATCTGTGAGTCCTCCGTTGCCTGAGGTGCCCCTCCAGTCCTAGGACTCAGAAGTGGGTTCTCCAGCTTTCTTGCTCCAAAATCGACTCTTTGTAATCTACGAGCCAATCGGAAATGATGCAGTGTCTTTCAACACCAACGCACAGCTGATGCAAAGACATCCCTGTGTGACTTGATGATGACATAGACCCTGACTGCAAGGTTCAACAACACCATGCCGATCTCAGTTCCCGACAACGAGGCTCGACAATGACACAGCACTGATCCAAGGATATTGCAATGAGGCTAGATGATGCAACGCCTGGATTGTTACGGGTTCCATGATGATGCGGGACATTACTTCAAGACTTGACTTCAACACATCGACCCGACTGCATGAATTGGAACCAATGCATTGAGTCTTTGACGCCGAGGCTTGCTCCCTCCTAGGTACTTTTTCAGTGGGCCCTGCATGGGTACTGTAGCCAGCTTACCCTCCCTTGCAGTCAGACTGAAGTTTGGATTTACCATAGTCTAGCACTACTGACTTCTAAGCAGTGCTTTAGAATTCATCTTTAAAAAAACATATCACAAGTTCTACTTACTGGATTTTTGTTGTGTTGGTCTTGGTCTACTCACATAAATGTGCTCTAATTTTCTAACCTGATGTGGAGTTTCTATGTGGTGTTTTCACTATTACTGAAATTTAAGTTTTGCACAAATACTTAACACATTGCCTCTGAAGTTAAACCTGACTGCTCCCTGCTTAGCTACCAGAGGGTGAGCAAAAGTTAATTTAGGTTGTGTATCTGACTTACCCTGAATAGGATTTTGGTCCCTACTTGGACAAGGTTAGAACCGCTGCCAACTAGAAAGCCGATTCTATTTAATAAGCTTGATTCGGTTAAAGTGTAACAACCATAAAAGCAAATAAATACATACACAGTATTAAAATCCAATTGCATCTTCATAAGACGAGAATGTATGATCACATAAACATTGAAACACCATATTTTTCCTTGCATGGATTGATTTTAAAATAAATGTAGCAGCATATAAACACATCTCTTGCTCGCAGACTCATAGCAGCATTAGTGGTTATGACATATTTTTTTAAAAGAGGTTTTAAAAAAACAATTCGAAAATTCAGATACAAGTCACATAAAAGGAGAAAGTGCAAGGTGCTTTGTTTCGTGTGCCCCTCACATGCACAAGGAGAGACTGGTCGCTGTTTCATACTAGGATACGCTACTAGACGGTGGGCAAGGCCTAGTCACATTCTTGTTAACACATAGCGATGTGAGGGTCTCGTAACAAGGGATAGATAGGTTTGGAAGCCATTGGAATCTATATATGAATGATAAAGCTGATAGGTTGTTTGCTTCCCTACAGATCTCAGTCTGCTCTCCTTCTTTTGGGACAAAAAAGTATTCTTAATCTCTTGTTTAGACAGCACTGTTACTTCATTTGGGTTTTCCAAGATCGTAAGTTTGAATAGGTCTTTATACACATTGGCTAAGTATTTGAGCCAGGGGATCTTGAGACAGTTGTCCATTTGCAAGCAATCCTTGATGATGGATTTATTAAATGTTGCTCGGTCTAAGTGCAATCAAGTCTGTCAGATATTTAAGCCCCACTTCACAATGGATTAATTCAGAGGACGCTGAAGCAGGCAGACATAGGAGTTTTTTCAGAAAATTATTTTCCTCTATTTGCAGTTCTTCGCTGGGATAATAACCCCATACACCTGCACCATATAATGCAATAGAGGCACATCTAGCTTTATAAATGTGTATCATGTCTTTAATTTGGTGATCCCCTAGTTTGGAGGCGAACCTGAAGACCCCATGCACGCTTTTAGACATCTTAGCCCGGATGTTTGACATTTCCCGTGTCCATTTACCATCACCAGTTAGGGATATCCCCAAGTAACAGAAGTTATCTACTGTTTGCACTTTTTGCCCGTCTATAAATAAGGATTTCAAATTCCTTGGTTTCGGACCACAAACCATGGTATATGTGTTGGCCTTGTTGATCAGCAGCTTCCTCTCCTTAAAAAAAACTGCAAACTTGTCAATCAACCGCTGTAGGCCTACTGGCGTTCTGGATAGGAGTACAGCGTCATCTGCATAAAGCAGAACCGGTATATCCTGGCCCTCAGCTTAGGGGGCATCCGCCTGAACCAATTTAAGGGCTGTGTCTACTTTGTTAATACATAAAGTAAAAAGCAATGGTGCTAAGACGCAACCTTGGCGGATGCCACGTTTTACTTTAAATTTGGGGGTACATTCGCCCCTTTGGCCAAACCATACTCTAGTTGATAATTTCTCGTATAGCCTGGCTAAAAAGTAAATAATGGGCTCTGAGGCACCAAGATTAAGTTGTACTGCCCAGAGGCTCCCTTGCTTAGCACATGTGTATTTTCCAATCAAAAGCTCTAAATTAATACACTGTTCTAACGTGTCCAATCCCTTTCTAAAACCATATTGGGCCTGTGTCAGTATCCCCTTATCCTCAACCCACTCTTCCAATCTTACTAATAAAACTTTACTCATCACCTTTACTGATGAGTCTAATAAGGAGATTGGCCTGTAGTTCTTGGCTTCAGATTTATTCCCCTTTTTATAAATTGGGATAATGACATATTCGCCCAAGGAGTGGAGCCCCCCTCCGTCACTGCTAAATTAAAAACTCTAGTGAGTATCGGGCCCCAGAGGTCTGACACAGTTTTATAAACATCTATGGGTAGACCGTCCGGGCCAGGAGCTTTTCCATATTTACTACTTCTACTTCCTTGCCCGACCTCATCAAGGGTGATGTTTAGGGGGGTAGTGGGCCAAATACTCGGGTAGGCAAAATCTTCAGTATTGACTTCAACAAACGACTACTGGGTGTTTATCAAACTGTGCAGTTTGCATTGTGTTACTTGTTACCAGTATTTATTGTCTCTCATCTATCTTCTTTGTTTGTGCTATTTGTGGTCAAATGGCAGCTGGCCATTTGAGGCAAGCAATACATATATACCTCGTGACTGACCTAGGTTGTGCAGTTGTCTATAACCTGGCTGCTTTCTCTCCGGTCGAATCATGTCCAAATGTACTCAGTTGTAAAATGTTCTGAGTACATTTCAACCTATGTGGTAGAAGTAGGATGGTGTGAGAACAGCAGAGCTGATCCTGTAGAAATTTTGCTTTTACCTCATTCCGTGGCATGGCATAGTTGGCTCTTCTGCCTCTGTGGCTGCTTGGGGACCACCTCTATCAGTCAGAGAGCTTCTCCTCCAATCATTCCTTGACTGTATGAATGCCATTGACCCTATACAGCACTATGCTGCCTTTTGGCAAGGTTCATGCTCCAAACACCAAGTACATACATACCATAACATCGTACTGTAAAGTGAGGAATATTTCTTTGGAGGAAAGCATTATGCACTCAATTGAGTCATAAGTGCATGTAGTTGGGCTCCAGCCACAACCAAGAACTTCAAGATGGCTGTGGCCATTTCAAAGTGGGATGAGCACTGCAGCACGCCAGTCATACAGGACAGCGAAAAGTAGGGTTCCCTGCTGATGGAGAACATGGAGGAGAGCCAAGAAAGAATGGAGGATGTTGGAGGTACTATAGCGGGGTCGAGGTTGAGCGAGGTCGAGCGAGTGCAGAGAAGGGCAAACAATGTCAGACAATGTCAGACAGATGCTTCCATGATGGGAGGAGGGAGGAAGGTGGCAGTGACGAGGATGGAGCAATGGAGGAGCCATACGGACTGGAGACAGGGATGGAGCACAAGGAGCCTACAGAGCCGGATTACCGTTACACTACCATCGAGCCCTGCAGTCCCGAAGAGCAGGAGGAATCTGCAGCTCCCTACACCAGGACCCTGGAGGGCCATGGCTTCAGGTAAGGTCTGGGTGTACAAGGGATTTCATTAAGGAAGTGGTGGGCAGATATGCAGTCACTGACCAGTGGTTATTCAGGACTGTGAGGCTCAAGCAAGATATTGACCACCACCCCACTGAGAGCACAACCACAGTGACAGGCACGTTAGTAAAGAGAGTACCATTCCATTTTCGTTCATATCACTGATTTGTTTTGAGTGGCGTATTGCCACTGATCTCTGGCATATTGAGGATGTGAACCCAGAGAGCAAGGAAGCAGGGAGAGACTTGGAGGGGACGCCAAGATGAGAACGGGGAACGTGTGAGAAGTGCAGGAGTGGAAGTAGAGCAAGATCATTGAAGAGGAAAAGATATTGCACATCTCTGGGGAGCGACCACTGCGCCTCTGGCCTGGTCGCCCCCTCGCTCCTCACCTCTCCTGCCCCAGAGCCTCCTGCTGCCTGAGAACTTCGCCGCCGAGAGCCGACGCCGATAGCAGCGCCCCAGCCGCCGCTGGGCCGCCCGCTCTGCCTGACCCCGTTTTCCCGCCGCTTCCTGCCTGCAGCCCCGCCCCCACGCCAGACGATTGGTCAACACGATCCCGCCTCCCAGCTGACCCGCCCTTCCGGCTCCCTTCTTAAGGGGACCCTGCCTGCATCTGGGGAGCAACCACTGCGCCTCTGGCCTGGTCGCCCCCTCGCTCCTCACCTCTCCTGCCCCAGAGCCTCCTGCTGCCTGAGAACTTCGCCGCCGAGAGCCGACGCCGATAGCAGCGCCCCAGCCGCCGCTGGGCCGCCCGCTCTGCCTGATCCTGTTTTCCCGCCGCTTCCTGCCTGCGACCCCGCCCCCACGCCAGACGATTGGGCAACACGATCCCGCCTCCCAGCTGACCGGCCCTCCCGGCTCCCTTCTTATGACGCCCCCTCAGCGACCGCGCAGCGGATGTGCGCAGCGGGAGCGCCGACTGAGCGCCGAAGGTGCGCCAAAGGTAAGCCCGTCTGCGCCCGTCCATGCCTGGACCGCGCCCAGCACCAGGACCCCTGGCCCCCGCAGACCCCAGCCCACCCGCCGGACGTACGACGCCCCCACCCTCAACGCACTCAACGCCGGCCAACTCCCAGGCTGCTACCGAGCCACCCCGAGACGCACCCACGGACCCTTCTGCTGCAACTCCTGCAAGTTCACCTGCATCCGGACCTGCACTACCCCAGCACCAACCAAGACCAAGACGAGCAACAGCAGCAGCCACCTGAAATGCATCCTGCTCAACACCCGCTCCGTCCACAGGCACGCCACCGAGATCTGGAACCTGCTCAACACCACAGCCCCAGACGTCGCCTTCCTCACGGAAACCTGGATGAACACCTCTTCAGCGCCCGACATCGCCATCGCCATCCCAGACGGCTACAAGATCATCCGGAGGGACCGCATCAACCACACCAGAGGAGGCATCGCCATCATCCATAGGAACACCATCCGCATCACGACCAACACCGACGACACCCTCGCACCCGCCGAGCACCTGCACTTCCAGGTCCACATCAACCCCAAGACCACCCTCAGAGGCACCCTCATCTACAGACCCCCGGGACCATGCACACAATTCAGTGAAGATATCACCGACTTCATCAGCCCGCACGCCCTCTGCTCCGCTGACTACATCCTCCTCGGGGACCTCAACTTCCACCTGGAGAACAACAACGACCGCAACACCACCATCCTGCTGGACAACCTCGCAAACCTGGGACTCAAGCAGCTGGTCACCACTCCCACCCACTACGCCGGACACACACTCGACCCCGTCTTCTCATCCAGCAAGGACATCGCCTTCAGCCACGCCACCGGACTCCACTGGACGGACCACAGCTGCGTCCACTTCAGCTTCAGAAGGACCACGATCCACCACCACCAGCAACAGGTTGCACGCAGAAGCTGGAACAAGATCACAGCCGGCCAGCTTGCGACCTCCCTGAGCATGAACCCTCCCACCAGCACAACGAACCCAAGCCAGGCGGCCACCAACCTCACGAAGTGGATCAGCGACTGCGCAGATGACCTCGCCCCCTGAGGACCCCGCCTAGCAGACCCGGCAGCAGGAAAGCCCCATGGTTCACCGACGAACTCAAGAGCTCCAAGAAGAACTGCCGAGCCCTCGAGAGAACCTGGAGCAGAGACCCAACTCCGGACAACATGGCTGCCCTCAAGCTCGCCACCCGAAAGCACCACCAACTCATCCACGTCACCAAGAAAACCGCAGTCAAGGAACGACTGGACAACAACGCACACAACAGCAAGGAACTCTTCAACATCGTCAAAGAGCTCTCCAACCCCAACGCTGGAAACAACAACATCACCCCTTCGCAAGACCTCTGCAACTCCCTCGCCTCCTACTTCCACAACAAGATCGCGGACATACACAACAGCTTCAGCACTCAACCGACGCACGCCATGACCGAACCACCGCCACCCACCACCACCCTCCGCGCCTGGACTCCGATCAGCACCGAAGACACCGTCCGCACGATGAACTCCATCCACTCCGGATCTCCGACCGACCCCTGCCCTCACCACGTCTTCAACAAGGCCGATGCTGTCATCGCACCCCACCTGTGGGACATCATCAACACCTCCTTCGACACCGCGACCTTCCCGGAGAGCTGGAAGCACGCCGAACTCAGCGCCCTACTCAAGAAGCCATCAGCCGACCCCACCGACCTCAAGAACTACCGCCCCATCTCGCTGCTCCCGTTTCCTGCAAAAGTCATCGAGAAGACCGTCAACAAGCAGCTGGCCGCCTTCCTCTAGACGAACGGATCCCTCGACCCCTCGCAGTCTGGCTTCCGGGCCAACCACAGCACCGAGACCGCCCTGATCGCAGCCACCGATGACATCCGAGCTCTGCTCGACAACGGAGAAACAGCGGCCATCATCCTCCTAGACCTCTCCGCGGCCTTCGACACTGTCTGCCACCGTACCCTAGTACAGTGCCTCAGCAACGTCGGAGTCCAGGAGAAGGCACTGGAGTGGATCATCTCCTTCCTCGCCGGAAGGACACAGAGAGTCCGCCTCCCTCCGTTCAGATCTGAAGCCACCAAAGTCATCTGCGGCTTCCTCAAGGCTCCTCGCTCAGTCCAACCCTCTTCAACGTCTACATGAGCCTCCTCGCAGACATCGCACGCCAGCACAACCTCAACATCATCTCCTATGCCGACGACACCCAGCTGATCCTCTCCCTCACCAACGACCCCGCCACCGCCAGAGCCAACCTTCACGAAGGGATGAAAGAGGTAGCCGAATGGATGAACAACAGCCGCCTGAAACTGAACTCGGACAAGACAGAAGTCCTCATCCTGGGATCCTCATCCTCCGCCTGGGACAACTCCTGGTGGCCCCCCGCCCTAGGCAGCGCACCCAAACCAACAGACCACGCACGCAACCTAGGCTTCATCCTGGACTCCTCCCTCTCCATGACCAGACAAGTCAACGATGTCTCCTCGTCGTGCTTCAACATCCTGCGCATGCTACGTAAGATCTTCCGGCGGATCCCCACCGAGACCAGGAAGACGGTCACCCAGGCCCTCGTCACCAGCCGACTGGACTACGGCAACTCCCTCTACGCCGGAACCACCGCCAAACTCCAGAAGAGACTCCAGCGGATCCAGAACGCCTCAGCACGACTCATCCTGGACATCCCCCGTCGCAGCCACATCTCCGGACACCTGAGAGACCTGTACTGGCTCCCGGTCAACAAGAGAATCACCTTCCGACTCCTCACCCACGCACACAAAGCCCTACACAACTAAGGCCCAGGATACCTCAACAGCCGCCTCAACTTCTACGCTCCCAAACGCAAGCTTCGATCGACCGGCCACGCCCTCGCCGCCGTCCCCCGCATCCGAAGAGCCACCACAGGGGGACGGTCCTTCTCCTACCTCGCCGCCAAGACATGGAACTCCCTCCCGACCCACCTCCGCCTGACCCAGGACCACCTCGCCTTCAGGAAGCAACTCAAGACCTGGCTGTTCGAGCAGTAGCGGACCCCCCCCCGCCCCCCCTAGCGCCTTGAGACCCTCTGGGTGAGTAGTGCGCTATATAAATGCTTTGATTGATTGATTGATATACAAAATGCTGTGCATAACAACTGCAATAAAGGCAGTAACTTGACTATTGGCTAAGTATCTGAGACAGTGCGTAGATTTCTTATAGATGTTTAGCACTAATAATGGCAAATCTGCCTGCAACTTCAAACATAAAATGCATTTCAAAACTTGACATACATTTGGTGCTGCAGTGAAAACATGAGGCTTTGATATTTACAGGCTTAACCTTTCACTTTGCACAATTAATTGATAGTTTGACCATAATATGACTAGTGTAGATTTTGTCCTCACTATAGAATGTGGCTACAGCTTACAATTTTTTTAAAATATGTGTGCAGTAGTAGCATATATATTAAATTAGCACAACATTTTAAAGTGTAGAAACACAGAAAACAGCTCATGGTTTAGCTTGCTCTGGGAAAGGTCCAACTTGACCTTCCAGATAAAAGAGGAATGAGCTTTTTTTGTGAAAGAAAACAGAAAAGCACACTTATTTTAAAATGTATTACCATATGTTTTAATGATTCCTGTTTAAATAATAAGTTCTTTTGCAGATAATGTTATGTGTTTCGTTAAAATAAAAAGTTTTAGTAACAGAAGGTTAGGAGATGAAGTCATTTTAAATGAGATTCAAATGGGCCATGAGAACAGTGCCTGATGGATGACGTGCGCACAGCATATAGGATGCAGGTGTACTCTTGGAGAATGCTGGATTTCAATTGGATGGGTGGATGGAGGGCGAAGATTGTGCCAGATGCTATGCAACATATTTTCAGATTTATAAATGAGTTCCTAGTTTAGGAGTTTCAGACTTAGATGCAGATCTGTAGGGAGGAGAGCAGAAGGGATTAGCAGAGAAGAGATGTAGAGGAGGGGAGTACATACTTTGATGGAGAGCAGAACAGATTCAGACGAGGGCAGATTAGATGCAGGCTGTGTTCCATTATGATTTTATTAAAAATCCTAAGTGTTATGCTTTGACTATCTAGATTTGCCAAGGCTTATTTGCTCTATGCTTTATTTTCTTTTTATGGGAGATTCTGCAATGATTCAATATTGATTTACCTTCATGCTAATTTCACTCTTGCTTTATTTTAAATTCTTCATACGTTCTGACTGACATCATTTGCACCCATTTCTTAGAATAGGGATTCTTTCCTTTATGGAATGCGCTGTGTGCACATTATATTATGATCTGCACTAACTTTATTTTTCTGTTATCAGTTCTGTAACCTGATTGATATTTGACTAGTAAATGAAGAAGCAGAGAATCTTAAATTTTAATTTGAAAACAAATCCCTTTAAAACTACTTACAAACTCTCAATAATGATTAAAATATATATTTCTATTTGATTACTTGCCTGTATTTATGAAGAAGCTTTTTTGCGCAAAATACAGTGGGCAAGATTCAATGCCATGAGAATAGATATTGGTGTGGAAAATCGGTTATGGTAATTAAAGGTAATGCACTCTAGTAAGGAGAGTATCATTCTATTTTCTTTCATATCACTGATCCCATACTTTATTTGTTTTGAGGACTGTATTGCCCCTGATCTCTGGCATATTAAGGAGAAGTACCCGGAGAGCAAGGTAACAGGGAGAGATGAGGACTTGGAGCGAGTGAGAAGTGCAGGAGTGAAGGAGAGCAAGATCATTGACGGGGAAAAGGTATTGCACATATAGCAAAAATGCTGTTCATAACAATTGTAATAAAGGCACTAACTTGCCTATTGGCTAAGCATCTCTCTAGGAAGATGTGCAAAAGGCTGTTTTATTGGGAACCAAGCTGGGCAAAACGACCTCCTTCAGCTGAGCTGCACATACTGATATGACCTTATAGACTTTCTAACAATTTGTTAACAATTTGTTACTACCCTATCTCCCTACCACTAAACAACTCCCTTGCTAACATTTACCCTTAAACAATGATAAGAACTCCAAAATTATGTCTTAATATATTCATGTATTCTCCAATATTGACAACCCGAAAGTTATGTACTAAGATATTCATGTATTCTCCTTTCTGACTATTCATTATTTTGTTTGTGTTGGTGTTGCCTACTCGTCTTTGGACCAGACCTACATCATTGATTCCACTTTCCACCCACTTCTTTCCCTAATCCTCTGTCCCACCTTCACCCAATTGACCATCTTTCTGTCCTGCCCCCTCATACCGCCACAAGAAAAACCCTTCTGTAAGGTGTTATTTCTGTCCCCCCATATACACACCCAATCCAATAAATCTACTCCTCAGCCTTTGCAGCAAGCTTAGTCCTCAAGACCTTGCAATCCTGAAATGTCAAAGTTGACCTCCTTCACCACCATGTTAATCACTGCCAGCTCTGGCCTCCTATCCACACCCTCCTGGGCATTAATGTGAATAGCAGAAAAGAGCCCTAGCTCACCTTTTCCTCGCATTTGTCTCTTCTTTATCCTAATCAACGCCAGCCCCATAGACTGAACCAGGTAATTTTCTCCACAGTGTAACACCACTGCATCAGGTCCCAGCCATTTCTCTCTGAATTCCCAGGGTCTGGGCATCAGCTGCCCTCATATCATCCCACCAAAAACATACTACTACAGCTTCCTTTCATCATCGTCCAAACTCAGCTGTTGAGCAAAAAGT
This sequence comes from Lissotriton vulgaris, assembly GCF_964263255.1. NCBI lineage: Eukaryota > Metazoa > Chordata > Amphibia > Caudata > Salamandridae > Lissotriton > Lissotriton vulgaris. The sequence continues at coordinate 422,785,887 of NC_141687.1, forward strand.
TGATTCTGGCTCATCCCCTGCCAAATGTTCACATATACATACTTCCCCCTTTCTACCTTTCTCCTCCTCCTCACCTATGGAATAAAAACACAAACCGTTAGGGCTACCTTAAAACCTGATGTATCCCTGCCTCACTTATCTCCACATACAGTCGCTCTTCTATCTATCCAGGCCTTTAAACCTGTTAACACTCATCCCGAGGAGGCAACCTTTGGTCTACGCACTTATCTGGAAACAATTAAAAAACAGCTCTTTACACCCTGTCTGCCTCAAGTATCATCTCATTACCATTATCTGTCTGGCAAGGGTGGGACAGTGTTCCCATTGCAGGGAAGATGAGGCTGAGTTTGTAAACGTGACATGGGATTGTCGGTTTATAAAACCATTCTGGCAGGAGATGGTGGAGGGGCTCAAAGAGGCCATTGGGTGGGCAATACAACTAGATATTCTAAAAGTGATGTTTGGGCTTCTCCTGAAGCCGAAGGTAAACAAATGTAGTCACATATTTATTTCCTTAGACCTGGTGCTGGCTAAACACTGCAATGCAATACAATGGTTGGCTCCCGATCCTCTGGGCTTTAAGGAGTGATTACGAGACATCTCGGAGTGGGCAGTAGCTAATGAGGTCCGCATTAGACAAACTAGAAGGGGTGACAGGATTGCAGATGATCTGCATGCATGGGCAGCCTTGTTGACAGCATTGACAGATCCTCTGCATGCTAGGCTGCCTTGAGTGTACAACAAGGTAGGATCCTGGTATGACTGCGGGAGGGGGGGGGGGTTGCAAAGTATAGCTTGAAACTGTGAGATTGGTTGCCCAGCCTTGACTTAGCTGGCAGGGGGCTTGGAGAATGGGAAGATAGCCGGAGAACCACATAGTTCCTGGACATGGATGAGGGGTAAATAGAGGATAGCAGCAAATGTGAACTTGTTGGAAGGATAGAGTGAGTACTGAAATGAAGAGGGGGAAGTTGTTTCAACCTTCATAGGTCATTGTTTGTTGGTTGTCAAGAAACTGTATATGATGCAAGTATAAAGCTGCATTTGAAATGTATGTTTAGGATAAATCAATAAAGACTATAAATGTTTTTAAACGTATCATCTCATCACCCTCCCCACTTATTTATTTATTTATTTAAAACACTTGTAGAGCGCAGCTGTCACCTGGCAGGTATCCTGGCGCTGAGAGCTTACTCCTAAGCTGGAAAGCAGTGGGAGACTTTTAGGGGGATAGACGTGATGGGGAAAAACTAGGGGAAGAGCCACGTTTTGATTGCCAAAAACTCTTTCCCCACTCTCATGTCTGACTACTGGATCATCCCCTCAGCTGTGAATGCACAAAACCCAGCATAGTCAGTAAAATAGGCAAATCACGTGTTCCCCTGAACTCCTTACCCACATTACACTCCCTTTGCATTTCTGATCCATCTTACTATTCCTTAACTGGAGACACAACCCCTGTGTGTAACTAAGTTACGTCTCCCATCTCTAAGCAGCTCCAGTCACTTCTTGTCCACGGCAGTACCAATACTTGAAATAGCCCAAATAATTATATAGTGAACAGCACACTTTCCCAGGCGGGTGTGTGTGCGAATCTCACCAAGTCAGACTACTCAACACCTTTATCCACACTGGGTTCATCAGCTGAACAGTCTCACTTTTTACCTAGCTTTTCCTGACAAAATCCTCCTTCCTAATTTGCCCCAATAAGTGTCATAACCTCAAAGAAGCTTCACATGGAAACCAATATAACAATGCCTGATGCATCAGAAAAGATCTCAACTGTTTACGTCAAAGAGTCATCTTGAAGCCACAGTGAATGGTTTCACCATTATAATGTTCCAGAAACTTAATCTACATCCTTAGGACCTGTTTATCTCTCTCTGTCATCCATATTCTGCTATGAGGTGTTGTTTCCCCTATAATGGAAAATGCCAATTGTCTTTTAGATGCCCTGTCCGGGACCACCACGCGGGACCACCACGTTACAAGCCAAGTTTAAGTGCCCTAGACACTTTTTCTCAAGTGACATATTTTTCTCCCTTCACTTTCTCTAGCAATTGCGTCAATGCAGTTAATTGTACCCCAGGCAAAGTCAACACCATCTCATGGGAGTCTAGCTCTATGCCCAGGAATATTAATCTGGTTTTTGTCCATTTATTCTTTTCTGCAGCCAATGGCATGGAAATAAAATACCTCAGCACACCTTTCTAGCAACAGTCTGTGATATTCGCTTGTTACCCCGCAATGCCAACCAACAAAATAAATCATAGAAGTAGTGCTGGACCAGCCTCGATATCGCCAACTATCACACCACCCACTCCAAGAATGTACTGAACTTCTCAAATATGGCACATGCTGCTGAGCACGCCACTGACATGAAATTTCCCTTGCAGTAGGCTAGAGGATTCAACCCCCTCCCCCCCGAGGTCGCAAGCATTCCCTTCCTCCCTGTCTGGGGTCCCAATAGACTAGTGACAAACCCCCTGAGAGTGATCAGGCAGAGCCTTGTGATGTGCAAGTGTTGTAGATGTCAGCTTTTCCCCCTCAATAAATAACAGTAGACCATCCAGCCAACACTTACCTTCACTGTGTCTAATTGACTAGGAACAACACACAAAGACCTACTGCCAGCTTCATCTAGTCATATGACACAGACTGCATGCATCAAATAGTTAGGACAAGAAAATTACGACTTTCTAAATGTGGGATTATTGGAGCTGTGATTAAAAATCCAACTTTACCACTAAAGAGGAAACGTCTACCTGCTCCCAATTGGAAGTTACAGCTTAAATGTAATAAGATCAATCCCATGTTATTCTGCAGAAGAGATAGACTTTGCTGTAGTGAAAAATAAATGTAGGAGTTTTTCACTACTAGGACATGTAAAACTTAAAATGTCATGCCCTACTTTTTAAATATACTGCACTCTGCCCTATGGCTGTTCAGGCCTACCATGAGGGTGATTCACATGTGTTAAAAAGGAAGGTCTAGACCTGGCAAAAGTTGTATTTTGCTAGATCAAAATGGCAGTTTAAAAACTGCACATACAGCATGAAATGGCAGGCCTGAGACATATTGGAAGGGCTACTCAAGTGGGTGGCTCAATCGGTTCTTGCAGGCCCACTAGTAGCATTTAATTGACAGGTCCAGTTTACATGTAGTACCACTACACCAGGGACTTACAAGATTGATTTCAGCTGCAAAGTGTACAGCGGCCTAAAGCCAGCAAAACCGAAGTCAGGAACACAGGAGGGTTGGAAGCAAAATGTGTGGGAAGCACCATGCCAAGCATTTCTGGTCTAGAACCCCCTCACCACCTCTATATGATAGTTTGAAGATGTCAACATATTCATTCACCAATATTCTTTTTATACTTTTCTTGGTACTATAACAAGTGCCTGCTGAGTGGGTCTGCCATCCCCCTGCATGGTAGCTTTGCTGGCTGTTCTGTAAAGTCCACCACCCCCTTCCATGTCTCCAATCAATACCTCAGCCTCTGTGACCCTATACCCCCCCCCCCACTTTTCAACCCTTTGCATGAGATTTCTACCAATTGAGCTGACTCATGGGCTATTTTACCAGCCTTCGAGCTTTCTGTTTCCTCCATGTGTGCTATCAAAAATTAAGTATTATATCGTTGTACTAGGAACCTATCTATAATTCAATCCACAATCTCTGCATATTTTTAAATTATTTCTCCCATCTGCATACCACGTGCTCTTGGCACTTCCCTCTACAGTTCTTCTCAGCTCCACATTCTCCATTCTCCAATGAATTTGCAGCCCTCCCCCTATTCACATCTAAACACGACCCTGCAGCATCCCTGATTCTCTGATCTCCTTGGGTGCCTCTCTCTGCCCTTCAATCTTCAGACTAATCCCTCCGACTAGTCCCTTTTCTCTGCTGGCACTCCTCACTCATTTCGAGCCCAGGCTACTCCTTATGCTGAAATTACTGCCCTGAACTGGCCTCCCTTCCATAAACCCAATTTCCTCTGTTTTGCTGCACCCCTCTCAGCAACTTTCCCCTTTTTCAATATCTCCACATGTCATACTCACTACCTCCCCATTACCTTCTGCTTAAGTGCCCTTTTTCAATGCCAACATCATTCTACCATGCTACCTAGAGCATCTGCTAGTAGCATGCAATATGATCACTGTGAATCTGGGGGCAGCCTTGTTGTCTTCCACCATACAGGCACTCTTCCTACCAGCCCTTCCAGCTCCATGACCGGATCCCGCCATTGCTGCACCATCTTACTACTTTCTTCCACAATGTTTGAAGTTTCCAACATAGCCCCTTGAGGCTCTCATCTCCCTGGCTGCTGCCAATCTGTGTTCCAGCTTGCATTAGGTGCGTTACCCCAAGTCCGGCCACCATTTAGGCTTGTGATCCTGAACTGGGACCAGTGCAGGTGGTGTCCTGACTTCACCAGTAGTGGCTCCTGACCCTTCCAATTTCTAAGTGGGCTGCAGGGAGGTTCAATGCAAATTGATGTGAATCACCGAGCCCTGCCGCCCCTGACAGTGTGTGTTAACCCTGCCAGGGTCCATCTTGTGGGGCTGCCTTATGACCTCCATAGCCCCCTGCAACCTCAATCCTCATTGAATATTCAAGTGGGATATACACAAGGTCTGCCTCCCTCTGCCTGTTCTATGATGGATAATATTGAATTGTCTTTATGTGCTCTCAGCCAAATTCCTGAGTGTGCTGCATGCTCTGTAACTGTGGCACTCCCGCACCTGGAATATTACACCACTCCCATCCTTCCTGATAAAATGGGTGTGCTCCCCGAGTTTTTCTCACCTGTACCTTTTAATCTCTGCATGCCAGGTGGGTATGTTATGTTGCCTTAGTCCACGTTTATAGTTTGTTAGCCTTTGCACCTCCTTGGTGGGTGCATAACTTGCTGCCTTGCTTCTTCTCTGCCTTCTTTGGGGTTATCTGCCTTCATCCTCATCAACAGAAGGTCTCTCACATATTAATCCCCCCCCCCACCTGCCCAAGGGGGGTAGCTGAGCTTTCCTTTGTGTCCCAGCGCTCTTCCACCACTTGGGTCGAGCCTCATGCCATTATGGCAACTAGGACCCCTGCCGAATTTGTCCAACGAGTGGCCTGCCCGACACATGACTGCCAACGCCTTCTTACCTCTGCCTATAAGGGGACACTAAGGATCATATTCCGTTTCTTCAGTTTCATGGGGAAGGTGATTTCCTTGCAAACCCAGCATATTGATGTGTTTTAGCAGCCACAAGTCAGTCCACCGCTCCCTTCTTGCCCCTCCACCTGGGACCCACATTCAGAAATGTGAAAAGCTGCCTCACCATAAACCTGAAAACCAGCAGAGGCCACACTTTCCTCTTTCATTTACAGGCCCACTGTGGCTAATTGCAAAGTATTCAATGCCTTCATTTTCAATGACTGTTTCTGAATACCCTTGTTCTGTCTTCACCTAAATACACTTATCCTTGGAAAACTATAATCATAAAACTTAAGGTGTCCCACCTCCGTTTGGCGTATTGTTAGAAAACTGCTTGGAAGGGACAAGCAAGCATGTTCTGCGAATTGCATGATAGGTAAGAGCTCGTTTGCCACTGCAGGTGTAGCAATGGGAGGAGGAGGAGCCCTTCAACAGATTGCTTGCATTAGCACTCAGCCTCACCTGCAGTTGTCTGAGGGCCTTGTAGGTACAGAAGGACAGCTGGACAGAAAGCCCCAGAGATGGTGAGCCCTGAGCCACCTGGCATAGATCAAACACTGTTCCCTGTCAAGTATAGATGGGCTGCTGCAATGGTGATTATTGGGAAAGCATCAATGCAAGCAGGCTTCTAGTTTTTGGGTAAAACTGATTTTAGCTAATGCAACATCACCAAAGGGGTTATTTACTTTTCAGTAGAAAATGGAAGACATTTGATTTTGCTGCACTTTTGCTGCTAACGTACCCTCTGGTATCGAAGCATCAGAACTTCAGGCTCTACCTCTAAGCAGTTTTCTGAGATGGATGCTCCTGCATTGACCCTCTTGGAGAAGGGTAAAATGCTTAATATGTCTTTTTGACCATGTGCAAGGTCCCTGCACTCCATGTACCTACTTCACCACACACTGTGGGAGCCTGTCTCAGTCATATGGATTCAGCTCACAGTACAATGCACATTGCTGTGCAGTGCCTGTCAGGTTCACAGATGAGCAGATTCTTAGTTCAGGAAAAGAGCCTCTATCTTCCATCTCTAAGGGAGTGATGGAACTTTGCATTCTAAAAGCTCAGCGCTATAACTAGCATTCCTGATTAATTCCCAAGCAGGCATCTCCCCTATGACCATGAAGTAGAAACATACCGAGCTCGGTCAGAACTACACATTTATTAGTCCACTCTTTTGTTGATATCTCTAGACAAAGAGCTGGGCAATGTGACATTGGTCTCAAGTAGAAAACTTTCATTCAGTCAATCTTTGTCATTTGTATGAAGGATGGAGATTCAGGAAGCCATGCTAAATACTCTCCATTAACCCTTAATCAACTGCAATCCAATCTTAATGGGGTGCACACGTATCCTACTGATGTGCCTCCTGGACATAAAGTGGGGCTGGACAACTGGGAAGTGGAGCTTAATTGCTGGAAATGAGAGAGGCAGGGAGATGCGGAAAATAATGAAAAGTTACATAGTTGAGCAGATTCAAGGAAAACATACAGAAAAGAGAATTTGGATCAGGAACAAAGGAAGGTAGACTTAACAACCGAAATTAACAAAGGAGGGAAGTAAATAAACATTAAATTATTTATAAACACCAGAAAAAACATCCTCAAGATTTTTTATGGAACAAAAAAGAGTAAACACTGATAACCAATGTTTTTACAATTTTTGAAAACATTGGAAAACACTGAAAAAACATTAGAACAATAAAGCCTACTGCTGACTACCCTGCACACTCCAGCTAAGCAGCCAATGGCATGCATTCCCACCAGAGCCCTCACGCTTGCGTACATCACATGCAGGCCTGAGCTGGAGGGCTGAGATAGTTTTTATTCAGCCATTTGACTGGCGCTGTTGTGGCGCAGAGAAAGGTTATTGTAACTTCTCGTGTGAAATTGTCCGGTAGAAGAATAAATATACATATGCCCAGGATGCCCCCAGCCTGAGTCCCTGTGTAAGTATTTAACCCTCAGAAAAAGATGCCACATTAACTTTTTAACCACTCCGTCTGTGAACTTAATTTCACTGTTTGCTGTGTAGGCAGTAGAAGTCCCAGCGCGCTGTGCACAGGCACAAACTAAGGATTTGCACCCTGAATATCGAACCCTGAATTTCGATGGCACACAATACAGAGGACAAAAAATATCGAGGATAAAAAATATTCATGGGTAAATAGCTCTAGATTTTCTATGTCCAACTCCAGATATAAGTACCTATGTAATACATATTCCTTCAAGGTACGTACATCTGAAGTTAGGAACAGAAAATCTATACTTCTCTATATGCACCCATCTTTTGATATGTTGTGCTCGATATTCCCGGGGTCGATGTGCAGTAGTGTAATCCAAATTAAGGACTGACAATTATAAACACTTATGGTGTTTCCTATTTTTCATGTTTTACCAGCAAAGAGCAGAGCCAGAATAAAAAACAAGCATTGGCATAGCCAATAGGTCTCGCTTTTGGGACCTTATAAGTATTTAGTTATGCAGCACAATATCCTTGGTGCAACAACATTAATTGTTGCATGGTTAAACACTTATAAGGCCCCAAAGGCGAGACCTATTGGCTATGCCAATGCTTGTTTCTCTAATGGTGGGGGGGCAATACAGACTTGGGGAGGGTGCAGGGTGGGTGGGAAGATGCAACACGGCCAACGGGATGGTAGGGGAGAAGAGGCAACACAGACAACGGGGGGTGTGAGGGAAGAGGCAACACAGCCAATTGGAGGGTGTGAGGGAACAGGCAACACAGTCAATGGGAGGGTGTAAGGGAAGGGGCAACATGGCCAAGGGGAGGGTGGGATGGAAGAGGCAAAACTGCCATGGGGGGTGAGATGGAAGAGGCAACACAGCCAATGGGAGGGTGGAAGGGAAGTTGCAACATGGCCAAAGGGAAGGTGGGAGGGAAGAGGCAACATGCCCAATGGGAGGGTGGGAGGTAAGAAGCAACACACCCAATGGGAGTGTGGGAGGGAAGTGGACAACACATCAGAGGCAACCCATCCAACTTGGGAGGGAAGAGGCAACACATCCAACGGGAGGGAAGAGGCAACATGGCCAATGGCATGGAAGAGGCAACATGGCCGAAGGGAGAGTAAGAGGGAAGAGGCAACACAGCCAACAAGAGGAGGGGAGGGAAGAGGCAACATGGCCAATAGGAGGGAAGAGGCAACACACCAACATGGGGGTGTGAGGGAAGAAACAACATGCCCAACGGGAGAGTGGGAGAGAAGAAACACGGACAACTGGAGGTTGGGAGGGAAGAAGCAACACTGACAACAGGAGGGTGGGAGGTAAGCAGTAACACGGGCAATGGGAGATTGGGGCTATGAGGTAAGAAGTAACACGGACAAGAAGGCGTGGGAGATGGGAAGAAAGAAGCAACAAGGACAACTGCACAAGATATAAAGAAAAAACAGTACCTTAATCACAAAGCCAGCAGCGAAAGGAATCTAATCAAAATGAAGCAATAAGTACTTGGTCCATTCTCAGACAAAAGAAGAGGAAGTGAAACTGGCACATGCTGCCAAATTAAGAGTTAGCAAATGAGAGTGACTATAAAGCCCACCATTAGTAAGCAATGGGTGGGATCCAAGCATCTTGTTGAAAACAATATGTCTTGCAAGCAAGAGCAAATGCACTATTACATTGCAAGACCTTAAAAACCAGTGCCTGCACAACCCAAAGTACGCATATTGACAGAAAAAGGCAGAGGTTGGGTGTCAGATATTAACATACATGATACGATGGTGCAGGTATGGGTGATTACTGGGCTGTGTACGTGAACACAGAAACACCATTATTTACCCAATGGCTGGTTAAATAACCACCAATATGTGAAATATAGGTGTTGATTGTTCTAAACAAGTCAATATCCAAAAATAGTTTCAAGTTCCACCAAATAAAGATATAGGTTATTTGAAATTTTGAGATGTGGGTACGAATATTTAATCTTACATAGACATAAACTAATATAAATTCATCCCTTGGATTTCTGTGAATTTGGCCCTGAACCCTAAAGATTTTAGTGCATATTAATTGGCAGTTTCCTACCTTATTTCCATCTCCTGGTAGCTCTGGATATTATTTTGACTTAGCTTCTGAGATGCTTGTGCTGCTCTGTTGACCCAGTTGGTGTTATCTCACACATTCCTATTCTTTATCAGGGTCGGACTGAGACAGAAAATAGTGTCCCCATTTGTGATTCCTATAAGTGATTTAAAAAGCTAAAAGCGGCCCAGGTTTGCAAAACATTGGGGCTGTTTTCAACGTGCAGAGACAAGCTGTAAAATTGTTTTGCAACGTATGGAATATTTTGTGGGGTTGAGCTTGCTTTAGCATTTTTTCTTTTAATATCAAGGGAATCCACTGTATAAACAAGCCCAGCAGTCCATAAAACAGGCCCAGAGCCAAAAACCACTGAGCCCAGACACTGAACTGGCAGACCAAACCATCCGGCTCAGCCTGATAGCCATAAAGGCCAGTTCGACCCTGTTCTTTAGTTTCAAAAACTGTGTTTATTGTGTATGATATTTTTGGGTAAAAGCTGACAATCTCCATTTGGCATGCTCAAGCTTGAAACTACATTCGTCCACATTCCACTAGGGCGGAAAGTTCTAACCTGCAAATCTGAGGATCCGTCAAATAAAAAAAGAAATATTTCAGCCGTGGTTGATAAAGGTAAAAGAACTTCTGTTGAGAGATGCTGCAGACGCGTTGTCATTTTTTTCATAATAAAGTCGTCTGCTTAGTTGCTAAACGGCTCCACCTCATGATGTGTACCACCTTGAGAGTGCCTTTACACTCAACCACAGAATCATACCGGTTATAGGATATACTTTTAATGTGGAAAGCAACTTTTCTAGTTTCAGGCTGCAATCGACTGGGGTCTGAAGAGGTCCCGAGCTCATGCACACGTGGTCACTCGACAAGCAAGAGACTCCAGGACTCGCTGTTTGCTTAGTACAGTAGACCTTGGACGGGTCTAACGCATGTGTGACGTGATCAATGCCTCGCGGCCCGAGCACAGACGCCGTTAAAAATAAAATGAAGCCTTATCCAACAGAAGTTACTCCCCGCAGCCGACGCGTGTCCTTTGAGTTGGTAAACCGAAAGTTCATTATCACGAGCCCGCCCCCTCTCCATACAGAGAACAGCAGGTCCAGCCTTGAGTGGGTGACGCCAGACCCTCTGCTGCACGCGAGAAAGAACAAGAAGCTCAGCAGACTGGCTGCAAGGATTCCCCTAACGTAGGCAGAGATGAGAAAGAGGTGTTCCTTCAGAGTAGCTTTACTCTCAGGTACGTGCAGTGTTGTTCTTTCTTAATCTCTAGGTCTTACTGTTAATTACAGTGCTAATAAACTGAAACAAGCACTGGCCAGCACCGCTGCGAAATACAATAAAAAAAACACGAGTGGTGAGACGAGTTGTACGCACGCGCGCGCCTGACCGGAAAAAGTGCTCTGCACGACACGCGCTCGTGTGTGCGTTCTAACAATCTGATAGACGGCAAAGTAGTGCTTTTTGAAGCAGCTACTAAATGTCTCACCGAGTAGCGCATGCGCCCTGACTCAACAAGACCTAAAAAATAAGCCTGTAATACCAACAACCGAATAACCTTTTCAGATGCTTCTAAAGGAAACGTGACATGATTCACTTGCCTTATCCAAGAGACGACTTTGCCTAAATCAAAAGCAGGTCCAGGAAATGCGTCCTTGCCATCAAAGGGTAGAGCCCGCAGAAACCTTAATTATTTTTTTCAATTTACTTCTGCTCCATTGTTGGTATGTCAGAAGCACTTTACATTTCTAAAAACGGACTCTACCAAGATGACCTATGCACTGCTGAGTCACAGGGGAGGTTTGCGGGCAATTAAAAAAAATATATATATATATCCATATTTAATTCCAAGTACTTAAACATTCAGACATATAGAAGCATGTGAGATCTGAGTAAGGAAAAGTGGGAAATAGCTAAAAAAAAAAAGCTAATTTTAGTACAGGCGTGTTCAATAAAGTAGATTCCAATGCTGTCTCGAGGGATGGTATCACTAGCAGAATCAGCAGAACTCTTGTTGTTTCATCACACTTCAGTAAGACACAGACAAAAGAGACAACCCTATGCCCAACACCAACTGCAGCAGTTTTTTAAAGAGGGCATGCTCCTACTTTCTTGGTATGTGCCAATGTCTGACTGTGGCCGAGCTTTGTTTACTTTTGGGAGGGGTGAGGAGGCAAGGATAGAAAAGTAGTGAGACATGCCCCAGACAGACAGCAGACTCTGGCCTAGATTTGCTTAAACTTTGCACCAGATTTGTGTTACTTTGCGTACAATCTTGTGGTGGTGTTTTCTTTCAAACACAGAACAGGGCTTGTACTGCAAAATTGCTGAAGTAAAGGATAGTAGTGCTACGTGCTACTTTGAACTTTTATGCATCAAGTGGCATTCTATGTGTAGTAGATGGGAGCTTCCATGGAATCACCGGGGGGTTTTGACAGAAATTCCCAACTACTAGCAATTGTAGACAGGGATCTGCACCAAAATCTTACACCGCCTCGAGGCAGGCGTAACGGAGGAGAAATTTCTTCATTTCACCATACTTTTCAAACTTTGCATGTGTGCTGCAATGTGGGAAAAGTATTAGAGCATAGTGGTATTACTGGAGAGCCTGCGGTCCAGGACAAAACATCTGTTTCACAGACACACACTCCCTTGCACTGTGATGGGTTTGTCGCTAAGAAGCCTATTGGTGCTCTAACGCTGGGGAAGAGAAAAAACAGCAGCATATCTAAATATGCTGCTGTTTTTCACTCTTCCTTTGAAGAAATGCAGTGCAGCAACTTTCCTTACTGATTTTTTTGAGTCACATTTTAGTAATTGTCTCCTCTGTACTCCACACATGGGTGGGCTTCTGATTATCATGGGCCAAGTAGCTTTATAATAGGATGACTGCATCATCAGATGTCCATTTAAAAGAAGTGCAGCTCTAACAAGCGTGACAGTGCAGTGCAAAGAGGGTGAGGTAGAGCATTGGCTGATGGGACGTGTCACTACACAGATTGCTTGTGGCTAGTCAGTGTAGGTACCTATGTGTGCAAGTGAGTGGCATGAACAGAACTTTCAATGGAAGTCGCCCTACCAGTGTTCAGCACCGACCGGCCGCAATTAAAACCGGACTTTGAACTTGGTCCTCACCGAGCCCTATTTTCATGTCCCTGCCTCCACAGGCAAATGATTTTCATCTATGCCAGCGATGCAATCCCTGTTTAATTTCACATGTATCATAAATTCAACTTACATTCCCTAAGATTTGATATATTTTCCAGTTGTTGATTTCTGCTGTTTCATTTTACATCCAACAATCGCCCTTCTATAGTACACACTGATAACTAGGTGTCTGTAAGAGTCTGGGTGGATCCAGTTTGTGGATGGGTGTCCATGATGGAACACAATAGAGAGCTCTGGAGTTGAGCCGAAGAGCAGTGGGACTTTATCACAGTGACGGTCATAAGGTGTTCACAACATGCTCATCCTATCTTGGGCCTCTCTATAGAGTGCACAAAGTGACAGACATGTATGTGGCAATTGCAACCAGTGTTCTATAGAAAAGCAAAAGACGATTGTACAGCTATTGAAATATTGAAGGTGAATGAAGAAAATAAAATTGCGTGTGTGTCAAGGGGCATAGTTGTCAGAGGTCCCGCTGGTGCAGTGGAATTAGGGCCAAGAGGTGGGAGGGGGCCCTGTGTGCTCTGCTCCAGCTTCAGTTTATTTAACTGACAGTTCCATCTTTATGTTTTTTACCAATACCTGCCTGGGGTCTGGACCCGTGATTACTCTCCCCGGAGTTCGTGTTATGACAAGTGTTGGACTTGGCCATTTTTGCAGGGTCATCCCTGAACTTTTTGCCTTCCTCCTAGCCTTTTTTTCTGACATGGTGTTGGTGGTTCTAGGGCTCTGGGCACTTTAGCACTGCTGTCCAGTGTAAAATGCATGTGCTCTCTGTGATAAACATGGTAAGATTGGTCTAAGCCTGTTTGGCATATTTAATGTATCTGCCAGTCCCTTGTAAAATGGTATCTCAGATATCCGGGACTGGTAAATTAAATGCTACTGGTGGGCTTGCAGTGCTGATTCCGCCACCCACCAAAGTAGCCTCTCAAACCTGTCTCAGGCCTCTGCCATTGCAGGGCATGGGCACGCATTTTTACTGCAGCTGTGACGTGGCACCTAAGGTGTGTGCATTGTCTGTGACCCCCAACCTTTTACTGCATTTCAGTCACCCCTAAGGTAGGCCCTAGCTAGCCGTACAGGCAGGGTACATTGTAGGTGAAAGGTACAAACATGTCCATTAAGTGTGTGACATGTCCTGGTAGTGACGAACAGACATTTTGGTTTCTCACTGCTGTGAGGCTGCTCTCCCATGAGAATGCATTAGGGATTTCCTGATAAGTATTTCAGGGGAAATATGGAAAAATGAAATGCTAATAATAAGTGCTGTGCAATGGTTTGCGCAGATTTATTATACCTATTTTAGAAATACCACTTTTTGAAGTTGGCATTTCTGTGTGCTATGTGTCTGCCTGCCTGATGTGTATTGCATGTCTGGCTTTGGAGTGACATGGGCTGGTTAGGTGTGTGTTTCCATAGGGAGGGCAGGGTGAGTCAGCTCTAGGCTGAATGGGAGATCTGCATTTGGAGTAGTGGGAGGAGTAGTCCCCTGACCCTGAAAAGGTCTGTGCCTACCTAGGTGAATGATGGCTCTGCCCCCCTGTGGTGTGTCTGATTACAGAGCCCCAACCTGACAAAGGATGATGGGAGCCCTGTAAACAACACCACCCAGAACAAGTTGAGGCTGGATTTCCCCAAGCCCTGTGCCAGGACAGACAAATAAAAAGTGGTGTATAAATATTGGGGCTTTGTGCTTCTGGGGACTTGCTGCTGCTGCTCTCCAGGAGGTGCCGCCACGAGGGACTGCCTCCCTGCTGGAGGGCCTTGTGAGCTGGCCTGCCTGGGCCCAGCCTTGGGCCCCTGAAACGTTGCTCTTTGTAGCTGTAGACCCTAGCACCTTGTGGAGCACTGTATCTCTCTCCCAGGGTGAGGAGAGTGTTGGGGTCTTGCAGCACTGTGCTGCGATCGATTTTGAGAGAATCTTGACGTGAGGTCTTTTCCAAATTGCATGCCTCTTTAAGCAGGAGCCCACCCCACATTTTTACTTATGTGATTGCGGGAGCCCACCCGCATTTGTGGTCCCTTTTAGCGAGGGCCCACCCCGCGTTGGTGTTTAATTTATGGCGGGAGCCTATCCGGCGCCTTTGCCACGGAGTGGAGTGCTTCACGAACTGGAAGACAGGCCGCAGCCTGGTTAGGGTACGGGCTGAGGAGCTCCGACGTGCCCAACAACGACGCAGGAGAGACAGAGCATCTTGATGGCACTTCCTGCCTCCAGCGGAAGTGAAAAGGTAAAGCCTGTTTGGGAGGCCGTACCTCCCAGTGCAAAGAAGGAAAAGCCCCACGCGCCTGTGGCCTTGAAGAGGACACAGACTGACGGAGACTCCGCTCAGTGTTGAGGAATCCCCCTGTGTGCCGGCCAGTGGTTGCAGAGCCCCTCGGGCTCACCAGATACCGAGGAGAGGGGACCAGAGCCTCGCGGGCACCCACCCTGGCAGAGTCCTGTTCTGTCCAGCGAGGAATTCAAGGCCGCAGTGAGGGGGGCTGCGCCGGAGCCTTTCTCTTCTTTTTATTGTTGGGTCGCAAAAGCACCAGGAGAAGCCCCAGAGATGGGAGCTCACAGAGCAGTGTTGGTGCCGGTATCTTTTGGCTCCACAGCTGCACCGCAGTTGCGGGCAGCTGCAACAGCTGGGCATTTCTTTTGAGCTCAAATGGCACTGTTGGTGATGGGCACTAGGAGTGCCGATGGGGGGCATTTTCATTTCAAGATGAGGAGGGGGTGAGATGCACCCCACGACCCCAGTGCCTTGCACACAAAGCTTTTGCTGCATTAGCAGCCAGAGAGCCAGTGGAAGGCCCTACAGTAGAACCCTGACCCTTGGGACAAAAGGGTATTTGAGCCCCAGTGACAGGCCAGTGGGCCTGAGGTCATTTCTGGTGGTGATGCCTAATATGATTGTTGCATACTGTGTTTTATGCCAATGTTATGCTTAGGATGTTTATGCATAATGTGTTTATGCCTACAGAGATTGCATAATGTGTTGATGCTGATGATTATGCCTAATGCTAATATGATATAATGCTGAGGTCATTATTTCGCCAGTAGTTACTGGTGGTGTTTTATTTTTACTACTTGTGCCTGTGATCATTCTGACAGTGGCCCGATTGGCCCATTCCTGTATGTAATCCCCTGTTAATATTGCCTAGTGCCAGTTGGCACAGTGTATTTGTGTGATTATGATTCTAATGTGTTTTGGATAATACAAAGGCTATTTTTTATATAACCTTGTATGGTGTTTCTTTTGTGGTGTGCCTAGTGTGTTGCTGCGGTGTGTGTGTGTGTGTGTGTGTGTGTGTGTGTGTGTGTGGGGCACAAACGCTTTACACATTGCCTCTGGGATAAGCCTGACTGCACGTGCAAGGGGGTGAGCAGGGGTTATCTTCAGCGTGTAACTCCCTTGCCCTGACTACAGTGGTGGTTTAAGCCTGGCTTAATCGCAAGCCCTAGCCAACCAGAAATCCCATTTCTAACAACGAGCAAGACACAGAAGTGTTTCTGTGGCCATTTATTAACAGCCAAGCCCGCCCACAATTGTAACTTCCCTTTTCTGTCCCTCCAATAGGCAGGGGTCCCATTTTTCTTGCTTGCACCGGGGCTTGTGGTGACCCTACTATGCCATGGCTTTACACTTAGATGGCTACCCATTGGAACGGGCCTATCATTCAAAAAGAGTTTGCCGCACTAACCAGCAACATCACAAAGTAAGAAGTCTGTATCACTTGGCACCCTGTGTGGATCCTGTTGTTTTTCATAACAATCATATCTGTTTTCATTGGCCACAGGGAACCACATGTGTGCCGGCCAGTGGTAGCACAGCCCCTCGGGCTCACCAGATACCGAGGAGAGGGGACCAGAGCCTCGCGGGCACCCAACCTGGCAGAGTCCTGTTGTGTCCAGCGAGGAATTCAAGGCCGCAGTGAGTGGGGCTGCGCCGGAGCCTTTCTCTTCTTTTTATTGTTGGGTCGCAAAAGCACCAGGAGAAGCCCCGGAGATGGGGGCTCACAGAGCAGTGTTGGTGCCGGTATCTTTTGGCTCCACAGCTGCACCGCAGTTGCGGGCAGCTGCAACAGCTGGGCATTTCTTTTGAGCTCAAATGGCACTGTTGGTGCTGGGCACTATGAGTGCCGATGGGGGGCATTTTCATTTCAAGATGAGGAGGGGTGAGATGCCCCCCAGGATCCCAGTGCCTTGCACACAAAGCTTTTGCTGCATTAGCCGCCAGAGAGCCAGTGGAAGGCCCTAAAGTAGAACCCTGACACTTGGGACAAAAGGGTATTTGAGCCCCAGTGAAAGGCCAGTGGGCCTGAGGTCATTTCTAATAGTTATGCCTAATATGATTGTTGCATACTGTGTTTTATGCCAATGTTATGCTTAGGATGTTCATGCATATTGTGTTTATGCCTACAGAGATTGCATAATGTGTTGATGCTGATGATTATGCCTAATGCTAATATGATATTATGCTGAGGTCATTATTTCGCCAGTAGTTACTGGTGGTGTTTTATTTTTACTACTTGTGCCTGTGATCATTCTGACAGTGGCCCGATTGGCTCAGTCCTGTATTAAATCCCCTGTTAATATTGCCTAGTGCCAGTTGGCACAGTGTATTTGTGTGATTATGATTCTAATGTGTTTTGGATAATACAAAGGCTATTTTTTATATAACCTTGTGTGGTGTTTCTTTTATGGTGTGCCTAGTGTGTTGCTGTGGTGTGTGTGTGAGTGTGTGTGTGTGGCACAAACGCTTTACACATTGCCTCTGGGATAAGCCTGACTGCACGTGCAAGCGGGTGAGCAGGGGTTATCTTCAGCGTGTAACTCCCTTGCCCTGACTAGAGTGGTGGTTTCTGCCTGGCTTAAGCGCAAGCCCTAGCCAACCAGAAATCCCATTTCTAACTACGAGCAAGACACAGAAGTGTTTCTGTGGCCGTTTACAAACAGCCAAGCCCACCCACAATTGTAACTTCCCTTTTCTGTCCCTCCAATAGGAAGGGGTCCCATTTTCCTTTCTTGCAACGGGGCTTGTGGTGACCCTACTACGCCATGGCTTTACACTTAGATGGCTACCCATTGAAACGGGCCTATCATTCAAAAAGAGCTTGCAGCACTAACCAGCAACATCACAAAATAACTTTTGCAACAATCCAAGATCTCTGGAATGTCCAGCACGCTCAGGAGTAAGAAGTCTGTATCACTTGGCACCCTGTGTGGATTCCTGTTGTTTTTCATAACAATCATATCTGTTTTCATTGGCCACAGGCAACCATATGTAGACCCCATTCTCTATGCTGAAAAGTTGAAGCCTTGATATACTACGCACTGAAAAGTATATACCTCCCTCATATGCAGCTTTATTCCTCTAACTCATTTTTCCTCTTTTATGAGGGTGCCAATCAAAGTTTGCTTGTGTTCTGTTATGGTAATGTGCGGTGGTTCTGATTTCTCATGTCCTTCATCAAAGACATCCCACTGGAATCCCTTAATGAAAACGCTGAAAGCTGCTTCATCCTTTGTATTGAAAACCAGTGCTGTCAAAAAGCTTTTTATAATCTTTTGTACTGACCTCAGCAGTCCACACAGGTCTAGCACACTTAAAAAAGCAAGCAAATTATTAAAACAAAAATAAACAAACAAATAAATAAATAAATGGTGAATGGGAGGGAGATCTGGTGCACTAGGCTTCGTGATAGAGCTCGGCCGGTACCAGAAGGGAAGAGTCGCTGAGCTGCCGGAAGTGAAACAGGAAGGAGCACATTGACAGCAGGGCGGCAGAACGAAGCCTCCGTATCGGCATGAGTGATGGCGAATGTGTATAGTGTGTGGAACGGAAGGAACAGCGCTCCCAGGGCGGAGGGCGTCACGTGATGCTACCGGAAGGGAGTAGGCAAGTGTCCACACTGGGATGCAGACAGAGGGAAGCAATGACCCAACTGTTTTAGGAATTGGAGCATTAATCATGCCACTCAGGCTCTCGGCTTATTCTTTATTCATTGAATTGATTGAAAAATTCATGAAGGCCAAAATCAATGCATCAAAAGGAATGCGAACGTCTCCATTGTATAGTTAGTTGTGTGTGCAATAAAAAATGTATAAGAACAAAAACTCAACTGCTTCTTTCTCTAGAGCACCTCTGAATGTGCACTCTCTCTTTCTCTGTCTCTCGGTCTCTCTCTCTTTCTCTCTCTCTCTCTTTATCTGTGCTTCGCATGTTTTTCAAGGCATCTACATCAGGTACACACAGAAACCAGTGGACTTGCTGTCATCTGCAATCGAGTGTTATAACCACCACACATCAACTCTCCAACATAACGCGCAGTGTAGAAATCTGATCTCCCCTTCCCACACCCTCAAAACCATCTGACTCGCACTCTCCCAAATTCCTTCGATGAGCTCAAAGGAACCTGGACCACTGCAGTTAATCAGAGCAGGATCCTGGAGTCGCCAAACCCTCATTGGGCGTTCCCTGTAGGAAAATGTGCAAACTACAGTCAGTGCCCGACCTCTCCCTCCTATCCTCTACTGTCCCTCCCTTCATTGGCTAGACCTGATCCAAAAGGGTGGCCTCGGGTTTGAATTCTCCTCTCGAAACTAGGGGTGTCTGTCATTGGTCCCCTTGATAATCACTAACTAAATGATTCACGTTTACATGCATTGCATATACATTTACCTCTTTAGTTTATACTGATATT
This sequence comes from Lissotriton vulgaris, assembly GCF_964263255.1. Classification (NCBI taxonomy): domain Eukaryota; kingdom Metazoa; phylum Chordata; class Amphibia; order Caudata; family Salamandridae; genus Lissotriton; species Lissotriton vulgaris. The sequence goes on from NC_141687.1 coordinate 422,805,003, forward strand.
CTGGCATGAGACAGGTTCACGAGGGACTCATTTGAACCTCCCTGACCTAGATGGATCCCCCTATGAAACGTTTTCTTTCATGGCCATCAAGCAAAGAATGTTGTTAAATATTTCCTGTCCATAAGCAAAGCTGTACTATGCTAATGTGTTCACAGCGCTCTCTTAAAAAAAGGTTAAGACACTTCCAGGGTGTTCGGTCTGGAGAAGCAGCTAAACAAAATTCTTATTCAGAGCACCAATGTCAAAAATCTCTTAGATAAATGATTCTAGTCTTTTTTATAAAGTCACTATAAGAGGAAAAAAGGAATTAGAATGTAAATGGATACTTGTATAGCGCACTACTCACCCGCAAGGGTCTCAAGGCACTTGTACGAATACCGCTGTGGAACCCATCCTGGCTTTCCCTGTGAGGCGTCCACTCCTGGGCACCCCCAAGGTGGAGGCCAGGCATCCTTAGCGTTGTGGGGGCCGTTGTGGAGATTAAGCAAGCTATTGCCCAGAGGGACTCCATGTTTGGAATAGGCACCCAGGTGAGAATTATCAGGTCCGTGGAATTTTGAGCCCAAGACCCGCCGAGGCAGGGAATTGAACCCTGGTCCCGGGCTAGACCTCTGCATCAGGGTCTGCCGCTCTACTGATTGAGCCACACTTCTTCACTATAGCAACATTGATCAAGCTAAAAAGAGAGTTTTGAGCTACTAAATCCCATGAAAGGCATAACACATTCCTCACTAGTTGTCTCTGAAAGTACAGCTTCCCAAGGACTTCCAAGGTCATTGTAGGCACTACAGACAGCGTTGGATTGGTAACACGGGCATTCGGGCAAAACCCGAGGGACCGGTGTCCGAGTTCCTGCTCTGGTCTCTTTTTTGAGCAGTCTGGAGGCCTATTTGGGCGCTGTCTCTATAGTTCGAACAGCCAGCGGCCCAGTGGGTGTCTGAGTGGCCTTTCTATAGGCAGATGGGCGCTCGTTACCTCCTGTTTAGCAACAGGCAGAGGTATCACTCCCTTTGTCTCGCTGGCCAGCCCATTAACGTGTGCAGATACTGGGCGGAGGCAGGGGGCCTGAGTAGAAGTGGCCGTATTTGTTTCCAGGTGTGTTTCAGCAGTGTAAACTAACATGTGCATTTTTTTTTAGCCCCGCTTTTTTTTATAAGATTACGCCGAAGCAGTCATTTGAAGAAAGGCATTATGCAAATGTGGGCCGATTTTTTTTCTGCGTGCCAGGGCCAATTTTCAATCCCAATCCAACCCTGAATACAGATCAATTTATTCAGAATTAATGCCTAAATTAGAGCAAGCAATCTTCGTGACTGACAAGCCTCTTGCATTGTAGGAGTCCCTGGGGTAATAAGAGGCGGACACCACGCTTAACTGAAGAGAAATTTATTATCAACTTCCCTGAGCGCCGGGAACAGCACCAGCTCCGAATTATGCTGGAGCAGCAGTGGCCAACATGGCCGTCCACGCTCCCAGGGTTCCCTGCCGTGACGCGGCAGGAATACTAGAGCGCTACTCTACATATCTCCCTCCTTTATCAACACTGCAAATAACAAAGAACAAAACTTACAGTGTCCAAGGATAGTTCTTGCTCGTGGGTGTTTACGTTTTCATATCGAACTCTCAATACCCTTTGGGCAGTACCACGGTCCTTCCGGTGCGGGAGTGTTACACCAGGGTGGCCTTCCGGGTATCCCAGCTGTTGCTGGGTGGGGCATGGTTTGGTGTATCTGGTGTTTGGCTCCCCTTTGCCACTTCACCCGTTCCTTGGTCCTCCCGTTGAACGCGCGTACCCTTGTCTTCTGGTTTCTTCTGTGTTTTGGTGGTGGTCGTCTCTTCTGTATAGGTGCTCCTCGTGTCGCTACTAGGTGCTTCTATTTCTGTCATGTTTTCTTCCCCCTCCGGGTTCACGTCGTCATCTCTTTCTGGTTGCATTTCTCCTATCCTGGTCCAATTCAACACTTTGTTGAACCTTGACATTCTGTCCTGAGACCATATCTTTCCGTCGCTTAATAAGGCGATCTTGCGTAGACTTCTCGTACTTGCAGGGGTGTGCTGTCGCCTTTCCTTCTCATCTAAGTCAACTTCACTCTGACCCATTCCCCCTTTTCCAGTGACGACTCTTTGACATTGTGTCGTTTGTTGTAGTGGTCTGTGTAGATCTTCTGTGATGTTTCCAAGTTACTACACACTACCGCCGGAGACCATTTGCTCTGTACTGTTCGTTGTTTCCATGCTATGTTGTCTCTAGTAAATGGGTCACATCCTCTCAGTATTTTGAATGGGCTATATCCAGTCTTGGTGGGGGTGATATGGGATGACCATACCGTACTCTTAAGTTCTGGCTCCCAATTCTTTCCAGCATTGATGGCTGCCTGTACTGACCCCATGATCACCCGGTAAAATCTTTCTGCTAGGCCGTTCCCGGCCGGATGATATACGGGGGTATGTTTAATCTGTATTCCGTTACGTTCCATGAAAGCGTTCCATTTGTCTGACGTAAATTGAGGTCCATTAGCACAAGTTATGACTCTTGGCATTCCTTCTCTCAGGAAAGTGGCTGTGATGAATGTCAGTACAGTGTCGGTGTTCATGGTTTCGCATACCTTTACTTCCGGCCACTTTGAGTGCCTGTCTACCAACACTATTGTGTATTTGGGTACACTCTGTGCATCTAAAATGGGGCCAAGGATGCCCACTGCCAAATCTTGCCATGGATTTACCGGATTGGCAAATTTCCCCAGTGGAGGTTGCAGAGTGGTCTGTGTCTTGTCTGCATTGCTGCACTGTACACATTCCATGACATGCTTCTCCACCTGGCTGTCTAGCGCCATCCACCAGTATGCTTGCTTGGCCCTCTGCTTAGTTTTCACTATGCCTAGATACTCTACATACATGCATGAAATGTGTCATTCCCTCAATTTTAGATTATGTTTTCTAGCTTGTACACAAAACAGTTGACCCTGTATCACGCCCCATTCTTTACATAGAAACAGGAAGCGCTATAGAGCTCTGAGTGTGACAATGTAGGGCAGAGGTCCTAATTGCCTGAGTGCCAGCAAGGACAGGCACCCCATGACATGTGTGCCATGTTGGCAAGCCGCAGCATCCACTTCTGTGTGCAACAACCCAATCCTGCACCCTACACATATTGATGGAAGCAATGCGCAGTGTGATGGTCCATATGCCTTTGCTGGGATTACAAAGGCTGCATGAGGGCAGTGCAGTTCTTGAACATATAAAATGACCAGAGTGTGATCTTTTGAAGTGGTCCACAAGGCAGAAGACCTAATGCCTGCAGTATGTCTTCCTGCCAGGCTACCAATAACCTGATTTTTGTAGAGGAAAGTAGCTAAATTAAGAGTCTTTAGGTTCTCCAGTCTTCCTGCAGAGATGCTTTCCTGCCCCAGTGAGCGAGAACTGTCACTGATCCATCTGCACTCTTAGAGTCCCCAATTCTGCAATCCCCCCGCCCCAGGTTAGAAGAGAGGTATTTTTTCCATTATCATTAGGGTGTGGTCCACTAGTACAGCAGTTGTACTTGGACCTCATTCCATTTCCTTCTACAGTCATTGGGTCTATAAGTTCCCTAGTCAGGAACACACTACACACTGGTCTGAGAAGCACCCTTGACTTGTGTGCCCTACAATGGAGCACACTACACACTGGTCTGAGAAGCACCCCAGATTTGTGTGCCTTACAATGGAGCACGCTGCACACCGGTCTGAGAAACAACCCTGACTTGTGTGCCCTACGTTAGAGCACACTACACACTGGTTTTAGAAGCAACCCCTACTTAGGTGCCCTACAATGGAGCACACTACACACGGGTCTGAGAAGCAGCCCTGACATAGGTGCCCTACAACGGAGCACACGTATGATAAGCACCCTTGACTTAGGGGCCCTACAATGGAACACACTACACACTGGTCTAAGAAGCAGCCCTGACATTGGTGCCCGACAACGCAGCACACGTCTGATAAGCACCCTTGACTTAGGGGCCCTACAATGGAGCACACTACACACCGGTCTGAGAAGCACCCTTGACTTAGGGGCCCTACAATGGAGCACATTACACACTGGTCTGAGAAGAACCCTTGACTTAGGGGCCCTACAACAAAACACACTACACACTGTTCTGAGAAGCAACCCTGAATTAGGGGCCCTACAACAGAGCACACTACACACTGGTCTGAGAAGCAACCTTGACTTAGGTGCCCTACAATGGTGCACACTACACATTAGTCTGAGAAGCAACCCTGACTTAGGGCCTCTACAACCGAGCACACTACACACCGGTCTGAGAAGCAACCCTGACTTAGGTGCCCTACAATTGTGCACACTACACACTGGTCTGAGAAGCAACCCTGACTTACGTACCCTACGATGGAGCACACTACACATTAGTCTGAGAAGCAACCCTAACTTAGGTGCCCTACAATGGAGCACACTGCACACCGGTCTGATAAGTACCCTTGACTTAGGGGCCCTAATATGGAGCACACTACACACTGGTCTGAGAAGCACCCTTGACTTAGGGGCCCTACAACAAAACACACTACACACTGGTCTGAGAAGCACCCTTGACTTAGGGGCCCTACAACAAAACACATTACACACTGGTCTGAGAAGCAACCTTGAATTAGGGGCCCTACAACAGAGCACACTACACACTGGTCTGAGAAGCAACACTGACTTGTGTGCCCTACAACGGAGCACACTACACACTGGTCTGAGAAGCAACCTTGACTTAGGTGCCCTACAATGGAGCACACTACACACTGGTCTAACAAGCAACCCTGAGTTTGGTGCCCTACAATGGAGCACACTACACACCGGTCTGAGAAGCAACCCTGACATAGGGGCCCTACAATGGAGCACACTACACACTGGTCTGATATGCAACCTTGACTTAGGTGCCCTACAATGGAGCACACTACACACTGGTCTGACAAGCAACCCTGACTTAGGTGCCCTACAATTGTGCACACTACACACTGGTCTGAGAAGCAACCCTGACTTACGTACCCTACGATGGAGCACACTACACATTAGTCTGAGAAGCAACCCTAACTTAGGTGCCCTACAATGGAGCACACTGCACACCGGTCTGATAAGTACTCTTGACTCAGGGGCTCTACAATGGAGCACACTACACACTGGTCAGAGAGGCATCCTTGACTTAGGGGCCCTACAACAAAACACACTACACACTGGTCTGAGAAGCAACCTTGAATTAGGGGCCCTACAACAGAGCACACTACACACTGGTCTGAGAAGCAACACTGACTTGTGTGCCCCACAACGGTACACACTACACACTGGTCTGAGAAGCAACCTTGACTTAGGTGCCCTACAATGGAGCACACTACACACTGGTCTGACAAGCAACCCTGAGTTTGGTGCCCTACAATGGAGCACACTACACACCGGTCTGAGAAGCAACCCTGACATAGGGGCCCTACAATGGAGCACACTACACACTCGTCTGAGATGCGACCTTGACTTAGGTGCCCTACAATGGAGCACACTACACACTGGTCTGAGAAGCAACCCTGACTTACATACCCTACGATGGAGCACACTACACATTAGTCTGAGAAGCAACCCTGACTTAGGGCCCCTACAACGGAGCACACTACACACCAGTCTGAGAAGCAACCCTGACTTAGGTGCCCTACAATGGAGCACACTACACACTGGTCTGAGAAGCAACCCTGACTTAGGGCCCCTACAACGGAGCACACTACACATCGGTCTGAGAAGCAACCCTGACTTAGGTACGCTACGATGGAGCACACTACACATTAGTCTGAGAAGCACCCTTGACTTAGGGCCTCTACAACGGAGCACACTACACACCGGTCTGAGAAGCAACCCTAACTTAGATGCCCTACAATGGAGCACACTACACACCGGTCTGAGAAGTACCCTTGACTTAGGGGCCCTACAATGGAGCACACTACACACTGGTCTGAGAAGCACCCTTGACTTAGGGGCCCTACAACAAAACACACTACATACTGTTCTGAGAAGCAACCCTGAATTTGGGGCCCTACAACAAAAAACACTACACACTGGTCTGAGAAGCACCCTTGACGTGTGTGCCCTACATTAGAGCACACTACACACTGTTTTTTAGAAGCGACCCTGACTAGACTTGTGTGTCCACCCTCTGAAACATATTCTAGTTTCAGAAATATTCATGACTATGCTCTCTGGGTGGTCTTTCGAGGGGGTAATTAACAAAGACATTCGATTGCTTGTGACAGTGCCAGCTGCATTGAATTGTGTTTTGCTTTATTATCAAACGCATACACTTTCAAAGTCGTGAACGTGTGTGCACCTGGCTGCAACGGGGCAGGCAGCTCCGTGCAGGAATGCGCAGTCAGAAGCGCTATGTAAGCTCTGCTAATGAACAGAGAGAGGCGGGCTCGGGCTTTTAGGAAGCAGCGCGGTAATTTCTGTCAGTCACGAGCCACGTACCTTGTTATGCTTCTGCTGGTCTCGCGCTCGCGTGTCCAGGTCGTGGTAGGGGCTCTCGCCGTCCATGTTGATGAAGTAGACGAGTCGTGACGGCAGAGTGGTCTCCTTTTGCACTGCATCCTGCGGGCCGCCGTCTGTGCTGCGCGTGCTGCTGTTGTATAACGTGTGTGCTTCTTCCGTCGGCGCGCTGGGCACTCCTTCGGCAGTGTCATTCCACGGAAGAGCTGGAGACAGGGAAACAAAAGTCTGTAACTCCTCTGATGGTTTTACACACCCTGAGTTTACCGGCCCCTCTTGGACAATCTCTCGAGCTCTTTAAACATTTGCAAACGTGCAATATTCACATAAATCTTAGACATTTAAGGACCCGTTAAAACAGTGTCTACATTAAATGTAGGTCGGCCCTGAAGCCTGTCACAGTCTGGAGAGTAAACAACAGTTTCACGAATCCAAGGCAGAAATAATTAGTGCCACACACCTGCAGAAGTTCTTGCAAGAGCAGAAGGCAGCCTGCTCGTTTGCCAATCACCTGGGCAGCTAAAGGGCAGAGTGAAAGTAAGAACAAATTATCAATATATGAACAAGTCTTCCAGGGGATGAGTGCTTTACCCATGATTATAGAATTTAGTTTAGAAAGACATGAGAATATTTGGAAGAGAATCACAGGAAGGCCCTCATTTTGATAAAATGCCACACCCGGTAATTACCATAGTCTGTAGCATCAGTAATCATGGGGTGGTATTAGTAATGCGGTCCAATCAGGATCTATCTTATGCACACCTTGGTTGTGCGGGGCTTATGATTCCATCTGTTAAAGTGAAGGGCAAGGAACAGCATGATTGACGTCGTGTTTCCCCTATGTTATTCAAGCTCAGTCTCACTCCATTTTCCACTTGCTTCTCTAGAACCTGAACAGAAATCTGCAAGAGTGGGCAGAAGCCACGCAGGGCACACGGCATAGTCTGGGTCCTTTTGGATAGGTATGAAATTGCATTGATGGACTTCACCTACCCTAGCTTTTGTTTTAACTTTTACCAGCTTCTTGGCAGTCATGAAGTTGTAAAAGATTTACAGCCAGATTCATGAAGGTACCATTCTGCGATTAGCAAATTGCGAAAAATAGCAATTCGCATTTTGAAAATCGCAGAATGGCATTCATGTAGAAATGCGATGCAAAAAAAGCGAATCGCAATCGATCGCAATTGCGATCTTGCCACAATCGCATATTAATCGCAGAATCGGCTATTTTCAATGTAGAAATTGCGACCTCGCATTTAGCGAAATCGCAATTTGCGATCTCGCTAACTGCGAGATCGCAAAAATGGGAAGTCGCATTTCGAGCCCACTGATGACATCACAACCAGGAAGTAGGCTTACCACACCCACAAACAGAACACAGAGCCAGGGGGTGGCAGCAGGATACTGAAGAGCACCAAACCTTACACTGTGCAGTACCCCAGCAGGAAAAAAGTTCACCAAGATGTACCAGGATGCAGCAGGGAGCAGTGGGCAGGAGAGAAAGCGCAAAATCAAGTTTTCTGAACTTGAACTGGAGCATCTAATTGAGGGGGTCTGCAAGGATCATGCCTGGCTCTTCGGAAAAGAGTCCCGGAGGGTGCCAGAGGCAGATAAGCGCAGGATCTGGCAGCGCATCCGCGCTAAGGTCAATTCGGTTGGGGTGACACAGCGGTCAATTGATGACCCTAAAAAGCGCAGGTACGACCTGAGAGGTTGTTCTAAGGAGCGTATCGCGGAGAGGCTTGGGGAGCGACTGGCCACCGGTGGAGGGGAATCTGTAGCCACACCGAACATCCCATTGGAGGACCTGATAGAGGACATCATGGCACCAGAAGCCTACGTGGGGGTCATGCAGCTGGACTCGTCTCGACCCAGCCAACAATCTGAAGGTAAGTGCCATGCGACTGCGACCCTGTCCCCCAACAATGCCCATGACTCCAGAGCTAGCAATATGACATCCCCAACAATGCAGCCCATGCACACCAAAAAAGCCCCATTGCATTGTGGTAGTTGTAGTGAAATCATGTACCCCCAGTTAGCTCAACACAGCCTGAGCAGTAAATGCAAAGTAAGTCCAAAAGCCTGTCAGGGAAAGCAAGCCTGCATGCTTGTATCAACATTGCTTGTGCAAGATACATAACATTAATCATGCACCCTTTCACATTACAGGTGCAGTGGAGCATGCCAGCACAGATAGCGAGGCCCAGCACATCGCCGAGAGCCAGGAGGACAATGAGAGTGAGGGCCAGTAGTTCTCCCACCACCACCACCCCGTGCGGACAGGGCCACCCCTGCAGCCACAGCCGTGCAACCAACACCCCAGCAAACAGCCACAGCAGTGGTACAGGCCCCACCACCAGCGCCTAGGAGGCAGACGAGGCGCACAGCTGGAGCCAGATCACACACCAGCGCACTGAGGCACCAGCAGCGTCAGGGCCCAGCAGGCACCGGCAGGGCACTTCAAATACCTGATCCTGGCCTGGCCATCGAAAGCCGCATGCTGGCGATGCATCGTACACAGGCGCGTCACCTGGCAGCAATTCTCACCCAGATGCAGGCGACAAGCCAAAACATTGCCCAGATGACCGCTGCTGTCCGAGAGAACAGCCAGCTGCTGGTAGCCCAGCAGGACATGACCCGCCGGCGCCACCGCCAACTACTGGCCCGCCTATCAGCCTACACTAGATCTAACCATGTAGTTGGGAATGCAACATCACAGCTGGCGTGCAGGTCACTCGCCATGCAGGGCCAGATGGTGCAGTGTTGCCAGGATGTGGCCAGGTCTCTAAATCTGCTTACGGCAGCAGTGCTCGGCAGCCAGGCCACTGCCCATGGAGCAGCAGAGGGGCCTGACGACGTGAGTGAGGCAGCGTCAACCAACAGCAGTGCATCCTTGCCACTGATGCCTGCACGTGGCCGCAGCAGCAGGCCAACAGCATCAACTAGGGCCAACACCGTCCCTCAGGACACAGAGAGACGACTTGGGGCGTCTCGTCATAACCGACATTGAGGACTTAGACACTCTGAGGGAGGCCATGCAGTACACCCCTGCAAACCAACTACCCCAGCATGGAGAGGTATGGAGTAATGCTCTCTTCATGAGACACAAGAATTACTAAAGGCCAATTTATTGTGCATGAACAATTAAGATTAATGGTCTAAGTTGATTCACACTCATGTCATTATTACATTTGTCATGCATGAGTGTAGTGTTTTGTGAGGGGAATGGGTGCACTAGAAACAGTTAATAGTGATGTGGTTGCGGCGCCTGTGTCCTTCAGCAGGATTTTCTCTGTGTGCATGACGCACATGTGGAGGCGGCCGGTTGTCCCCTTCAGACTCACTGCCAGATATCTCCACTGGTATCCTGCGCTTGGTAGCAATGTTGTGGAGTATTGCACACACGGCCACGATGCGGCAGCAGACCTCAGGTGTGTATTTGATGGCCCCACCAGTCTTGTGCAGTATGCGGAAACGGCTCTTCAATAGGCTAAATGTCCTCTCAATGCAATTTCTTGTTCGTATGTGTGCAGCATTGTAACGCCGTACCTGTGGTGTGGCAGGGTTGAGGTATGGGGTGAGGAGGTACTCACGTAGACCGTAGGCGCTGTCACCTGAGGGTAATAAGCACAGGGTGAGTGCCTATTTTGCGCAGATACATGCTCACTGTGTACTATTTGGGGACATGTGTACTTACCTAGTAGGTGTCCTTCGCCAAAGTTTCCCCTGGCCCGTCGTGTGTGAATGCCTCTGTGCCGGAAGATGAAGGAGTCATGCGTGCTGCCCGGATACTGTGCCACTATGTCCGTGATGTAATTGTTTGAGTTGCACACCATCTGGATATTGAGGGAGTGGTAGGACTTGCGGTTGCGGTACATGTATTCCGTTTGTGCTGGTGGGCAGATGTGGATATGGGTACAGTCAATGCATCCAATTACATGCGGGAAATGTGCAATGTTTTAGAATTTCAGCTTGGTGTCATTTATGTCCTGTTGGGTGGTGGGGAATGATATGTAGTGGTGTAGCCGGGTCAGCATTGCATCCAGGAAACTCCTTAGGCAGTGGGACATGGTGGGCTGGGATATCCCCCCTACAACAGCAACTATCCCCTGGAAGCTTCCGGAGGCCAGTAGGTGCAGGCTGCACAATACCTGCACATGGGTGGGAACGGCATTGGTCCTCCTTGTTGGATGCTGCAGCTTAATGATCATTGGCCCATTTAGCGGTACTTAGCATAGATTTGCTCCCTGGTTTGGCCCAGAAGGGTGACCCACTGACGGAATATCCACTCCTGGATCCTACGCCTGTTCCGTGCTGCTCGCTGTAGCCTACGCCGCCTGACCACCATGTAGAGTCCTGGCATTGTGAGAGTCCTCAGTCTCCAGCTGCATGTCCTTTAGTGTGTTTGGTCAGGCCTGCACCTGTTTGTAGTTAACTTTATTCAACTTTTTTTTTTTTCTTCGCTGGTTACCACCTGGTTTGGGTTCTCCTTAAATAGCGCCTCGCAAATAGCGATTATCGTGTTTTTCGCAATCTGCGATTTTTCTTGAATGGCGATTGCGATTATTTTGCGAGTTCGCAATTGATTTAGCAGAATCCATGGTTTCTCGCTATTTCTAAATCGCAAATGGGCTGGTTCCAGGATTCTACGATTTTATTAGCGAAATCGCTATTTGTATTTAGCGATTTCGCTATTTTGCTATTTTCACTATCATGAATTGCTTTTACTCAATTTGCGATCGCAATTGCTATTTCGCAGCTATTGCGATCACAATTTGGCTTCATGAATCTGGCTGATAAAGCTAAAAAAAAATGCTGGTGGGAATTCTGGCAAAATTATTTTTTTTCCAAGAAAAACTCAGGGCAGGCACAATTCTTTTCATGTGAAATTTCTCACATACCCCCAAAAAAATTTGTGAAAAATAAATCTGAAGCAATACGATTTTTAAATGTGGAATTTCACTTGCAGGTCAAGGTCTGTGAAGCTGTCAGGATTTTCAATTTTACAAAGATGAGGTTATTTTAACTTTGCCAGCAGAATTTTATTTACATAAACTCTGATTCTTTACCATTGAACGTTTCCATAATATATTTGAAAATAGCTGGGCATGGTTATTATCAGGTATTTACTCGTTACTGTATTATGACCTCACTTATTTTGACAACTACTGCTATCAAAAATGGGGTTATCTGCTTTACATAAAACAGGCAGTAACAAATGAAAATAACAACCCTTTGCTCACACAAAATGTGTGCATGTCGGTGAGGAAATTCTCAAGAAATTAGGAGTTACTTTTTAGGCCTCACTTACAGACAAGTGTTGTCGAAGATCTACTTTGATGAATATTGTATATAATGCGGGTTTTATATCAGCCCCTTGCTCATTATATGATAGCATTCTTTTTTGTATTTTTTTTATTTTACAGAGCTTTATATAGCGCGAACTTGACCCAAAACGGGTATCAGAGCGTTTTACATAGCACCAGTTGCATTACATGAGGACACAATATTTTTATTTTTTTTGTTAGGCACAGGGAGATTAAGTGATTTGCCCAGAATCACAGGATGTTCAGTGTCATTGCCGAGACTCGAACCCAGTTCCCTAGATTCAAGGTCGACGACCCTAGCCGTTAGGCTTGTCTATCTGACTTCCCTGCTCCTGGTTCGATGGCTTTCCTCCCAATTCTTGTATCGGTCCATCCAAAGAAGCATTTTGGTCTCTCCGTGTTTTGAATGGATCATGGCATATATCCTTCCACTGCTGATGTTAGGCGTTGAATGGCATTAATAATGAGGAAATATTTTCTCTCTATCTGACCCCAACTCCTCGTTCTCACTCGCTGTGTTCATTAAAAAACAATCACTCTATCCATAATAATAGCACCATTACTAAATATGTTATTGGAGGCTCGAGAGAAGGGACAACTGCCAGTCGATCACTGGGTGGCCACCATCGTGGTTATACACAAGGCAGGTAGGCCTCCAGAGCAGTGTGGCTTATATCGGCCAATCTCCTTGCTCAATGTGGAGGCAAAGGTGTTGGGATAGGTCTTAGCCAATAGATTGACATCTGTCATCACTTCAGTGGTCCACGTGGACCAGTCTGGCTTTATGCCTAACAGGAGCACTCGCACAACCTGCAGAGAATATATGGGGTGCTTCACCTGACAAGCGATCCCTCAACCCAGCAAGCAGCATTGTTGGCGCTGGACGCATTGATGGCCTTTGACAGTATAGAGTGGCCTTATTTGTTTGTGGTACTCAACAGGCTGGGATCGGCCCTAACTTTTATAGCTTGGTGAGACTGCTCTAGCAGGACCCACAGGCCGGAGTAAGAGTCAATGGGGCACTGTTGAGGCCCTTCCAGCTGTCTGTGAAGGGGCACCAAACAGGGCTGTCCTCTGTCGCCACTGTTGTTTGACCTGGTGCTGGAGCCATTGGCACGCTGGATTAGGATAGACCTGATGATCTGGGGCATGGAGGCACCGGGGGGTTGGGAGGGGCGAATTTCCTTTTACGCAGACAATATACTTCTATATCTTGCGAGACCGTACTACTCCACTTCATATTTTTGAACTGTTTGGGAGCTACTCCTGATATACCATTAATTGGTCTAAGTCGGTGGTCTTCGCGCTATCTGGCCCCCCACCAAGACTGCCGGTGAGGTGTATAGCTCCAGTTGCGATGGAAGGGTTTCAGTATTTGGGCATTTTTGTCACCGCGACCACCAGATGTTCCTGAAGAGAAATCTCGCACCCCAACTAGACCGACTCAGAACCAATGTCCTCCATTGGCACACCCTGACGCTGTCCTACATGGGGAGGGACACCCTGTTTAAAATGATAGCCTTGCAGTGCCTATTGTAGATCCTGCAGAATACCCCATGTCCAGTCCCCTCAACAGTCTTTAGGAACATGGTCCAAGAGGTCCGTACGCTGTTGTGGCAGGGAGGTTCACCAAGAATAGCACTCCACAAACTACAAAAAGAAGTGTATGATGGCAGCCTGGCGGTCCCAGATATTAAGCTATATTATTCGGCCTCACAGCTTCTAGTCATAAATTATTGGGTCTATGCGGACAGCAATAAGCCGGCCTATAGGGTGGATAGAACCGTCATGCTGAGAGGTGACTGTGAGCTGCTTCTGTACTCCAGAGGGCGTGCCCGGAGTGGCCTACACATACTGCGGTGGTGTGGCGTGCTGGCATGAGGTGAATAGATTTCTGGGTTGGCAGGGGACTAACCAGTCGGGCACCTCTGTGGGTTGGGAACCCAATGAGAGAGGTAGCCTCATTAAAAGGCTTTAGAGGTTGGCAGACAATAGGCATTAAACAGCTGGGAGATGTGTGGAGGAGTGCCCCCCCCCCTTCGAAGACTTACAACAGGAATATAGCTTGATCCTGAAGAAAAGATTTAATTAGCTGAGGCTGATGCACGCCCTACAGGGACACATCCAGCGGGGAACACCTATTCCCAATGAATCCCCTTTGGTAGACAGACTCTTAATAGATCCCATCCCTGAAAAGGCGATCTCCACGATATATTGCAAAATAACATACCAGACCCCCTGACTGCCCAGGAGCTGCATGGGTCATGACCTTGGGGATAACAGCGATGAGGAGTGGCTGGAGGCAATACAGAGCTCCAGAGAAATCACAATCTGGACAAGATTCAGGCTGGTTTAGCTCGAGATACTCAATAGCTCCTACTATCCCCGCACACTCCTACACAAATGAGGTAGGGCACAACCAGCGCTTTGCACAAGGGGATGCCAGCGGGAGGGTTTACCATTTTTCACATCATTTGGGAATGCCAAGGGGTCGCCCGGTCCTGGCAAAGAGTCAAGGCAGTAATGTCCAAAGTGTCCAGAGTAGCTGTCCCAATGGACGCTAGATGGCTCCTTTTAATGATTAATGGAGAGATAGACCGTCCCAAGTACGTCAGTCTCTGGCTGGCCCTAGCAGCAAGGATCGCAAAGAGAAAGATTGCAAGGAAATGGGGGGTCCTCAACCACCATCTTTGAAGGAATGGGAAGGAGACCTAGACTGGTGCCAACGAGCTGAGGAGATGGTATATAAAAGAAGAGTGTGTGTCAAGAAGTGGTAGAAGATATGGGCACCATGGCGCAAATACAGAATGACTGTGGGGGGTGCGGGACCTATGCATTAGGTTGATTCAATAGTGAAAGTAAGTTGGGTCGCTAATATATGTTTAAATGTGGCTCCGGAAGGTGTCCTGTGTTGATTCTGTTCCCTTTGGATCCCGGGAGATAGTACGATTGAAACCCCTCCTAGGAGACATTAATTTGATGAAGCAACCTAATAATGTACATGCATATGTGATTTTTGAATTGTATGGTCTTAAGAGAGAAGTTAATAAAAAGAATTAAAAAAAAAACAATCACTCCTCTCTCCAGCATTAATTTGCCCCACATCCCATTTGTGCCACCTGTTGCTGTATTGGCACCACACAGCCATATTAATGAATTTTCTTAAAGCATAAGAAAATGTATTCAAAGATGGCTGCCATGGAAGTGTGCACATCCTCAGTGGCCATCTAAGAATAAATAGCAAGCGTTGGGAAAGTTAATGGATTTCACTGGTAGGGCCTATAACTTTGCCAGGGCTTGTTTTTTCAATATATTTTTTATGTGGTGGTGGAGGCTCTATAGTAAAATAAATGCTACAATCCACAGCAAAATAGTTTTGTGTGATGTACCCGTACCGTGCTCAGGGTCCATTACCCACCTTGTCACGTTTCCCCGACAGCCACATGCTGTGCATACAATCTGAGACCCTCCTTGTACTACTAGGACAGCTTAGGAGTCTGCATGTGTGCCATGCATGTTAATTGGGCTTTTCTGCATAATGGGCACATTTTATATGCCTTTAACTTTGAGAATCCCAGGCACAATTTATCTCCGTGGCGCAGTTTCTCTCCTAGACAGGCCCTCACACTGGAACCTTGAAGGTTTTCTTCTGTATCCGTAGTTTCTTTCCCTTCCTAGGCACGAGCAATGTCGATTCGTGAACCTCCACGGCGAGAGTAGTCTCTACAGATAATCTACGCCCAGGATGCAAGTCTCAATCAATTTCTGAAAGCTCATTATTACTGGGCCACAAACCCCCACCAACAAAAATCATGCGTCAGAAAAATCCTTACCTCACTCACGCCCCTGTACTGGGATTGACAGCTCCAAATACACAATACTCACACGGGCGAACTCCCCACCCCCTACTCTCCTCCCCACGTCCCTCCACCCTGTGACCCCTTCCTCGCCACCCACACATTCCCCACTCCAACCCTCCCACAGAGAACATTATTTTCCATCTTGGCAGCAGAGGTTTTGATGCAGGCAATTAGGCACATGCGGTGGGAGCATTAAGGCATTTAAATGCATCAATGTCATTTAATGGAACTGTGGGCGCTGCACTAGAGGTTAAATGCATTCTGTGGGTAGTGTACATGAGATAAAAGCACAGGTCAATGCATAGGGCGGATACTAGAGACAGGCACACATAACGATGGGGAAGAGGGATAAATAGGTAGACAGACAGACAGATAGACAATTATGATTGTTCCATTACTACTGCATCTTGTGGTCTGGTTCTAAAAATAAAAAAACTTTGTTTAGACCTCTGACCTGAGCACACTGACCAAACTCAGAAATTGTAATAATTAGCACACACCCCGATCTATCTATCTATCTATCTATCTATCTATCTATCTATCTATCTATCTATCTATCTATCTATCTATCTATCTATCTATCTATCTATCTATCTATCTATCTATCTATCTATCTATCTATCTATCTATCTATCTATCTATCTATCTATCTATCTATCTATTTATCTATACTGTACTAATAACATCCAATGTAACCTTTGCAATGTAGAAAAAAAATCATTGGTTCTGCATTTATTTTTGTACATGTTCCAATTAACATGTTTCTTTGGGCCACGTTTATTTTTAATCGTATGAAATAGCTATCTTCTAGGCATTATGCAGCATAAATATTACACACATGTGGAATGCGATAGTGCTTAAGGTATAGTAGAAATTATAAGCATTCATTATATAGTTCACATATCTAAACGGTATTGGTTATCTACATATAAATCATGGTATGGTCTAGCTCACATTTGAACATGCTTTTTTTATTCCTCCTACCTGGGTCTGTTACTGCACACCTATTTTCTGTGTTCAGCATATCATGTTTTTCCTATTTATACACGGTTTACTGTAGCTCTTGTTTGTGTGTTTTATGGAGCCAGTGTTATCAGTGCATGCATGGCATGACAGATTAAGAGTGGCTATTTTCAACTCACTGCATGGTGCAGCTCCTATAAATCATTTGATGGTGCAGATGATGTCTATGCATGATATGGTACCATTGTTATCGATGTATGTTAAGGCACACTTCCAACTATATCAGCATAAACTTGTGACTTTTTCTCGGTCTTGCAGGAGCAAATAACTGTGAGAGGCACTTTCAAATTCCATGTCTCTGGTTCTACTGATTGGATTTTTGTTGTTTTGGTATCAAATAACTTAATGCATTTTACTGAATTATTTCTAATTGTTGTGGGATTTTTCTTGTGGTGTGTTTTCACGTTATTGCTGTTTGTCTGGTTCATATATACTTTACACAGTGCATTCAAGTTAAGCCTGACTGCTTATGTGCCAAGCTACCAGAGGGTTAACACAAGATAATTTAGTGACTTTTTGTGGCTCACCCTGACAGGTAACTTGGTAGTTGCTTGAGAAGTGATACCACCTCCTCAACCAAAAAAACAGTTTCCTACACCCTCATAACTAGAGCCACTTTTGACTTTGGGAGTGCTCAGCCTAAATTTGTGTTGTGAATTCAGCATCTCTATAGGTGCTTGTCTTGGTTTTGCAGAGCCGTAGAAAATAAACATTCCCCACTACATTCATCACTAAGCATGTTCCCCCAAGCTCTTCTCTCAGAGGTCTAGCCACACTTTCAGTGAATGCAAGGAAAAGCTCTGATGGATATACCATAAAGGCTGTGTCCCCTTTTTTGTAACTTTCAGCCAAAAGTGGCAATTGCTAAATGTTTTCAACAATCAAAGACGCATTGTCTCCTGCTTGGAGCTCATAGTTATATTTTGAGATTTGAGATTATGGAACTCAAGGGGTGACTAGTATATACCGATTACAATTATATGAGGAGAAACAAATCTGAAGAAATCCACCGTACTGTGCTGTTGAACATATTTCAATTGAAAATCTGTATATCACACAAATTAGCGGCTACTCTTTATAGGTCTAGAGTTAGCAAAGTCCTTATACTTTAACTAAAATTATATGTATAACATAGTTACTTCAGCAAGCACCTTTTATCCATTGCTCTGTTATTGTGTGATCAACGTTTTTATCTTTTGTCCACTAAAGCATACAGCATGAAACAGTGCGTCAGCCCATTTCAGTCACTGGCTAACATCTCTGTTAGGGATGGCATTCTGCCCTATTACAAAGAGTAAATTCAAACACAGACTAGTCCCTTTCTGGGCAATGTGCTCTTGGAGACCAAATAATATGTCTGCTTTTAGCCATTTTTTTTTTAGATTGGTTAGGGCATGGCAGTTTCTCTAACAATATCATTTTGTAAAAGCCACGTCAAAAAAACATACACATTAAAACTAAAATTGACAAAGCCAAAAGGCGTTCAGCCAAAGCCAGATTTATTGGCTTTGCCAATGCTTTTTTCAGCGTTTCTTTCCAAACTCAAGTAAAGGGCAGAAACAAAAACGTACTTTTAGATTTTGACATACTGGTGCTTTAGTAAAAACAGGACAAAATAGTTTCTAAAATGCAAGCAAGTTCTTTCAAGTCAGGACTGCCATACTATTAGGTGTGAGAAATTGGGTTGTTGGTTGAGTGATTTGTGAACCCTGGTCAAGCAGCAACCACAATCCTTTTCAGGGTGAGGCAAAGGCAAACCTAAATTAACCTGTGATCGACCCTCTCGTAGCTTGGCAAAGAGCAGTGAGGCTTAACTAAGAGACAATGTGTAAAGTATTTGTGTAACAGTTCAAACAGTGAAAGAGTAAAAACACCATGCAAAAAGATCCCTCAGCAGGTTAGAAAAATAGAGCTTAATTCAATACATAAAACAAGACTAAAATTATAACAATCTAATCAGCAGAGCTGGAGGTATGAACTTTTAAAGAATACACTGCAATATAGCATCTAAAAGCATAAAGCATTAATATTGCTATCTGGTAATGCAGGACTGGGTGAAAGTCAAGTCAAGTCAAGTCAAAGAATCTTTATTCGGTGATTAAAAAACACCATAAAAGCACACTCATATTTACATGTTAAAAAGTCATTAAACATTTTAGGGTTCTTTGTACAGTGAATTAACAAAACATAAATACAACAATATAGCCATATTTAACACTTAAAAGTTAAAGTAAAAACATTTCAGTCTTCTCCTCTAGTAAGCCTTAAGCGAAGTGCTACCTTGATAAAGTTCATAATGCTACACAGTGTTAGGGGTTCCTCAGCTTTCTGTAAGAATACAAGTGCCTCCCTAGCTTGGACCAAATTAGCATTTTTCAAAATATTTACAAGGTATCTGCGTCTGGGCATTGAGTAAAAGGGTCAGAGTAAAACAAAATGAAGGGAGTCCTGCGGAGACCTGTTGTCGCAGCCGCAGGGCCCCTTCTGTTCTATTGATGTAGCAAACCCCGCTGGTGATGCCAACATAAATGGGAGAAGGTTCAATCTGACACGGCACATCAGGAACCTATCCTGTGCATTGTACATGAGGAACAAGTATGGCTCCATACCTTCCACGCTCTTCACTAGGTGATGGGCCCTCACTGTCTTTCTGCACCCTTCAGCCTCATCTCTCCGTAGCTTTTTCCGCTCTAGAAAAATTCTCCCTACATGCAGTTTATTCTGGGCTACAATAGTTACAGGATGAGTAAAGAGGTTCCCAAAACCTAGCTCCTCCAGGGTATTCTTCACATAAAGGAGCCAGGGGATGCGCATACACTTGTCCCTTTTTAGGCAGTCCGATAAGATTTCTCTACTAAGTGTTGCATCAGGATTGTACCAGATTTTTAACCAAGCGATAATAGGCCTCAATTTTATCAGATCTTCTATATATGGTCTCCCTAGCTCCCTATGGGCAATCAAACCAGCAGTACTTTGTGGTACCCTCAAGAGTGATTCCAGATATTTATTTTCTTCACGTTGGATACTAGTGGTATTGACAAAGCCCCATACTTCTGCCCCATAAATTACCTTGGAGCATGATACTGAGCTGTACAGATTTATCACCTGTTCCGGGGACCATCTTCCTAGCCTCCTGCCATAGCTAGCAATTGCCCCGTTAGATGCAATAATTTTACCACAACGTTCCTCCACCAGGGTATCAAACCGCAGGGCACCATCAAATGTTACACCAAGGTATGGAAACGTTTTGACCTCTTCCACAATGTGGCTCCCTATTTTGTATGTAAATTTAGAGGTGTTTTTTTTCCCCGCCAGGAGCACATAGGATTTACTCAGATTTACAGAAAGGTCCAAGGCACTCATGAACCTAACAAAACCATCAATCAGGATTTGTAGGCTCCTTGGTGTCCGTGCGATCAGTACCGCGTCATCTGCATAAAGCAGAACAGGAATATGACGCGACCCAACCCTTGGGCAATCTGCCTTCAGACCTAACAGAAACTGCTCCAAATTATTAATATAAAGGGAAAACAAAAAGGGAGCAAGAATGCAGCCTTGTCGGACTCCACTCATACAGGGAAAAGAACTAGTCAGCCCCCCCTCCCTATTAAAGCGGACTTTGGCGGTGGTGTCACTGTGCAGTTCCCTCAATATATTAATTAGACCACTCTCTATCCCCATACTAAGCATCATGCCCCACAATTTTTCCCTGTTGACGTGATCGAATGCTGCTGCCAGATCCATGAAACCCATATAAATGGATTCATCACTAGCCATGGTATACTTGGCAGTCAGCATATAAAGGTTCAGGCACTGGTCACTAGTGGACCTCCCTGCCCTAAATCCGTATTGAGTGTCCGAAAAGATGTTTTTTTCCTCGGTCCACTCGGACAGTCTATTAAGAATTGCCCTCCCCAAGAGTTTTGCTGACACATCAATCAGGGAGATCGGGCGGTAGCACTTTGGGTCATCCCTGTTGCCCTTTTTGAAAATCGGCACAATTACTGCCGTGGACCAAGACGGGGGCAGGCCACAGGTGATAGCAGTATTAATAACCCTTGTCATTAGGGGAGCCCAGAGTTCGATGTTACTCAAAAACAGATCAGGGGGATTCCATCAGGCCCCAGAGCTTTATTTTTGGTCAGGCCCTCAATCCCTGCAATGATCTCCTTAATGGAGAATTCTACCAGTGGAGCCTCAGTTGGAATGGCCGGTAGGTCTACAGTAGAACCAGGCTCATGGTTGTACAGGCCCCTTTAGTGGTTGACCCACTGCTCTGGGAGAATATTGGCCCCTATATCCGGGGTATCTTTTTCCTGGAAAGTTGGGTTATTAATTATTTTCCAGAAACCTGCTAGGTCCTTTCTTTCCCCCGCTTCCCATAAATCTGCCCACGCTTCCGCCTGCAAGGCGAGTTTCCTCCTCTTAATTTCCTTTTTATAAATTTCTCTGCACACCTTAACTTTGTGGGGGACCCTTGGTTTAGTTTTAAGGCAGCTTTTCAGCTCCCTCAAAGCTTTGGAGCAGTCTTTGTCGAACCATCGGGGATTCCCGTGGTTCTTAAATGGGACACTAGTCTTTAGCAAACCATCAACCAGATTAGCGATCTGGTTGAAAGCTTCCATTATCCTCGGTCCGCGGACTTCTGTGTCCAAACAATCATTAATAGCAAGTTTGCCTGCGTCCACCAGGCCCTTGTAGAACTTTTCCCCGTCTATTTTAGCCCATTTTAGTCTCCTGCCCTGGTCTGTTGCTCTCTCAGTGAAGGTGCGTTGAACTCTAATACTTAGACCCACCATATACAGCAGCTCCAAGACGAGAGGGTTATGGTCACTAAAGCCACTCCATTCGATCCCTACACTAGTTGTCTTATTAATTAAGGACCTTGAGACCAGAATGTAATCTATGAAGGAAGAGCAACCTCTACCCTTAAATGTGGGGGGGAGTGTGCCATCCTCCTGCATCCCTACCATATTAATGGTGTGTTCAAGGTCATATTTAAACCGTAACATTCTGAAAGCTGAGCCCAACGGCGTATGAGAGAAATGCGGTCCCTTCTCCATAGGGCAACGGGACCAGTCTGTGCTTATTTGGACCAGTACCGGGCACAAGTGGCAATTATAATCTCCCATAACCACCAACCCATATGACTGCCCATTTTTTTGGCCTGTTATGACCTGGCCCAACCTATTATCTAATTCAGTAACAAGAGAGATGTTAGATCCCGCTATCTCATTGTTGTAAAGGTTTACTGCAACAAATCCAAGACCTTTCCCAGTGAACCTGACTGCCTGAATCCTGTGGGAATTCCAATCAAGGCAAGTGTAACTTCCCGGAAGGCTCAGATCTGTATAAATAGCTAAACCTCCCATGGCTCTCCCTGATCTTGATTTTTGAGCAGGTACAAAAAAACACTTATACCCTTGCAGATGAAAATTATTCTCCTGGGCCCATGTCTCCTGCAGACAAATTACATGGAATTTTCTGATATAGTCAAGCCACTCTTTATTATTAAATTTCCCAGCCAGGCCAGCTATATTCCATGAGATGATTTTTAGTGCCTCACCCCCCTGGACCCCCCCTCCCTGTGACCCACCTAATTGTTCTCGCACTTGTTTTCCCAATTCCGGTCCCTGTGCGTCACCTATACATGCAATATCTACAGCCCTAGGTTCATCCAGCACATAACTCCGGGCGCAACTTGATGACTTTTGTTTTGCCTCGGGGCTGTGCTTCTCCCACTCAGCATTTAGAACCCCTCTACCCCCTATACCCCATGTGCCATTATCTCTTTGTCAATCTACCCCCTCAAGACCATCCAGGCAGTGGAACCGATTGAATGTGTGGAAGGGTGGCTCTGGGCGGCTAAATAATGGCCTGGGATTGAACTCGTGATGAACACCCCTTCGACCCACCCTTTCCCAGTTGTCATATGAACGGGTCACGTGTACAGGGGCTGGGATGGGGGGAAAGAAGAAAGACACATGAAGTGTTTGAATTGTTGTCACCTGTGATCTGTTCTTTCCCTGGCATATGTGAGCAACTGTTCCAGCATCCCTGAAGCTCACCAATATGCAATCCCCTATGATGGATTTGCGTGTTCTCCCTACCCAAGGCACCCTTCTGACCATTATGATCTCATTGCTTAAGTGTACGGGTAAGGGTCTATTCAAATTTAGCCACTTAATCACCCTGCTTTTCAGAGCACAGAAATCCTCGGCTTCACCTGCCTCTAGTGGTGGGACGCCCGCCATGACTACTGTAAAGTCATTCGCCTCTGGTGGTAAATTGGGTCTACGTGGCCTGGGGGGAAGCTTCATTAGTGGAGTGGGTGCAACACTATCTGGGGGCTGTACCGGGGGAACAGCATTTGCAGGGGGTATAGGTCCTATGGGGTTAGGTGGCTTATTTGGGGCAGGGTTATTCCTCTGGGTTTGTGGTGGGGCGGCCACAGTTGCAACCTGTGAGGGAGCAAGATGCGTAACACTTTTTGGAGCTGTTGGGGTGGCAATAGGTTTAGGAGCCCTCTCATGAGAATTGGCCGGATTTTTCATACTTCTTAGTGTAGCCTAAGAATGGTTAGTCTGATTTCCACTTTTTTGATGCTTTCACTAATTGGTAACAAAAGTGACCTAATCAGGAATTCCAAATTACCCAGAGGGGGGCATTAACAATGTTGCTAGCCGTCTCTTTAGTCATGACGGGGGCCACACCATCCTGTGCAGCGGGTTTAGAATGTAAGTCAGCCACCGTTGTCACAGTTGATATGGAGGGTTTAGATGACTTCCCAAAATCAGAATGGGGGATCTTTGGTTTGTTTTTAGCCTGGGCACCCCTCGACTTCCTCCTACGTTTGTTTGGTGGGGGCCCAAAAACCCCTTGTGCTACAGCTATTTTAGGTTTGGCTTTCCTAGACTTTGATGCTGGGGGCGGTTGAGAAATTAAGTCAATCGTCCCCCTACTTGGGCTTGTGCTACTCACTGGGGGCGTTTTTGTGACATCCCTAAGCAGGATCGGAACATCTTCATTTAGTGTCAAGTCTTCGCTAGGTGTGGGAGGATAATCTCCTAGAGGTCTACCTTTCAAGTTATCTATAGAGCGTCTCCGCTCAGCTCTGAGCCGGCTTAATGTGTTCTCCTTGTCCCCATCTCCCCCCACCCGAGGAAAGTAATTCTCTAAGGTCATGTTTTTTGTTCCTGCCTGCCTTATGGGGGTACTTTCCCTTACCGGGGACGGCATGGTATCTTAGAATGTGATAATAGCTATGGGGCAATTTATCAGCTTGTTGTGCTAGGGACTTGATGGCAAACGGCAGAACCAAGAGGGTAGGCCCAGCCCGGCCTACTCCGGCCTATGATGGCCACAGACGGGCCCGCCCTTGTCCCGGGCTTCTCCCGGCGCCCTCCCACGCGCTCCCGCGCAGCGGGATCCTAGTGCAAAAATAAAAGAGAAGGAGGTGGGGCGGGGGGCGTGGCAGTCAGGGAGAGCGACCCAGGTGTTGTGGGTTGACCTCACGCAGGGGCTCCTGGAAGTTGGAGTCCCTGCGGGTCCGCTCGCAGCCCTGTACTTGCCTGCCAAAGCCCAGAGTCCGGTGTCCAAGATCAGAGCCCCTCTATGCTCAAGGCGCCTCTCTCCACACTGCGAAGCGGGAGCCGCGGAGCGGGTCCGGCGAGGAGCTGCGGCAGAAGAAAAACACCACAGGTGCAGGGAACAGCCCACGGCGAAGTCCAGGCAAACAAGGTATCCCACGTCGATCAGGAAGGGGGCTGCTTTCAAGTGCTAGGGCGGGGGGCGTGGCAGTCAGGGAGAGCGACCCAGGTGTTGTGGGTTGACCTCACGCAGGGGCTCCTGGAAGTTGGAGTCCCTGCGGGTCCGCTCGCAGCTCTGTACTTGCCTGCCAAAGCCCAGAGTCCGGTGTCCAAGATCAGAGCCCCTCTATGCTCAAGGCGCCTCTCTCCACACCGCGAAGCGGGACCCGCGGAGCGGGTCCGGCGAGGAGCTGCGGCAGAAGAAAAACACCACAGGTGCAGGGAACAGCCCACGGCGAAGTCCAGGCAAACAAGGTATCCCACGTCGATCAGGAAGGGGGCTGCTTTCAAGTGCTAGGGCGGGGGGCGTGGCAGTCAGGGAGAGCGACCCAGGTGTTGTGGGTTGACCTCACGCAGGGGCTCCTGGAAGTTGGAGTCCCTGCGGGTCCGCTCGCAGCCCTGTACTTGCCTACCAAAGCCCAGAGTCTGGTGTCCAAGATCAGAGCCCCTCTATGCTCAAGGTGCCTCTCTCCACACCGAGGAGCTGCGGCAGAAGAAAAACACCACAGGTGCAGGGAACAGCCCACGGCGAAGTCCAGGCAAACAAACAAAGTCAAAAGTTCAGATCGACTGCAATGAAGCACAGGCCGGATACAGCCCTAGGTTAGTCTAGCTAAAGGTTTACCTTCTCAAGCTTTGTGCTAAGAGTCCCATTTGAATTGGAGACGGACTCAGGGAGCTAGAAAAGTGTTGCTGGTAGTGCTCGGCAAGGCCTGAAGAGCAGGCTGGGTGTTGTGGATGGGAGGGCTGGAGCATCGCATTAGCGGTAATCCACAGCGATGGATGCTTGCAATGTGACGAAATGGGCTTGCAAAGGCTCACATTGATTTTAGGTATGAGCAGTGCGGTTCCAGTGTGAATGGGCCGGTTCACGGTTGCGAAGATACCAAAAGCTTGACTTAAGAGCCTGCTGAGCAACACAAAGGGTTCAGGCCCTGGGAGGCGCCACTTGGAGGCCAGGATCTTACCATAGACGGGCCAGGGAGTTGTTGGGGAGCCATTTATGTCCCTGTGCCTCGACTAACTACCGGGGGAATGCAGCCCTTTATTTCCAGGAAGGGCACAGCCTGTTCAGGTGTAAGTGAGGCTCGGCCCAGATCCGCCCTCCCATCCTTTCAGTGATGGCCCATCTAGTCACACCTAAGCTCCCATCATGTGTTGCTGTCTAGGAGGAATACACAAAGCCCAACTGCCAACTACATCCAGTCATGTGACCAGAGACAGGCGGCAGGAACCAAATGGCTAAAGCAAGCAAATGCCAACTTTCTAAAAGTGGCATTTTAGAATTGCAATTTTAAACCCGACTTCACCATAAGTTAGCATTTTGAAGTGTGATTCCAGAGACTCTAAACATGAAATGGTTACCTGGTCCAATTTGGAAATTGCAATTATAAATTGTAAAAAGGTACCTCCAATGTTATCCTAAAGGAAAGGTTGGCATTGCAGAAGCAAAATGCTGAATTTAGGGGTTTCTCACTACCAGAACATGTAAAACTTAAAAATACATGTCCTAATTTTTAAATACATTGTACCTTGACCTCTGGACAGTCTAAGGCCTCCCCTAGGGCTGACGTGTGAGTAACAAAAAGGAAAGTTTGGACCAGGTAAAAGGTTTATTTTGCAAAATGGCAGTTTAAAACTGTACACAAAGGCCCTTCAATGGAAGGCCTGATGTTTAAAGGGCCACTGAAGTGGGTAGCACAAACAGTGCTGCAGGCCCACTAGTAGCATTTAATTTACAGGCCCTGGGAACATGTAGTGCCTCTTTTCTAGGGACTTACATATAAATTAAATGTGCGAATTGGGTATAAGCCAATGTTACCATGTTCAGAGTTGAGAGTACAAGCACTGTAGCACTGGCCAGCAGTGGTAAAGTGCACAGTGTCATAAGGCCAACAAAAATCAATTCAGCAGAAATAGGAGGAATGAAAGCAAAAGGTCTGGGGATGACCCTGCAGAAAGGGCCATGTCCAATAGGAGGGCAACATGATTCCTTGAATGCAAATGAATGCACCTGAATAATCAAGAAGGATCTCACTGCCCCTGCAGGACCCCACCTTCCAATCTGTTAAAGAAAGGTTGATCCCTTCACTGACTATCCATCAATGTATATGAGTAGGGGGTGGGCAGTGTTCACAGAGTTGTGCTCTGTGGAATTACGCGTAGTAAGTCAAAAATTCTGTGACATTCTGTGGTGTTCCGCTCCACTCACCCGTACTGGTTATGATAAAGCGTGCCTTACAAATGCACTTTTAAAATCAAAGTAACGCCCTGCGGATGTATGTGAGCATCGATTGCTAGAGAGATGAGAGCTCTTCAGTGGTTGGGGCAGTACTTGCGTGACTGGAGGTGAAGGGAGAGAATTAAGACGGTCCTGGAGTGAAGGGGTGAAAAAAGATCGAATATATGAGGAACGATGAGCAGCAGTGGGAAAGGTGAGGCAAACCTAGAGGGGTGTGAGGGGTTGGGACAAGGAGAGGACTGCAAGGGGAGTAGGTCACATACTGAAAAAGTTCCTGCACCAATTCCCAGTACATACTAAACAAGCATTGACATAGCCAATAGGTCTCGCTTTTGGGACCTTCTAAGTATTTAATTATGCAGAACAATATCCTTGGTGCAACCACATCAACTGTTGCGTGGCTAAACACTTATAAGGTCCCAAATGCGAGACCAATTGGCTATACCAATGCTTGGTGTGGTTGTGTGTGTGGTTGTTTGTGGTTGTGTGTGTGTGTGGTTGTGTGTGAGTGTGGTTGTGTGTGTGGTTGTGTGTGTGGGGTTGGGTGTGGTTGTGTGTGTGTGGTTGTGTGTGTGGTTGTGTGGTTGTGGTTATGTATGTGGTTGTGTGTGTGTGGTTGTGTGGTTGTGTTTGTGGTTGTGTGTGTGTGGTTTGTGTGTGTGGTTGTGTGGTTGTGTGTGGTTGTGTGTGTGTGTGTGGGTGGGTGGTTGTGTGAGTGGTTCTGGTTGTGTGTGGGGTTGTGGTTGTGTGTGTGGTTGTGTGTGGGTGTGTATGTGTGATTATGTGTGTGGTTGTGGTTTTGTGTGTGTGTGGGGTTGTGTGTGTGGTTGTGTGTGTGTGTTTGTGGTTGTGTGCATGTGTGTGGTTGTGTGTGTGTGTGTGGTTGTGTGAAGGGAGAAACTGTCTCATTTGGGACCTCCCAGTTTACCATGGGCATTAATAAAAAAATTATGCAACGCTGCACAATCATGAAATGGCAAAAATATTTGTCGCCACATAGGATAGCTACAAATTCACCAATTCCGCTAGATTTAAGGTGTAATAAATGTTTACCACGTTATAATCCAGAGTTGTGTTTCGAGAGTGGGCGAGATATATCCGGTTGGACATCAGTAATCTGGAAAGACATTTTCGGAGATTGGGTCCCACCAGATTGGCTCATTGCGCTTCTTGCGACAAGTAGGTATATTGAGGCAGGGAGATGTCTAGCTTACATCCCAAGGGGATACAAGCACGCGACTAAAGAGTCAGGACGGGACGATGACCTCTGCCAGGGTGAGCCAGTGACGCTGAAGCAGGGCAAGTCTTCCAGATGCCAAGACTCCTCATGAAGTTATGCAAACTCTATAAAAACATTCACTGTGTTCCTTTCAAAGGGACATCACTGGCGCTTGGCATCTGGTTGAGCCAGTTCAGCGGCACTGATCCAAAGGCAGCGGATTCTGTGGACAAGATGCAAATGGCTAGTATGCTGAACATGCCAGCAGGGTGGAGCTCACCAGCTAGGCACAGGGAACCGGAAAAGCAAGAGAAGGCCTGGGAAGAAAGGGCATCGAAGTAGGTTGTGGATAAAGGGTGCGTTGGTCGCCATAACTGTTCTGCGGTTCCACAAGCCGCAAAGGGCAACCTCTGAACTAACAGCAAAGTCTGAGGTTAAAAATGAAAAAACAGCGCCAGCAGCATCGCATCAGACTCCAAAAATGAGTACAACAAGCTTTGGCCCCACGGCCGGGCCGCGAAATGAAATAATAAAAAAAAGCATTGGCCACGAAAGTCATCGCGATCGCTACGAAAGCAAAAGTGATCGTGATGACGCGCTAAAGCATGCAAGGGATTCGCGCGCACCCTGTTGTAACTTCTTCCAGCAACATGTTGTCCTCCCCTACATCAGTACTAAGACTTAGAATTTTCCTCTACAGGCAATCGCCAAGGCGAGGCAGACCCCTTAATCAATTTGCACTGGCTGGTGCAGGATTTCTACCATGAGGTAAAGAGGTAGGAGTAGACCAGGACACTTGGCTCAGCTACACATCATGACTGTTAAGTTAAATTGATACTAAAACTTCCCTTATGCTTTGACTCTAGAACCAGAAAATACACCAAGTGCTTGTCGGCTGACATGCACCATCAATCATTAGAAGACCAGACGATTCACATACCTTATCAATAGGTGAGTTTAAGTAATAAGGGTTTCCCCCCCCCCTTTTTTTATCTTTTACACTGACACACAATGGGCCTTGAATCTATGTTATTTACATTAATAGGCTGTCCAACTATAATCCAGTCCTGATGAAGACCCGCCCTAGATGCGCATAAATCAGCACATCGTCCCCAGGGTCAAAACGTTGATGTTCTATGTCATATATCCATGTGCACGAGGCCCAATAGGACAAAGGGAATACATTGTACCTCCTGTGACTATTGTGTTGTATATTTTGAATATTCTGAAAAATTGTTTTTTCACGTTTACACATATTTTGTTCTGTCACTTGTATCACCCAGTCACCAGTCACGACCTGGACACTTTATGTATTCACATCTCATGTTTGTTTGCATATATTCTGGACAGCATATCTGATTTATTACAGAAACGAAATATTTGAATATATCAAATGACCAAACATACAAGTTTATTGTGTTTTCTCCCTTTTTATTTGTGGTCAGTTTACAATCATTGTATATATATCCTTCGTGGGATGTATGGGAAATCCTATGTATTAAATACTTTCGTAAACTAACTGTTGTTTTCCGACAGAACCATTGTTTTTTTGTTTAATTACCCGCCCAGGTTCTGAGGTTTACAGGGTCGCCCCATTACACTTAAAGGGATGCACGTGCAAGCGCACATGCCAAAGCCGCTACTAAATGTCTCTCCGAGCAGCGCATGCGCGCTGACTCAGCGAGACCTAAAAACACCTAGCAATGAGTGCAGCACTCAGAACGCTGAAGGGCATGACAGCAACTTTCCACACAGGCCCAAGGGGTGAGGGTGGAACTTTCCAGAAAGCACAGTGGTTGCCTCTGTAGTCAACTGAGGGATGCTAGTCTCACCTGACAAAATTGCTACACTTTATTTCCACACATGGGCTGTAATCCTGTCCTGTGGGCCTATCAATTAGATGTGGGATAAACCATACAAACCAAATATTACGTGCATTAAGCTCTCGCTCAATTCGAACAAGAGCATAAAATTGATACAGAAGTGCAATGTTTATTCCAGTCAGTTGATACCTGCATCCATACCATCAACAAGCATAGGCTGCTGCATCTACCCCCAAGTGACAGTGTCAGAGGAAGAGAGAAAGCGGGTAGTGAATTGCGGCATTGGAACGGAGAAGCCAGAGTACCCGGATCCTAACAGCCCTCTGCACTCTCCAGTGACTGTCTTGCTGAAATCCGCGTTCCCAGCTCTACCCCTGCTGGTTAGCTTTGGGAAACAATCAGCGGCTCGTGCAGCCCCTTTGCCTGCCCCCTCAAGTGACAACCATTAAAAAAAATATATTAACGACAATGCTAAGTGGTCTGGCATGGCGTATACCTTAAAGTATATACTAATCAGAGGAGAAAGGATCACTTGTCCTGTACAACCTTAGGTCTGTCGGAGAAACGGCCGAACATCCCAAAGTAAAAGACCCTCATGCACGTGATGGGTATGGTGGTATTCAAGCGGTATATCTTGGTTCTCCGCTGTTCAGTCACGTGTGGGCATAATCATTAGGTCGTTGAGTTATGCAGCCTCCACCAGGAGGTTCTTACCCAAGGTTGGAACAGTAGTGAGCCAGTGATAGGGGATCTTAAAAAGCCCGGAAAAAAAGACGGATAAATTTATTAGGTCTGAGTTCGGGTCTGGTTAACTCTGAAAAAGTGCATCTTATGATTTATTTATGAGTCGTAGGTGTACTTAGAGTAATAGAATAAAATATTGTGAGGGGGAGTAAAAATTGGTCGACATGTTTCTGCCTTGTCCGCCTTGATTAGGACTTACGGGCATTTATCAGGACCGTTATGTGAATAACGTGAGGGGAAATGGGAGTAAAGTGCTCTCAAGAAAAATGATTAGAGTATAACTTAAAGTGCCTCTTACAAGCAACAACACAGTGCATTCTTAGATTTAAGGACACCAGAAATAATTACCCTCTATACACTGCAGTTAATTTAATTAAAAGCACTAACTCTGCCATCCAAGTTCCCAGCATATGCCGGAGCCGAACCTGCAGCTATAGTCCGAGCAACACCTGAAGAGGACAGGGTGGGAAGTAGTGTGGGGGGAGGGAGTAGCTTAACTGCTATGGTGGCAGCCAAGTTTTGGTTTTACCCACTCTTCTTCATGGGGTATGCTGTTTAATTCATTACCCCTAACGTTTTAAAGGGTAGGAAGTTTCATTTTTCCAGCTGGGGCTTGGGTTTCTCAGTTGTTTAAAATGGGTGATCCTGATCACTGCTGCCATATCAGTGAGGTGAGCGTGCCGGTAACTGGTGTATGGACAAAATATAGAAAACACAAATATCGTGGGACAGAATATTGTGTCAAAAATATCGAGGACAAGAATAAAGTGAAGGTCATTTCTTATGGTTAAGGAAAGTTGTATGTACTTTGACTGTATAGGTAAGTGGATCTGGAGTTAAGAAAAGCAAATTTATACCTATCTATTTGCACTTACCTACTCGATATTCTTGTCCTCCATATTTTTTTACACGATATTCTGTCCACACGATATTTGTGTGTTCGATATTCTATCAGTAAACCCCGGTAACTGACTCCTCTCTGCCGGCGGGTGGCGGAGTTTATTTGCCAAACTTCGCACTCCAACCTGAGCGCAGAGTTCCAAAACTCCACCGGTGGAGCAGATTTCATTGCACACCCTGACACATGATACACATCTGTGGCCTGGGATATCCATCAACAACCTATGAACAAGATCCATTCCTAAAGCCAAGTGATAAACAGATATGTTGATATTAAGGCCATGGTCGTTACATGGCTCCACACTACAGCCTGTGTCCTAGCAAAGATTCACCTGCACTTAGCAGGGAACAAAACATATAATAAAGGGCAGCAAGGGAAGGACGGTACAGGTATCACCGGTGATCGAGCAATAGCAGGGGCCTTCAGCGACTTTTATGCTGTGCTTTACGAAGCAGCCCCACCCGACCCGGAGGCAGATGAGGCCTTCCTAGAGGCGATCCCATTGCCAGCTCTGACCCAGGAGCAAGTGGAGGGCCTGGAGAAAGACATCCGCCCGGAGGAGGTCATCTCGGCGATTTCCCGACTCAAACTCGGGAAGGCGCCGGGGCCGGATGGTTTTCCCGGCGTGCTTCTACAAAACCTTCTGTGTTCAGCTCGCTCCGCTGCTGGCCAGACTCTTTACCTCGTTCGCGGAGGATGGGGCGATCTCCCGGGATCTGCTTGAGGCCTCCATTGCGGTTATACCCAAGCCGGACAAAGACCACACTGACTGTGGGGCATACAGGCCCATCTCCCTGTTAAATGTTGACCTTAAACTCTATACAGGGATCCTTGCCTCCAGACTGGGCCCCTGCATGGGAGGTCTCATTCAGCCGGACCAGTCTGGCTTCATTCCGGAGCGACAGACCTCCGATAACACCAAAAGGGCCCTTCATCTCATTGAGAAGGCGTCTCGCACACGGGGCGAATACATGATGCTGGCCATCGATGCAGAGAAGGCCTTTGACAGGGTGCACTGGCCCTATCTCCAGAAGCTGTTACTAAAGGCGGGAATGGGACCCAAGTTCCGGACCAGAGTGCTGAACTGCTATAAATTTCCCTCTGCCACGGTCCGGGTTAATGGCTTGTCCTCCCCCCAATTCGAGATCGGAAGGGGCACCAGACAGGGGTGCCCACTATCCCCTCTCTTATTCGTACTCTACATGGAGCCGCTGGCACAGCTAATCCGATCTGACCCGGATGTTAAAGGTATTAAATTTGGGGCAGACGTCCATGCTATAAGTCTCTACGCCGACAATGTCTTGCTGTCCCTCGCAGAGCCCCGGAGCTCTCTCCCCGCCTGCATGGCCACCCTTGACAGGTTTGGCAGTGTGTCGGGCTTTAAGGTCAATCTGACGAAGTCAGTGGCCCTCGATCTATCCCTGACCTTGACCACGCGCGCTGTTACAGAACCAATTTCCTCTGAAGTGGGCAACGGAAGCGGTCCCATACCTAGGTATTAAACTGGCGGCCTCCCTACAGACCACGGTGGAAGCCAACTACACCCACCTACGGCAGAAGGTTAGACGGGAGCTGGAACAGTGGAAACACAATCCGCTGTCCTGGTTAGGGAGGGTAGCGGCGATCAAGATGACGATTCTTCCCCAGATTCTTTATATCTTTCGCACTATACCTCTCGCCCCCCCTAAGGGTTGGATTAAATTAATGCAATCGGAGCTCTCTCAATTTATTTGGAACGGGAGGAAGCCGCGCCTGAAAGCTCAGATAGCGATGCTTGCCCCGGAACACGGAGGGACCGGGATTCCGAACCTAGCCACGTACTTCAAAGCGGCGCAATTATGCTTCATGGCGGAATGGGTCCAATGGGAGTCGGGGAAGCACTGGTTATTCCAGGACCAGGCGGTCGCTGGGAGAACACTGCAAGAGATCCCGTTTATACGCAAGGAACACAGGCCCCGCAACTTGTACGCGTCTTACATCACGCGAGTCCCGCTGGAGATTTGGGATCAGGTTGGGGTGGAGCTCGGTCTCACCACCTTGCCTTCACCTCTCACCCCCCTCTTTGATAACCCCGACTTTCAACCGGGACTGGATGGGAAGGCTTTCGAACGATGGAAGTCTGCTGGTTGTTGCTCCCTTGGCCAGGTGTATGGTCCCGAAGGGATAGTCCCCTTTCCACAACTACGCCAAGACTTCGGCCTCCCGGAGTCCGAGCGACTCCGCTACTTCCAAGTCAGACACTGGGCCCTCAACAGGACAGTGAGATCGGAGGCGGACAGGCAACTGACGGATTTCGAATACTGGTTGATCACGCGCAAATCCGACAAGCAGCTGATCTCAGACCTTTACAGACGGCTCACGCACAAGCACAAGTACACCTACAGCGCGAGTAGGGCTCGCAGGGAAAGAGAGATGGGGAGGTCCTTTACACATAAGGAGTGGGAAGGAATATACTATAGAGCGCGACACTCAGCGTACCATATGGGACTCACAGACACTCTTACAAAAGTGGTGACCTACTGGTACTACACCCCAGAACGACTATACGAAATGGACAGTAGCAAGGACCCCTTATGCTGGTGGGGTTGTGGACAATTGGGCACTCTCACGCACATACTCTGGGAATGTAGATTTCTACAGGACTACTGGTGTCAGGTATTGGATGACGTGGATAACCATTTTGACACCGAAATCCCACGCTTCCCTTCTTACGCCCTTTTGGGGCTCCCTAACGCATTGACCTATCCATTAAGATCATGAAGGGAACGCTTGATGGCCATAGCACTAGGCTCGGCGCTACAAAACATCCTAGCACACTGGCGCACTACCCTTATCCCCACGTATCAAGGTTGGCTCCACCGACTGTGGATGGTCCTGGGTATGGAAAGACTTTCATTGTATAAGGCGGGGGAGGGGGCTAAGTATGCTGAGCTTTGGCGGCCGTTTCTAGCCCTCCTGTCCTCAGAGTTTGTAGAGGGGACCTGCCCAAGGTATCTGAGATTGTTGAGGCTGACAGAGACTGCCCTGGAGGAGAAGGGCACCAAACCCGCACTGCGGACGGCTGAGTGAAGTAGTACCACCAGCTGGAACAAGATTGTGGACCACAGGGGGGAGGGAGGGGTGGTATGAGGGGGGTAGGGACCGTTGGGGTTGGGGCAATGGGGTGGTGGGGGTGTTGGGCACGGGGAGGGATAGGTCGGTTAAGATAGGGGGGGGTTGGGGTTGGTTGTTCAAAGAGTATGTTGACCGATAGCGAGGCCATGTAGAGAGAGAGAGCTATGATACACGCCGGCGACAGGGGGTGCAGGTCAGTGGATGGAATTGGGACGGTCTTGAAATAACACTGCAATGTTTGAAACGCGGCTGGCCCATCCTGGGTTGTGGGCGGCTTGCTGTGTATAACCCCGACCCTGTGATAATTGCATAGTCCTGGCCCTTCTGCTGTAGTCGAACCCTAGCTCTTATTGCATCGATTGGCAACCACTCTCGATTGTTGGTGTCTGCACTGTGTTAACTTACTCAATAAAAGATATTTAATACTAAAGGGCAGCAAGCCACCAGCTTTAAGTGACAGCAAGAGTGGTCAAGATCTGAAGTCTACCTATGTTATTTTTAAAGATTAATGAGAATGTGATCACCAACTATGTGTCCTGGCACTATTACCTGCTTCATATGGTATTTATTTATAAAGATGTGTTTTTAGTAATTTCCCAAAAGCCAGATGATTATTGCAGAGACAGATCATGTCACATCAAAGACGCTGGATAAGAGGTTAGGGTAGCTTCCTTGTCTCACCCTTTTAACCAAGGGAGTGCCTATTTTGAAATGGGGTATGAATGTGCATCATATCCTTAACAAATTTAGAACAAAGACCAAAAATGGTTTCGTGGCAGATTGTAGGAACTTTCAACTTAATTATGTCCTCTCAATTGGTAGCCAGTGTAATCAGTCAAGATGACCCGTGATCTCCTTGTGCGAAGGTTCAGCAGAACTCTTGCAGTCATTTTTTGCATACTGTGCAGTTTACATATTGCATACTTTGCAAGAGCTTGATACAAAGAGCTGTATTAGTAAGCTTGTAATACCATGGAGGCCTGTATGGCTGAAAATCTATGCGCAGGCAGTAGTAAGGCAGTGACTTTTCGAATTTGCCTCAAAGGAAGAAAACAAGAGTATGTCAGTGTTATAATCTGCTAAAGAATTGTGTTTGTTATATGTTAGACATGGCATCTTTGGCGTGGTTTTCCCCTATCTTTTTGCCTTTACCTCCTGTATTTTTGATGCTGTGCTGGATTTCGTATTTTGCTGGTTTAGATGCTTTGGACACTCTGCCACTGCTGATCAGTGCCAGAGTGTAAGTGCTCCCTATGTAAATTGTTATCATGATTGGATGTACATGTTTGGCATATTTGTATCACCATGAAGTCCCTAGTAAAGTGCACTGGGTGTGCCAGGGCTAGTGATGACAAATGCTACTAGTGGGCATGCAGCATTGATTGTGCCACCCACATGAGTAGCCCTAGAATGGTGTCTCAGGCCGGCCACTGCAGTGCCTGTATGCAGTTTAGAAACTGCCATGTCCTCCTGGTCAGCGTCCCCACTGACCAGGCCTAACCCTTCCCTTTTTGTGCACAGTAGTCACCCCTATGGAAGGCCCAAGGTACCCCCCTGGGCAGGGTGCAGTGTATGTAAAAGGTAGAGCATGTACTAGTGCAGGTGACATGCTCTGGTAGTGAATTACATCCATTTTCGTTTTTCACTATTGTAAGGCTATCTTGCTCCATAGATTACCATGGGAGATGCTGGCTATAGTGGCTTCCAGCATTTATTCCCATAGGAACAAGATAAGACATATGTATCTAGTATCCCTGAACTCAGAATTTAATAACACATCTTTTAGGAAAGGTTGTTTTTAAATCCTGTGTTTGAGAACAGCACTTTTAGAAAGTTGCTGTTCTCTTGTCTGACCCTTCTGTGTGGCTTGGCCTGTTTGTGTATTGACTGTCTGGTTTGAGAGTGACAGGGGCTGGGGATTCCCCAGGAGGCTAGCTGAGTCAGCCCTAGGCTGAATGACTGCATTTGCAACCTGAGTGGTGGGAGGAGTTAGCACCTGGTCCTGAAAAGGGCTGTGCCTGCCTGCCACAATGCTGGCTCCACCTCCTGCTGGGTGGCTGACGACCCTGCCCCTCACTCTGAAAGGAAAGGAGAAGCCAGGCAAACAAAGCGCTCAAGCAACACCCAGAACTGGTTCAGACCGGGCTCAGGGCCCACTTGCACAAAGAGAACAAAGACTTTTAGGGGTATAAGTACAGGACCCCTGACAACAGAAAATTAGATCATCCTGGAATCAAGAAGGAACCTCTGCCAAGGAGAAAGTTGAATCTGAAGAAGGAAGACTGTCCTGCTGTTTCTCTGCTGGACTGACCTGTTGCTTTGCTGCCAAGGAGAGGGGAAGGACTTTGCTGTGTGCTGTGTCCCCTGTCTTGAAGGAATCTCCAAGGGCCTGAGAAGAGCTGGCTTCCTGTTCTGAAGTCCCAGGAACAAAAGAACTTCACCCCCAACTTCCCTGAACTCTGCTGAGAAAGTTATGTCCTTCTTAGAGTGCTTGATCAAGGTGTGGTGCCTCTGGAAGTTGTACCTGTGCTGGGAAGCTTGAAACTAAGCTTGAGAGACTTTTGCAATTGAAAAGTTATCGCATCGCTCGCTGCGGAGCGCATCCCCGACAGTGCGAGAAGTTTCCCGCCGCTACGAAGGTCAAGATCGTCGCAGCGCCTGTTGCCGCTGTCAGAGCCATCGCATCCTTCGTTTGCGGAACGCACCGGATCGGTGCAGGAAGCCTAACATCGCTGCGAGTGTCGTTGCAGAGCCTGTCGTCGCTGGGTGAGATCACGGCACTGCTTGCTTGTGGACCGCAACACGTTGCTGCGAGTGTTGTCGCAGAAACCATCGCGTCGAGGAGCTGCGAGAGAGAAGATCACCACTGGTCCATGCATCGTTTCCCCGGAGATCGTCGCACCTCCAAAGATCGTCACATCGTGCCTTTGTGAGAACAAACTTCCTACGGAACCTACGCACCGGAATCCATACAAGTGGCCTTCCTCCCCATACAGACAGGATTCGTCGCAACACGCCCGCTGCTGCAGCGGGGCTGTCGCATCGCCTCCCCAGGGTCTCAGGAGCAACGCATCGCTTGTTTTCCACCGCACCAGCTTCTGCTTTTGGAACTTTGTCGCAACTAAAAGGTACTGTGAGTAAACGTGACGTAACTGTGAACTTTTCACGTATCTGTGGATTATTTTATCGCAACCAAAAGAACTTGCATTACAACCTTAAAAACTCTTTTGAAACCCTATCCTTGAACTGTGTATGTTGGATTTGTGTCATTTTGGTCTTGTGTAGTTTAGATTAAATACCTTTATTTTTCTAAACTGTTGTAGAGTCCGTTTGTGGTGTTTTCACTGTGTTACTGTG
Source organism: Lissotriton vulgaris (assembly GCF_964263255.1). Lineage (NCBI taxonomy): Eukaryota > Metazoa > Chordata > Amphibia > Caudata > Salamandridae > Lissotriton > Lissotriton vulgaris. The sequence continues at coordinate 422,842,925 of NC_141687.1, forward strand.
AGTGTTGGTACAAATACTTTACACATTGCCTCCTGAATAGCCTTGACTGCTCGTGCCAAGCTACCTAGAGGGTGAGCAGGGGTTATCTCAGAGGGTTTCCTCCTTACCCTGACTAGAATCAAGGGTCCCGATTTGGACAGTGGTACTTACCTCTGCCAACTAGAGAACCCCAGTTCTAACATTGGTGGCAGCGGTGGGATTTGAACTTGTATTTGTATTAGACCCACAGTAATTGGTTTACATCACTAGTGAGTGCAGACCACTGCGCCACCGCATCCTACTGGTTTTTGGTTTTTGATTCTATTTTTGAGTAACTCTTCAAAGCATCATGTCTGCGAAAGGAAAGGCACTCAGTGAGGGGGCAGAAGTAGAATTGGAGTTTGCCATTGGAGATTTGTATAGAGGGTGAGCAGGGGTTATCTCAGAGGGTTTCCTCCTTACCCTGACTAGAATCAAGGGTCCCTATTTGGACAGTGGTACCTACCTCTGCCAACTAGATACCCCCAGTTCTAACATTATCAAATATAAATCAGTGGTTATGGCTAGAACTTACAGGCGGTGGACCCTTCCCTAAAGATACTGGCCACCACTGGGTAGTTCTGACTGAGGTTCAGTCTCCTAAAATCAAGCCCTTTATCCTCTCAGAATTTAGCTTTAAACAGTTCTTATTCATCCAAGCGGCAACTGAGATAAACTCGGATTATAATAATTGTGCAACACCCTCCAATCTGATAATCATCGGGGTATTATGTCAATACTTCATTATATATCGATTATAAAATCTGAGAAGATTGACCAAGAGAACAATGTATATGATACATAAAGTAAGGCTCAGGGAAGACCCATGTGGAACCCCCACTCTAGTTCAACCTCTTTTAACATACAAGGAGTTAACGAGACTGCCTGACTATGGTTAGATTGAAAATACTTCGGCCATTTTAATGATTGGCTTTTATGCAACATTTATGTAATCTTGTGATTATAGTGGAATGCACTCAGTGTCAAAAGCTGTGGATAGATACAGAGGGAAATAATTCTGCTATTCCCCCTTTATCCTTGAGCATCCAAAGCTCCTTCATCACAGCTGGAAGAGCTACATCTGTTCCATGGTAAGCTTCAAAGTCTGCCTGATAGTTATCAAGTGACAGATACAGTAGGGTGGGGAAAAGACTGAACATGGGCGCTCCTTTGAAATAATGAAGAAGCTTGTCAAACTGTGAGAATTCGGAAGCTGAGATACTAAAGCATGACCCAGATCAGCCCTCCCTGGATGTTTACACCCTGAGACAGAAGACGGAATCCAAACCATTCTCCAACCCCCTGGTCCAACCGGACCCGATTCTCAAACCATTTTGTGCACCCAAGATAAACTTTGGTGTACAAAATGACCCGTTGTAACCATATATTTCCAATCCTTATACAAGGAATTGGGACTGGCACAAATAGATATGCAAAGTGCTTTTGAAAATTTTAGAATTCCAACAGTACAGTGGACCTCTACATTCACATTTAGGGCCAGATGTACAACCAACAAAATCGCGCCTCGCAAATTGCGACTCTTTTGCATGTCGCAATTTGCGAGGGGCAATTTGCCATGTACAACTGTGTGTTTACCACTGTTTGCGAATCCCAATGGGGCCGCAAATTGCGAGGCTCATTAATATTAATGAGCCTCTCGCAATTTGCTAGCCCATTGGGAATGACAGGTCCTCCCAGGTATGGTGGCTTGCTGGGCTCAGCAGACCACCATGTCTGGGACTGCTTTTAAATAAAGCAGTTTTTTTAATGCAGCCCATTTTCCTTAAACGAAAATGGGCTGCATTTTTTTTTTTAAATGAAACGTTTGCGTTTCATTTTTTAAGGGCAGGTAGTCCCTTGGACCAATGGATAAGTTTGGATATAGAAGGGCGAACGGACAGAATGAAGCAACGACAACATAGGCGGAACTTGCCATGAACAATAACACCAACCGAAAAATAGAAACGTATTGGTAATTTCATTTAATCTTGTGAAATACAAAACTGCATATGGTGCCATATATTAACGTAAAATGCAATTGGCGTGAGAACACGCTTTAGGGCGGAATAAGTAGCAAAAGAGACATAAGCATCACAAGCTGCAGCCTCTTGGTTCTGGCCACTGGGATTATTCTAATTTTCTGTGCACGTGTGCTACACGTTTTATGGAAATGGCATAATTACACAACAATAATATAGTTTCTGGATTTACGCGTAACAAGTGTAAAGCGGGATTCCACGAGATTACGCCATGCCATGGAAAGTTTGACCGGTCATAGTTTATTTTTTGCGGAGCTCTGCTTTTGGAAACACAGAGACATGAACTGTGTTGTGTTTTGTGATAACTATATCTGTGAAAACAGTAATACACAATATAAAAGTGTCACAAAGTAACAATTGTTTATGTCCCAAAGCAAAAACATTTACAAACTAAACAAAGTTACAAAGTTTTCACCAGACATTTGCAAAGGTGGTACAAAAAAAAACTGGTCAAATGCCTTAAACGCCGTTGGGTGGCTGTAGTGGTAGCAACCTTCTGCATGGTTGCCAACTCCAATGGAGTTAGGAACTGACGAGAGAGGATCGCAGGAGGTGGGCTCCTTTATTCCAATAAAGTGTGTTCCTGTCTTAGAACAGAACCTACCTCACTGTTCCCAGGTTGTTAGAATTGGAACATGGAACTTGTAGAACATGATGTGGGGTAGAATGTAAGCAACTGATCTGTGACAGTTTTTCCAAAAGAGGTCGCACACTGCTCGTCCCATCAGCGTGTGACCCCGGAGCATGATGGTCGATGTAGTAGGTATCAGCGGGTGCGCTTCTACCCGAGTCTTGAGGGTGTTCACTGATGTGCTTGCCATCCCTAGACACGTGTTTCGAGGTCATTACCTCTCATTAGCAGGGATTAGGCGTGTGCACGGGGTTGCTGCGTGGGCTGCCGAAAATATTCATAGGTCCAGATACCTCTTATGGCACGCAGGTGCATTGTCTCGAGGTCGTCACCTCCACCGGCTCAAGGGAGCTTGTATAAATAGTATTTCCAAAAGAGGTCGCACACTGCTCGTCCCATCAGCATGTGACCCCGGAGCATGATGGTCGATGTAGTAGGTATCAGCGGGTTCGCTTCTACCCGAGACTTGAGTCTTGAGGGTGTTCACTGATGTGCTTGCCATCCCTGGACACGTGTTTCGAGGTCATTACCTCTCATCAGCAGGGATTAGTCGCGTGCACGTGGTTGCTGCGTGGGCTGCCAAAACTATTCATAGGTCCAGATACCTCTTACGGCGCGCAGGTGCGTTGTCTCGAGGTCGTCACCTCCACCGGCTCAAGGGAGCCTGTATAAATAGTATTTCCAAAAGAGGTCGCACACTGCTCGTCCCATCAGCGTGTGACCCCGGAGCATGATAGTCGATGTAGTAGGTATCAGCGGGTGCGCTTCTACCCAAGTCTTGAGTCTTGAGGGTGACAGTTGCAGGTGTTGATGCTGGATGGGGTCGTTACTGCTTGACTTGAATAAACCTACTTTGGTTTGACCTACTTTTCTGTTCATTTCTACTTAATACAAGAAGCTGATCTTACATGTGGCAATGAGGATGGGATTACCTACACGTTCATAATTGACCTCAACAGATCAATCTCACCTTCTTCCATTTCCAGCAGAGTCTCCTGACCTTCAGCATCTGTTCGCTGAGATCCGCAAACTCGTCTCTGCCGGTCAGTGTGTTACCTTGCCTATTTGTATTTTCGGGACTTTTCAGCACGTCCTGTGTCCCTCCTGACGCGAGGGAGACCGGGTGCCCGAAGCTGACGTAAGTACTCCTTTACTTCTTCCATGCGCTGGGCACGCAAAACCATTGCCAGGTCACCCTGCCGCATGGTGCACCTGCGCGCATCGCTTCCGGACAACACTTTTATCAACGTTCAGGACTGTTTCCATGATACCGAACAAAGTCAAGCAAGCACAACCAAGTTCCCTGTGCTGAGGCTGCACACTTGCATGCTACATCTGTTCGTCATTGCGTCACTGGCGGTTATTTTATCGTCCACACTCTACGCAGCGTTGCTCCTCCTGAGTTAAGCTTCTGTTTGTTGTGATGTGCCTAATTGCAGGCGTGCTATTGTTCGCGGCGCTGTTGCATAAATAAGGCACGGGACACTCAGCTGATGTTCCGCATGGTCCCGAGTAACTTTGTCAGCCGCGCTTTCTTTATTTATACAGCGCGCGCGTGACGGTATGCGTCCACGTAAACGTGTCCCAGTCGGCACGGACAGACTAGACCGCTACCCGGCGCCCCAGGACACTACATTCCTTCTAACCTTTAAACCAAAACGAAACAAAACAAACAGGTACAGAAATGTGCTGGTTACCAGTCTCTTGTTCAGTGCCCAAGGATCATCACACCAGGAAGTCTGCAAGCTGGGAGGAGGGTGCTGGATTCCTCCGCAAGTCATACCCCGACTGCTCACCTCTGGACGGGGCCCTCTCTTGGTTGGGGTGTTCTCCCGTCTGGTGTCCTGAGAGTTTGGCAGACTTGTCCCCGGCGTTGCAGGTGTCGGTGGGCTTCTTTGGCTCCCCAGGTCTTCATCTTCCGGAAAGTACTGCTCACCAGGCTCAGAGTCTTCCGTGTCACTGGGTTGATTGGGGGTCAGTCTCTCAGTATCTGACTCTTGAGGATGCAACGTGTCAGGGTGTGTCTTTTTGAAGAAGGGAATGTTGCGGGTGACTGTTTCAGACCCTCTTTGCGCGGTCACCAGGGTGACTGCTCAGCGGAGGACAGTCCACGGCCTGTGCTCAAATGGGAATCGGAATTTGCTTCCCGGATAGCTATCCTTGACATAAACTTGGTCTCTCGATTGGATATCTGATTCCTTGGCTCCCCGTCGTTGACTGGCTTGGTCGTTGGAACGGGCCCGGTTGGCTAAGGTTCTCTCCGCATCTACGTGGTTCGAGATCCAGTTTGGGTGGTTTGGGATGGTGTCTCTGACTACTCGACCCATGGTTGCTGGGCCTGGTGCGGCTTCGGTTGGAAGATGCGGGGTCAAATGGTATTCTCGCAGAAAACTATTTATGGCCTTCTCCACTGGAGATTCATCCACGTGTGCAATGCGTATTGTCTTATTCAGCGTGCCATAAATCTCTCCACTTCCCCATTGGCTTTGGGCCAGCGGGGTGTTACCTTCCAGTGGTGGATCCCCCAGCTCTTTAGGTAGTCAGCGAATTCCTGCTCCTGAAAGGGGGGGACCGTTGTCCGTTTTGACCACTTCAAAGATACCATGCGTGGCTATTGTTTTTTCGAACTTGGTGATGACCTCTACGGCAGTCTGGCTGTCGACAATTTCCACTTCTGGGTACTTGGTGAAGTCGTCTATGATCACTAGAGAGTAGCGCCCGTCTGGAAGGTGCCCGAAGTCTGCACTTACACACTCCCAAGGCCTCTGGGGGTTGTCTTCTGTAATGACTGGGTGAAGATGTTCCGGCTGTCCTGCAGCTTGGCACCAGGTGCACGTTCTGATGGTCTGTTCCACCATTGTGTCCATACCGGGAAACCACACCTTTGTTCTTAATCTGCTATTGGTCTTTTCCATGCCTTGGTGTCCTCTGTGCGCCAGCTCTACTGCTTGTTGACTTAGGCTCGCGGGCATGACTATCCTCGGTCCCCACAGTAGGCATCCTTGGCTGTCGAGGGATACCTCTTCTTTCACCCTCATGACTGCTTCGATTGTGGCTCTGGCTTGCGGTGTCCACTTGCTCAGAGTGGCTTGGATGGGCCACCAGTCGTTGGATCGATGGCATTCTCTGCCAATTTCAAACACTCATCGCTCTGGGTGGCTTCGACGATCGTCTCTAAACTCATGGGTAGGGGTCTTGACCTTTCCATTACCAATCGCAAATATTCCTCGGTCTCTTCCGCATCTTCTCTCTCTCCGTTGGTGGCTGCTCGGGGGTGTCTGGAGAGGTAGTCTGCGGGATTCGTCGCCCCGGGCTTGTACTCTACCCGATAATCCTACTCTTGCAGTTGATGTATCCACTTCTCAATTCTCGGCGGAGGCTTCGACACTGACCCCCGAAACAGGGGTATGAGGGGCTTATGATCCGTAGATACCGTGAAGGGATGACCGTACATGTAGACATGGAAATGTCGGCAGGCCCAGTGAATTGCGATCGCCTCTCGCTCTATTTGCGAATATCTTTGCTCAGTGTCCGTTAGGGAGCGGTTGGCGTAGGCAATGGGTGCCCATTCTCCGTTGTTTTGAAGTTGCTTTAGCACGGCTCCTAGCCCGTAGGGGCCGGCGTCACTGCAACATTGATGGCTTTGATGGGGTCGAAGTAGGATAGTGTCGTGTCTGCGGATAGGGCAGCTTTAGTGGCTCTGAATGCCTCCTTGTGTTCTTGACCCCACTGCCATGGGGTGGTGGACTTCGTTAACTCCCGGAGGGGTTTTGTGAGGTTCGATAGGTCGGGCAGGAAGCGCCCACAGAAGTTTACCATGCCCAGGAAACTCCTCGTCTCCGAGATGTTGGATGGGGCTGGGGCTTCTTGAACACCCTTAACCTTGTCGGGGTCCAGTGCTATTCCTTGGTTGGAGAAGGTATAGCCAAAAAAGCTGATTTTGTTCTGTAAGAACTGCCACTTCTCGCGGTGCAGGGTCAGACCTGATTCCTTGATTCTTTGCAGGACTCCCCTTAGCCTTTGGTGGTGTTCCTCGATGGATGTGGCATAGATTAACCGGTCATCACTCACGTTTAGGTCGCCCGGGAATCCACTGAGGACTTCCCGAATGGTATTTTGAAATACTTCGGCGGCGCTTGAGATTCCAAAGTTTAGGCGCCGGTACCGCCTGAGGCCTACGTGGGTGGAGAAGGTGCTTATGTACCGGGAGTCCGGATGGAGTGGTAGTTGATGATAGCCGGAGCGGAGATCCATCTTCGAAAACCATCTCGCACCATTAAGCTCTCCCAGGATGTCGTCTACTGTGGGGGTTATTTGTCGCTCCCTCTTCACCGCTGCGTTCAGGAGGCACATATCCACGCAGATGCGAACCTGGCCTGGATGTTTTGGCTTGCGGGCTACCACGATCGGGGACACTCATGGGGTGGGCCCACTAACCTTTTCAATGATGCCTTCCTTCTCTAATGCTTCCAGCTCCTCTTCCACATTTATTCTCAGTGAAATGCAATGCGCCTATGCCTCAGTGCCACGGGCTGGACCGATGGATCAATGTGGAGGGAGACCTCCTTCCCTTTTAGACACCCGATGCCTTTGAGAACTTCGCCAAATTCTTCCAATATGGTGTCTAGTTCTTCGGTTAGCACAGCCATCGCAAATGATATTAGCCTCAGCTCTTCCGCCGCTTGCCCACTGATCAGCATGCCACTGCCTTCTCTCGTGATGTACACTGTGGTGGGTACTTTCAGGTCTTGATGCTGTAGTTCAGTCTTGAAGCACCCGATTAGGGAAATTGGCGTCTTCTGTCCGTATGCGAATACTCTGATTTAGGCTTCACGTAGGGGAGGCCGGGCGCTTAGCTGGTTATATACGTTAGCTGCCATTAGCTCAATGGATGCTCCTGTATCGATGGTCGCCCTCCCTTCCTGTTGATGGACCTTGATGCGACACTTCGGGAGGCGCCGCTTCTTCCTTTGTGGCTGGTCGATGGCGAATACGTAATGGACAGGGTAGTCACCTGTGTCGTCGTCCATATCTTCGCTGTCCCGTTCTTCCACTACAGCATGTGCTGCTTCCCTCTTGGCTTTCGTTGATCTGCATACCGCGGCAAAGTGGTTCATTTATCCGCATGCGTTGCACATCTTCCCTCTTGCCGGGCAGTCCATTATGGGGTGGGGCTGGCCTCCACAGTATCCACACTCCTTGCGCTTGTCCTGCTATTTCTTGCCTCCATATTGGCGCGCTCTTGGCTTCACGACGTTTACTTTCTCCGCCATGTTGACCTGTTCCACTTTGATGGGTCGGTGGAGGGTTGCTTCCATGTTGGCGGCTCTGGCCTGCGATAGTTCTTTAGAGCGCCCCAGTTTGAGGATATCTGCCAGCGGCTTGCCGTCTTCTTGAAGGATGGTAACTCTAAGTTAGGAGGAATAACACCCCTGAATTATCTGCCCTCGAATCTCTTCCTGCTCATCGCGGAATCCACACGTGCTGGCTAGTTCTTTCAACCTCCCGTGAAATGCGTCCAACGACTCTTCCGCCTCTTGTTTGGCTTGGCGGAAAATGAACCTCTCATAGTCTTTGCTCGCCATAGGTTCAAAATGCGCATTTAGAGCGTTGAGGAGGGTGTGGTATGTCTTTGGGGTTGCTTCCACCAACGTTTTGTATATTCTGTGGATGTCCTTACCTCCAAGGTGGAGGAGTAATGCTCTGCGTCTTTCCCTGGCGGTGCCTGCCCCATCGAAGTTGATTTGGAGGCGGTCTGTCCAATCTTTCCATCCTGGAGCTAGGGATGATGAGGCTCTGTCTACTATGAACGGTTTAATGGCGGGAATCAACGCCATCTTGACGTGTGCGTAGGCCCTCTTTTCTTGCGCGTGTGCTGTCCTTTCTTAGGTGCCTCAACCTGGGCTGTTCTGGGCGTTGACTGATGTGGGGGCCCTCTTCTCTTTACCACCTTTTCCTCTAGGTCACTTTACTGGCCACTCCGATCTGTGCTCAGGGGTAGACTCGCGTGACTTCTGGGCGTGGGCTGAATCCCCTTCTTTTCCCACTTGGTGAAGCGCTGGCTGCTCTGACCTGTGTGCTGACGTAGGTTCCTGTGGGTCCACGTGGCACTGTGATCCGCACTGCTGTCTTCTCCTACATATGGGCTCAACAAAGGCCCTGGGGAGACACTCCACGGCAGTATCCTGGTGCCTCAGACACCTTCATTGATCTGCTGAGGGCCGGCATACAGATGGAGAGTGAGGAGTTGGGGCTTCATGGGCACAGCATGAGTTTTTTTTTACCCTCGTCGCCAGTGTGATGTGCCTAATTGCAGGCGCACTATTGTTCGCGGCGCTGTTGTATAAACAAGGCACGGGACACTCCGCTGATGTTCCACGTGGTCCCGACTAACTTTGTCGGCCACGCTTCTATATTTATACAGCGCGCGCGTGACGTCATGCGTCCGCGTAAACGTGTCCCAGTCGGCGCAGGCAGACTAGAGCACTACCCGGAGCCCCGGGACACTACATTCGTAAACTCACAGCGCTGATGTGCACAGCTCCTGTCATATATGTGCCCACGTGGATGTCTTCTGCTCATCACCGCTGATGCGCACAGCTGATTACTGGTAACCACGCTCGCCTATGACCCCTGTCTCACTACGCGCATTCTCGCTGATGCGCACAGCTGATTTCTTCATATCTATCTCCTGTCATCCCTGCTGACACGCACAGCTTGTCACTCCGACATCGTGTAGCAAGGATTTTCACAAGTACTTCTACTTATTCTCACAGCTACTAATTCTGCACACCTTCACAGTACTTTGTAAGCGGAGGGATGCCTTTCTTTTGTTGTGCCTTTTTCTCTTATTTTATTTTGTAAAGGGTATCATTCATATCACAAAGGGTCTTGACTTTTATTTTCTAACAACTTTTACTTTGTCAAATATACTTAACTTAGCTTCATAGGAATGCAGAACGTGCCTGCTCCTACATTTTTTTTGTCCTCACCTTGTGAACCCGCTATGTCCTGGTTGAAGTGGAAAAAGGTATTCAATCATTATGCTCGTGTGTGTTGAACATCTCTCTTTTTTTTTATTATTAACATTTTTATCCCATTTTTTACAATGATTTCCAATATAGCACATAAAGCATTCAATACAACAACAAAAAAAGAACCATATTCCTATTCACTTTAGTATTTTCTACATACCATTAACAAATTTGATGTAATCATACCATAAACATTGCTTTCTAACTTTCTACTCCTTTCTACTTACTCCAGCCATGGATGCCCTTCCTTAATTCTTACTATTCTTTCAACGAGCTAGAGGTTGCCAAATTCTTTCACCCAATGCTCTCGCCCTCCTGCCCTTTCTTTCATAGATAGCTTTCTCCAAGTTATAGGTAGAGATCAACCTTGCTATCCAAAGTTCAAATGTAGGAGGGACCCTGTCAAGCCATGTTCTTGCAATTCCAATTCGATACACCGCCGTTACCATAAACAGAAATTCTATGTGGTGGTCCTCTGTTCCTCCCGAGACTCCTAGGATTACTATATCATCTGTCAATTTTCTTTTAATTCCCAATGAATTTACCAAAAAGTTCTCGATTGCCCTTTTTAGTGCATGTAGTTGTGGACATTGAGCGAACATATGAACAATATCCGCCTCTCTTGAGTCGTTGCAGCGTGGGCATGTGATTCCAGTGACCCCACCCCACTGTGCAATTCTGGCTGGCGTATAATATAGGGAATATATTGTTTTGTAGTGTTGCGATTGTAATGTTGCAGAGCATAAAACTGTATGCCCTAAATCCAAGGATGTCTGTAGATCCTCCAGGGAGGCACCCACCTTTTCAACCCATTTAGTAGCGAATTTATCTCTATCATCGATTTTTAATGTATACAATTCTGCATAAAGCTGTCTAATTGTGCAACGATTCGTCTTCTCTAAATATTCCATAATCCTACTATGTTCAAACCCTATTAGTCCACCTCTTTTATCTGCTAGATAACTTCTTAGCTGTAAGTATTTACAAAAATTATTTCCCATTATAACATATTTCGTTTGTAAGTCCTGAAATTGTCTAATTACCCCCTCCATGTCCAGTAGATCCCCTATCTTTTTAACCCCCTTATTGTCCCAATCCTTCATAATTGTATCCCTGAATATATCTCCTGGCAGTGAGTGATTATTATATAATCGTGTATAGTAATTGTATCGGCCGATACCAAGCTTTTTCGCCACCACCCTCCAAACATTATATGCTGCTTGTAGAGTCTTAAACTTAGTGTGTTTAAAATATTTGTAGTCGACTGTTTTCAGCAGGCCATTCTCGGCTTCCTCTCCAACTAGTGCTCTATATACATTCGTGGCCTGATTCTCGTTTCCCCCTCCACCTAATAACCCCTGTGTATACTGCAAAACTGCCGCCCAATAATAAAGTCTAAAATCCGGGGCCCCCCATCCCCCCTTCTCGTTCGGAAGTACCATGTGTCGATACGCTCTTCTAGTCTTCCCTTGGGCCCAGATTAGTCTATTAAGTATTAATTCCAGTTTCCTGAACCATGATTGTTCAAAGAACAATGGGATCGCTCTAAATAGATATAAGAATTTTGGGAAAGTGATCATCTTAATGACGTTTATCCTCCCCATTAACGTCAAATGTAAGTTGTGAATCCTTTTGGTGTTTCTTTTTACTTTGTCTAGTAGTGGATTCATATTAAGTTCTACTAACTTATCTAAGTCGGTGGTCACCTTTATCCCTAAATATGTGGCTTCGGGAACAATTCTATTATCTTGATGTATTGTGTATTTATTCTGCACAATCTGGGTTTTGCCTTTATTAATTGAATATCCTGCAATCATTCCAAACTTCAAAGCCTCCTGATCTATTTCAGCTATCGCTCTCCCTGGTTTTGGTGTTATAATAGCCACATCATCTGCATAGGCGAATAGCTTGTAATCTATCCCATGCAGTGTAACCGGGTAGATGTTACTATTGCTATCTAGTTTTCTTAAAAATGGATCTAAATATAAAGCAAACAGCAGGGGCGAAGCTGGGCAGCCCTGTCTGGTCCCTCGTTTGATCTGGACTTCCTTTGTGTAGCTTCTGTTTATTCTTATCCTTGCTGTTGGTACTTCGTAGAGAGCCTGAATTGCCTTGATGTAGCCCTCGCCTATCCCAAACCACTTCATAACCCTCCATAAGTAGTCCCATGAGACCCTGCCGAAGACCTTTTCAGCATCAAGAAATATGGCTGTGACAGGGTCTCGTGACACCTCCGCGGCATCCAGAATAGTTATCATTTGTCTAGTGTGTTGGGTCATACCTTTCCCAGGGATATAACCATGCTGAGAAGTACTAACTAGCCCTTCAATAATTTTGCTTAATCTTTGAGCTAATGATTTTGAAAAAAAATGTGTGTCTGCATTTAAAAGAGTAATTGGTCTGTAGGACCCTGGCTCTAATACTGGCTTGTCTTTTTTTAAGATGACTATAATGTATGCACCTGCCCATGAGTGTGGTATCGATCTGCCTGCCTGTGCCTGTCTAAAAGTCTCTAGCATGTCTCCCCCCAGTTGGTCCCAAAAAGTTTTATAAAATTCAGCCGGGATTTGATCTGGTCCTGTGGCTTTCCCCGCCGGTGAGTTTTTCACAACCTCCCTTACCTCTTGTAGTGTTAATGGAAGATCTAGTTCCTCCTTAGCTTCGGTGCCTAATATGTCATGCTGTATCCCTGCCAGATAATCTGTGATTTTTTCATCCACATTTCCTACGTTTGATTCATATAGGTTGCCGTAGAAGCTTCTAAAAACCTCCTGTATCTCCTCTGGTGTACTAACCACATTTCCTAGCCTATCTTTAATTTCTTTTATATCCCCTGCTGATAGGTTTTGTCGGGTGCGTATTGCTAGTAGGTGTCCAACTCTTTCGTTAAACTCGTAACACTTTTCCTTATTTGCCTGCCACCTTCTGTGCCAAGCTTGTCCCTGCCTCTGCTTTATTTACTTCTATTTCTAATAGTATTTCCTCTAGTGGATCTCGCCTATGGATCGCTATAATTAATCTTTCTTCTAAGGCCCCCAGTTCCCTCATCCTGTTCTCCATCATGATCTTCTCTTTCTTCGTTCTTTGTAGTGTATAGCTTAATGTTTCCCCCCTGATACCGGCCTTAAATGCGTCTCAGGTCATATTAGTCATGGCTGTATTCCTATTATCTTCCCAATATTGGGGTATCCATTCCTGCATATGTCTTATATATCCCGGTTCCCTCAATAATCCTCTCTCAAATGTCCATGTGCTGCTTTTACTCGTACTCCTATAGACCAATGGTAGATTTAACACTAATGGATTATGGTCTGAGACCACTCTAGGCAGTTTTACTAATTTAGATTCACTTATAATTGATCTAGATATAAAAAAGTAGTCTAACCTAGCTACCATCTTATGTGGGGCTGAATAAAACGTGCTCTCTGTCCCTATTGGATTCTTTTCTGCCCAAACGTCTACTAGTGCATTGTGCCACGCCATATATTGTATGGCCTTGCATGTTTTTTTCTTTCTTCCGATATATCCTCCTATGTTCAACAAGCTCATCCCATCCAGCCCATTAATGTTAAAATCTCCACAGCATAATATTGGTTCAGGCCATAATGCGAGTTCTCTATCTAGCATTTCAAAGATTTCTGGTTCATCATCATTTGAGGCATAAACTGACATCATTGTATAACATCCACCTTGTGTTTCCACCTCCGCAATTACCCATCTTCCCTCTTGATCTTCTTTTTTCCTTTTAAGTTTTACCGCCCCTTTTTTAGCTAATATTGCCACCCCTCTTGTTCTCGTTTCTTGCCTTGTATAGGCAAGGATGTCAAACCCCATTTGTTCCAACAGGAATTTTTCTTTTCCTGAAATGTGTGTCTCCTGCAGACATATTATCTCTAATCTAAGCGATCTCAACATGGCAGCGACTTTCTGTCTTTTATCTCCATTGTTCAAACCACATACATTCATGGAGATTATCCTTAAGGCCATTAACATTTTCCTAGATTTTCCCATCTCCAGTGACATGCTATTTTCACTCTATCCATAGAAGCTCTTACTGATACATCCTTCTCTCTATTGTATTCTTTTTTCACTTTTTTCACTTTTTGTGCTATTTTTCTCCAGCTTTCGACCTCCCCTTTCCCCACCCTCCCTCCCCGCAACCCTCCCCGAGGGCTCCCGCCCCCCCTTTGCGTCCCTCTCCCTCCCCTTTTTTTTCCCACTTTCATTGTCCTCCCTTTCTGGCCCTGACGCCTTGTGTTGCTCCTCTATCCTGGCTTTACCAGCTGATCCATTATCTGTTTCCTCTTCCCTTGTTTTTCTCTGTCAGCTCTGTTAGGTATTCTTTGGCCTTTACCTCCGAGAAAAACATCCTAATATGACCGCCTACAACGGTCTTCAGTTTTGCAGGATACATTAAATAAGCCTCTGCCCCTTGTTGCTGAAAAGGTGTTATCATTTGCCTAAGTCGCCACCGTCTCTCTACCGTTACATGACAAAAATCAGGGCGAGCAAAGAAGGTTACTCCCTGTGCCGTTTTTTTAGCATCTGGTCTGGCTTTTTCCATTATTTCTTGTCTTGCCAAATAGTTACCACAAAAAACTAACATAGCCCTAGGCAAATTGTCCTGTCTATCATCTTTCCTCTTTTTGTTTATCAGTGGGAACCTATGCGCTCGTTGTACTTCTAATTCCCATTGCCATGGTACTTCAGGGAAGGCTTCTTTCAGCAACTTAATAACACAACCTCTAGGGTCCTGCCCCTCCACCCCTTCATCCAGTTCAAGGAGTCTCACGTTATTCCGTCTCTGCCGGTTCTCAAAATCTTCAATTTTCCACTGCAAGTCTTCTGCTACTTTAGTCTGTTCCATTTTGAATGATTGCCATTCTGTAATCTCATCCTCGACTCTGCTAGTCCGTTCCTTTACAAGCCCAACTCTCTCACCACCTCCTCGTATTTTTTGTTCATTTTCCTAATTGAGGCTTGAATTTTCTTAGTATCATGTCTGGCTCTCCTGCTCTCTGTTCTTGCTTCAGCCTGCATTTGTTTTAGAGTGTTAAACAACATATCCATCGTAGCGTGTTGTGAGGTTCCAGGATCCCCACCTCCTACTGCTCCACCTTCCCTTGATATAGTCTCTTGATAGGTACTTGCAGTCGCTGAGTAATCCCATAGAAGTTTTTTATTCGTCTTGTCTGGGGAGCCCCCTCGCCTTACAGTCGGTTTCGTCTTTTTTTTTTTATTTCTATCCCCACTCTCTTCTGTGTCTGAGCTAATTTCTGTTGTAGATTTGCCTTCCTCATCGCTAGAAGTAGTGTCTGACCCTTCATTTACAGAGAGGAATTTATCACCCTCTCGTTCTCTTAGTGATTCAATGCTTGCCAGGCTACCCCACTTTGCACAGTTAATCTGGCCCAAATTGTTTGTCATTTCCTCTTCTACTTGCAGCAGTGCATCCAACATCCTTGCATTGTTGTCATTTCTTACCCCTTCTGCCTCTAATACCGGCACCTGGCTCTCCTGTTTGTTCGAGCTGCCGCACCCCTCTTCCAACTCTCCTGGCGCTGCTGCTACCGCTGAAGCCGCGCCGTCGGCGTCTGAATTCCTTCGTTGCTTAGTTACCGAGACGCTAACGTCCTCGAGGACGGCTCCCAGCACCCTCGCGTCTCCGTTGGCGTTCTTGCTGTCACTCTTCTCCTGTGATTGTTCCTCCGGTGATTTTGCTGCTGCATTTGGTGTGGACCTTGCACTAAAGGATTCCGGCAAGGTAGGCTGCCTGAGGATCACTTCTTTACCCTCTTTTGCCGCCGCTATCCTGTTGCTTTTATCGGGTGCGTCTTAACTTAGTCCAGACGCGGTGCACTGTAACTCATCCCGCGTAGCAGTGGGTTTTGTTCCCACTTTCCTCTCCTTATCGATTTTACGTTGAAGGGTTTTCTGAGCCATAGTTGAGGCTGGTGCTGGAGTCCCGTGTTTGCCTGGGAAGGGGATTTTAGGGATCGTGCCTGTTCCTTGTAGCTTGTTTGTATTACCAGCAATAGGCACTGCTTTCTCTTAATCATTCTTCTCTTTCTTTCCTTTCTGTGACATCGCAGTATAAAATGCTTCTCAGTAGCTTTGTGTAGTTTTAATCACTATTTTGAACGTTGCCAAAGCACTTTTTCTAAGACTCCTTTCTGTGCTCTTTAGGCCACTGATCTCCGCCTTAGTTAGCCACCAGAGCAGCCTCATAACCGGTACCAGAATCTCCTCAGGGCATCATCCAAGTCGTCCAGGTCGGAAGAGGGAGTAGATGCGACTGACCACTACACCACACTGGCGGCCATCTTGCCTCGTGTGTGGAACATCTCTCAGTGCTGAAAGAAAAACTTCTCTTTTAATGCACTGTTTGGGACCTGAAGGGCAGGAAGTGTTTCAGCATCTTCCTGACCTATCGGACGGTGACTCATCTGGTTTCAATGAATTTGAAATTTCTATAAAGAAACTTGACTTACTTTATTTACCCAAAGTGAGTGCGGTTCTAGAAAGGTACCACTTCGCCAGACTGTACAAAAACGTGAAGAAACTGTTGAACAATATATTACTGAATTGAGCAAGTTGGCCTCTATGTGCAGCTTTGGTGCTTCACTGGAAGAGCACCTCAGAGACCAAATGCTAGAGACAACTTATGGCAGAAGGATAATCCGTCAGCGTATGAACATTCAAAGGTGTGTCTTGAAACTATTCAGAAAGATTCTCCTCTTGATAGAGGGCAGACCTCTGTATTGAAAGTAGACAGTAATAAAGATAAGAACAAACATGAAGTACCGAAGAGTAAAATGCAATATAGATTGGACACTCAACTTGGTGGTTCAAAGAGTTTCCAAGTTAAGTGTTTCAGATGGGGGAACTCGGGACATATAGCGAATTTTAAGGACTGTCCTGGCTGGAAGGCCGTGTGAAACACATGTGGTTGTAAAGGCCATTTTACAAGGTGTTGTTGGTCGGGGAGAGACCAAAAGATAGTTGGAGAAGTGTACTTGTTTGAGGATGAGGTAGATGAAAACAAAATCTGCCAGATTAAAGGTTCTGGGGGTTCCACAGATGTTCTATCTACGATGCATGTGTGAAAATATTATTTCACTCTGGGGCAAAAGTGACATTAATCCCTAAGAAATTCTTTGATGAGTATTTGTTGGGTAAGGTCACCCTAATGAAGACCAAGGGGTTACAGTGGGGAAATCATTGATCTCCTAGGATGGTTATGGGGGACAATTGATTATAAAGGAAGAATTGTCCCTGGGAAAGTCTATATTTCAATGAAAGGAGATTAACTTCTGAGCTGGTTTCACCAACGCGATCTGTATGTCCTTTTAGACCCTAATCAAAACACTTCTGTGTACCGAAAAGAGATACCTTCTGTCTGTCAGGTTGCGGCAGGATGTAAAAATTGGGTTTAGGAGCTGCCTTAAGTCTTTGATAATAAATTGGGGTGCCTTAAGAACTACATGCACCAAATTAAAATCAAGCCTGGTTCACTACCCAAGGTGGGAAAAGTTTGCAATATTCCTCTTGTGGCAACCGAATTGCTTTCTCCCATAGTTATGGCCCGGAAGGCCAATGGGGAGTCCAAGCTCTGTGTTGACCTGAGACAGCTTAATAAGGCGGTGGTTGTGGATCACTATCCATTGCCCAATATTAACGAGATGTTATGCTCTCTTGGGGGAAGGGGGAAGCATTTTTCATCCTTTGACCTGTCTTTGGCCTACCATCAGGTCAGAGAACACCCCTCCTCTCAAAATCCGACAGCATTTGTCACGCTTTATGGCAGGTTTAGATTTTTAAGAATGCCTTTTGATTTAATTTTCGCTTCTTCAGTATTCCAAAGGACCATGGAATGTGTCTTAAAGGGCGTTAAGGGCATTAAGATTTACCAAGACAATGTTCTTGTATTTGGGGTGAACTCTGAAGAACATGATGCTAGGATGAGGGCAGTGTTGAGAAGATTATGTGATGCCGACTTAACTTTACGGGCTGACAAGTGTAAATTTGATGTGGTTGGAATTTAATATTTGGTTCACCTAGTCTCTGTGAATGGAATTAAGCCCAAGGCCGCTTTGGTTGACACAATTTGCAAACTCAGGGCTCCCCAAAGCAAAGAGGAACTTGTGAAATTCTTGGGGATGGCCAAGTGTTATCACAAATTTGTGCCACATTTTTCAGGGGTCTGCAGACATTTACGAGATCTTTTAAAAAAGGGTTGTGAGTTCATGGGATCGAGTGTTTGCAATGAGGAATTTCAAAATCTGGAGAACTGTCCAAATCATGCACAAGATCTTTGTAGCTTTGATCCTAAAAAGTATTTTTATTTAATGACAGATGCGAGCTCCAAAGGTTTGGGTGGGGTCTTATTTAAAAAATCAGACGGCAAAGAGAAAGTGGTATCATGTCCAGACCTTTGAGAGGAGCAGAGTATAATTACTCCATTGTAGAAAATGAAGCTCTCTCTATTTATTGGTCCATTCGCAAATTATGCAAGTTTATTTGGGGAAGCAAGTTTGAAGCTCCAATGGAACCTTAGCCATTGAAAGAAGTTTTTGCAAAAAAGGGGATTGATTTAATTTCTCATTGAATACGTAAGTGTATTGTTTCCCTATAAGAGTTTAATTTTGTTGTCACCTATCTGCCAGGTGTCTCTAACACGCTTGTAGATCGCTTGTCTAGACTGTGCACTGAACGTGAGGAACCTTTGGAATGTGATCAGTTTGGTGGCAAGGAATTCGAAGACGAGGCTGTTGGTTGTTTGTTAAGTGATGGTATTGTATCTGAGAATGATTGGAAGAAGGCTTTGGTTGACAATGAACTTTTACAAAAAGTCATTGACATGATTTCAAAGGGTTGGTGTGATAAGAAAGATTGTGATAAGGAGTTGATTGGTTTTTGGCAGATTAAGGATGATTTATCAGTTGTGGATGGTATCCGCACTTTATGGGATAGATTACTGAAGAGCACTCATGCCAGCCATATGGGAATTGTTAAAACTAAGGAGAAGCTAAGAGAGGCATATTGGTGGCCTGCCATGGATGTCTGGATTGAAAGAGAGGTTAGGAGTTGCTCAGTTTGTGCATGCAGTGTGCATGCAGTATCTGCATAATTATGCTTTTAACTTGATAGCGAGAGATTGCCCCGCCTGCCCATTAATAAATTAATAAATAATAATAGCGGAGGCACATTTGAAAGTAGCGCTAGACTGCAACTTTTTGACTTGTGCTGTTGTGCTGCCTGCAGATTTCCTTTGCCTGATTGTGCCGACTCCACTGCCATTTGTTTTCGAGGCACTGCCGATCGGACCCCAGTCCTATTTAATTGTAGGATTTCCGCCATTTTGTTTGTTTTTGTTTGTGCCTCCCTGCCCTGATCTCCACCCCGCTCCCGCCTCCCAGCTGACCCCCCTTTCACGGATACTGACTAGGCTGCTCCGCCGCAGATGCGCTGTGACCGTCCTGCTACCAGCAGAAACGGCCGCTCCACCCGCTGCTCCTCACCTCTCACCGGTATCGTAACGTTTCACGCCTTGCACTGCCTCAGCCTGCTAAACTGCTAAATTGGTTGTCTGCCTCAGCCTGCTAAACTGCAGCATCTAAATTGATTATCTGCATAATTATTCTTTTAACTTGATAGCGAGAGATTGCCCCGCCTGCCCATTAATAAATAATAATAGCGGAGGCACATTTGAAAGTAGCGCTAGATTGCAACTTTTTGACTTGTGCTGTTGTGCTGCCTGCAGATTTCCTTTGCCTGATTGTGCCGACTCCACTGCCATTTGTTTTCGAGGCACTGCCGATCGGACCCCAGTCCTGTTTAATTATCGGATTGCCGCCGTTTTGTTTGTTATTGTTTGTGCCTCCCTGCCCTGATCTCCACCCCGCTCCCGCCTCCCAGCTGACCCCCTCTCCCACGGATACTGACTAGGCTGCTCCGCCGCTGATGCGCTGTGACCGTCCTGCTACCAGCAGAAACGGCCGCTCCACCCGCTGCTCCTCACCTCTCACCGGTATCGTAGCGTTTCACGCCTTGCACTGCCTCAGCCTGCTAAACTGCTAAATTGATTGTCTGCCTCAGCCTGCTAAACTGCAGCATCTAAATTGATTATCTGCATAATTATTCTTTTAACTTGATAGCGAGAGATTGCCCCGCCTGCCCATTAATAAATAATAATAGCGGAGGCACATTTGAAAGTAGCGCTAGACTGCAACTTTTTGACTTGTGCTGTTGTGCTGCCTGCAGATTTCCTTTGCCTGATTGTGCCGACTCCACTGCCATTTGTTTTCGAGGCACTGCCGATCGGACCCCAGTCCTGTTTAATTATCGGATTGCCGCCATTATGTTTGTTATTGTTTGTGCCTCCCTGCCCTGATCTCCAACCCGCTCCCGCCTCCCAGCTGACCCCCCCCTCCCACGGATTCTGACTAGGCTGCTCCGCCGCAGATGCGCTGTGACCGTCCTGCTACCAGCAGAAACGGCCGCTCCACCCGCTGCTCCTCACCTCTCACCGGTATCGTAGCGTTTCACGCCTTGCACTGCCTCAGCCTGCTAAACTGCTAAATTGATTGTCTGCCTCAGCCTGTTAAACTGCAGCATCTAAATTGATTATCTGCATAATCATTCTTTTAACTTGATAGCGAGAGATTGCCCCGTCTGCCCATTAATAAATAATAATAGCGGAGGCACATTTGAAAGTAGCGCTAGACCGCAACTTTTTGACTTGTGCTGTTGTGCTTCCTGCAGATTTCCTTTGCCTGATTGTGCCGACTCCACTGCCATTTGTTTTCGAGGCACTGCCGATCGAACCCCAGTCCTGTTTAATTATCGGATTGCCGCCATTTTGTTTGTTATTGTTTGTGCCTCCCTGCCCTGATCTCCACATCGCTCCTGCCTCCCAGCTGCCCCCCCCCGCCCCTCCCCCACCACCATCCATATATGACAGATGACCTTGCGCGCAGCGGTCGTGCCCCATGCGCGCCGAAGGTGCGCCAAAGGTAAGCCCGTCTACGCCCGTCCGGGTCTGGACCGTGCCCAGCGCCAGACCCCCTGGCCCCCGCAAAATCCACTCCACCCGTATAACGTATGCCACCACCACCCTCCTAGCCCATAACCCCGGACACACCCCACAATTTTGCGTAGCTGCCCCAGGACACACCCACGGTCCTTTTGCCTGCCACTCCCGCAAATTTACCAGCATCAAGATCCATACCACTTCCACTACCCCCAAACCCAGCTCCGACTCAAACCATCTGAAGTGCATCCTGCTGAACACCAGCTCGGTCCACAGACATGCAAATGAACTCTGGGACCTACTCGACACTGCGTCACCGGACATCGCCTTCCTTACAGAAACCTGGATGAACGCATCATCAACACCCGATATCGCCATAGCCATCCCAGACACTTACAAGATCACCCGAAAAGACAGCACCAATCAAACTGGAGGAGGCATCGCCATCGTCCACAAGAACAACATCAAAATCACGACCAGCTTCGACGATAACCTTACAACCGCCGAACACCTCCACTTCCAGATCCACACCGACCCTAGGACCACACTTAGAGGTACCCTCATCTACAGGCCCCCAGGAACCCGTAAACAATTCAGCGAAGACATCACTGACTTCATCAGCTCACATGCCCTCGCCTCCGAGAACTACATTCTACTAGGAGATCTCAACTTTCACCTGGAAAAGAAAAACGACAGCAACACCACCACCCTTCTGGACAACCTGGCCAATCTCGGACTCAAACAACTTGTTGACACCCCCACCCATGTAGCAGGACATACACTCGACCCAATCTTCACCTCCAGCAAATACATTTCCTTCGATCGCACCACAGCTCTCCATTGGACGGACCACAGTTGTGTTCACTTCAGCTACAAAACCACCTCGACCCACAACCCCCCAGAACCTATTCCTCGAAGAAACGGGAACAAAATCACCACCGTCCAACTCCTCACATCGCTCAACCAAAACCCACCCGCCCTCTCATCGGACCCAAACCAAGCTGCCACCAAACTCAAACAATGGATCACTCACAGCGCTGATGAATTAGCACCCTTGAAAAACCATCACAACAAACAGGACAGCAAAAAGGCCCCCTGGTTCAACGATGACCTTAAGAAATCCAAGAAGCTATGCCGTACTCTCGAGAAAAAATGGAGAAAAAACCCAACCACCGACAATATGACCACCTTCAAGGCAGCCTCCCGCAAACACCACCAACTGATTCAAACCACCAAGAAATCAGCCTTCAAGG
This sequence comes from Lissotriton vulgaris, assembly GCF_964263255.1. NCBI lineage: Eukaryota > Metazoa > Chordata > Amphibia > Caudata > Salamandridae > Lissotriton > Lissotriton vulgaris. The sequence goes on from NC_141687.1 coordinate 422,864,932, forward strand.
ATCGACTCGACAAGAACGCCCATAACAGCAAGGAACTATTCAACATTGTCAAAGAATTCACCAACCCCACCGCAGCCTCAAACGACATCACCCCCTCCCAAGACCTCTGCGATTCGTTATCCTCCTTCTTCTACAACAAAATTGCCGGCATACATAACAGCTTCGAGAACATTTCCAACAAACAACCCTCTCCACCCCCCTCCGAACCTAAACCGCCCTCTAACAACCTCAGCGCCTGGAACCCAGTCACCATTGATAACACCATCCGCCTAATGAACTCCATCCACTCTGGTTTGCCAACCGACCCCTGTCCCCACCACATCTTCAACAAAGCAGACACCATCATCGCACCCCATCTCCGTGATGTCATCAACTGCTCCTTCAACTCTGCTACCTTCCCAGAAGGTGGAAACACGCCGAAGTCAGCGCCCTCCTGAAAAAACCCACAGCAGACCCTTCTGAACTTAAAAACTACCGCCCCATATCCCTCCTCCCATTCCCTGCCAAAGTCATTGAGAAGGCCGTCAACAGCCAGCTCGCCGCCTTCCTTGAATCCAACAACTCCCTCGATCCCTCACAATCCGGCTTTCGAGCCAAACACAGCACCGAGACAGCCCTTATCGCAGCTACAGACGACATCCGAACACTACTGGACAACGGAGAAACAGTGGCCCTCATCCTACTCGACCTCTCCGCCGCCTTCGACACAGTCTGTCATAGCACCTTCATACAACGCCTCAGCAACATCGGCATACAAGGGAAAGCCTTGGACTGGATCATCTCATTCCTAACTGGGAGAACTCAGAGAGTCCGACTTCCCCCATTCAAATCAGAGGCCACCGAAGTCATCTGTGGTGTACCACAAGGATCATCACTCAGTCCCACCCTCTTCAACATTTACATGAGCCCACTCGCATCCATCGCGCGTCAACACAACCTTAACATCATCTCCTACGCTGACGACACCCAGCTGATCCTTTCCCTCACCAAAGACCCTAACACCGCCAAAACCAATCTTCACGAAGGCATGAAAGAAGTAGCCGAATGGATGAAAAACAGCCGCCTAAAACTTAACTCAGACAAAACGGAGGTGCTCATCCTAGGATCATCCCTCTCTGCCTGGGACGACTCATGGTGGCCTTCGGCTCTGGGCACAGCACCCATACCCACAGACCACGCACGTAACCTTGGCTTCATCCTTGACTCCTCACTCTCGATGACCAGACAAGTCAATGCCGTCTCACCTCCTGCTTCAACGTACTTCGTATGCTCAAAACAATATTCCGCTGGATCCCCCCTGAGACAAGAAAGACAGTCACCCACGCACTGGTCACTAGCCGACTGGACTATGGAAGCACCCTCTACGCCGGAATCTCAGCCAAATTACAGAAAAAACTCCAACGCATCCAAAACACATCAGCAAGACTCATCTTGGACATCCCTCGACAAGACCACATTACCGGCCACCTGAAAGACCTCCACTGGCTCCCCGTCAACAATAGAATAACGTTCCGTCTCCTCACCCATGCACATAAGGCCCTCTACAAACTTGGACCCGAATGCCTCAACACTCGACTGTCCTACACACCCTCCCACCAACTAAGATCCTCCAATCAAGCCCTAGTCGCAGTGCCGCGTATCCAAAGATCCACCATGGGAGGTAGATCCTTCTCCTACTTGGCAGCTAAGACCTGGAACTCACTCCCCACTCACCTCCGCCTCACACAGAACCATATCTCCTTCAGAAAAGAACTTAAAACCTGGCTATTCGACAAATAATAAACCCCCTCCCCAAGCGCCGTGAGACCCTCTGGGTGAGTAGTGCGCTATATAAATTCTTGAACTTGAACTTGAACTTAAAGGTTTTGAAGTGTAGAACACAACCCATGGTGGTGAGAGAGCAGTCTAATGGGCATTGGTCAGACATTGCGATTGATATTTTAGGTCCCATTAAGATAAAATCACGTGATTTGTACGTTCTTTTTTGTTTGGACATTTACTCTCGCTGGCCTGAGATTAAGGTGGTACGATCTGTAGAATCTTCGGTGGTGATTGCATTTTTGGATGGTCTTTTTGAAAGGGAAGGCCTGTCCTTGCTTTCTGATAATGGTGCACAATTCACCTCAGCAGTGGTTAAAGAGTACTTGGCCTCTAGGGGCATCAAACAAAGAGGGCAGCCCTCTATCATCCGGAGAGTAATGGAGTTGTCGAGAGGTTTGTGAAGGTGTTGAAAGAGGCTGTACAACAAGCTGCTGCCAATGGTGCTGACTAGCCATGATGAAAAAGGTTAGGAAAACAGATTCACTCCACACTCCTCCACAGGTGTCTCACCATTTTGTTGGTTGAAGAAGAGAGTGGTCAATATGGAAGTTTGTCCCTCAAGGGTTTCTTCTAAGAGACTATTAGTGGATGGGAATGCTGATAGTGTGGCGCGGTGGAGATAAAAAGATAGTGTGATTAAAGAGATGAGGAAGAAATTGTATGATGGGAGAAGAGCAGTCAAACACATAGTGGTTTCTGTGGGAGACTGGGTGAAAATAAGACCTCTTCCTTTGGGCCAGTCTGAGTCAAAGTTTAGTGTTCCTTTCAGAGTGATTAAGGGTTTCAAGAACGCTGTGAAGACCAGTAATCATAAGGTATGGGCATAAAATGGAACCCTCATACAGGAAGCGCAGCGGACGGGCGCAGCGGGGGCGCCGGCGGGGCGCCGAAGGCGCGCCAAAGGCAAGCCCGTCTGCGCCCGTCCGCGCTGAGGACGGGCTGCAGGACGGGCTGGAGCCTGTGATGTCAGCCGTGTCCGTTAGTGATGCATTGTCTCGTGACCTGTTATCGCTGAGACCTCCGGTGAGTCTATGCCACCATCGGCTCCCCCCTGACGTCCTACGGCGGGCGCAGTCTTGCCCTTCGTGTAAAACTGTTTTTAATCTCTCTTCACAGGCCCCTTTGAAGCCTGCTCCCCCTCTTCCTGGTTTGCCTATCTCCCAACCCAAGCAGGGCTTTCTAATCAATGCGCGCTCTATGATAAAACACAATACTGACTTTCATGATTTTGTCAGCGCTAGACAACCTGACTGGGTCTTCATCACTGAGACCTGGGCCTCTGAGTCTTCCGGTCACGACCTCCTTCTGGCTATCCCTGAGGGTTATGCCTTACAGAGGCTGGATAGAGTACGCCGCAGAGGAGGTGGACTGGCCATCCTTTTCAAGTCCGAACTCTCCTGCACTATAAAACCTCTATCGACTCCTTCGGACGCTTTTGAGGCCCTATACTTTTGTATTGTGAATGCCCCCTCGAGTTCCTTCACCGGAATTCTTTTATACAGACATCCAGGTTCTAGAACTAATTTCTGCTCGGAGCTTTTCAGAATTCTGGAACCATACTTTGGTAGGTCTCACTTTACCATACTTGGTGACACGAATTTCCATCTAGAGGACTTGGCTTCTAAGGATACTTCTTCCTTAGTCAACTCATTGGAATCATGTGACTTTGTCCAAAGAGTGATCTATCCCACTCACAAGGCTGGCCACATCCTTGATGGGATATTCTCTAATGATCCCAGATTAACGGTCGGCGTTCCTGTGCCGATAGTCTGGTCTGATCATCTAGCCATTCCACTGATATTGGACATGCCCAGTTCGGAGGTCAAGGTTGGGACTGTCAAGAAATGTCTTAAAAGAAGCTTTAGGAACTTTACGAATGAGGCCCTGGCCCCCTTTATTCGTAGTACTAATATTACATCTCTGCGGATGGTTGATGAGACGGCTCTAGAACTCTCTGACTCCATCATTAAAGCAGTTGATGAGTTAGCGCCTGCCTCACTTAAACTTGTGGCGCGGCAGAAGCCGACAGCCCCTTGGTTCACTGAAGAATTGAGACTCCTCAGGCAAAAATGTAGAAGGAAGGAGCGATGTTGGCGCAAGTCTTGGGATCCCAGAGATCGAGAAGTCTACAAGGTCCTGTTACGAGTCTACAAAAATAGGGTCATCAGGGAGAAACAGGATTATTTCACCAACTTAACCTGTTCTCTTACGTCTTCGAAAGAGCTTTTCAAGATCGTTGACTCTTTATGCACACTCCAGGTTCCCGACCCCGTGATTGCTTCACAGGAGCTATGTGATAACATCTCTGATTTCTTCTATAAAAAAATAGATGACATCTATGTGGCTCTCCAATCACAGAGGAACACTCTCAGTGAAGAAGACCTCTCTCGAATTAAACATCTGGAATCCTGGGATGCGGGCTCTCCCCAAGTCTTGAACCAATTTCCCCTGCTCTCATTGGAGGGTCTCAACCTCTTATTAGACAAGACGAAATCTGCCTCCCCTCTGGACCCTGTCTCGCTGAGAATACTAAAGGACTGTAGGGATACTATACTTCCTCCTCTGTTGGAAATCATGAACGGAGCCCTGGAGCAAGGTACCTTCCCGGTGGCATGGAAGAGGGCTATTGTTAAACCCCTCCTTAAAAAGCCCACCCTGGACCCCGGTCTATTGAAGAACTTCAGACCTATATCCCTTCTGCCGGCCCCTGCCAAAATGTTGGAGGCCCATCTGAATCACCATCTTTCCAGCTTTCTGGACGCCTCAGGATTCTTGGACGGGTCCCAACACGGCTTTCGAAAGCTACACAGCACAGAGTCTGCATTGACGAAAGTCGCGGATAACATCCGGCGGAAAGTCGATTTGGGACAGACTACCGTGCTAGTTCTGCTGGATCTTACAGCAGCATTTGATACCCTGTCTCCCAGTACTTTAACATCTAGGTTAAGGGAGGCAGGGGTAGCAGGACCGGCCTTGAGTCTCCTGAATTCCTTTCTTCATCAGCGAGAGCAGCGAGTGATGCTGGGGGATCACCTCTCCCCTGTTAAGTCGTTGCAATGTGGGGTGCCACAGGGGTCGGCATTGAGTCCGACCCTGTTTAACATCTATGTGGCCCCCCTTGCAAGACTGGTAAGATCTCAGGGGATGGAGGTAGTGTCGTATGCCGACGACACGCAGATCATGGTGTCTCTGACCCACTCCGTGAATGTCACCGCGTCCAACTTCAAATCCTGTATGCAACTTGTTGCAGACTGGATGATTCTCAACTCATTGAAGTTGAACGGTGACAAAACGGAGGTCCTGGTCTTTGGCAAAGACCAGGAATTGTGGTCAGATGAGTGGTGGCCCTCATCTTTAGGCATCTGCCCCACTCCCACTCTATCTGCCAGGAACCTAGGCGTCATCTTCGACACTCGGCTCTCTATGGAATTGCAGGTGAACAGAACGGTGGCCACCTGTTGGGGTGTCATTAGGATTCTGAAACGAATCGCGTACTATCTTTCACCACAGGCACGAAAACAGGTTGTGATCGCCCTTGTCGGCTCAAGGCTGGATTATTGCAATTCACTTTACGCCGGGGCCAACAAGGGCCTTCTCCAACGCCTGCAGGTGGTGCAAAATGCCGCAGCGCGCTTCGTTCTGGCCCTGCCGTGGATGTCCTCTGCGACCTTGGCAAGGAAGAATCTCCATTGGCTGCCTATCCCATTCAGAGTCTCTTTTAAACTTCTCTGCTTGACATATAATGCCTTGAAGGCAGGCCCGACTGATGCCCTAGGCTCTTTGCTCTCTAGGTATGTCCCACTCAGATGCCTTCGCTCGTCAGAGCTTAATCAATTGGTAGTCCCTCGAGCTAGGACGGCACGATGGGGAAGCAAGGCTTTCTCCATTCTTGCACCTCAACTCTGGAATACTCTTCCTCTGGAGATCAAACAACAGCCCTCACTTGATCTTTTTAAGAAAGTTCTGAAAACTTGGTGTTTTACTAAAGCTTATCAGTGAGCTCTTGTCTCTGTCTGCCCGCAGCTAATTTTGAGTTAGGCGCCTTGACGCCCACTGGGCATAGTAGCGCGTTTATAAATTTTATTTCATTCATTCATTCATTCAAACAGGTGGCTATGTGTAAACCCACAGAAGAGTAGGGAGATTATGAGGTTGTGCCACCACAAAGGAATGTTAGACCTCGTAGAGTTGTTCTGCGCCCTGCTAGATTCCATGATGTTTGAACCTCTTTTTTATCTTTTGTGCATACACCTCCCTCAAATTTTCTTTGATGTCTGTTTTGTTTTCTTTAGCCACTGTTAAGAGGGGAGGTGATGTAGTGTTCCTGTCTTAGAACAGAACCTACCTGACTGTTCCTAGGTTGTTAGAATTGTAACATGGAACTTGCAGAACATGATGTGGGGTAGAATGTAAGCAACTGATCAGTTGACAGTTGCAGGTGTTGATGCTGGATGTGTACATTACTGCTTGTCTTGAATAAACCTACTTTGGTTTCACCTACTTTTCTGTTCATCTCTACTTAATACAAGAAGCTGATCTTACAGTGACTTCTTCTTAACCCCTTCGATGCTCATGATGAGCTCAGCTGTCAAGTAATCCGCTCCAGGTGAGCCTTCCACCACAGGGCAAGGAGGAGCTTAAATTGAAAATCGTCGGGATGGGGTTTACACAGTGTAAGGAGGACGGCGTTTGAGAAAGGCACTGACCAAACTAGTTACGCCGAATTCTTAAATAAATTACCTTCAAATGAACCCGCAGTGTCTCTTGAAGTCTTCTTGATGGGAGGAGAGAAATTAATTGATATATATATATATATATATATATATATATATATATATATATATATATATTACAGGGGACCGAGATGCTGCTGCCAATCGGCGGTCCAGGATTTCTTGGATACGCGCTGGCACTGTCCTTACGCCTTCAGCCTTGGGGCCTGTGAATTGGGTTGGCTGGAAGTTGGGGACCCAAGGTTGTTTTATTGCCAGTATTTTCACTGAGTTCACCTCCTGCAACGCGGTATGAACTAACAAACTGCATTATGGGGCATGCAGTCTTGACATTTTGCTGCTGTTACGTTATGCAGGCTTAAGTGGCGCAGGTGAGCCCTTCACCATTGGGAAAGGAGGAGCCTATTTAAGAGGCTTGTCAGGTGACTCAGTATCAAACTGTGGCATTTGAAAAAGGCGCACAGCCGAAACCGGCCATGCCATCCAGGTTTCTGAATAAAGCAACCATTCATACCCCGCTGTGTCTTCTGCTCTGCTCTCTTGGAGGACAAAGTTTGGTGTTATATATATATATATGTATACACAAGAAAGAAGTGACTCAAACAGATAGACTCAACAAAGAACAAAAATATATTTCCACTACAACATTTCAACTTCTGCCTTGCTCGGGTAGTACAAGATGGTTGTAACCCGCCCTTGCTCAGGGGGTCCCACAAGGACCCCCAGGGCCAACATTTTTTTTTTTCGATTTAATTTCGGCAGAAATTGCGTTGGGGTTGCAAATCCAGCAGAAATTTTAAAAATAAAATGACGCTCGGGCGCCTGCGCTTCGTTTTCAAAAAGCTCCCCAGTGCACCACCGCCCCGGAGCTCCATTTTTTTTTTTTACCTGTGTGGGGGGCTAGAGCCCCCCACATGCCCCATTGACCACCACCACACTGGGGCACTAAATATGGAAATGAGGTGGTCCGTTACAGACCCCCGAGCCCTGGGGATCACCATCTTCATAGGGCTTTGCACTGGTGGGGAGGGGAGCTGCGAGGTCCCTCTCCTGGAGCCCTCGATGGCCTAGGGGACCGCCATCCCCAGGGCTGGCTCCTGCAGTGTCCTGTGGTGCCCACCCCCGGGACACTGCTGTTTGCTAAGGCAGGATGGGAGCCGGGCGGCCCCCTTCCCAACAAAAATAAAATAAAATAAATAAAGAAGGTGGCCAGGCCCCGGGGGATGGGGTCTCCGGGGCCATAATTAGCCTCTGGTGGGGGGCAATGCGGCCACCCTCTCGTTTTTTTTGTTTTAAAAGGCTTTAGGCCATGGGGGAGGGGGTTCCCCAGGGCCCCAAAAATTAGTAAAAGAAGGGGGGCCACACAGCCTCCCTTTTAAAAAACAAAATAAAATAAAAAGCGGGCATTGCGCCGAAGGCCCCACCCCCACCCTGCACCACTCTGCAAACGCACCCGTGGAGTGTTTTGAGTTGGGGAATTAATTCCCCTTGAATACTGAGAGCCTCTGGGGGCAACTAGCCCACCAGGTACCTTCAGTAAGCATCACAGGGCTGTGTTGCAGAGAGGTGGCCCGAGGCCACGCCCCTTTTTACACCTCTCTGCTACACAGCTCTGTGGCACTTACTGGAGGTACCTTTTGGGCTAGTTGTATCCCAGGGACCCTCAGGATTCAGGGGGATTTAATCCCCCAATTTAAAACATGCCGCTGGCCTGTAAATTGGGGGATTAATTCCCCTTCAATCCTGAGGGTCCCTGGGGGCCAACTAGCACACGAGGTACTTCCAGTAAGCACCACAGGGCTGCGTTGCAGAGAGGTGGTCCGAGGCCCGCCCCTTTTTACACCTCTCTGCAACGCAGCTCTGTGGCGCTTACTGGAGATACCTGGTGGGCTAGTCGGACCCCAGGGGCCCTCACGATTCAAGGGGGCTTAATCCCCCAACTTAAAATGAGCCACATGGTGCATTTGCACAGTGGTGAAGGCAGGGGGGGAGGCCTGATGTGACAAGTGTGCAAACACACTCTGTGGCGCATTTTAAGTTGGGGGATTAAGTCCCCTTGTATCCTGACGACCAACTAGCCAACCAGGTTCCTTCAGTAAGCGTAACAAAGTTGTGTTACAGAGAGGTGTAAAAAGGGGGGTGGCCTTGGACCACCACTCTGCAATGCAACTCTGTGGCACTTACTGGAGGTACGTGGTGTGCTAGTTTGCCCCAGGGACCCTTAGCATTCAAGGGGACTTAATCCCCCAACTTACAACATGCTAGGTGGCATGTTTGCAAAGTGATGAAGGGAGGGGGCGGGCCTGATATAAGAAGTTAGCAATCCTGCTGTGTGGGGCTTACTGGTAATAAAAGGAATAGATGGCCCCCAAGGTTGATGTTGGGGGCAAACTACTAATCCTGTTACCTCCAGTAAGTCCCACACAGTGGGATTGCTAAGAGGTGTTTCTGAGGCCACTCCCACCTTTCTCCACCACTCTGGAAATGCGACTGGTATGTTATAGTTAGAAATTAATATTTAAAAATCCTTTAAAATTCAATGAACAAACCATAGGTTTCAGGGACGTTATAGTTAGGAAGTAACATTTAAAAAACCTTTGAAATTCACTGAAAAACCATAGGTTTCAGGCACGTTATAGTTAGAAATTAGCATTTAAAAAACCTTTAAAAATTCACTGGAAAAAAAAACATAGGTTTCATTGAAGTTATAGTTATTGGACATTTCACTCGTACGAAACCAGAGAAATTCCGCCGTTATAGTTAGTTCAGCTAACTATAACTTCCGCCCCCACAATGCACTACTGATGAAGTTACACATTACATCATTCATGACATGGTCAGTGACATCACTGATGACATCTCAAATGACATCACTGATGACATCATCCAGTGACTGTGTGTTTCTTTAAAGTTTAAATATGTTTTATATATATATATATATGCCAAGGTGAATGGATGTCTCAGTGGTACATGTCCAAGTAACTACATATGTAAAAGGCAGTGTATGTGAGAGTTTGAGTATATAAGTGACTGACTATATGTGAGAGTCAGTGATGGTGAGAGTGGTGATATGGATGAGTGTGCACTTGTATCAATGATTATATAATAGAGTAAGTAGGCGTTAGTATCTGTATGAATAAATGAGGTGGTGTGTATATAACAGTATAGGTGAGTAAATGAGAGTGTGATTGATTCTTTGCATGACTGACTAGGTGTGTGAGTAACTCCATGGATGAGTGGTGGTGTGTGAGTGTCTGTATAGGTGTATGAGTGCATAGGATAGTGTTGTATTGATGAGTGACTGCAAGTTTGAGTGATTTATGGGTGAATTAGTGGATGTAATACCAGTAACTGGTATTGGTGTGTCGATGGTTTCGAAAATGGTAGTCTGTATTTTACAGTGGGTGTATCAAAGGTTAAATTAGAGTGTGAGGAGGTGCATCAGATTTTCACATGGATGATGTCATCAGTGATGTCATTTGAGATGTCATTTGTGATGTCACTGACCTTGTCATGAATTATGTCATATGTGATGTCATCAGTATTGCATTGCAGGGGCATGAGTTATAGTTAGCTGAACTAACTATAACGGCAGAATTTCTCTGGTTTTGTAACTTAAAATGTGCCATCTTCATTTAGAAAGCCCCGGGGAGGGGGTGGTCCCCGGGGCTGGGGGTCTGTAAAGGACCCCTGATATTGAAAAAAGTGTGCCCCGGGAAGTGGTAGTCCCTGGGGCATGTGGGGGGCACTTGCCCCCCCCCACACTTTTTTTTAAAATAGAGCCCGGGGGAGGTGGCAGTACCCGGGGCTGCGGGGGGGGTGCCACCCCGCATGCAAGTAAAAATACCCCGGGGCAGCATGGGGGTGGTGTGACCACCCCCATGCATTTTTTTATCCAAAAGCCGGGGAGGTTGCGGCCACCGGGGCTGCGGGGGGTCCGTGTGCCCCCCTAAAAATCAAACAGCATAGCCCCGGGAAGTGGCAGTCCCCAGGGCTGCAGGGACCCCCATGGTTCCCAGCTATTATTAATTGGGGCATACCCCCGGGAACAGGCCCACCCGGGGGCCTCATTTAAATGAAGCGCTGGAGCCCGCGCTTAATTTTTTTTAATAATTTCGGGGGATTTGCAAATTCTGCCGATATTATTTTCAAAAAATCTTTTTTCGGCCCTGGGGGTCCTTGTGCGACCACCTGAGCAGGTCTAGTGGGATAGTGTGTTTCTACCCTGCCCCCTTTTCTTGTTTTTAAACATGTTTTCACTGTTTTCTTGTGACTCGGTTCTACGGAGTCACAAGATGGCTGCCAACACTTCCTGGTTTGGAGTGTTGGCATCCAATCACAGTGAAGCTAGTGCTCGGCAGGGATCGCAGACCCACTGCTGCCCTAGATTTTGAAACTTTTTCTTTTTAAAATTTTTCAAGAACTACTGAATGGATTTACACCATTTAACAAAAGGGGCTCTTTCTGAACCAAGACCTACCTTTTTGCCAAATTTGGTGTAATTCCGTTCAGCAGTTCGGGCTGTAGCTTTGTCTAAAGTTTCCTAGGGAAAATAACATGGGGAAAACTTGTTTTGAGAGAATCCCTTTTTTCTCGGCCCCCACTGGACGAATCACCCCAAAACTTTCAAGACAGGAGCTGATTGGAGCGGGCCACTAGTTTTGAATATTTCGCGAAGATTCGTCAACCGGCGCCAAAGTTATTGGGAAAACAAAAAAACGCCTTTCCTATGTGTGTGTGGGTGTGTGTGTGACCAAGACCCTGTGACAGGTCGAAATGCTTCTTTCTTTACAAAATAAACATACTTCTGAATCCTGAAACCAGAGTGGCTTGTTTCCTTAGCTCAGATTCTCGTATCTATATATCTATATCTATATCTATATCTATATCTATATATCTATATCTATATCTATATATATATATATATATATATATATATATATATATATATATATATATATAGATAGATATATATATAGATATATATATATATATCTATATATATATATATATATATATATATATATATATATATATATATATATATATATATATATATATATATATATATATATATAATATATATATTATCTCCCTCCACCCCTGCCCTACCTGTTTCCATCCCGGTATAGAATGTTCCAGGTTGCTCTGTCGGAATGTTGACAGTTGAAGCTCAGTGAGGTGTCATTTGGAGGTGTTATGTTCAATCTAATAAACTGAGTTATTACAGGAATATATTTTTGTTTTAATTTCAACAGTTTCCTTTGCATGTTTTCTTTCTCCCAGTCCAGCATGCATTAAGGGGCAATATATCAGCCCACTTTAGCCTCTGGCTGACTTCACTACGAGTTACAGCATGCCTTCCTTTCATAAGGAAAACATCCCCAAACAAAGTAGTTCCCTTTCAGTGCCAGGGAGTACTATGGTGATGTGCGTTTTTTTAAGCCCAAAATACCTTTTTTTTATTCCTTTAACAAATGTTTTTGTTTTTTTAAATTGCCCGTATATTCCCAAGCAATAAAGTTTTTTAAAAAACCATGACAAAACAAAACAATAATTGTAAGAAGGCTGGCGACCAATGCCATGCCAAGTGGCTTTGCCAATGCTTGTTATGATGTGCCTGCACTAAACCCGTTACTTTTGTATGCAGATTTATAGGCAAAAGTGCGTATTTGCCCATATTTCAATTTATATATAGGCATGATACATATGGGATTTAGTACCCCGCCGTACTTTAAGAGGCTATTGGAAGTCACCGAGCAGTTGTGTGACCATATAGAGGAATGAGGTCGAAGGCCGAGTTTCTTTATAATCCAAAAATTTGTAGTTGAATTGCAATATCATTTTATAGTACAGTACATGGTATTTTGACTGTTATAATGCACAGTCATACATTAACCCTTCCCACAAAATGTTAAAATTATTAGTGTATTGTTCTTTTGTATAAAAGAGATAGTATGGTTACAGACATGAAACATTAAAGTGAAATATGTTGTGCAAACCTAACAGAAAAAAACACAGTTAATAATTTGTTGCAAAAAGATATTAAAATTAGCTTAATGTAAGTCAATTAAAAAAGGATGTATTATAAAAGTGTAGGAACATGCATATAGAGTCTCTTTTCCCTATAATTACTCATAGCATGCAAAACCTTTCTGAGGTAACTGTCCTTTTTTGAAAAAACAGAACAGCGAAAACAGCTCTCATCGCAACTCATCTGTAATAAGTTATTACATGTGAGCAGGTAGGTCATTCTGTTATTACAGGTGATGAGAGAGGTCACATTTCACTGAAATAACGAAATTAGGGACAGGTTTTTTTTACAGTGATTTCTGCCTCCCATATATTGTACTCCATTATGCACATGAAATATTGACTGACCTTTTATGCTGTATGTTACATATGTGCACATTGTACATGTTGGAGACACAGGCTATATCACGTTCATGCTGTTCCATGCATTGCACATTCCATACCTCTTCATGCCTATACAATGTCTCCTATGCTTTAGTGCTAGAGGTCAGACTTGTCAATGTCATATTTTCTAGATGCTCGTGCTATATCACTTACTTTAGGCAAAAAGCAGCGGTCATATATGTTCAAGCTGTGACGCATGATATTTCTCCTATATGCTAATGCCATTGTGCCCATATGATGCTACTACCTATCCTAGTTGCACGCAGTAGGATCCAAATATACCATAGTTCCCTTAACTGTATTCCTATCTTATCTTATCACAAAAATATAGTGAATGATTCAGGAGACCAGAAGACGTGAGATATGCATTCAAGAATAATCCTACAACAGCGCTCCTCTGCCAGGAAGTCCCACTCCGAATGACATGAACGTTGGGGCCCAGGCATGCGCTCTAAGCAGAACAGGAAACACATAGGCATGCTTGGTAGACAAGGTAGGTGAGTAAAACAAGACGTTAAATAGGTAAGCGACGTACTACACATACCTCCCACCAGAACAGTGAATGACTTCTATTTGTTCCAGGTAGATTGAATGAGTCGCCTGTATGTTAATGCTACATTGTCTACAAGTTCCTATTCTACCTGCAATAAGTTTAAACTATAGCCTCTATATACATAGGCTACGGCTCCCTACATGGTCAAGCTACATCTCCCAACAAGGCCCCCAGCGAGAGACTGCTCCTCGTAGCTGAGGCCCCAATCGGGAGACTGCTCCTCGTAGCTGAGGCCCCCAGCGAGAGACTGCTCCTCGTAGCTGAAGGCCCAACCGAGAGACTGCTCCTCGTAGCTGAGGCCCCCAGCGAGAGACTGCTCCTCGTAGCTGAGGCCCCAAGCAAGAGACTGCTCCTCGTAGCTGAGGCCCCAATCGAGAGACTGCTCCTCGTAGCTGAGGCCCCCAGCGAGAGACTGCTCCTCGTAGCTGAGGCCCCAAGCGAGAGACTGCTCCTCGTAGCTGAGGCCCCCAGCGAGAGACTGCTCCTCGTAGCTGAGGCCCCAAGCGAGAGACTGCTCCTCGTAGCTGAGGCCCCAAGCTAGAGACTGCTCCTCGTAGCTGAAGGCCCAACCGAGAGACTGCTCCTCGTAGCTGAGGCCCCAAGCTAGAGACTGCTCCTCGTAGCTGAGGGCCCAAGCTAGAGACTGCTCCTCGTAGCTGAGGCCCCAAGCTAGAGACTGCTCCTCGTAGCTGAGGCCCCAAGCGAGAGACTGCTCCTCGCAGCTGAGGGCCCAATCGAGAGACTGCTCCTCGTAGCTGAGGCCCCAATCGAGAGACTGCTCCTCGTAGCTGAGGCCCCAAGCAAGAGACAGCTCCTTGTAGCTGAGGCCCCAAGCAAGAGACTGCTCCTCGTAGCTTGAGGCTACAAGCGAGAGACTACCCCTCGTAGCTGAGGCCCCGAGCGAGAGACTGCTCCTCGTAGCTTGAGGCCCCAAGCGAGAGACTGCTCCTCGTAGCTTGAGGCCCCAAGCGAGAGACTGCTCCTCGTAGCTGAGGCCCCAAGCGAGAGACTGCTCCTCGTAGCTTGAGGCTACAAGCGAGAGACTACCCCTCGTAGCTGAGGCCCCAAGCGAGAGACTGCTCCTCGTAGCTGAGGCCCCAAGCGAGAGACTGCTCCACTTGTCTGAGACCCCAAGCGATGGACTGCTCCTGGAAGCTGCCACAGCTGACCTGCTCATCTGCAAAGACAGCTCTGCACGGGCTTTGAGGGTAGGCCCCAAGACCCACCTGCTGACGAAACTCAACTGCAGGTAAAACTCAACACCCACCTCTACTCCACACTATCCACTCTCACCTGGGCCAAGGCTTTGTCTAAGGAAACCAACCTTGGAAGACCCTTGAAAGAAAACCTGCAATCACAGACAGGTGCTGCATTGAAAAGCCCTTCGAGGCCAGGTAACGGGTGACTGTGCGCTATGTCATGACCACATAACACGACATACACAGCTCTCACATTTTGCATATACATAGCATTCTGTTCCTGTACACATATGCTCCATCGCCTATGCGCACATTTCTATATGAATACTCTATCGTTGCAGTGTGATGTGTTTGTTATAGACTTGGATGTTTATGCCATATCTGCTATGTGGACATTCTGTAAACCCTATATAGTCGTGTTGTAGTTCCCACGTACACTTTCTGTGGTTAGTATGAGATCCAGCTGAGGCTCTTCAACATACATGTTGTGCGTTCTTCGTGGCCATGTTTTCCCTACATGTTCATAATATGAAGCATACATGTACCTGTGTAAGGCCACGATGTGATCACACGTTATCTCATGTATAGCCATGCCATATATTGTATCTATGAATGTAACTCACACATACTCAATTAGATCTCCAAAGACCACATGCTCTAGTTCCTGCAGCAGCATTCTATAGCTTCCATAACTCTCTGCCACACATTCTATTTTCTAATGATGTCTGCTCAGCTACTCAGTAATTTGTTAAGGTTGTTATTCTGTAGATCCTAGAATGTCGAACTATAGCTCCTATGTACACATGCTGCATGTCCTGGATGTTCATGTTACATCCCCCATATGATACTGATGTCATTGTGAGTGAGCTTGCAATCAACCTATAAGAGTATGCTAAGTTAGTGAGCTAAGAATTTTTTTTAGGGTCATTATGGCTTTCGAGTGATTGTGCTGAAGCTCGCGTATGTCATGATATAGATCATATTTACACATCATATACCAATGCTATACTTTAGAGTGTAGACTATAAAAATGTTAACTCATCATGTAATGTTCATATTGTGATTCAATTTACATAAGCTACGCCTTCTATATGCTAATAATATCTCCCATGTGTAGATATCATGATACGACTCCATATGCATCTCTCATTGATAGATGGATAGACAGATAGATAGATAGATAGATAGATAGATAGATAGATAGATAGATAGATAGATAGATAGATAGATAGATAGATAGATAGATAGATAGATAGATAGATAGATAGATTCCATGTATCGCTTCTACATGCGGTGGCCCCTATAGATGCCTGCTCTGGTACAGATTCCATATGGTCGTCTGTGTTATTTGCACCTACTGCACTTGCCGCATGGTCTTTCCACGGCCCCCAGATGTTGGCACTGCAACTCCCAAAAGCTCATGCAATGATTCTGCATGCACACGCTATATACCTCATACATGCGATGCTTGATGGACGCAGCGGACAGAATTTGGTACCCACCGGTGTTTGCTGCAGAGAACCCCCAGGCCCGGGGTACGAAGGACAGGAGCAGGCTGCAAAGCAAGAGAGGGTACGGAAGCGGGCCCGGAGGTGGGCTAGGCGGCCGCCGGGGGTTGCTGGCTGCCGGCCTCATGGCTCATCGCTCCCGGGCGGGCGGCGCTGTCTCTGCGGCAGGTTGCGGGGTAGGTGGGCCGGTGTGGGTGCGGCTGATGCTTTAGTCACAGTTCTCGGGCCGTCCGCTGCATGGTGCCCCTCTGCCCGCCTGCCGCAGGGGCTATCTAGGTGCCATTACCGGGGCCCGGTCGCTAACCGCACCGCCTTCTGCAGTCCCGCCACCGCCTGCTGCATCCTCCGCCTTCTCTGGAGGTGATGCTGCTGGTATGCTGCTCCTGCTACGCTGTCTCCAATTGGTGGGATCTGGCCCGTCCCTCGCCCTCTGCTGGTGCTGAGTCTGCCCTCCCAGCTTTAGGTATCCCTCCCACTGCTGCTGTCTATGTTGCCGAGATTGCCCTCCCGGTGCTGGGAAACCCTCCCATCCCCGCGCACCCGGCGCTGGGCATCCCTCCCGCTGCCGCTGTCTATGGTGCTGCTATCCCATCACCTGCAATCCCTCCCTCTTGCCGGTCTCCAATACTGACTGGTGCCGCTCTCGCGGCCCCTCCCACTGCTGCTGTCTCTGGTGCTGATGCCGTTCCACACGCTCGAGCAGTCTCCTCCCCAGTGCAGCTTTCTCTCAGTCCAGCAGCCGAGTCAGGTCTGGTATCGCCCTACCGCCAGTACCCCTGTCTCCGATGCAGCCTCTCTCAAGCCTCTTCCCACTGCGGCTGTCTCAAGCGCTCATGTTTCGTTCTTGGCTTTTCTGCATTACCGGTGCTGCTGTCTGCCAGCCGCTACTCACCTAGCTCCGGTAAATACCACCCCGTGACTGCCTAATGATGCAATCCCACTTATAACAACCGACCCACGCATGCTGTTGCTGCTGTTACACCCCACATTAACCTACCGCTACCGCCACAAAAGTAATCTTGGAATCCTGGTCATCATGCAGCCTGGCATAAAGCGCTGCAATGCCTCGTTAGGGTAATAGGCGCTGTTCAAACGCAGTTCCAATACACTACAATAGGATTGCACCCAGGTAATACTGTCTAGTGCTGCAAACATCCCTGGTAGCCCCTCTTCTCCCCAAAGTGCTGCTGTTGCTGGTCAATCCCACCTCTACACCAACCAGGATGTGCTGCGCCTAGCTCGAGTAATGCCTGCATGCTAAGATGAGCACCGCCCTTTCAGGGGCTGCCGCCTGTAATGCTGCACTAACAGTGGCCTCCCCCAATGTTCTGCCGGCTGTCTCTGGTGTTGCACAGGCTACTAGCACTGGCTACTGTCCGGTCAACGGTTTGTCTGTTATTTCACTCGCGATTCTAACAGCCCCAATGCTACACTGCTGTACACAGCTACACCCGTGCTGCTTTTCAGCACCGATGCTGTATTTGGCATTACAAACAACAGCTTTAGTCATCTCGCCCCGTGGCGCTGTCTCTGGTCTGGTTCTTTAATAGTCTACCTCTCTGACACTGTACACACATTTATAGCCCGGCTGTCAGCACCGGCGTCTCCCTGCTGAGGCTGCACTCCCAGATCATTTAGCACGCGCTTCAGTGCTACTGTTGCCGTGAAGGAGAGCGTGCGCATGCGTGCTTCCTACTGTCAGCTCATCCCTGATATGGAGTCAGACGGCGGGAACTTCCTATCGAAGAAAGGTGCAGTGACCCTCAGGGTGGACCTCCCCACCAATTTAAGGCAGTGCACATGTCCAGGGTGCACGTGGGTAGGCGGAGTCTATCCACTCTTTTCACTGTGTGTCTACGTGCCAAGAAGTCGGGCCCACAGAAATGTTGTCTGCTTTTGTTCCGGGCAGCAAGGTGTGTGTGTGCTATATTGGAAGGATTGTAATGTATGAACGGCTAGCCTCAGACACCGCTGCGCCTCGTTTTTTGGCAGCACTGTACAGTGTATCCTTTTCTGATATATCTTAAAGCATTTCTTAAACTTCCGCCTTGATGACTGAGCGCTCTGCCAGAATTCCCAAAGATAACGCAAAGCAGTTGCAACTCACAAAGGTAGGGAGAGGGTCCTATAAGCATCACCACTTTGCAGCTCTGCCGCGTTCTTGTCCCTGATATTAAAAAGATGCACATACCACTTGGGACATTAATACGTGGCCAAGGGATGTACCCTCGCCCCCTCAGACAGTGGCGGTGCACATTTAGGGGTGAAGTTAGATAACTCTGTGTCATTTGCGCCTCAGGTGGCTGGGGCTGTGGGTACTTGTTTTGGCCTGTTAAAAATGTAAAACACATTCTTGCATTTGCTCTTTCTTCAGCAGCAAAACATTGTGGTAGAGTCTCTGATCCCTTCTAGGTAGGACTACACCAACTCACTCTACTGGGGGTTGCCTGCCCATCTCTTAGGAACCTGCAACTAGTGCAGAATGCTGTGGTCCGACTGTAGTTGCGTCTCCCCAGGAGCGCTCATATTTAGCCAGATTTAAAACATCTACAGTGGCTACCTGTAAAAGATCGTGTCAGGTTTAAAGGCTTAGGGGCAGATTTACAAGCCCCTTGCGCCACTTTTGCGTCACTTTTAACACGTGGAAAGTGACGCAAAGGTGGCGCAAGGGGCTTGTAAATCTGCCCCTTAGTCCTCACTCATAGGGCCTAATTTATGAAAAGTGACGCATCGCTGCGTGAAAACAGCGATGCGTCACTTTTCACTGCGCACTCCTTGCGACACCAATGATGCGTCATATTTAATGTATGACGCATCATGTCGCAAGGACTTACAGATACGTCAGTATTTCTGACGCATCTGTAAGCGCAAAAGTGACGAGTTGCTGGAGTGTGTCACAAAAGTGACGCAACTCCAGCAATGCGTCCTTTCACATGGGGAAAACCCCATGTGAAAGGGCTTGCGTCAGTCTTACGCCTGCTGTGAGGCAGGCGCAAGATTTTGACGCAACAGCATCCTAAAAGTGACGCAGTGAAATCTCATAGATTTCACTGCGTCACTATTACGAGGCTTTTTGCGGGGGAACGCCCCCCCCTGCATACATTATACCTGACGCAGATATAATGTTGCGCAGGGGTTTAAAAAGTGACGCATCTACCTAGATGCGTCACTTTTTAAATATGGCGCAACAAGGCGCATTTTGTACGCCGCTGATGCGTCACAAAAAGTGACGCACCAGTGGCGCAAAACTGACGCAAGGCCTCATAAATAAGGGCCATAGAGCTTTCCATCGCAAGGGCCCTCAGTATTGGTCAAACAGATTGTTTCTGTGTCAGCCAACGAGATCTCATCTGTCCTCCAATTCTTTGCTGGTGCTCACTCTTCGGTTCAAAAGGAACGAATGGGGTGGTAGCTCTTCTTCTATCTGGCTGCCAGGGAGTGGAATGCTCTTCTCCATCATGCACGGGTCAATGAGGACATCTTGCTTTTTAAAAAACTCCACAAGACTTGGCTTTTAGTGTCTGCTTTCGAATAGCTTCATCTATGGGTCTAGACTTCACTACTAGTGCCGAGACACTCTTTGGAGTAGCTGCCACTCTTTATAAATTCTTTAACAATAAATAATATTAATGCCCGAAGTTTAATGAATAATCTAACCAGATGCAGGACTGAGGTCGCAGGACTAAAACTGGATGAAGAGGTCTTCCAATCTGGACCTGCCATGAGCAACATTGTTGTAGGAGAACCCTATCCATATAAACCCCTTTACACTCAACCAAGGAAGCTACCACAAAGCTGCTGGACTGCACCTGATTATGGCTGTAGCTGAACTACGTTGTGACTCTTGAGCCAGGAGGATTGGCCATCATATTTATTTGCTCAAAGGTGTATAGTAAGATTTCTTCCACGTAGGAAAGAGAGCTGGAAAGATAAAAAGAGGCATTCACGTCAAAAGAGAAAGCAACCACCTTTCCCGAATGTAGATGGAATTCCAACAAGACCTTTACAAGACCTTTAGCACCAAACTAGGAGACAGCCTCGAAACTGAACCTTCAGGGAGCTAACACAGATGGGGTTGTGAGAAATGCAAAAAGAACAATTGATGGACAGAATGCAGAAAAATGTCATACATTCACCCCAGTACAAAGATCTGGGCCTAAATCCATCGTTTTTTGCTCACCATGCCATTCAAGTTTGGACCCAGCCATATGCAAATCAGTCTTGACCCTGTGCCCCATGGGAACAGTACAGCCCGAACTGACAGGCCAGTGGTTGTGAGCACAGTAGCACCCCAGGTTTGCCTATCTAAAGAGTAGAAACAACACCACAGAAGGCATGAATTCCAAAGTCAAATATTTAGGGGGGCCTCGGTATCAAAAATCTCATATGTATGACTATGACGAGCCCACAGGATGAACAGACAAACCTGTACCATAATGGAAGGAATGACCACAAGTTACAATGATAAGAAGTCTTGCAGAAGCAAAGAAGTATTTGTCCAAATTAACATATTGCTGGACCATTATAGAGAAAAACTGTGAAGGCTATTAACAAAGCTCTTAAAGAGTAAATAGTTGCAGCCATGAGAAACTGATGCTTTAATGAATCAAAAATATTAAAGTTGTCATATGACATTAGATTACGATCAGAATAACACAACGAGGAACCAAAAGATACATAATACCCGTTAGAAGACTACAAAGCAGAAAGGGGCTGCAGTGATGAAGAGCTAGACTATATATGATAGGTCATTTTCAGAAAATCAAGCCATTCAATTTCTGTCCTTACAGATGTAAACACAAAACTGCATGTCCTGAGACTAGAAACCATACACACTGAGATGAGGGCAGAGGAAGAAGTAACTAATGTTATTCCTCCAACTGATAGTGGAGGGTCAACCAAAGCATCCTGTTCTAATACTGAACCACCAGAGCCACTCTCACTTCCTCATCTTGTGAGAATCCTGTTCACCATGGGATCAAAGAGAAGGCAAATAGAAGACCTTGTGTCAATGAAGTAAGTGAGAAAGCATCAATCACATGCAAAAGGGTCCACGCATCCTGAGCAGCAAACCAGGAAAAGAGCATCCATGAGAAAAGGAAAAGGATTCGAACCCAGGGGCCCAAACTCACAATCAGTGACATGAGTGTTATAACTCTGATAAGTGAAGTGCTGATTGCACATGGAAGAAAGCTGAGGAGAGGGGAGAAAGGATTGATAGAAACAGGTTCAACTCAAAATGCCTGCCAGGCCACCAGGATCACAAAGGAGGCACTTTACTTCAAAGTGTGTCAAGTACTACAAAAATAAAGAGCTATGAACCAACTTAATAGAGGACTAGAAATTAGAATGTACTTGTAAAAACTTGAGAACTCCATAACAGCAAAAATACAAGCAGTGAGATTCTCTTTCTATTGTTTCCCACTCCATTCAAACCCAGAGAAATGATGAAAAAGTTCTCCATTTGGAGAAACCCTGGAAAGGAAAGGTGCTCCACCCTTTGTCTCAGAGAATGCAGCATCCAACAAAACATTTGAAATTCTCCAGGTAGATCATATAGCTCTTTACTACTAGTTTATCCATCTTAACTAGAATCACCTCAATATTCAGGGTAAAATAGAAGGTCTTAATGTGATGGAAATTGCTGCCAAATTCTGTATAGTTGGAGAACTCAGATGATTCAGAATATGACCAATAACTCTAGAGAGACCAATCCAAGAGGCACCCTCAAACCCCTGATGCTGCACTCATTCAGAAGCAAACACTGCAGTGGATTCAATAAGACTCACCATATACACAATTTATTGACCCCAAATCATGTCAAGGAAGCTCTTGATATGTATTCATCAGAATCTCATGGGCAAAGTTTCAAAAGTCTGAAGACTAGTTGGCAAAGACTTGGTTAATAATGGACTTTGGATGAAGATGAGCACACTGGCAACAATTCTGCCTTCTGTCTTGACCTTGAAGTAGCCATGAGCTGGGATAAAAAAAGACTGTCATTAATTGACACAGATTATTTTTAACTTTATATTTATTCAAATTGTGTGATGACTTCTCTGACTGTAATCCTATGACTCAAATAAGATGATGTAGACCGGAATGAACTGAACTGATAATGTAATGAAATTCTAAGTAGACCCCCCATACCCCACTTGTATTTTTGAATATTACATAACTGCATTTTAATGAATTTTAATTGTATATCTTTTATGATGCAATTGCAACGAAATAAAGATTATTGAATTGAATTGACACAGATTATCTTGTTGGTTTCTGAGAGTGGTGAGAATAAAAGTGTGGCAATTCCTTGCTGACAAACACCCTAATTAACTCAAGCTTGTGGTAAAACAGCAGGTAAAAATTGTTGAAGTTCATGACCCAGAGATGATCTTGAAGAAGGGCACCCTGTGACTTGATAGCCTGAAGAGCATGATGGTGAGAAGAAATGTAGACAAATATATAAAGATGTTAAACACCACCTTCGCTGAAGAAATCCAGCTGACATTACGAACGCCTTTGTTAATGCACAATGTGCGGAGGGGCTATTTCAAGCCAAAAGATTGAAAGTTGAATGAATCATGGGTGTGGTAAAGCAAAGAGACCACTTAAAGGATGATGTAATATAGTTAGGGAGGTAATTCAGCATTGTGGAGATCAATAGCATTTCCACAGGATTCACAAGAACAACCTAGCTGAACCCTGCATTGGCACCTGACATCGCCACAGCCATTCCCCCTGGCTACAAGATCGCAAGACAATGCAGACTTCACGGAACCAAAGGTGGAATAGCCATCATCCACAAGAATTCCACCAGTTGAACCACTTCTATGGACATATCATCCTCTAACATGGAACACCTGTTCATGCTCCACATCATAGCCACCATCATCATGAGTGGTATTCTCATCAACAGTCTACCAGGACTGAGCATTAACTTCACGGACACCATCATGGACTTTGTCACACAATGCTAGCAATTATATCCTACTCTGAGACGTGAACTTCTACCTGGAAGGCCACAACAATCCCAGCTCAAAAGCACTCATCGAAGACCTTGTAAGCCTGGGCCCCACCCAATGAGTAGAGGGACCAACCCCCTATACTGGACATGTCGTGGACTTAGGTCTTGCTTTAGCGTTGGTGGCTCATGGCGCGATAATCTTTTTTGGCGCCCCTTCAATGACCTCCTCCTTGATGGATTCCCTCACTACCATCCTGCAACAGTGCTCCTCATATCCTCACAGCCCATATCTCACAGGTATTTTATTTGTTTTTTAGTGCTACACATTCCAGTGTGAGGTGTCAGAGCACTTTTTATCACACACACATCATACACAGACAATGAATCATAAATGTGTAATGAGTCTATAGGAATTATTATACAAGACATTGAAAATTAAAATGTGTAGCAATCACATGTCATCCATACTAATAGACAGTATATTTTCAGAGTGTTTGGTCTGACAAGCACAACCTCAGGATTTAAAATATACCACAGTGTTTGGGGTTGGCTTTACAAATGAGAATGTATTTCTACCCAAACAAACCCTTTTAAACAATTTTATTATAATGAAAGACTGGGGAAAAAACCAAACAACATTCCAACTTATACCATTCAGTTTGTATGCAGCTCATTGATGATAGTTCATTGGTCACTGTGCTATATTAAGATGTTAACTTATGAACTGCAAGTAACAAAAGGATCTCTGTGCCAAAAATAGTAACACACTGAGGTATCCACACAAAATGTACTAAACAACAAGAGAGTGTTAATATAAACATCAGATGCAGCAGGCAAGAAAGATTATTTTCAAAGCACTTCTGAACCTTAGAAAAGACTGTTCTTCCAGTAGGAAAATAGGGTGCACGTGCTCAGAGATCTAGCTAAAAGGACCCTCAGGCCCCAGCTTAACGCTGGTAGCCAGTTGTCTTCATCGGGTCCTCCTTAGTTGCTAGGAGAAGTGAAAAGTGCGTTAAAAAGAGTGTGGACTACTCCTCAAGACTGTTTTAATAAGAGGGTAGCTCTAACTCTATTAAAACCAATGTTTGAAAAAAGTGATTATTTTTCAGGACTACTGAGAGGTTGTGCAAATTTGAACCAATAAGTCCCTTGATTAATTGAAAGAAGAAAAAGAAAAGTGATAAAATACGGTCAACATGTTTCTGCTTAACGAGCAATGAATCAGCTCAGCATTCGTCAGGACCAAAATGATAAAATACAATACAGCTCGATGGTCGGAACACCCTAAAGCGCTCAGACCAAAGAGTGGTTCCAAGGAACAATACGACCTGCAGTTGTCGAAGCTCCTTTAAGGAAATTCTTCCCCAATTTCAATTGACTCCTTATTATAGGAGAAACGGTAAAAATCTGTAAGAATAAACAAATACACAAAGGCGTCCACATTACAAGCCCTTGAAAGGATACAAATACATTAGTAGTCTCTGATGATGTGCATGAGTCTACTGAGACCGTGTCACAAACGCTATGGGAGAAAACATATTTTGTTCTGTTTTCAAACCATGAATGGGAAAACATGTTTGTAATGTAACTATTATACATGCAGTCTATCAAACAACGTATTAACGTTGTCCGTTGTGCATTGAATACCTACAAAGAGTAAGTGATTGCATAAAAACAGTGCTCGACAAACCATATATATAGTTTGAAACCTAAAGTGATTACACCAAAATACACCTTTACAGAGAGCATCTAGGGCACATCATCCTAGATGAGCCAACCAGAGTAAGAACTATAGTTCGGTTTGGGCTTAATATCCGACTGACCAACAACAACCAGCCTCAACCTGCTGAGTTTTTTGTGGTATTCCTTCATAAGTTCTTCAATTTGTAAATATTTCCTTTCATCGCGTCTGTAAATATACCGGCGCCTTTAAGACTGTGACGCGATCACGTTACACACGTGACCGGCAGCACCGCCCCACAAGCATTCTGCATTCCCTGTGTTTAAATCACCTATGTCTCCATTACCGCGGTTGATGTTACGGGCGGCGGATGTGGCCGTCGTAGGTTTCCAGCGGGGAGCCGTTTGGAAACAAGTAAGTCTATCTCCGTTTTCAGCGGCAGTTCATTATTGTTTCAATAGCGGTTCGGAGAAGTTTTTAAAAAAACTCATTTCCGTTGTTTTCATATTAGAACCAAACGTGAAGATTTCCTCCTGCCGCTACGCCCATGGGGCTCACTAACCCATAATATTATGTAAGTGTCTGGCCGATTTTTCTTCTTTTGGAGCGTACTGTGCCCTAGATGCTCTCTGTAAAGGTGTATTTTGGTGTAATCACTTTAGGTTTCAAACTATATATATGGTTTGTCGAGCACTGTTTTTATGCAATCACTTACTCTTTGTAGGTATTCAATGCACAACGGACAACGTTAATACGTTGTTTGATAGACTGCATGTATAATAGTTATATTACAAATATGTTTTCCCATTCATGGTTTGAAAACAGAACAAAATATGTTTTCTCCCATAGCGTTTGTGACACAGTCTCAGTAGACGCATGCACATCATCAGAGACTACTAATGTATTTGTATCCTTTCAAGGGCTTGTAATGTGGACGCCTTTGTGTATTTGTTTATTCTTACAGATTTTTACCGTTTCTCCTATAATAAGGAGTCAATTGAAATTGGGGAAGAATTTCCTTAAAGGAGCTTCGACAACTGCAGGTCGTATTGTTCCTTGGAACCACTCTTTGGTCTGAGCGCTTTAGGGTGTTCCGACCATCGAGCTGTATTGTATTTTATCATTTTGGTCCTGACGAATGCTGAGCTGATTCATTGCTCGTTAAGCAGAAACATGTTGACCGTATTTTATCACTTTTCTTTTTCTTCTTTCACTTAATCAAGGGACTTATTGGTTCAAATTTGCACAACCTCTCAGTAGTCCTGAAAAATAATCACGTTTTTCAAACATTGGTTTTAATAGAGTTAGAGCTACCCTCTTATTAAAACAGTCTTGAGGAGTAGTCCACACTCTTTTTAACGCACTTTTCACTTTTCCTAGCAACTAAGGAGGACCCGATGAAGACAACTGGCTACCAGCGTTAAGCTGGGGCCTGAGGGTCCTTTTAGCTAGATCTCTGAGCACGTGCACCCTATTTTCCTACTGGAAGAACAGTCTTTTCTAAGGTTCAGAAGTGCTTTGAAAATAATCTTTCTTGCCTGCTGCATCTGATGTTTATATTAACACTCTCTTGTTGTTTAGTACATGGATTTATAAGGGGCATGAGAGTGTTTTTTCTGACCCTTACTCTCTTGTTGTTGGAATTAGTATCCACACAAAATACAGTTCTGTGATCTGCATGGCATATGTTCTTTTCAGCATGCGTATTAACCCCCTGCGCTACCTTACAATGAGTCAAAAATGGCACTAGACAAAACAACTTTTTTTCTGCTGCAACATTTGTCATGAAAATTAACATTACATTTTTAATGTTGTCTAAAAACCAGTAGACACACATGGTACTCTGCAGCAGGTGCTTTTAAATTCATTAGTTATTTTGAAACACAGCACCCCTAAGGTTAGCGCCAGGTGCGGCAGCGCCAGTCACATCACCTGAAAGCCGGACCTGCCTGAACTCTATTTTCACAGCCTTCAACCACATCCTTGTTGCCAAGATCATATCATTCACATGGACAGACTAGGCCCTCATCAAGTTCAGCAACTCCTTTCTGGTCCAATGTACACACACCCCTGACAGGCAAGCCTGTCGAAAATGGAAGAGTATCACTGACAAGTACTAGAACACCTCTCTCAGAATCCACCAACCAGAACATACCAACAGCCTCCCCAAAGCCATCAAGAACTTAAACAATTGGACCACCTCATGCACTGACTCCCAGCCCCCTCAAACATAACAATACAACAAGATCAAGACCCCAGGTCAGTTTCTATACAGATTAACTCAGACTGCCGAAATGCCACTGCAAACAACTGGAGCACAAATGTAGAATGAGCCATGACAATACAAACAGGAGCATGTTCATATCTGTTCAAATCTGTCCTAAGACACTACCATCAAATGATCAAGGCCACCAAATGTGCTGCTCTGGTGTACTGCATCAATGCCAGCACCAACAGAAGCAAATACATCTTTGCCATTGTGAAGGATTTCAAATGACCAGAAGCTCCCGCCAACTCGATCCCCCCATTTGCAGGACCTCTCAACATTCCCTCTTAATTCTTTAGCAACAAAATCACTGCAATTTACAGCAACTTTAGCCTACAATTGTACCTGACAGACCTCACCGAATGCTGCTTGATTTTATCCAAAAACCCAATGCCAACCACATGGCTGATCATCACCCCAGAAGAAACCTCCGTCACCATGAAGTTCATCCAAGAAGGAACCCCATTGGACTCCTGCCACCACCATGTCTACTCCAGAGAACTGAAACCCATCATTGTTATGCTCACACCAATTTTGAGCAACTCCATCTCTCTTCCACGACCTTCCCAGATGCTTGATGCAACTGTCCTCCCATTGCTGAAGAAAGACTCCACTAACCCTTCAATGCTCACCAACCACAACCTGATCTCTCTGCTACCATTTCCGGTCAGGGTCTTATAGAAAATCATCTAACACACCTTGCTGAATACCCCAACAACCCCCAACTCCTCTACACAACTCAGTCTGTTTTCAGACCCAACCACAGCATAAAAACTGGCTTCATTCCTGCCACTTATGACATTTGCATGTCTCTACACAGAGGAGGCATGGTGGTCCTCACCCTCCTGGATCTATCTGCAGTATTTGACATGGCCTCTCACCTCAGCCTCATCCAATACCTACACAATATTTGAATCCAAAGCCACGCTCTCCAACGGATTTACTCCTTCATAACTGAAAGGACCCAGTCAGTCAGCCTGACACCATACACTTTAGAAGCCCACAATGTAATCTGGGAGTTACGCAAGGATCCTCCCTGAGCCCAGCCCTCTTCAATACATACATGATCCCTCTAGCCAGCATCATCCAACCTCATGACATCAATGTCCTATCTTACTGCCTAATGCTGAGGATTTTTTTTTGAATGGCTCTGAATCAGCGCCTGGAAAACCATCATGCATGCCATTGTCACAGCAAGCTAGACTACGGGAACACCTTCTATGCCAGGATCAATAAAAACTCACCAGAAGCCTGCAGACCTTTCAGAACTCAGTGGCCAGAATTACTGTCACCCATCTAAGCTGAACTTACACCACACTTGAAGGAGCTACACTGGCTCCCCATACACAAATGAACACAATTCAAACTCTTAACACACACCTTCAAGGCACTTCGTAACACTGGTTCAGCATACCTCAACAATCAAATCTTTTTTCACAAACTTTCCAGCTATCTCCACTCGTTCGAACTTCTACTTGTACACATCCCACACATACAGTAAATCATATCCGGCATTTAAATCTTCTCTTAGTGCCTTAAAGAAGGAATGACTTGCAGCTACACACACGCCTCCTCCTTACTTCTTGAAGTTTGCAAGAAGCTGAAAACCTGGCTTTTCGAATAGTCTCCCTAGGCCCTAAGTTTGGCTAGAATCAAATCTGCTCATCACCAGGATATCCTTCAGGATGATATAGTGATCGACAAATCTGTATAACATAACATTACCAAGACAAAATAAATAGTCTCTATCTCCAAAGGATGCTGAATTCAAAAACGTGCTAAGTGAAGTAGCTTTTAAATGCAAAGTGGGGTCTGCTTTGAGTGACGTGGCTGTGTTCAAGGAGATTCCCTGAAGGAGGGAGATAATGGACCCCTGAAGAAGGGAGATAATGGACTTAAAGCTGGAGTCATTTCTGAGATAAAGACTGCCTTCACACAGAGAAGAGTAACGTTCTGTTATTGTGGGCAAGGAGCCTGAGCCATGCCAACTAAAGAGGTTACTCGCTACCGAGGACCAGAAGAAGGGAGCTAATCTTGCACTGTCACTGCCACTATAAAGAAAAGAAAGACTTTAAGAAAGAAATAGGAAGACCATCTTGCGATGGTGCATGTTATCATCAAAGAAATTTTGCACCATCAGATAAATAGTACTGAAGCATCAAAGACAATGCCCAGGACTAACAAGAGGAACCAAAAAGAAAAATATAAAAATGATTGCCATATTTCGAATCAAACTCATGCCGGACAAAATTAAGAGAGTATGGTTTAGGAGTAGCCATCTCCTGTACCTTTTCAGTACTACTCTTCATCAAGATCAGATATAATGCAGATCCAGCAGAGCATAGACTACAGTACTATGCAAAATACATTTGACACATCGCAGGAATCTGTAAGGGTTATAGTGAAAAGAGTGATACAACTGGAGATCAAAGGCCTCTGTGCTCTCAAAGAGCTAAGCCACTACAAACGAAAGTTACAAATCTGGTTGAGATTGTTGTAGCAGCATAAACTACAGTGACAAGCTAATCTGGGAATGGAACAAATGAAAAACACTCAAAGGCCAGGAATATTAGGTCCTGAGATTCCCAAAGGAGGAAGTAATCTAAGAGTATTTTTGGAAAAGTGCATAACAGAAACCCTTGAACTCCTAAAACAGTATATCAGAGCGTGCATGCACAGGCACCATTTGAGGGTGCTGGGGTTAAATGTATAAGGGACAGAATACTGGAGGCAGCCCCCCAAAAAGGCAAACGGAAGAAAAGAGAACGAAGCTAAAGCCACTAAAGAGAGAATTTGCATAAATTACGTTACAGACATTAATTCATTTTCCAGCAAAGTTGTGTATGTTAAGAGAAAGGAAAACTATATTTTCCATTGAATTGATCTTCGAGAGCTGCTCCTTTTTTCGAGAGAAAAAACAAACTTTGACTCCATAGATGCGAGAAACTTTGAACTCAAATGAATAGGCTATGAATTATGCAGCTGATCCTAGTATGAAGAGCACTCCACTGAGAAGGGCAGTGACATACAGAGATGGAAGAGAACACATGCAATCAAGACCTGAAAATAATAGGCCTATTCACAAAGGTCATTTTACAGGTGAGTAAATATGCATGTGTAAATTTACTCTTACACTTTGGAGTAAATGTGCTTGTTTTAGCTATTCACCATTTTTGAGTGTATATTACTACAAAAAGTGTAAACTTACAGGTCTCAACCTCCTGAAATCAGGGGGTTGAGCCTAATTTAAAGTGTAAAGAATCTACTACTACTAAGTTTTCACTGCTAGGCGGAGGAAGGCAGAGGTTTCTGTACGAAGCCAACATCTCCAGATGGTTAAGTATAGGGAAATTATAAAAAAACGTACTAAACTAACAAAAATAGTAATAATATTATTGTACATTAATTTTATTTATCTATTTTAAAGGTAGAGTAAAATAAAAAAATACATCACTATTAATTTTTAATTGTTAATTTCATGTAAATATATTAAATTAAATTTACATTATTTTAAAAAGTTTTATTAAAAAATCCATCCGAAAAATGATTTCACTATGCAATAAAATATTAAAAAGTGTAGATAGAATTCACAAAAAATTAAATTACTGTTTTTAAATTTACATTTACTTTTAAATTAAAAACATTATTACATATTTTTAATTTACATATCCTTTTTAACATTACAATTATGCATACTTTTGAAAAGTCAAACTAAATTAATTTATTTTACCATTATTCTCAAGAATTTCTGTTTTACCTCTGTGCCTCCATCATTTTCTGTGGTAGTGTGCTGCAGCACCAGTCATCGGCCATGTACTGGACGTAGTCAAGATCTGAGCTGGAATGCATTTAACAACAGTTTTGGGTCCTTTTTGGCTGTGGTAACTAGAAGTGCAGTTTGTGAATGGGAAGGGCCTACTCTATTTGTGGGTGGGGCTATGTCCCTCCCTAAACCCATCTGTAGCTCTCCATAAACCCCTACTTATTCCTCTCTAAACCCCTCTAATTTAGTTGTATTTCCCATTTTCCAACCATTCTCCCGTCCCTCCCACTTTTACTACTAAAACATAGCCGTACTTCTTTAGAGATCCCCACACAGAAAAGACCGGAGTATCAGAGGCTGAAACTCGACACGTAGGTTAGTGAATGGTATTTTATAGAGCTCAAGTAGTACTTTGTAGTACTATTAAATGTACTACGAACACAGTTTGTGAATAGGCACATAAGTCTTTAAAGTGAAGAAATTTGTAATGATTGTCGTGTAAAATGCTAATAAAATGAAAACTGAAAATGGTCCAAGCCACGGAGGCAAGAATAGAGAGGATTCACTTAGCTCTGCAACTGTGAGGTGTGAAAAGACAGGTGAACTGCATAATAAATTGAATGAATTGTGTATTGAGAAGATAGTCATTCTATTATGTGTATGCTGCTTAGGGCCTAAGAGAAGAGCTTTCTATGCACTGCATATTGTAGCTCTTCTTTTATGTCCTTAGCACCATAAACATGATTAAAAAACATTCCCCCTCCCTCGTCCACTCTGCCTTGTCCCATTCCTAATAAAAATGAGGGACTGCCTGATCAAGTGCACAGATTTATTACCAAGCATATAGAATGGAAATTAAATATAATGTTTCCCTAGACTGAGCCTGTCTATAAGAGACAACACGCCCACCACCACATCTTGCTTTATTGTTCAGCCTTTGGGGCATATACAAGCAGGTAGACGTTTGGGAAGCCACTGCACGGTTTTCACTTTGGATCACAGTGGCAGGCGAGAGATCTGGGGCACTCCCTGGAGCTGAAGGGAATAATGGGCTATTTGGGCAGTCGTTTCTGATAAAGACAGTGCTCCGCTCCACCCCAACCCAATAGGCAGCATTGCAGTCTATGAGGGAATAAAAGCCACTTTAAGGAGTGCAGCAGATGGTCGTGCTTCAATTACAAAGAGCTCCACCTGCCTCACATGGGAGACAATTTGGAGGAGGATTGCTGTTAAATCTCTGACAGCTGTGGCTAACGTAATTCGGGTAGTTTATATGGTGGGACTTGATTATAGGATTTTTTTGCCTGTCATTTCTGCTGTTGGATGTGCTAACTTTTCGGAGGTGAATTGGCCAACTGTAGGTCTGTTGTTATTATGTGAGACACGAAGTGTACTTGGGTTGCACGATGGCAGATTGCTCCCAATCTGTCGGTGAGGGTTCTAGTAGGCTTTCTAGGTACAGACATGGCCCTATTTCTACTGAGGAGCCTGCAAGACCTGGGTCTAGGCAGAAGCATTCCAAGAAGCCGCAAGGAGTCCACAGCTCCCCATCACAGTCCCCAATGCAGGCTGTTATGCTCTGTCAGTGGAGGACGTTAGAACAGCGGTTCCTCCTGCTCGCTTGGATAAGCCCATTCCCCAGTTGTTTATACTACAACTTAACGATTTGATTGAGTCTATGTAATGTATGATTTATGCCGCATACTCCGCGTGAGGCTTCACGCGGCGTATAACCTTCCATTTTACGGGGATCGGCTCGTGTGAATCACGAGCCGCAGCCCGTGAATAAACATGTCATGCTTTGAATGTATTGTGTCCCGTGTATGGACGCCTGATCTACGGTTGGCCATTGCAACCGCTGGCTTGCCGCTGACCGGACGCTCCGTACATGGGTGGAGTTTTTACCTTTGGATTAAACTTTCCACTTAAACTGTTCGGAAGTCTCCTGTTCCTTTCATCACATTTTTGGCGACGATCGGAAACTAACTCCACCTTACCCACGCCGAATTTGGATTGATTTCCTCATTCCAGCACTTCATTCCGGTTTTGGTGTCTTCATTTCCACTTCGTCAGGGAGCAAGATCTTCGCAAGCCTCACACGATTTTCTATAGGCTATTGAAGGTTTTCAAGGCGTTCCTTCATTTTATTGGTTTGTTCCTCTTGTTTTAAAGAACGAATCGCCTATTGGACGGTTTCAATCTTCTGGGTGAAACGTTTCTCCTCATTGGATGATCTTTCTTCAAGGTTTCGTATGCCATTTAAAGAACCGACAAACGTTTCTCCAGCTGAAGGTACTGTTAAATACATGTATTATTTTCAAAGCGTATCTTCAACGATACGCACGTTTGATTAAAAAAAACAAACACATAAGATTACCGCGTCCTGCTACAGCGATACGCACGCTTTCTCAAATCTACATATTTTGAGTTTTTACTGCGTATTGCTACAGCGATACGCACGCTTTCTCAAATCTGCATATTTTGACCTATTACCGCGTATTGCTACAGCGATACGCACGCTTTCTCAAATCTGCATATTTTGAGACATTTACACGTATTACTTCAGCGATACGCACTCTTTTAGCCTACTCTAGGGATACACTTGCCTCATTAGAATATCTCAATTATTATCGTGTATTGCCTTAACACTTGTTACTACTACGTATCACTTCTGGGATGCACATGCTTTATTAAAAACTGTTTACTTCAGCGATACACACGCTTTATTAAACAGTTTACTTAGTCTGCATTTATTTATTGTTATGATTTTAATATTTTGATACACATATATATATATATATATATATATATATATATATATATATATATATATATATATATATATATATATATATATATATATATATATATATATATATATATATATATATATATATATATATATATTATATATTCCTCAATTTATTATTATTATATTCATTCCTGTTTCTATTTATTTTAAAGCATGGCTAATAATCAATGGCATCAAATCACCCAACCACCACCTTTTTTGAGTAAGCCAGGTACCCCTGACATTATATGGTCGGAGTGGTTTGGTTTATTTGAAAACCATTTGATTGCCATTGATGCTGCTGATTATTCTGCTAAAAGAAAATTTGCTATTCTTTTTGGTTGTTTGGGCCAAGCTGGTCAGCGCATTTTTAAAAGCATTGTTCCTATAGCACCTCCTGTTTCTCAAGATGAAAGCGGAGATAACCCTTGGAACGTATATATTGAAGCCATTGCTAGACTTAAAAAGCAATTTTGTGATGAACCTAACATCATGCTTGAGCATCACAACTTTTATTCCAGGGAACAGAAAGAAGAAGAAAAGGTAGAGGAATACATTGCTGCTCTTAGAGTACTTGCTATCACTTGTAATTTTGAACCTTCACCTGACAATTTTATAAGAGACCAATTTGTGTTCAACTGTGTCTCTAGAAAAATTAAACAAAGGATCCTTGGATGTAAGAACCCATCCTTGAATGAAGTCATTGACCTTGCCCTAAGTATTGAACGCTCTACTTTAACTAGTAAGGTTGTTATGGAACCATCCAAACAAGGTATTAATGCTCTGGATTACTCTGATTCTGATCAAGAAGGGGCTGTTTGTTCAATTTAATCGTAAAAACAAAATTCAATTCAATTATAAACCCTTTCAGAAGAAAAAGAATGTTTTCTGCTACAGATGCGGTTCAAAAGACCACATAGGAAATGCTCCAAACTGTCCAGCACTCAAGAAATGTTGTTCTATCTGCAAGAAAATTGGCCATTTTCAGGGCGTTTGTAGATTTGCAAAGAAACTTCCTAATGCAAATTCTATTGATATAGATTCTTGTTCGAATTCATTTAAAAACATTGTAGTTACTTTAGATTTCAATGGCGATGTGGACTCAATTAAAGGGCCTTTGTGCGCCGCTATCATTGATAATGTACATTTACAAGTCATGGCAGATTCAGGTTCGCCATTCACAATTCTCAGAGATTCAACTTTTTATGAGAAATGGGACAGAAGAGTTGAATTAATTGAATCTGATGTTAACCCAAGAGCATTTGGTGAGAGAGACAATAACATGCTGGGTTATTTTGAAGGATTGGCCCAGTGCCTTGGGAGGGAAACAGTCACTAAGATCTATGTAGCCGAAAAAGGTAAAAATATCGTGGGTTGGAAAGATCTGGCCAAGATGGGACTCTATTTAGTTCCAGGGGACGATAATCCCATCAAAGTAGGGAATTTACCTAAGTTCAAGTCTGTTCCCAATGATCTTCCTATTGCAATTGTAGAAAGTCCTAATGTGAATGTACAAGACATTGTGTCAGAATTTAAACCTGTTTTTAAGGAAATGGTTGGGAGCGTGAAAGTATTCGAACACAAGATAAGGTTAATACCTTGAGCTCAACCCGTAGCACATAAAGTTAGAGCGGTTCCATTGAGTGTTAGATCTGAATTAAAGGATATGCTAAATGATTTATGTAAACAAGGCATTATTACACCTGTCAATTCCTCTCAATGGATCGCACCAATTGTAGTTGCTCCTAAACAAATAGGAGAGATTAGGCTATGTGCGGACTTACGCTCCTTAAATAAAAATATTATCGTTGACTGCCATCCACTTCCGAGGATCCATGAACTTCTGGCGAACATTGGGGAAGCAAAATGGTTTTCGTTGATCGATCTTAGGTCAGCGTACCATCAGGTTTCGTTATCCAAGGGGTCCCAAGAACTTACATCCTTTATCACTCCCTTTGGGGCCTTCAAATTCCTACGCCTTCCATTTGGTTTAGCGTCTGCAGGTAGTGTTTTCCAGAATTTGATGGATGTATTGTTCCAAGGTATAACAGGTGTACAAGCATATCTTGATGATATTTTGATTTTTGCCAAAACCTTAGACGAGCATAATAAAATTCTTAGGAATGTTCTATCAATTTTGATGGCCAGAAACATGACAGTTCGCAGCGATAAATGCAAATTCGCAGTGAACAAAATTGATTACTTGGGTCATACGGTCTCAGACCAGGGTATTACTCCCAAATTCTCAGTTGTCAGGGCCATTGAGGATGCAAAACCTCCTTCAGATAAAGACGCTTTGCGATCTTTTCTCGGCTTAGCGGAATATTATGCTAGGTTCGTACAATCATATTCACAACTAGTAGAGCCTTTAAGACTTCTTTTAAGGAAAGGGTCCAATTTTATCTGGACCGATGAGTTAGATAAAGTTTTTTGTGAAGTCAAGAAAATGATTGTTTCAGCAAAGGCCATACATGCCTTTAGAGAGGACGCTGTCTCTATAATTACAGTTGACGCAAGTATGTCTGGTCTAGGGGCGGTTCTCACTCAAAAAGTCAATGGCCAGGAACAAACAGTTGCGTTTGCTTCTAGAGCCCTTTAAAGATTTTGAACAGAGGTATAGTACAATAGAGAGAGAAGCTCTAGCTTGTGCCTGGGCAGTTCACAAATTCAAAATGTACATTTGGGGGAGGAGATTCGAGTTGGTTACCGATCACAAGCCCCTGATTTATATTTTTAGCAAGTCCAATTCCGCTTCCATGTCAGCACGGCTTATGAGACTAGTTTCAAAATTATAAGA
This sequence comes from Lissotriton vulgaris, assembly GCF_964263255.1. Taxonomy (NCBI): domain Eukaryota; kingdom Metazoa; phylum Chordata; class Amphibia; order Caudata; family Salamandridae; genus Lissotriton; species Lissotriton vulgaris. Next base: position 422,901,425 of record NC_141687.1, read on the forward strand.
ATTTAATTTTACAGTTAAACATATTGTGGGAGGCAAGAATTTTCGGGCTGATTGTCTGTCCAGGATGGCTATGATTAAGGATGATGAAGAGGATTTCCTAGTGGAAGATGTGGAGTGTGTTACTCTAGTAGACACTGTAAACGAGATTAGTGATGTTATTTCTGAAAATGACTGGAAGGTAGCCACCGCACTCGACAATGTGTTGTTGAAAGTTATGGATTTTACTACCCATTGTTGGCCTGAACCTAGGGGTCTGAGCGGGGATATACGTAGCTTCGCCCAAGTTGCAGAGGAACTTTCAGTGGAGAACGGTATAGTTCGGAGAGGCGAGAAATTTGTTCCACCTTTTAAACTGAGGGAATCCATTATTAATAAGGCTCATCAAGGTCATTTAGGTGTAACTAAAACATCTATGCGGATTAAACAGCATTATTGGTGGCCGTCAATGGATATTCAGGTCAAGAATTCGATTGATTCTTGCCCTGAGTGTTTATTGTCCGACAAGCATTGGCGTACTTTAAAAGTGCCTTTACACCCCACTGAGTTTCCTAACTCTCCCCGGGAGAAAGTTGGGGTAGATTTTTCGGGTCCGTATTCTATTTTACAACAGGAAAATAAGTATGTAATTCTTTTAGTCGACTATTTTTCGAAATGGATGTATTTCGATTTTGTAAAATCACCAGACTCTGATTCTACCATAGCTTTTCTCAAGAAAATTTTTGATTTAGAAGGGTCCCCTAAGTCCATCGTCACGGGTAATGGGACACATTTCGTGTCAGACAAAATTTGTAAATTTTTGAAGGATTTGGATATCAAACAACTGAAGGTGGCGTTATATTCCCCATCTTCGACCGGTCTTGTAGAAAGGGGCAATAAGGTAATTAAAGAAGGTGTTCAAACTGCGGTGTCTTGTGGTTACAAGGTAGGTGAGTTTGTTAAACAAAAGGTCTGGAACTATAATACGTCTCCTCATTGTGTTACTGGAGTATCCCCTTTTTCTCTTTTAAGAGGGAGAGAGAATCGTTCTGTGCTGTTTCCTTCATGGTTAGACCAGGGTTCGGTTAGGAAAGCTACTGATTTTCATTCAGTTAGGAAGACAGTAGAGGAGAAACAAAAGCATATGAAGTTACTTTTTGATGGTGGTCTGGACGGTAAACTTGTGGATGTTCTGGTTGGTGACTGGGTCTTAATCAAGAGTCCTGGAAGAGTAGTTAAAGGTCGTTCGAAATTCCTGGCACCTGTTCAAGTTGTAAAGGTTAGCAAGGGATCTGCTTTCCTTGGTAAAAAGGGTTGGTGGAATAAGCGCCAATTAGTTAAAGTGTCTGACCATCAAGCTGAAATTATCAAAGATAAAATGTGTAAGGGAAGTTCTGATAGTCTGGATTGGAGTTTTTGGCTGAATGTTCCTAAGATGCAAGATGATATGCAAAATGAATCCCTTGTTTCTAACAGAAACTGTGATCAACTTCCTGTCAGGGATTTAGTAGGTCCACATAATTCCGTCTTTGACCAACGTCCACAGAATTCTGTTATTAACCAAACATTTTCTTCCTTTGGCAGGCGTATCAGAACACCTGAAAGGTATGATGAATTTGTTAGATTCTGAATGTTTCTTGATTTTATTATTATTTTTTTTGTTGTTGTTCACTATTGAAAGGGGGAAGGTGGTGTAATGTATGATTTATGCAGCATACTCCGCGTGAGGCTTTACGCGGCGTATAACCATCCGTTTTACGGGGATCTGCTCGTGTGAATCATGAGCCGCAGCCCGTGAATAAACATGTTATGCTTTGAATGTATTGTGTCCCGTGTATGGACGCCTGATCTACGGTTGGCCATTGTAACCGCTGGCTTGCCGCTCACCGGACGCTCCGTACATGGGTGGAGTTTTTACCTTTGGATTAAACTTTCCACTTAAACTGTTCGGAAGTCTCCTGTTCCTTTCATCACAGTCTACCAGCCAGGCAATCTCAGACTAATGTTTACCCACTGTTTTGGTGCCTCATCTTGAAACACCTATCTCTTTGGCCCTGAGAGAAGAAAGTGGCCCAGCCGTACCTGCGGAGAGGAGGAGGAGTTGCAATGTGTGGGCAAATACGTGAGAGATTTTTGCTGAGTTAATGGAGCACTTTCAAAACAACCTGTGGCTTGTTGAAGTATCAATAGTGTTTGTTACAGAGGCTGCTGAACAGTAGGTGCAGGATCTTTTCAACAGCTCCATGGACACATTTTTAGTTGGATGGTGAAATGACCATTTGAGTAGTTCAACACTCCTTTTGTGAGGGCCTGGCACTGTAGCTGGCAGGGTGATACTTGAGGCGTGAATGTATGTCCGTTGCCCTCCCTCTGAGTTTTGAAGAATGTCTTTGGGTTGTCCTTTTCCTTGCAAAAAGGAGATGTGCTTATGATGAAAGCAGTAGTCTGCGATCCAATTAGCTCATGGCGGTAGCTTACATGAGGTGTTTCCTGTTTTTTATCCTGCTATGGCATTGTACCTAGTAGAAATATTTTTTTTAAACAATTTATACATTTATTATGCACCAGCCTTTTAACTGGTCTTCTCCTTCATGTAAGATTTTTTTTGGAGGGTGCAAAATGTTTTTGAAAAACATTAGGTGCCAGGAAGCAGGTTTTTTTCTGTTTGTTATTGCTTGCGTTAGGTACAAATCTGCATGTGCCCCCGGTGTCCCTCTGTTTTCCAGCATTTTTTCAATGTTTGCGATGCCTTGACTATGATAAAAGTTGTATCCTCTCCTAGGTTTTGTAGAAGAAATTTTAGAAACTTTGAAGGTTGATTCTAACTTAACTAGTATGGCTGGACGTGTGGATGCAGCTACTGAGAATGCAGCTCCTTTTCAGATGCTATCTGCTAGAGAGTAACCACTTGTGCAGTGTTTAAGAGTGGCACATATGCTGCTTATACAGTTCACACTTTTAATGATTTTAAAGCCTTTGCTTCAGATATTGAGAAGAATGAACGCTGCTGTCCACAGAATCAGCTTCAATTTTCTTCAGACATACTACAAAATTCATTGAAAGCAGACCTGCCTGGTTATGTTAAATGTGGAAGGGCAGAGGCAGTACCGGAGCTTCATAAAAAGGCTGCTACTCAAACTGTCCTTTCTAGGTCAGAAACTGGAAGCAGAAGGGGGGTGTTAGAGAGCGCCAAGCAAGATGGCCGCACTTGCGTGAGGCTCTTGCAGCTCAGGGCGCAAACCAGCGAATATCCTCCTCATCTGCTGGTCCAACCCGCCCGAAAATCGCTGCATCGATAGCAGAACACTGCCGCTGCCTGCTGCTGTGGGAAATATCGCCGGCCCAGAGTTATTCACCTCAATAACCTGCTTAAATGCCAGCGCGTCTGACTGCTTCAGAGGACGCCCACCTACGCCGTCTAACATTGCAGCCTCACCACCCGCTGCTACCCGGTGCTGTGCAAGCGGACCACACCACCGCAGGCCCAGCAGCTAGACCACCACTTTGAGAAACAACGTGGCGGGGAATTTATGGACCCCTACGACAACGAGGCCTGTGTTTGACCACCTCAACCGTCGAAGCCTTGGACCCACCACCGCAGACGTCACCAGCCCCTGCAGCTGGACAGTCTTGGTTCGACTGCCATCGACAACACATCCTGCCTGCCCCATGAGTGCACCCTGCCCAGCACCACTGCGATGCCCACCCAGGCATTTTCAATACGGCTTTAGACCCGTACACGCACTCGTGCTTGATTGAAGAAAACACAGCTGCTCACCTGATAAGGCAACTGCCACCGCTGCTCACCATAGGGATCACCGGCGCGGTGCTCTGGGCCCCTGCGGAGACCGTGTAGGTAACGCAGCGGCATCTATCACTGCCTGCGGCTGCCTATCTGACCCACATCACTTCACCCTCCATGTCCAGCTGCATTACGCTACGAGTGGAGAGCCGAAGAGCCGGCACGCCCCGGTGGAGCCGAGTCCTGTTCTGCATCCATTTGGCTCCCACAATCTGGATCCCTGACCATGCCGACCTTCACAGGCAACCGTTAGCACCACAACGATCCTCAGGCGCAAAGACACATGGCCGGTAGGCGCTGCAACCCTGTGCCATTCGCTGCCCACCCGCCTCCCCCAGTTGCCACCATTTTCATCCCTCAACTGAAAGACTATCTTGGATATCATGCTGTTTTAAGGCTTGCCTCGTCTCCCCGGTAGCGGGCCCCATCACTCCACTGGCATCCAAGAGTACCCACAGGGCTACATGACTGTTGGAGGGACATTGTCCGACCTCTACTTGAGTTAGACTCTCTTACGAGCCCCGCTCCATCTACACTGAGCACTTTCTTCTCCCCCAGCGGGCCCCATTCAGGCCGAAGATCCGCAATTGCACAGAAGGGACCAGTGCTCCCGTTCCGCACTGCTGCTGCTACCTTGTTCCCCAACGATAAGGCTCTGTGCAACAACATTGCCATGGCCATACTCCACCCAGTAACGCAGGACTCTTCCACCGCATAGGGGTACCGCTAGTCCACCACCGCAGGGCACGGCCACACCGCGCGTAACCTACAAATCAGCTCTTGCCCAGCTGAGGCCACCTCAAAACACCTCCCACAACTTCCCTTGAAAAGCTAGTCAGTTCACTTGGTGTAGGGGGGGGGAACAAAAAAATATAAAATGAGCAAAAATGTTAATATTGAAGGAACGCTGATGGATGAATACCACTCTAAAATTAGTATAATTAAATGGGCAGGTTAAACATAGTATGTTGGAATGTGGCAGGTCTAAACGATAGAGGAAAGAGGGCTCAATTTTGTCAAATAATAGCTCATAGCTCTTGGGACATCATCTGCATACAAGAAACTCATATCCCAATAGGAGAGATCAACCAACTGAAAGTTCCAGGGTATCACATATTAATTACAACAACGCAAACCTCAAGAATTAGGGGGGTCACAATTTTAGCAAGAACAAGATTAGGCCACCCAGTACGTAAAAAAGCTGACGATCACGGACGATGGGCCATTGTACAATTAGACCTGGGAATAACAATATGCTCCATCTATGGCCCTAATCTGGATGATCCCATAATATATAATGATTTGGAAACGGAATTAGCATTATGGCCAAGTACCCTGATTCTCTGTGGCGACTTTAATTTAACATTTAATCAAACCCAGTCTCGTCAGAACCATTATAAATACACCGGACGGAAGCCCAGAGTGTTCAGAGCTGTGCTAAATCTGATCCAGACGCATAACCTTCAAGATATATGGCTGTTAAAAAATAGTAAGGATCCAGGATACACATACTTTTCCTATCCACATAGGAAATATGTTCGCATAGATTACTTCTTTGCAACTCCAGACATCGCTCTGAATGCTCTGATTTTTAAAGATCCGAAGACAATCTCCGACCATAATTCTATACATACTACACTGGAAGTATCTGGTTACAATCGGGTCCACACACAATGGACATTCGATAGGAAACTATTAGTTAGTCAAGAATATATAGTATACATAGCACAATGGACCAAAGAATTCTTTGATGCAAATCAATATAGTGCTTCACGCTGTAACGTATGGGATAGTTTTAAAGCTGCGTTAAGGGGGGAAACTGCTGCATTTGTTGCCAGACGTAAGACAGAACGAATGAAAACTCACAACCAGCTGATGAACGAATTAGTTCAGTTAGAATATAAACATGCCAACCAAATACATCACGGCATAGAGGCTGAGGATACCTTAAGGAAGATCCTAGTACTTAAGGCGGAGATAAATAATGAGCTAACGGTTAAAGCCGCAGAAACTGTCCAAGCTTATCGAAATAAGTCATACGAGATAGGCGAAAACGTTGGGAGACATCTTGCCTTAAAAACACGACAGACACAATCTTTTAACACTATACAGAGTATTGATTATGGCGGGCACAAATATACCACCCAGGAAGAGATTGCTAATTGTTTCAAAGAATATTATCAAAAATTATATCAGAATGAAGATAAACAAACGGCTGATGAAACTAAGGAGTTTTTAGTTAGCTGGTTTAGTGAGACTAACATGCTACAAACTCTTGACGACAATACAAGGGAAGAACTGGAGAAAGAAATTACTAGAACGGAGGTCGAACTGGCAATAGCGGAACTTGCCGCAGGGAAAGCAGCAGGACCTGATAGGATACCACTAGACCTATATAAAATACTAGGTAAAATAATAATTCCTTTCCTCCACGACCTATTCCTAGGCGTCCAATGGCATGGAAAACCTCCAGATTCATGGAAACAAACAAATATAGCAGTATTCAAGAAAAAGGATAAACCCCCTGATTTAACAACATCATACAGACCGATTTCTCTGATCAATTCAGATTCTAAAACTTATGCAAAAATTTTTTCTAACCGGCTTGCCAAGTATATAATACAATTAGTGTCCCCCTGGCAACATGGGTTTATACCAGGCAAAAGCACTACTGATCACATACGTCGTGTAATAACACTCTTTGATATTATGAAAGTAGAGAAAGGACAGATGTCCCTTATTTTATTAGACGCCGAAAAGGCGTTCGACCGGGTCTCCTGGCAGTTTCTTTGGCAACTACTAGCCCTTAATAACATCGGCCCGGGGTTTATAAAGTCAGTAAAAGCCTTATATGTAGAACCTAAAGCCAAAATCCTGACAGGCGGTAGCGAATCCGAAAGCATAAATATTCAAAGGGGTACACGACAAGGGTGCCCGTGCTCTCCACTCTTATTCGCACTATATATCAACCCCTTAATTATTAAATTATTAACATCACCGGCGATAATACCAATAAAAACCGGCATATATACTACCAAAATTCTTGCCTACGCCGATGACGTAGCGATTTTAACAACTAATCCTACTGAGGCATTAGTCGAAATAGAAGCAGTCGCTAAAATATATGGCCACTATTCAGGCTATTCACTAAATCAGGATAAAACAATGGTAGTTTGTACTGAAAACACTTCATATATAAGCCAATTTAGAGTTGAAAACGCAAAATACCTAGGAGTTAACATCTCACCTAATACTAACAACACCTTTACGCTAAACTATGATCCCTTAATTATAAGAATAAAAAAAGATCTTCTTAGAGTTAATAACCTTCACTTATCCATAATTGGCAGAAGCAACTACATAAAAATGACAGTATTTCCAAAACTACTATACTTATTTCGTGTAATTCCTTTTCTAATTGACAATACTTATATCAAGAAGATAGACCAAGCAATAATATCATTTATATGGAACTACGGGAAGACAAGAAGGGCCATATCAAAGTTAGCACTACCGATAGCCCGCGGTGGACTTGCGGTACCAAATTTAACTTATTATATGTGGGCGGCTATCTTACAACAAATGTCCTTCTTAATTACACCTAGAGGTCCAGATCAAAATACATTAATGCATAGTATCCCTTCTATTTATGAATTGACACTAGGAAATACAGCTCGAGGATTATTGCTAAGGCAAATCGAGCCCTCATACTACAAAAAAATTAAATTTAAAATAGTCACAGATGCGTTTAAAACTTGGACTAGTGTCACTAAAATACTATCAATACCTAAATGCACAAAATATACACCGTTATGGCACAGTTCGATAATCCCCCAATATCTCAACGATAACATCACTAAACGATGGGAAAATTCAGGTATTATCACTATTGGCGATTTTCTAAATTCAGATGGAAGAATAACGTTTAACGAGCTACGCCTTAAATACCAAATCCACCAAGCGGATTATTTAAAATTTATCCAAATTTCCACATCAATAAGACAACGTCTAACAAATATGGAGTTACAGTCTATACCACTCCTAGACCTGATGTCAAAATTATCGGTTAGAATCAGCGATATCTACGGGATCCTTTTAAATAACCATCAGGATGATTTGGAAAAAATAGAAAAAAGCTGGGCAGATAAATTAAACAATCCCAATGTTGACATAGATATGGTGTTACAACTATCCTCTAAAGTTTTACTAGCAAGTAACTTAAAAGCACAAATCTATAAAACAGTATGCAATGTATATTACACACCTTTTAAACTATTCTCATGGGGTAAGATTAGCCACGACAAATGCCCTAGATGTGCACTTGGCCCCGCAGACCTAGTACATATGTTCTACGACTGCCCCAAGTTGAAACAACTAAAGGAAAGTATAGTTAAGTATTGGATCGAGATCTTTGGCCGTGAGATCCAAACTTCATCAACATTGTTCATATTAGGTTTTGATAGCTCCCTAGAACTTACTAATCCAGAAATTTACACAACATACATATCAACGGTCATATACAGAATTATTTTAGCAGCCCGTTGGAAAGATACTGAGGTCCCCACATTTCATGGATGGATTAATAGATTTTTAGCAACATATAAACAAGAAAAAGCTATATATGAAACTAGAGGGCAAAAAATCTAGGGCTAAAGGGGAATCGATTTGGTCCTCAGTGGCTAATTGGTATGAACTGCAAAGGATCTGTGGCTAAAATTAGTTATTGTAGTGTGATAGTGATGTCATTACCATATAGAATTAGGAAATGGAAAAAAACGAATACATATTCTTATAATTGTTCTTAATTTTGTAGTTGTTCCTTGTTTAGTCATTATTTTACTTGCCACATCCTAAGAATGAAACCCATATTAATATTTACATTTAATTTATGTTTTCATCTTGTGTGCGTTCCCATATGTCGAAAATAGTCATTTCTTTTCCATTTATGTATACTACAACATATGTACAAATATGTATATTTTTGAATATGCTCAATAAAAATTAAAAAAAAAAAAAAAAAAAAAAAAAAGAAAAGCTAGTCAGTGAGAGACCCCCAGATACAACTCACTACCTTCTGCACCACTTACGCTCTCCCCCAGACCAGCGCTTCAGGCTCAGAGCCTCCTTAAGAGGCGGTGCGCACCGGAGCACCAGTGACCCCCGCGGGGTTATTCTTGGACTTCCTCTACACAGCTACACATCCGAGCTAAGTTCCACCCGCCGCAATCAGCCACGCTCCCTACTGGGCGACAGCTCTGCCCCCGCCTGCTCCGCTCCTCTTGACTCCTCTGCGGTTACAACTTAATGGTCACGACTCATAGCTACCACCATGGGCAAAACCTACGGTAGCAGCCTAAAATCACGTTTGAGGCCAGCAAATTTGCAAAAACAAAGATGGAGACAGATGAAGCTAACACTGATGCTTCCACTGCTGGAGCATCTACTTCCACGGAGGACCTGAAAGAACTGCTCCTGGTGATGAAGTCCAGCTAGACCTCCATCGAAGCTAAGATGGACTGCATGAACACGCGCCTGGATAACATCACCCATAAGATTGACCGGCATGAGGAGTGCATCAAGGACACTGAATGCCGCATCTCAGACATAGAGGACAACTCCACCGCAACCACGGAAAAAACTATCAATATGGAAAAAGTCCTAAAACTAATAGCTGCCAAGAACAAAGACCTCAAATCCGGCTTGAGAAGAAACAACCTTCAGATTCTAGGCATACTGGAATCCACAGCAATGGGCAAGATGGAAGACTACGTGTAACAATTGCTAACCTCTCTTTTTGGCAGTTCTAATTGTGGAAAGAGCACACCAGTTTCTGGCCAACCGACCCCCACCTGGTACTCCTCCAAGACCATACACACATAGAGGGGTGGAGAGACAAAAAAAAAACACACATAACACCATAAAACAGAACAAATGTAACTGTTTTGAAAATACTGCCCTCACTCACACACTGAAGTGTGTGACATCATCGGGTCTGCTTACAATACGCCCAGGTGTAGCCACACTCTGGATGGAGCATAAGGGAGGGGTTGAACATAAAAGACCAAAAGGTACAAAACCAAACAACATATATACCCAACAACAAGTGATCAGTGAATGTCACCCTGTGACTAGAACTGGTGTACAACACGTGCAGTTAATAGGGAAGTGTTTAAAACTGGTTTGGGGATACCAAACAGAACTTTATTAATAGGTTCCACAACCAGGATTAAAAGGAGAAAATTAGGATGGGTAGTGTTTCCAAGAGAAAATGAAGTTCTCAAAACAACCCTCCTGATACCGCTATTGTCAACATGTTTCGACCGACAAACTGTGCCAAGAAGGTCACCCGGTCTTCTTCAGGACGTATGTTGCTACCAGTCCTGCTATTGGTCAAACCGTAGTTCGGTCAAAGTACCAAGTAACTGATCACTCGAGATTCCAGTTGAATCAACATGTGTGGAGGGGATCCCAACAACACGGGAAACAAAAACTGGAATGATAATAATCCTATATAAATATGTTGCAAAAGGGGGAAACAACACTTACAACGCAACTTTTACAACACACTACCTTTACAACAAAACTTTTACACCGCAACATCCATTACAACGCATGCCATTACAACGCAACCATTACGACGCATGTCACTACAACGCATGCCACCACAACGCATGTCATTACAACGCAGTCATTACAACACATACCTACACTATCCAACACTTACCCTACTGTTGCACCCCCTGGAGTTAGAATAGTAATTTTTACCCCTACACTATCCAATACTTACCCTACTGTTGCACCCCCGGGAGTTAGAATAGTAATTTTTACCCCTACACTATCCAATACTTACCCTACTGTTGCACCCTCCTGGAGTTAGAATAGTAATTTTTACCCCTACACTATCCAATACTTACCATACATGCAATGTAATGGTATGCGTGTAATGTAGTATGCGTTGTAGTGGAATGCGTTGTAAAGGTAGTTTCAAAGAATGGGTTGTAATGGAATGCGTTGTAATGGATGTTGCGGTGTAAAAAATGCGTTGTAAAGGTATGTGTTGTAAAAGCATGTGTTGTAACGACATACATCCGTAAAAGGGTGTGTGCTCAATATAATTCAGCCACCCCATGGATTTTGACAAGAAAAAGATCCTAGAATTGGTCCGTTTAATATAGCCTAAGGGGATAATGTATTCATCACCCATCAATTTGAATCAAAAAACTATTATGTGCAATGCTATAAACATACAGAAATCTACATATCTTCATAAGTCCAGGACATGTATCCAGTAGTGGTATTAGCTTACAGGATATATGACCCACATGCAAAGTCACTGAGAGATGTATACTTTGACTCCCATTCATGTACTCACCGAGTTTATTAATGATGTAAACTCGACATGGCGCCCTGCAGGTAGGTGTCCCAAGAACACAACCTATATTCACGGGAACAAAGTAAGGGAAACAAATAGCACCAAACAGGCTCTATCATATCAAGCTCGATCATAAAATGAGCCCCTGCCCCTGGCGTCAATGATAACACGCGAGTAAGCCAGGCATAACGAAGTGAACCAGCATTAGCCCATAGAGGAGAGCCTGCGTCAAAAGATAGAACAATTGCCAGCCCCCCTCCAAACTCCTTTCTGTTCCAAGGGAGGAACCTCGTCCGACTGCCTGCATCCGGATCGCCGCGCAGGTAACAGCGGCTTCCGGGAATTAGTTGAAATACCCTCTGTGTCCAGCCGTCAGTATGTGCGCTACGCTCGTCACGTGGCTCCGCGCCTGAAGTCATTACGTCCAACGCGGAGACCACGATGTTCATGGGAAAATGAGTTCCAGGTCACGGGTGCCGGAAAAACAACCGGGCCATTCGACCGATGCGACTCAGTTCGGCTTAATAGGTTCTTCAAAGAGAAAAACTCACAATAGGTTGGAGTCTGGAATCAGAACCCTCAAACTGCCTGTAATAGTGGTTAAGACAGCATCACAGTCGATTAAAATATAGAATACCGGCCCCCTCAGACTGCTTGAAACAGTGGTTGATACAGGGTTATTTTTTATATCAATGCAACTGCCAGGTGTACCGCCATAAGAAAAAGTCCAGAGTGACCTCTGTGACAGTGTACAGCGACAATCTTAGTAGGTAGCGTGGTAGAAAAGGATGTATGTGTCTAGTCCTGATTATAGTAGCGAGGTAACAAGGCAACAGATAAAGTAGCCATCACCATCAATTACGAGTAGGTGAAACACGATATCCAGGTTCATTTAGTGTTGCTGAACCAGCCCAGTCATGATGAATTAACTAATGTCTTCCCAATTATTGCCAAGGTATGTCATCATTAAGACCTGTAATATGACTTCTCAGGCGGTAAACCCATTTCTGTTCATGATTAAGTAAAATGCGTTGATCATCTGCCATATGCCTACCTAAGTTCAGTTTCTCAAAGATAGTCTATCCTAATTCATCAGCAGAATGTCCCATTTCTAAAAAATGTGCTGTCAGTCTGGTGTTCGATCTGCCACATCTTACTGTACTCCAGTGCTCTGTAATCTTTGTGCGCACCCTCCTACTCGTCATCCCCACATAACATTTATTGCAAGGGCATGTGATAAGATAAATCACCCCATGGGAATTACAGTTAGTGTGAGATCTCTGTTCCCAGGGGGTGAAAAGGCCCAAGTCAATATGTTTGGTGTTGGACGTCAAGGTGCATACACTGCAGGAACCACATTTGGTATGGCCCATCAATCTAGGAAGACCAGTCACTGACACAATGTCCATGGTCACATTTGTAACTCTGGGTCTCGTGTGGACTAGCAAGTCCTTCAGGTTCTGGCTCCGTCTGAATGAAAAGAGAGGCTTCTCCATGTGCAACCCCCCTGTGTTTAGAATTTTCCAGTTACGCAAAACCAGTCGTCTAATCTGCTGGGATGCTGTGTTGAAGGTAGAAACAAAGACAGGTTTATTTGTCTTGGGTCTAGTAGTTATGGCAAGAAGGGAGTCACGGTTGGCGTTCAGTGCCTGTTTCTCAGCTCTCTTAATGATATTCGATGGATACCCCCTGTGCTGTTGTTTCAGTGTTAGAGCAATAGCCTCTGTAAAAAAAACCTACACTATCTGAACCGTTGTGGCGTATTGGCCCACCGGTAAATTCTCCAGTAGGGACTTAGGGTGAAAGCTTTCGTATGCCAGCAACGCGTTCTTGTCTGTAGGTTTGTGGAAAAACCTAGTTTTCAAAATGTCCTCACTAGGTTCAAGCAGCAAATCCAAAAAGGGAAGGCTGGTCTTAGTGACAGTCGAGGTGAAATGGAGGAAGAGGTTTCTCTCGTTTAGCCATTCAAGGAAACAACCCACAGATGTCTCCTCACCTCTCCAAATCACCAAGACATGGTCAATATAGCGACGCCACAACCTCAAATGAGAGAACCACGGGCCCGTGGTGTCAAAGATAGTGAGTTGTTCAAATGCCCCCACATATAATCCAGCCAAACAGGGGGCAAAGACACTCCCCATGGAGGTAACATGGGTTTGTAGGTACATCGTGCCCTCAAATTAAAAAAACCATCTCATTAAGGCTATTTCCGCTAAGTGTAGAATGAAAGCACTAGGTGTGTGGTATTGCCATTCCTCCTCAAACAAAATAGTCTCTAACATTCGAAGGGTTTCTCTTTGGGGAATGTTGGTGTATAAAGCCTCTATGTCCAGGCCTATTAGAAACTCAGTGTCAGGGTCAAAGGGGGTGTCTTTGAGGAGGTTCAGAATGTCCAAGGTATCCCTCAAGTATGCAGGAAGTTTTTGCAGAAGGGGTTTAAAGAAAAAATCATAAAATTGGGAAAGAGGTTCGAGCAGTGACCCCATCCCGGAGACAATTGGTCTCCCGGGAGGGGGCCTGGCTGCCTTGTAAATCTTTGGCAAGATATAAAAGTACGGAGTTTTTGGATGTTTGTTTATCAAAAACTTCGCCTCATGTCCTGTGATCCAGTCGTTAACACGAGCCTCCTCTACCACCATGGTGATCTCCCTGGTGATGGTATCAGTGGGATCCTCCATCAATCTGTGATAGGTTCTCGAATCGGAGAGTAAGCGGATACATTCATTCCGGTGGGTTTCCTGGTCAAGGATCACCGTGGTCCCACCTTTATCCGCCGGCTTCAGGATGATCCCTTTATTGTCAGATAGTTCCTTAAGAGCCTGTTTTTCAAGATTAGACAATTTGGAAAAATTATGATGTTACAGATTCGAGTTTTCCAGATCATGGATAACCGCCTGTTTAAAAACCGCGAATTGTGGGGGTAACAGAGATAATTGAGGGGTACTTTGAGATTTCGGCCGAAGGAAGGTATCACCTCTGCCAAAATCCAAAGGTTCCTGGTCTTGAAAGTAAGCCTTAAGTCTCAGGGTACGAAAAAAGACTGCCAAATCTTGGTGGAGTTTGAACAAATCAGGAGGGTTCGTAGGGACAAAACCCAGTCCCTTATTCAGTACCTGTTCTTGTAGAGTGGATAAGGAATAGGAAGATAAGTTAACAACTAGGGAGGAACACTGCTGGTACTCGGAAGGCTGCTCTGTGCCATGCTCCTGGTGATCCTTTGCGTGATCTCCTGATTCGGATCCTCCCAGGTTACTTGTTGTTGGCCTCTCTGTTTGTGAGGCCCCTTGTTCCCGCCTCTCCCTAAAAAAGGCCCTTGGTAATTTTGGAACTGTGGGCTCTGATACTGTGGATTCTGAAAACGGGGATTCTCAAATTGTGGGTTTTGAAACTGAGGATTTTGGAAAGGTCCCGTGGGGAGATAACCCATTCCAGACCAATTGAACTGCTGGTTAGGGTATTGATGGAATGGCTGATGGTACATCGGTGGCCTCGGCCCCCGCCACTGCCCTCGGCCCCTTCCTCTCCTTCTCTGTTGAAAGTCCCCTTCACTGCCCTCGCTAGAGCTACTGGTGGTATAATGGCGAGGTCGGCCCTGTTGATTGTTCTTATTGTTCTCTGCCAATTCCTGTTTGGCATATTCATCATTGGTATAGGGATAAGCTTTTTCCCTGGAGAAATTTTTTAAGTCCTTTTGTAACTTTGAGATTTTGGAGTGTATTAAATGGTCCCTATATTCAGACAATTCTGTGTTGATCAAGTCCAATTTGTGATCAAATGTAGTCATTACGATCTTAGTTTGAAGTCCAGATTCAGTAGTTTGAATCTGGATCAATAGGGCATCTGCCAGTCGCTTAGCTGTGCTGATAATCAAAACTAACCAGTCCCGGGTACTCTTCCATGCAACCAGGGCCCAATCATGTCTAAAGGCCTCATCTTCTAAAAATATTAAAGGCTCATTAGTAACAAGATGAACCCTTGGGGCAGCGTTGACCAATAGGTATTCAGTAAGAATTGCCCCATGTAAAATCGTCTTGACTTGAGTTTTTTTTAAATCTAAAGCGTGTCCCAGCCTTCCCCTTGTGCCAGGACATCTGAAACGGCAGCATCACCTAAAAGGAATGATCCCGCCAAAATATCTGACTCTACATCTTCCCCAAAAGATAAACCAGGGATCAGGGCCATATCTGTGAGGTTAGAGAAAATCCAACAAGGCCACCACCACCACAATCTCAAACAGTGGATGGCCTGAGTCATAAAAGAATAGTGATAAGAAACACGGAGATGAAAGTGACCGTGAGGAAGAAAATGTAGATAATTAATATAGTATTGCAAGGTGTCCTGGACATAGACTGTGTCACAGGGTCACAAGAGGAAAACCCCTGCGGCTAAGCTGCCGCTCTAAATATCATTCAACACAAGTAAGGGGAGAGGGTCAACCGTATCTACAACTCTACCACCCCGAACACCCTGAGCCACAATCATACACACATAGAGGGGTGGAGAGACTAAAAAAAACCACACATAACACCACAAAACAGAACAAATGTAACTGTTTTGAAAATACTGCCCTCACTCACACACCGAAGTGTGCGACATGCTTCATCATCGGGTCTGCTTACATTAAGCCCAGGTGTAGCCACAATCTGGATGGAGCATAAGGGAGGGGTTGAACATAAAAGACCAAAAGGACAAAACCAAACAACATATATACACAACAACAAGCGATCAGTAAATGTCACCCTGTGACTAGAACTGGTGTACAACACGTGCAGTTAATAGGGAAGTGTTTAAAACTGGTTTGGGGATACCAAACAGAACTTTATTAATAGGTTCCCCAACCAGGATTAAAAGGAGAAAAAAAGGATGGGTAGTGTTTCCAAGAGAAAATGAAGTTCTCAAAACAACCCTCCTGATACCGCTAGTGTCAACATGTTTCGACCAACTTACTGCGCCAAGAAGGTCACCCCGGTCTTCTTCACGACGTATGTTGCTACCAGTCCTGCTTTTGGTCAAACCTTATAAACAAAACCTGCTGCACACTAAATACAAAGTACTAGCACAAGAGATGTCTCAATGGACATAAAAGTTCAAATTTTCATGGACGAAGAAGGGGACCACCAGTGTTTCGGCTCCTCTTTTATTGTTCATACATAGCCAGCCGACACGTGTTTCGTCGCAAGAAAAAAAACCACTATTTCCGCGACTCCTC
Source organism: Lissotriton vulgaris (assembly GCF_964263255.1). Lineage (NCBI taxonomy): Eukaryota > Metazoa > Chordata > Amphibia > Caudata > Salamandridae > Lissotriton > Lissotriton vulgaris. Next base: position 422,917,784 of record NC_141687.1, read on the forward strand.
AGGGCTGGGGAGGATACAAAAATAGAGGATGGAGTACATAGTAACTTGACAATGATCATAGGGGTTATAAAGTGACTGTATTTGGTGCAAGTGTGAAGTGTAGGTGAATATTGTGACAGTAAACAGTAGCACAGTAGTGGATGCACACAACACCAACCCTCATACCGATGTGATTGTCGTAGTTGTTGGTGCAGGCAGGGAAGTGGATCGACGGTGAATGTATATATGTGGTACCTGGAACAATTATTATATCTACATATTTATAACACGTTACCAAAGTGACGCAAGGAAGGGTGGGGCGGTGAGTTAGGTTCAAAAGGCATAGGTATCCTAAGAGAGAGTAGTTGTCACGGGGTGAGGAAGAGGGATAGTTGTGATTATGTGGAACAAATCCATGAGATTTGAATGGAAATGTGCATCCTACCTGTGGGTAATGAATGTAGAACCACAGGTCTATAATGCCACAGTAGGGAAGGAAACAGAAGTAGAAAGGACCATAAGGATACATTCTAAAGCTGGAAGTAGGTGAAAGTCACACACAAGAGTTAAAGTGCACCCATTATAGACCTGTGGTTCTACATTCATTACCCACAGGTAGGATGCACATTTCCATTCAAATCTCATGGATTGTTCCACATAATGCCTTTTGAACCTAACTTACCGCCCCACCCTTCCTTGCGTCACTTTGGTAACGTGTTATAAATATGTAGATATAATAATTGTTCCAGATACCACATATATACATACACCGTCGATCCACTTCCCTGCCTGCACCAACAACTACGACAATTACACCGGTATGAGGGTTGGTGTTGTGTGCATCCACTACTGTGCTACTGTTTACTGTCACAATATTCACCTACACCTCACACTTGCACCAAATACAGTCACTTTATAACCCCTATGATCATTGTAAAGTTACTATGTACTCCATCCTCTATTTTTGTATTTCCCCCAGCCCTGAGGAGTCGCGGAAATAGTGTGTTTTTTTCTTGCGACGAAACACGTGTCGGCTGGCTATGTATGAACAATAAAAGAGGAGCCAAAACACTGGTGGTCCCCTTCTTCGTCCATGAAAATTTGAACTTTTATGTCCATTGAGACATCTCTTGTGCTTGTACTTTGTATTTAGTGTGCAGCAGGTTTTGTTTATATTGTATACAGTGTGTCTCCAAAACACACTTTTGAGAGGTTATAGAGATTTGCCCCTCACCTGCATGCACCTTCTGTCTAACATCATACCACTTGTGCATTACCTGTGAGCAGTGCGCCCGGTATTTCCCTCAACCTAAAAACCCTGTCCGCATTTATTGGTCAAACCGTAGTTCGGATAAAGTACCAAGTAACTGATCACTCGAGATTCCAGTTGAATCAACATGTGTGGGGGGATCCCAACAACACGGGAAACAAAAACTGGAATGATAATAATCCTATATAAATATGTTGTAAAAGGGTGTGTGCCCGATATAATTCAGCCACCCCATTGATTTTGACAAGAAAAAGATCCTAGAATTGGTCCGTTTATTATAGCCTAAGTGGATAATGTATTCATCACCCATCAATTTGAATCAAAAAAATATTATGTGCAATGCTATAAACATACAGAAATCGGCATATATTCATAAGTCCGGGACATGTATCCAGTAGTGGTATTAGCTTACAGGATATATGACCCACATGCAACATCACTGAGAGATGTATACTGTGACTCCCATTCATGTACTCACCGAGTTTATTAAAGATGTAAACTCGACATCGCTCCCTGCAGGTAGGTGTCCCAAGAACACAACCTATATTCATGGGAACAAAGTAAGGGAAACAAATAGCACCAAACAGGCGCTATCCTATCAAGTTCGATCATGAAATGAGCCCCTGCCCCAGGCGTCAATGATAACACGTGAGTAAGCCAGGCATAACGAAGTGAACCAGCGTTAGCCCATAGAGGAGAGCCTGCGTCAAAAGATAGAACAATTGCCGGCCCCCCTCCAAACTCCTTACTGTTCCGAGGGAGAAACCTCGTCCGACTGCCTGCTTCCGGATCACTGCGTAGGTAACAGCGGCTTCCGGGAATACGTTGAAATATTCTCTGTGTCCAGCCGTCAATATGCGCGCTACGCTCGTCACGTAGCTCCGTGTCCGACTTCATTACGTCCGACGCGGAGACCACGATGGTCATGGGAAATTGATTTCGAGGTCGCGGGTGCCAGAAAAACAACTGGGCCATTCGACCGATGCGACTCAGTTCGGCTTAATAGGTTCTTCAAAGAGAAAAACTCACAATAGTTTGGAGTCTGGAATCAGAACCCTCAAACTGCCTGCAATAGTGATTAAGACAGCATTACAGTCAATTAAAATATAGAATACCGGCCCCCTCAGACTGCTTGAAACAGTGGTTGATACAGGGTTATTTTTTACATCAATGCAACTGCCAAGTGTACCGCCATAAGAAAAAGTCCAGAGTGACCCCTGTGACAGTGTATAGCGACAATCTTAGTAGGTAGCATGATAGAAAAGGATGTATGTGTCTAGTCCTGATTATAGTAGCGAGGTAACAAGGCAACAGATAAAGTAGCCATCACCATCAATTACCCCAGTAGTCTAATCCGAGTAGGTGCAACACGATAGCCAGGTGCATTTAGTGTTGCTGTACCAGCCCATTCATGATGAATTAACTAGTGTCTTCCCAATGATATTCGGTTAATCAAAAAGAAGAAAAAGGACACTTGTAACATTTCTAAACCATTGGTTAGAAGAGTAGATGAAACACACTCAAAAACTCAATGTTAATCGAAAAAGCGGTATATATTTTTCATCCACCCCACATTGATGTTGTGGCATTTATAATTGGATGTTACAATACGTGCTCAATGCCAGCCTCATCCAGAGGCACCTCTGGTATAGAATACAGTGTCCAGAGATTTAGGGTTGCCCCCCAAAAAAAGTGTAGAGAAAAACAAAAATTATTAAAAAGAAGAAATGTTAAAAAGAGGAACTCACCCAAATACTATAATAAGAGGTGAGATTCTACTGTTGTAAAATATAAGGGTACTTTAAATAGATCGAGTTACTGGATCTATTAGTATTTTCAAAATTAGCTTGTCGACATGTTTCAGCTCCTCTTGGCCCAGCCGGGTCTGTGGAGCTTTCGTCAGGACTAACATACAAGGATATTTATACTCACACGACTTGTGTAGTACATTTAAGTGTCCACTTTTTGGCACCTAGTTATGAAACGTGCTCTCAGTGATCTGTAATATAAAGAGAGAGAGACAAACAACAGTACACAAAAAATTCTTTTGATTGTCTGGTTAATTTCTTTGGGGGGGGGGGGGTTTATCATCCTTTCGATGGTAGCATTATTTATCGCTAAAGTGCAGGTGAGAAAGGGATTAGTTTGGTAGTGGACCAAGATTACAGTTTTGAGCTGAATGTGATGAAAAGAGTTGCATCATTGTTTGAGATTTACAGAGTAGCGTAGCAGTGTCAGTGGTAGGGTCTATCACGTCGCACGTATGACCACGCTCTGATCAGTTATGTTATATGCCATCTTTATTGAGGGTTTGTTGCTATGTGTTTACTGGTATGTATCACAGAGGTGTTTTAACATACAGGTCAGGGTCTGTGTAGTAGGGTGCACGGTAACTGCGAATGTCACAATCAATTGCAGTATGAGTCCCAGTTTAATTCGAAAGCCTTTCGCAAGAAATGCTCTATTTTAGGAAAGTGTTGCCCAATACCTTATTTTATTCTTGTTGTTCAACTGGATCAATAACTAGTACGATTAGCCGTTGTACTTCTGTGATGTGGTGCTAGTTCCCCACATTGCACGGGCCCCCAGATCACTAGTTTAAACCCATAATCAAGAAATATTTCCAAAGATATGGAGTGGACATCATTAAAAGTTGTTTTTGTTCTGGGCTACAGATCTTATCTTAATAAATCCTACCTGCACACGAAGAGCGTATTTCTTCGTCAGGGGGATGCCGCTTAGTGAGCGCAGAGCTAGAGAGAAGGAGGGTATATTGTTAGGATCGCCCCTCCCGCGCCTTACCGTTTTTTTGGAATAGAAGTGGAGCCGCCATTACCCGCGTGGTTTGGAATGCTGTGGCTTGTGCTGACTCTGCCCCTGGACGTCAGGCGTGCGTGTTTGGCTCATATTTAAAGGACCATGTGCGGTAATGTGATGATTTTTTTTATTTCAAAAACAACTTTATGTTCCACTTACTAGGCTGTAGTAGACAATGGAAATTCAAGTCAGTGAACAAACTTGTTACATTGCAATATCGATGGGGTAAAGCTTACAATTCTGTACCTTTATTCGAGCATAGAGATAAGTATTTGATTGATAGTCGAGTTTATTCTATTTTTAATGCCGAGGGTATGTAAAGTAGGCTTTATTATGGGACTTATTAACTCAGTTAAGCATATGTTACTCAGCGAGTGTTACTATTTTGCAAATTGATGCCATGGGACATTGCCGTTGAAACCCTGTTGGTAGGTTTGAAGACGGTTCACCCACCTCTGTTCCTTTTCATAGAGTGTTTTCTCTGCATTCTGTGACTTATCTGTTAACATTTCTATCACAGTCCAGCGGAGATCATCACAGGAGTGGTTCATTTCCACAAAGTGCGAACATAGTTTTGTGGTGTTCTATTTCAATCTAATGTTGCTTCTGTATTCCCCTATTCTTGTTTTGACTTTTCTACAAGTCATCCCGATATTTTTTTTCTGACATGGACATCTTACCATGTAGATGACGTGGGTAGAATTGCAATTCGTGTGCTGTCTTTGCGTCCATAGTAGGGTCTCTGTTAGCTGTAATGATTTTGATGCTGTAGTTGTTTTGCATGCTACACATGTCCCACAAGGATAATGTCCTGTAGTAGGTGTCATAGAGACATCTCTTATTTGGACCAGTGGTTTCTTTTTTGTGGGTCGAGTGTGTACCAATGCGTCCTTCAGATTTTTGGTTCGTCTATTGGCAAATCTTGGTTTTGGCCAATCAAATCTTCCTGTGTTCAGTATGTGCCAATTTTTATTTACCAATTTTTGGACTTCATAGGTGGATGGGCAGAGAGTTATGACACAGGTGGTTAAATCTGGCACTTGTTCTTTTAAATGGATTTGTAGAAGACAGTCTCTCGGCTGGTTGTTTGCTCTTTTTCTGCATTTGAAAATAGTTCTCTGGGTGTAGTCCCTCTCCTTTAGTTTTTCACTGAGTTCTTGGGCCTGCATTTTATAGTCATTATCTTTACTACAATTTCTTTTGAGCCGTAGAAATTGGCTATATGGGAGATTGTCTCTCAGTGGCTCCCGGCGATAACTCTTATAGTATAATAGGCTATTCTTAGCCGTTGGCTTAGTATAGGTTTTGGTTTGCAAGGTATTGTTTTCAGTGAAAATCATGAGGTCCAGAAAATCTAGTTGTGAATTGTTGGCTGTGTAGGGGAATTTTAGCCAGGGATCACATCTATTGAGCCAATCAATAAAGAGTTTTAGGTCCTGTTCGATATTCCAAATTAAAAGAATATCGTCAATGTATCTCTTCCAATATAAAATACTGGAAGAGAAAGGACTTGATTTGTTTAGGACATATTGGCTTTCAAAGTGGCTCACGTACAGTCCCGCCACTGAAGGCGCAAATGCACTGCCCATGGATGTGCCATGGATTTGAAGGTACTGCTCTCCATTATATTCGAAAAAAAATTATTTTAGTGCTAATTTACAGCACTCCAGAAGGAAGTGTCTAGAAGTATTGTACTGCCAGTCTTCCATGAAAAGGATGTCCTCTAACATCTGGATGGTCTCATCTTGAGGTAAGCTGGTATACAGTGATTCCACGTCAAGACCGACTAGGAGCATTGTGTCAGGGTCAAAGGTTTTGTCAGAGATCTGTATTAACAGGTCCCGGGTATCCTTCAGATAAGTTTGAGTTTTTTGGACCAGAGGCTTGAGGTATTCATCTGCAAATTTGGACAGGGGTTCTAAAATTGACCCAATGCCGGAAACTATTGGTCGTCCCGGTGGAGTAGACCTATTTTTGTGGATTTTTGGAAGCAAATAAAAATAAGGCGTCTTAGGTTCTTTGGCTAATAAGTAATCAGCTTCTTTCTTTGAAATCCACATGTTTGTCTCAGCTTCATAAACCATTATTGCTATGGTGTTTAGGAGTCTCTCTGTCGGATCTACAGTGATCTTTTCATAAAATTTGGAATCTGACAAGAGGGCGAGGCATTGTTGATTGTAACCAACCTTACTCAGGATTACTATGCCTCCCCCCTTGTCAGCTGGTTTGATTACTATTTCTTCATTTGTTTGTAGAGCCTCTAGTGCAGGCGCTCTCTCTTGCTTAAGTTCTGAAAGGTTTTTTTCTCATTTCTTGCCATGTTATCCACACCTTTTAAAAGTGCTTGTTCGAAAGTCTGTAGTTCTGGGGGAACAGTGCCTGTCGGAGGATTGAACGTAGATTTTCTTCTTAGGGAAGTGTCTCCTTCTTGTGTTGAGGCTGAAGTACTTGAAATGAAAGCTTTCAATTTTAGTACTCTACAAAACTCAGCTAATTCACATTTAAGTTTGAAAGTATCGAGTGGTGGAGTAGGTACGTATCCAAAACCTCTATTGAGGATGTTGATTTGGTCTTGAGAAAGTTCTGTGTCTGATAGATTAACTATCAGTGATTGCTCTTGCTGGTTGTGGGCTGGGATGATGACATGCTCCTTGTCAATATATTTCTCTGTTGATCTTTCCAAGTTACAGACTTTTTTCTGCCTCTGGGTTGATTTTGGACCCTGGATAAAAAAGGCTGCTCTTGTTGTTGTAAGTTTTGTTGTCCCGCCATTTGTTGATTTCCCATTTGTGGCATCTGTTGCATCCCTTGGTTATAAGGGTCCATCCACCCTCCATATTGTGGAATGAATGGTTGATAGTACGGTACATTGATACCAGGGTAGTACGGTCGTTGCCATCTGTTGCCCCTCCTGGGGCGTTGGTATCAATAGTTATTGCGGCCTCTTTTTGGGGTATAGTCTTCTGAACTACTGACGGAATTGTTCGAGGAGTTTTTCCCTTTAGATTCATTATCCGAACCTGGGTCTGGGAAGGCATAGTCTTCCTTTGAGTAAGGATGCATCCTTTCTTGGCTAAACTTTTTTAAGTCCTTTCCAAGTTTTTGCAATTTACTTTGCATAATGAATTCTTGTGTCTCTTCCATCTCCTTTGTTATCTCTTCTAGCTTCTTTTTATATACAAGTGGGTTGATGCCCTTCTTTAGTTCGTTCTCGCAAGCTTGGATCTCAACTAATAAAGCTTCGGAGAGTCTCTTGGCTATCTTAAAGATTAGTACAAGGTAGTCTAGGGTGCTTTTCCAGGAGATGGAAGACCAGTCTCTGCGAAACGCGAGATCATGTAAGAAAATTGTAGGTGCATTGTTTACCCATAAGCCTCTTGGTGCTGTCTTTGATCTAAGATATTCCGTCATGATAATACCATGAATGGCGGTACGTATTTGATATCTTTTCTTCTCGGTTAATGTGTCCCAATCATCTGTCTAGGCAAGGGCTTGTGTCAAGTCTGTGTTTTGTAGAAGTGGCTGGGCTGCCAGTATTTCATCAATGTCGCTCGCATCAAAACTCAGTCCAACATTACCATCCATAGTCCCTTCTCTCCAAGTTTAAATGAATCGCAGAAACAGATTGTCTCTTTGATTCAGGAAACTCCGGCAGCTGTGCGCTGCTTATATAGTAAGTAATCAACTGGTAGGGAGGAGGAAAAAATGTGTCCGCTTATTTCCCCATGGTAAGCATTCGGTTAATCAAAAAGAAGAAAAAGGACACTTGTAACATTTCTAAACCATTGGTTAGAAGAGTAGATGAAACACCCTCAAAAACTCAATGTTAATCAAAAAGAGGTATATATTTTTCATCCGCCCCACATTGATGTTGTGGCATTTATCATTGGATGTTACAATACGTGCTCAATGCCAGCCTCATCCAGAGGCACCTCTGGTATAGAATGCAGTGTCCAGAGATTGAAGGTTGCCCCCAAAAAAAAGTGTAGAGAAAAACGAAAATTATTAAAAAGAAGAAATGTTAAAAAGGGAAACTCACCCTAATACTTTAATAAGAGGTGAGATTCTACTGTTGTAAAATATAAGGGTACTTTAAATAGATCGAGTTACTGGATCTATTAGTATTTTCAAAATGAGCTTGTCGACATGTTTCAGCTCCTCTTGGCCCAGCCGGGTTCTCTGAGCTTTCGTCAGGACTAATAAACAAGGATATTTATACTCACACGACTTGTGTAGTACATCTAAGTGTCCACTTTTTGGCACCTAGTTATGAAACGTGCTCTCAGTGATCTGTAATATAAAGAGAGAGAGACAAACAACAGTACACAAAAAATTATTTTGATTGTCTGGTTAATTTCTTTGGGGGGGCAGATTTTTATCATCCTTTCGATGGTAGCGTTATTTATCGCTAAAGTGCAGGTGAGAAAGGGATTAGTTTTGAGCTGAATGTGATGAAAAGAGTTGCATCATTGTTTTAGATTTACAGAGTAGCGTAGCAGTGTTAGTGGTAGGGTCTATCACGTCGCACGTAGCCAAGGTATGTCATCATTAAGACCTGTAATATGACTTCTCAGGCGGTAAACCCATTTCTGTTCACGATGAAGTAAAATGCGTTGTTCATCTGCCATATGCCTACCTAAGTTTAGTTTCTCAATGACAGTCCATCTTAATTCATCAGCAGAATGTCCCATTTCTAAAAAATTTGCTGTCAGTCTGGTGTTCGATCTGCCACATCTTACTGTACTCTGGTGCTCTGTAATCCTTGTGCGCACCTTCCTACTTGTCATCCCCACATAAAATTTATTGCAAGGGCATGTGATAAGAGAAATCACTAATAGGAATTACAGTTGGTGTGGGATCTCTGTTCCCAGGGCGTGGGAAGGCCCAAGTCAATATGTTTGGTGTTGGACGTCAAGGTGAAACACTGCAGGAACCACATTTGGTATTGCCCATCAATCTAGGAAGACCAGTAACTGACACGATGTCCGTGGTCACATTTGTAACTCTGGGTCTCATGTGGACTAGCAAATCCTTCAGGTTCTGGCTCCGTCTGAACGAAAAGAGAGGCTTCTCCATGTGCAACCCTCCTGTATTTAGAATTTTTCAGTTACGCAAAACCAGTCGTCTAATCCGCTGGGATGCTGTATTGAAGATAGAAACAAAGACAGGTTTATTTGTCTTGGGTCTAGTAGTTATGGCAAGAAGGGAGTCACGGTTGGTGTTCAGTGCCCGTTTCTTAGCTCTCTTAATGGTATTCGATGGATACCCCCTGTGCTGTAGTTTTTTCATACCACGACTGAACACCTGGCATGATAAGACTTTATGCTCCTCCCCGAGCACCCTCGCATTAGCGAGGAGACCCTGGTTCTCCCTTTAGCCTCTACCCAACAGGGAGACCCTACAATGTTCAGGTTTTTCCTTACTACAAATTTCATTTCACACTTCCCCATTGGGAGCTTGCTCTTGGGGAAATGTGGGACGGGAGGTATACACGTCACAGCAGAATTGGGCTGCTGATTTGGGAGGTGGGTGGAGGAGAATTTTGTTTACAGACGCATGACGACAGCCTGACAATATTCCGCTGTACATGCTAAGATGATTCCCCTGACCCAATCACAGCACATTTTCAGAAATGTAATTATGACAAACTGCCCTGACTTCCCTAGATATATTCAAATAACGTGAAACTTTTGCAGCCTAGGTGACCCCCGCAAGCATAGGCACATCCTAGCGTACCTGGATTATACACTCTGCCATGCTCCAGGAAACATACCTTGACCCTACAGCCCCAACCTCATTTGCAGCTCGCTGGGCAACCTATTGTTGCTTTTCTTCATATTCCATTTATGCACGAGGAACTGCCATTTTGATTAAACATAGTCTCCCCTACACCGCCATTGGCTCTTACGTAGACCCTCTTGGCCGCTACAGCTTCTTATGGGGACAATTGGCATTCCAATCCATAACATTCGCCAATTGCTATGGCCCGAATGTTGATGATCCGAAAAATTTTCCAAGTCCTCTGGGGGAAGATCCTAGACATTGGTTCCGTACATGTGATATGGGGCGGAGACTTCAACCTCACCCTAGACCCATCAATGGACCTCTCGCACCTACAGCCTCACCATCACCCCAGTACTCAACATCTTCTTACCCACATTATTGCAGACCATGGTTTCATTGACGCTTGGCGTAACCTCCGCAGCCTTGATAAAGAGGGGACATGCCTCCACATCCCCAAAAGAAGCCAATAGTTTTCTATCTCTGCCCCCCGTGCTCAATGCCGGGCCCGTTGCTGCAGAAAAACACTAATATCGTATCATGCCATGTGTGCCAGCAGCAGGGCCAGTACAAAATGGCATGATGCGCTATATATTCCCTACTCCTAAAATGGCCTTTGCTTTAAATCATAATGACACAGCAGAGTATGGAGTAGTCTGGTGGTCTGTGCATTTTGCCATAAACAAACCAACTGCCTTGGTGGCATGCCCCAGCATCTTCTACAGTGGTGGTCATGTCATCAATTGTTTTGATCACTGTGCTTCCTCAGAGAACCACCAGCTCTCTATTCCAGTGGATGCTGACAGCAATGGGTGGTTCTATGCTGTGCCATAGTGTCAATATGCTTATGTGTGAACTATGTGCACCTGTCGAGCAGGTTAAAACACAGATGCCCTCTGCGTGTGAAGGGCACTTTGCTGCAAAGCTGCACTATACGTGTGTGTACATATGATAGCATAGTAGCATTTCAGGATTTACGAAATAGGACCACCATCTGTCTGGGAGAACAATTGCTAGCAATTGCTGCAACCTTGTTCGTGAAAGGTCGATGGTTGAATCCTTGAGCACTGGGTGAGTGTCTGCATGGACTAAGGGGTCCAGGGAGAGGTTTCTGAAACAAACGAAATGGTGGTTGATGATGTCAGTAAATGGTTCCTGTTATGCACAGGATGCGGGAGTCAGTGATTTGATTGGTGGGGTCAGCCTATCAGAAGTCACTGGGCAAAGTTTCTCAAAAGTAAATACATGGCCTGCCTGGTGTTAGATCTGGAAGCATTGGTGTGGGTCTCCCTTACCTTTTTTGCTGTTGCCTACTATGTTTTTGCTATGTTTTTGCTGGTTTAGATGCTTTGGGCACTTTGCCACTGCTGATTTACTTGTCAGACCCATGTATAGTGCACCATGTGTGCCAGGGCCTGTAAATCAAATGCTGCTGGTGGGCTTGCGATACAAAAGGGGATGATGGCCGTTGCGTTTGAGCAAATCAAACACTCACCCCCAGTCAACTGATGTGGGTTTAATCCATCACCATTCTTTAGCTCACTCCGCCACCCCAGGTCAAACATGGCCATATGCAAATCAGTCTGACCCTGTGCCTCATAGGAACAGTCCAGCCCAAACTGCCAAGCCATATCTTCCCTGGACCGGAAACAAGCATCCTGGGACCGGTTTCGGATTCATAATCCTCATCAGCCAGGCTATCTTGAATCCAGTGCAAAATGAGCAAGGGACTCACGTCTGAGCATACCCTGCCAACTTATGGGGAACAAAGCGATACAAAAGGGGATGATGGACGGAGCGTTTGTGCAAATCAAACACTCTCCCCCAATAAGCTGATCTGGGTTTAATCCATCACCATTCTTTAGCTCACTCCGCCACCCCAGTTCAAACATGGCCATATGCAAATCAGTCTGATCCTGTGCCTCATGGGAACAGTCCAGCCAGAACTGCCAAGCCATATCTTCCCTGGATCGGAAACAAGCATCCTGGGACCGGTTTGCAGCACTGATTATGCCACCCACAGAAGGAACTCAGGCCTGCCATTGTAGAGCCTGTGTGCACTCTGGGACTGCCATGTCGACTTGGTAAGTTCACCCTGTTGGAAATGGCACTTTTTGCAGGGCTATCCCCAAATATTTTGCTTCTTCCTCCTTTGTTTTAACTGACCTGTGGTTGTTGGCTATAGCACTCTGGGCACTTTACCACTGCTGATCAGTGCTAAAGTGCATATGCTCTCTGTGTGAATTGTTATAAATTGGTTATTCCTGATTGGCATATTTGTGTTACCAGTAAGTCCCTAGTAAAGTGCACTGAGTGTGCCAGGGCTGGTAACTCAAATGCTACTAGTGGGCTTGCAGCACTGATTGTACCACCCTCATAAATAGCCCTGAAAAGATGTCTCAGGCCAGCCACAGCAGTGCCTGCGCGCAGTTTGTTAACTGCCATGTTGACCTGGCCAGTGCACCCACTTGCCAGGCCTTACCCTTCCCTTTTCTTACAATTAGGACACCCCTGTGGTAGGCCCATGGTACACCCTGGGGCAGGGTGCAGTGTATGTGAAAGGTAGGACATGTACTAGTGTGTGTGGCATGTCCTGATAGTGAAATACTGCCAATTTCATTTTTAACTATTGAAAGGCTATCTTGCCCATAGCCCAGAATGGGGAATGCTGTGTAACATGTTTACCTGCATATCTTCCCATTGGAGTGAGATGGAAAATTAGAGTCTGGTATCCCTGAACTCATCTTTTAGTAAAGATGGTTTTTAAATTTTATGTTTGAAAATAGCACATTTAGAAAGTGGCTATTTTCTTGTTCAACCTTTCTGTGTGCCTCTCCCTGTTTGTGGATTGACTGTCTAGTTTGAGAGTGACAGGAGCTGGGGTGGCTCCAAGAGTCTGCGTGAGTTAGCACTAGGCTGAATAGACCGATCTGTATTTGGAGTGGTGGGAGGAGTAGCACCTGGGCCTGAATAGGGCTGTACCTGCCTTCCACAATGCTGGCTCCACCTCCTGTGGTGCATCTGAAGACCCTGGTCTACATACACAAAGGAAGAAGTTGTGCGCTGGCAGAGTGCACCAAGAACTGGTTTGGACTGTGTCGAGGACCCCTTACACCTAGAGAACAAAGACTTTTGGTATATAAATGTGAGAGCTGAAACCCCTGAACTTTAAATCATCCTAGAATTCAAGAGGAACCTTTGCACAGGGGAAGAGCTGGAGAAACTGGAGATAAGGACTAACCTTGCTGTGTGTACTGGGGCTAAATTATAGTTGCTATTCTGTGAAGGAAAGGGGTAGGACTTTGCTGTCTGCTGTGTCCCCTGCTTGAAAAAGATCTCCAAGGGCCTGAGTAAGAGCTAGCCTTCTGTTTTGAAGTCCTAGGAACAAAAGGACTTCACCCCCAGTTCCCCCTGAACTCTGCTGTGTAAGCTCTGACCTGCCTTGAGTGCTTCATCCAGTTGTTGGGCCTCTGGAGGTTGTTGCTGCTGTTTGGGAGCTGGAAGAAGAAGAAATGTGATGTGAAAAGAACTGTAAAACCTGTTTCACCTGCGCATCTCGACAGCGCGAGAAGATTTCCGTCGCAGCGCCTGTTGCCGCTGCAAGAACCGACGCATAGAGGGTTTGTTGCGGAAGAGGACCAACACCGCACCACGCAACGCCGCCACATCGATCGCTGTCCCATCCCGAATATGTACACATTGTACCTTGCAAGACGCTTTCCCAACGCATCACCTGTGAACCAGAAACTGCATGAAGACTCGACGCAATGCTCCCCCTACATACCGGATTTGACGCAGCCCATCCTCTGCATGCAGCGAGGCTGCCGCATCGCCTCCTCAGGGTCTCAGGAGTGTTGCATCTTTTGTTTTTCGACGCTGCAGCTGTTTGGCTTGGGAACCTTTGTCACATCTCCAGGTAGTTTGGTGCTAAATCACGCATCCATAGATTTCTATGGTACATGTTCTTGAAACATTTTTAAAGTCATATTTTTAAACTGTGTATGTTGGATTTTTATTTTGGTCTTGTATAGTTTAGATAAAGATACTTTCATTTTCTAAACTGGTGTGGTATCCATTTGTGGTGTTTTCATTGTGTTACTGTGAGTGTTGGTACAAATACTTTACACATTGCCATTGGGATAAGGCTGTCTGCTTGTGCCAAGCTACCAAGGGTGTGAGCAGAGGTTATCTAAAGAGTGCATCCCCGTTACCCTGACTAGAAGCAAGGGTCGCTAGTTGTTCAAAGGTACCTACCTCTGCCAACTAGAGACCCCCATTTCTAACACACCCACTTGCCAGTCCCTAAACCTTCCCTTTTCTACATGTTTGTCACCCCTATGGGCAGAGTTCATTGTATGTGAAAGATAGGACATACCCTGGTGTGTGTGGCATCTCCTGATAGAGAATTACAGCCAATTTTGTTTTTCACTACCTCAAGGCTACCTTTTCCCATAGGCCAGAATTGGCAGTTCTATTATAACATCTTCTAATCCTAACTGTCCCAGGGAACAAGGTATAAAAAATATTTTAGTATGCCTGAACTCAGAATGTTCAAATACGTCTTTTAGTGAGGGTGATTTTTACATTCTGTGTTTGAAAATGCCACTTTTAGAAAGAAGGTATTTTCTTGCCTAACCATCCAGTATGGCTCTGCTAGGTTTGTGTATTCCATGTCTGGTTTGTGAGTGAAAGGGGGCTGCAGAGGCCCATGGCTCCAGCAGTCTGATGGGTCAGGGCTGAGCTGAATAGGACCTGCATTGAATAGAGAGCAGGGGGAGGAGATTTCTGTTCACTTGCCTGAGCCTTTTAGAATAGAGAGTAGGAGAGGAGATTTCCTTTCAGTTACCAGGGCCAGGTCTGCTTTCAACAATGTTGTCTCCACCTCCTGCCGGGAAGCTGCACGAAGGAGGACAGAACTGGTTTTGACTAGGTACAGACACTCTATGCCTTCAGAGAACAAAGGATTTAGTAGTAGAAATATTGGGGCCCAGACCCAGTACTTTAGATCACTTCTGGGAATCAAGACAAACCCTTTGCCAAGGAGAGAAACCAAGGAAGCTGAAGGAGGTGACTGTCCCTGTGCTGTTTGCTGTTTGGGGTTGGCATGCAGTGGTTACTTATTGCCAAGGAAAGGAGAAAATGAACTTTGTGTGTACTTTTACTATCTTGAGGAAGATCTCCAAGGGCTTGAAGTTGAGCTTGCCTCCTGTTCTGAAGTCTCAGGGACACATAGACTTCACCACCAGCTCCCCCCTGGATTTCCTTGCTGGGAATTCTACCTGCAGTGAGGTGCCTTCTGTTTGTTTTAGGCCTCCTGAAGACTGCGTGTCGCTGGGAGCTGGAAGCACGATGCAACGAGAAAGAAGCGTGTCGCCACCGCAGCTGTTGCCGTCGCATCGCAGAAGAAGCGTCGCTGCTGCAGCTGTTTGACGATGCATCGCTGAGATGTGTCGCATCGGCAAAGAAGTGTGTCGCATCACCGGAGAAGCACCTCTGCGGTGGCTGTCACATCACCGGAGAAGCATGTCGCAGAGCCTGTCGCGGCTCAAGAGTTTACCAAGTTTACCGCACAGCCTTCAAGAGTGCACGCATCACATCGAAGTTGTCGCATCGCATCAAAGACGCCATTTTGTCGCATCACACCAGATCGTTGCATCAAGGCGCCACCTTGTCGCATCGTAACCGGAACACAGTAAGAAACCGATGCATCACCTCCTCTCCGGTAAAGAACCAACGCATCACCTCCCCTGCGCTGCAGTAAGGAACCGACGCATCACCTCCCCTGAAGCAAGGAACCAACGCATCACCTTCCCTGCGACCCATGTGTTTGTTTTGCGTGACGCATTTAAGGTACTTTGAGAATAAAGTGTTGCATTTACCATCTACATTGAACTAAGCAATTTCTACCATTTTAAAGTCATATTCTTGATATTGTATTGTGGATTTTTGTTGTTTGGTCTTGTGTTAAGTCCAGTAAAGATTACTTATTTTTCTAAACTGGTGTGGTGCCCATTTGGATTGTTTTCACTGTATTACTGTATGTGTTCACAAATGCTTTACACACTGCCTCTGAGATAAGCCTGTCCGCTCGTGCCAAGCTACCAAGGGGGTGAGCAGGGACTATTTTAGGAGTGTATTCCCCTTTCCCTGTCTAGAAGCAAGGGTCCGTATTTGGACAAAGGTGCAAGCCATTGCCAACTAGAGACCCTCATTTTTAACACTGGGTAATTAAAGCTCCCAAATCTTTGGGCAGCCTCATTAGGGAAACAACACCTTAAAGACTGACAAGCAGAGCAAGAGGACTACACTTATGAACAACTACTGCACCGCTGTTTCAAGAGTAAATGTGACTATCTTTAAATTACGCATAGTGAGTCTTTAGTCATGACCACAATCGAAACACAAAAATAGCTAATAAAGCGCTTATGGTAGAAAACACCTTATGCAGCAAAAAAGCACTCTTACTTCTATCACAGACTAGAAGTCACACACAATCAGAATTACTCTCACACCCCAGATAAAGTGCCAGTCACATACTACCAAGACCATTCTTACATACCTCACAGAGTAGCAGACATTCACCCCAATAGGATTTGCACCCCTCATACTCTTGCAACTTTACACTACTGACAGCACTCAAATGCTTCACAGACCAGCAGTCACAAGCTACACAAAGCACTCACACCCCTCATAGAGTAGCAGTCACATACTACTGACAGTGCTCACACAGACCTCATAGACTACAAGTTTCACACAACCAACACCGCTGTCATACCTCTCAAAGACTAGTAGTCACTGTCTTGTCATATCACTCACCAACTAGTAGTCACCCATAGTTGGAAGCGCTCTCATAACCCTCTCAAAATAGCAGCAAATCAAATGGGTATTGCTGGTAACTGAAACTTTTTTCATTTATTGGTGAGTTGTGTATGTGTGGCGTTGTGGAGTCAATGAGTGGATACTGCAAGGATGAGTGAATAAGGGGCAGATTTACTAAGATTTTATGCCACGTTTCCATTACAAAAGTGATGCAAATGAGCGTAAAATCTTTTTTGCCGATTTTCTTCCCAGCGATAAAGTCCTGGCAATAACGTGAATGTAATACGAAGTAGTGCACAGCGCTGCTTTGCATTACTCAGCGCCAAGGAGGTGTACGATGGGTGGTATATGGGTGTTCCCATGCAACCACCCAAGGGTTCTGACGCTAAACCCAACCTACCTAAATAAAGTAGACAAGGTTTAGCGCCAGAAAATAGTGCACCCTTCAATCAGGCGCTATGAAGGAGAAATGCTTTTTTCTCCTTTTATTTTCCGACTTTGCTAGGTGCTGCACTGTGCAGCACACATACAAAGAGGGAAAATGTTTAAAATTCTAAGCATAACAATTTGCACTGGAAGGGTATCCTACCAGTACAAAACCTATGTTTGACTCACGAACACACCCTTGCACTATGGCGCAAAGGTGTCTCCGTGGCGCATGGCAGCTAATTTCCGGTCTTGCGGGAGGGCGAGGGGAGGAGAGTGCCATATTTCAGTAAATTTGGTGCTCTCCTGCTCTCTCCTTCTCACCAGCGCCGCATTTGCAGCTGTTACACTACTCTGCATGAGAAATAGGTAAATCTGGCCCCAAGTTTCTGGATTTAGAGTGCCTGAGGGTGGGGATGGACAAACAGGTGCCTGCATGGATGGAAGCATCCAGGCACTTTCAATCATAAGCCAGTTCCACCTGTTCTGCCAATGCTTGCCTGTTTTCGCACACCATAATGGTTGCCTCCCAGAGCAGTCTCACCAGGACTTGCATGTACCCTGACTATTTTACACTTTATAGAAGGTTGTGTTACCCAGTGATTTCGAGAAGCACAATTAAAATAAATTACATAATTGCACGTTTTGTGTAATTTTTTTTAATGGTTTATAGTTTAAAACCCCACCCCCGCCACCCCTCAACAGAGGGACCTTTTTACCATATGGGCGCTCTGGCAAATATGAGTAGTTTGTCTAAATCAATCAGACGTATCACGTATGTATGCCCCTATTGATGGGTCGCAAAGCAATGAGTTTCGAGATGTGATCCCCATGATAAATGAGGACTTTCTTATAGAGCGGTTTCTCCGATCCACTGCTCCTTCAGGGGTAATAGCATTGTAAACTAGCTGTGAAAGGAATGACTTCGCATAAGTCGCATTGCAGTCGAAAAGCCGATTAATAAGAATACACCGAGGGGAAGCACGGCAGAGAGGGAACACGAATTACAATAACGCTACCGGCAGATAGAAAGCAGAAAGAAACCATTAACGAGGGCCTTTTTGTAGCTACAGAAATCCAATATCGCTGATACAACCAATTCTGAATAAAATAACTCTATGACCAGAGTGTGGCCAGCGATCTTCCTTTATTGCACGCGTGGAAAGCTGAAGCGCTGAAACGTGCACTTCCAAGTCTCAAATGAAGAAGAAAAAAGCATTGGCAAAGCCAATCCGTTTGGGATTTGTGAATGGCTGTTTTTTTCGGGATGGTTTTTTTCTTTTCTTATTAAAAACAGCATTTCCTAAAGGTAACATGATATTTTGGTCTAAAAAAAACACAATGCCATAGTATGCCATGGCACTGAAGTGAACTAATTCTGTGCTGTAGAGCTGGTTGTGAAAGTTTTGTCACTCAGGGTTAAGTTGGCAAATAACTCGAGTGGGTTGGCCCATTGCTCCATGCTCTAGGCAGTAGAAGGAAGATGAAAAATGTGAATGACAATACAGACTAATGGATTAAGAGGACTTGATATATATATATATATATATATATATATATATATATATATATATATATATATATATATGTTATTCCCACGTTATAGTTAGTTGGACTCACTATAACTTGCGCGCCTGCAATGCACTGCTGATGACGTCACATATTACATCACTCATGATGACATGGTCAGTGACATCACTCATGACATCACTGATGACACCATCCAGTGAATGTGTGTCTTTCTGAAAAATAAATATGTTTTATTTATGTATATGTAAAGGTCGATGGAAGAATAAATCTTTAAATAAGTGTCTTAATGGATGTTTTTTTTAAAAAAAATTGATTGGTTAACTGGCTTAGTGTGTATATGTGTGTGTTAGTGAGTGAATGACTGTCTTACTAGTGTCTTCATCAGTAACTACATATGTTTTAATCTAGTATATGTGAGTATTGATGTATATAAGTGAGTATATGTGAGAGTGAGAGATTGAAAGAGTTCTTGTTTAAATAAGTATGTGTTTCTATAAGTGATTGTTTAAGAGAGTAAGTATGTGTAAGTTTCCTTAGAAGTAAGGTGGTAGTATAGCTGTATATGCAAATAAATGGATGATCAATAGTTTATTTGCATGTGTGATTATGTGTGTGAGTAACTTTTGGATGACTGTCGGTGTGTAACAGGATGTATAGGTGTTTCACTACATATGATGAGTGAATATATGTATGAGTGACTATATAGAACTGTTGGTGAATGAGTGGATGTGTATATAGATGGTGGTATTACTGAATTGGTTGTTGAAACTGGTATGGGTATCTCTATTTTTTTGAAAATTTTAGTTTCTATTTTTGAATATGTGTTTCAAGGGCTACATTACACTGAAAGGAGGTCTGTCACTCTGTCACAAGGATGGTGTCATCAGTGATGTCATGAATGATGTCACTGACCATGTCATGAGTGATGCAATATGTGACGTCATCAGCAGTGCATTGCAGGCGCGCAAGTTATAGTGAGTCCAACTAACTATATAGGTGGGAATTTCAATGGTTTTATGTCAGTAAAATTTCCAGCTAACTATAACTGGTGTGAAACCTATGTTTTTTTCAGTGAATTTAATAGGTTTTTTAAATGCTAATTCCTAACTATAACTGGTGTGAAACCTATGGTTTTTTCAGTGAATTTCAAAGGTTTTTTAAAAGCGAATTCCTTTCTATATCGAGTTTCTAACCTACGATTTTTTTTATAAATGTGCTGTTTTGTGTAAGTATTAATTATTATTTTTTATTTTTTATAATAATATTTTATTATTATTTTTTTTTTTATCATTTTTTCCTGGGGCGCTCTGGGTGCGCGCACCGGTAAGCTCTCCGGAAAGCGCACCCAGGGCGCTACTTGCGTTCGTGAAAAAAAATATGAATGAAAAGTAAATAATAACGCAAGACATTTAGTACCATACATATAAAAGCCGTTTTTTTGAATAAGGAAATGAAAATGATTTTGCATTTCCGTGAAACTATCAAAACGTCACTTAGGCACGCTGCGTAAGCGCCCCCGGAAGCGCCTTCGTTCGCGCCGCGTATGCGCCCCCGGAAGCGCCTACGTTCACGCCGCGTTAGCGCCCCCGGAAGCGCTTCAGTGCGCGCAGCGTAAGCGTGTCAAGTCATGTGACCTTAGAATTACACTTTTCATTGGTTGCTAACAGTTTTTTTTACAAAGAATGAAATCCCCACCCATTTCCTTCACTTCTTCTTTCACTTTTGTGACTGAAAGACCTGCCTTTTTGCTTTCGGTTCTTTGATGGATATCTTGGATTATCATGGCTGCCAGACCATCCAGCAGTGAAGATGACTCCAATGAATTCCTTGATGAAGAGGCTCCTCAGCCGAAGGTGAAAAACATTTCATCTGGAAGTTTTTTTCCATACCTGATGACCAGAAGAAAGTAAATGCTCCAAAAGTGGAGTGCAGGATCTGTCACACAGTCCTGTCACAGGGTGACCCCACTAAAAAATATTCTTTTGGGAACTCCACAATGATTCGCCATGTGGAAAGGAGGCACCCTCAGAATTTTGCCCGGCAAAGTGTCAGGGCTCTGGCACAAGAGGTTCCCAGTGATGGGGCCTCTACATCAACCGGAGGACCAACAACCTCGGTGAGGGAAAGATCACAAGAGCTGGTTCCGAGCATTCAGCCTGCATTTAACAAAGGCGTCCTTAAATGCAGATACTGTGATCAGCTACTTTGCTTTGGGAAGCAAAGTGTTCTGCTCATGGTTCGATCATTGGAGAACCATCGCTGCCGTTCCCAGCCCTAATTTGTTTGTTTTTTTTGCTCCTGTTGAACAGTTTCCATTCCCTGTTTTTGGTTCTGTTCTAAAAAAAGAAAAAAGAAGAAAAAAAAAATTTTTTTCAGAACCACCTCCAATTCTCATCAAAGAGCTATATTCTTAAAAAAAAAAATGAAAAAGAGTAAGTGAAGTGGAGTGCATTGATAAAGGAAAGGAAAATGAGTAAGAAAGAACAGAAAAGTATGAGAGGAGAAAGGAAGTGAAGTAGGGGGACTGAAAGAAGGTGAGTGTTGGGAAGGAAAGTAAGGAGAAGGAGAGTAGAACACTGAAGGTCTCATTTATGAGGCCATGCGTCACTTTTACGCCACCGGTACGTCACTTTTTGTGACGCACCAGTGCTGTTGAAAATGCACCTTATTGAGTCATATTTACAAAGTGACGCATCTAGGTAGATGCGTCACTTTGTAAACCCCTGCGCCACATTATACCTACGTCAGGTGTAATGTATGCAAAAGGGATGTATTGACGCAAGAAAGGGTCGTAGAGGTGACGCAGTGAAATCTATGAGATATCTCTGTGTCACTTTTATGACGCTGTTGCATCCAAATCTTGCGCCTGTTTCACATCAGGCGTAAGACTGATGCAGGCCCTTTCACATGGGCCTGGCCCCATGTGAAAGGATGCATTGCTGGAATTGCATCAGGTTTGTAACACACTCCAGCAATGCATCACTTTTGCGCTTACAGATGAGGAGAGTGAACATGGGGAATGTAGATATTCAAAGAAAATGTAGAAAAGGAACAGGGGTGTGGAAGGGTAAGAAAAGATGCATTGCTGGAGTTGCATCATTTTTGTGCCGCACTCCTGCAATGCATAACTTTTGCGCTTACAGATACATCTGAAATACTGACGTATCTCTAAGTTCTTGCGACATAATACGTCATATATTTAATATGACGCATGAGTAGAAGACTGAAGGCCTCATTTATGAGGCCATGCGTCACTTTTATGCCACCGGTACGTCACTTTTTGTGATGCACCAGTGCTGTTAAAAATGCACCTTATTGAGTCATATTTACAAAGTGACGCTTCTAGGTAGATACGTCACTTTCTAAACCCCTGCGCCACATTATTCCTACGTCAGGTGTAATGTATGCAAAAGGGATGTATTGACGCTAGAAAGGGTCGTAGAGGTAACGCAGTGAAATCTATGAGATATCTCTGCGTCTCTTTTATGACGCTGTTGCGTCCAAATCTTGCGCCTGTTTTACATCAGGCGTAAGACTGATGCAGGCCCTTTCACATGGGCCTGGCCCCATGTGAAAGGATGCATTGCTGGAATTGCATCATTTTTGTAATGCACTCCAGCAAGGCATCACTTTTGCGCTTACAGATACATCTGAAATACTGACGTATCTGTAAGTACTTGCGACATAATGCGTCATATATTTAATATGACGCATGAGTAGAAGTCTGAAGGCCTCATTTATGAGGCCATGCGTCACTTTTACGCCACCGGTACGTCACTTTTTGTGACGCACCAGTGCTGTAGAAAATGCACCTTATTGAGTCATTTTAACAATGTGACGCATCTAGGTAGAAGCGTCACTTTGTAAACCCCTGTGCCACATTATACCTACGTCAGGTGTAATGTATGCAAAAGGGACGTATTGACGCAAGAAAGGGTTGTAGAGGTAACGCAGTGAAATCTATGAGATATTACTGCGTCACTTTTATGACGCTGTTGCGTCCAAATCTTGCACCTGTTTCACAGCAGGCGTAAGACTGATGCAGGCCCTTTCACATGGGCCTGGCCCCATGTGGAAGGATGCATTGCTGGAGTTGCATCATTTTTGTGACACACTCCAGCAATGCATCACTTTTGCGCTTACAGTCTGAAATACTGACGTATCTGTAAGTACTTGCGACATAATACGTCATATATTTACTATGACGCATGAGTAGAAGACTGAAGGCCTCATTTATAAGGCCATGCGTCACTTTTACGCCACCAGTACGTCACTTTTTGTGACGCACCAGTGCTGTTAAAAATGCACCTTATTGAGTCATATTTACAAAGTGACGCATCTAGGTAGATGCGTCACTTTGTACTTTTACGCCACCGGTACTTCACTTTTTGTGACGCATCAGCAGCGTAAAACATGCACCTTATTGAGTTATATTTGCAAAGTGACGCATCTAGGTAGATGCGTCACTTTGTAAACCCCTGCGCCACATTATACCTATGTCAGCTGTAATGTATGCAAAAGGGGCGTATTGATGCAAGAAAGGGTCGTAGAGGTGACGCAGTGAATAAACTGGGTTTTCCCCATGCTATGCTCCCCGGTGCGCGTACCGGGCGCTCCCCCCGCGAAAATCAATTTTAAAAAAAAAATTATTTCTTCTCCCGTGGAGCCCTTTTATAGCCCCCACATCAAACCTAGGGGTCAGGGGGGGTCTACTCTGCCCCCTTATGGTCATTTCCCCCTTTGTTTTTGCCACCTCTTGTGTCTCGATCTTACCGAGACACAAGATGGCGGCTGCTCCGGACTGTTTCGAATGTTTACAGACACCCGAGAGCCAATCAGCTTTCCACGCGCAAGTCGCGTAGCGCGCCCGGTGAGCTCCCCGGTGCGCGTACCAGGGCGCGGCCATAGATATATATATTTTTTTGAACCTAAATTACTCAAAAACCACTGGAGCACATATCTTGAGACATAGCAAAAGCACATCAGGCTACCAGTCCCGACAATATTGCCAAGTTTGGTGGAAATCCATTCAGCCGTTCGGGCTAAAAGTGAGGTCGACCGCCCTATGGAAATTAACATGGGGAAAACACGTTTTGGGATCCCCCTTTTATCTCGGCCCCCGCTTGACGAATCCCCCCCAAACTTTCAGGGAAGGACCGGAGCGCCGCGAGGCAAATTTGAGGAAATTTTCAGGCAGATTCCTGAACCGGCGCCAAATATATTCCCAATAGAATGTTGAGATTTTGCATTAAAAATAATCCTCTATAACTACCTACTGGCGACCGCCAGTAGGTAATATATATATATATATATATTATATATATATATCAGCAGTGCATTGTGAGCGTGCGAGTTATAGTTAGCTGAACTAACTATAACGGGGGAATTTCAATGGTTTTATGTCAGTAAAATTTCCAGCTAACTATAACTGGTGTGAAACCTATGGTTTTTTCAGTGAAATTAATAGGTTTTTTAAATGCTAATTCCTAACTATAACTGGTGTGAAACCTAAGGTTTTTTCAGTGAATTTCATAGGTTTTTTAAATGCTAATTCCTAACTATAACTGATGTGAAACCTATGGTTTTTTCAGTGAATTTCATAGGTTTTTTAATAGCAAATTTCTATAGCTATGAAATATATTTTTTTTAATGAATCCTATATTGTATATTTATGTAATACTATTTTTTATATGTATATTCTTCATTTTTAATTTTTTTATTTTTGTGCCCTGGAGCGCTCCTGGTGCGAGTCCCGGTGAGTGCACCGGTAAGTGCAGTCTTGCGGCGCGCCCCAGGGCGCGTACCGGTGAGAGTCCCGTTAGCGCTATTGCCACGAACAAAAACAACATTGTGACGTATCGCGTAGCCGCGTCCGCTTGATACGCACGGCGTAAGCGCACCCGGAAGCATCCACACGCATACGACCGCGCTACATAAGCGCCTCCAGGCGTGCCCCAAGGGCACACTGGGGTGCGTAGCGTAAGCGCGTTGGGTCATGTGACCTGAAAATAACACTTTTCATTGGTTCAGAACAGTTTTGATTTCCAAATGATAAAAGCCCGGCTCATGTGACCTGAAAATAACACTTTTCATTGGTTCAGAACAGTTTTGCTTTCCAAATGATGAAAGCCCCCACCTTTTTCCTCATTCTCACTTCATTCTTTGAGTGAGGAAGACCTGCTTCTATTGATAGAGAAATTGCTACAGTAGCAGCAGCAGCTGGAGCATCTGCACTACCACCACCACCACCACAAGGACCACCACAACATCACATTGGTGGTGAAGAAGAAGAGAATGAGGAGGAGGGGGAGGAGGAGAGAAGGCAGTTCCTGCGTGAAGACAATCACCCATATAAACCTAAGGAGCACTTTATATGGGAGTTTTTTAAAATCCCAAGGGGTTTCAAAAAAGTTAATGCTGTGGCGCTGAACTTTCCAGGGGGAACCCTACAAAAAATATTCATTTGGGAATCACACAATGCTACTCCACATGCAACGGAAGCACCCCAATAACTATTCTGCAGCAGAGGTCAGAAAACTGACCAGACACCCTCCCCAATCTTCTCCGAGCACCTCTAAACAACCCACTCCATCGGGTCCTGAAACTAGAGAGATGGTCCCATGCATCCAACGCCAGTTTGGAGACTACAAGATTACTTGTATATTTTGTGGGACTACCATTTCTTATGGGGAGCAGAGCATCAAACTTATAAACCGTGCTGGAGACAACCACCGGTGCCGAAAGAAGCCTTAATTTTGTCATGTTTTTTTTGCTCCAGTTGAGCTGTTTACAATTCCCTATTTGTTGTTTGTCCCCATAAAAAATACGAAAAAAATATAAAACTGTTCATAAAACCCAAAAAAAGTATAAAATGTTCCAAAAAACAAAAAAATATATAAAACAACAAAAAGAAGAAAAAAAACAGTTCTTTTTAGAACTACCTCCAATTTATAAAAAAAGCTACTTTTTTTTAAAACTCTGTCATTCTTTTTTCCCCATGTTACGCTCCCCGGTCCGCTCCCCGGTGCGCGTACCGGGCTCTCCCCCTGCTTTTATGGCCCCCCACATCAAACCTAAGGGGTCAGGGGGGTCTATCCTGCCCCCTTTTGGTAATTTCCCTCTTTATTTTTGCCACCTCTTGTGTCTCGATCCTACCGAGACACAAGATGGCGGCCGCTCCGGACTGTTTGGAATATTTACAGACACCCGAGAGCCAATCAGCTTTCCGCGCGCGAACTCGCCAGATACCACATGATCATCCATACCGGCAATGTGGAAGTTATGTAAGTAAGATTTCTGCTAAGCATGCGGTTCAATCTTAAGTTTTCTAAACTATCACCAACGGCAGAAAATAAGCGAGCAACAGCATTACATGGAACATCACAGAAAATGCCATTACTGTTGCCATATATCAGAATGACAACATTCTGGTAGATCCTGACTTCAATCTGCCCCGTGCTATGGCTAATGACCCTACTGTTTGAATATTCAAGGTCAAACCAAGAAAGCAATTCCCTAGGGAGACAAGGGAAGGCTTTGGAGACAGAGAAAAAACATAGCACAGTTTTCAACAGATCTACACCAAAGTCACCATTCAAATGAATATCCAGTGTACAGGCTAATGGCAAGCAGAAGATCAAAGAACTCAACAGTTGAAGAGTGGATTCCTAACTGTGGCTAGAAGGAGACCTACAAATCCTCCAACAGTAATTTCTAACTGGATGCTGGCAGAGCAGTGAGGCAGGATGGTGAAGAGGAAGAACTGGACTTCAGTGCAGTGAGGGGCAGAGAGTTGAACTTGAGGTTCCAGTCCTGGGAACAGAAAAAGTTAGAGGGAGGCCGAGGAAACCAAGAGCCTTCCCTTATCCTAAGGAGAACAAAGAATCTACGAAAGCAGAAAAGCTCAACAATATGGAAAGTTCCCAGGGAACACTTTCCAAGTGTCAGCATCATAAATCTGTCTCTTCCCCAATGCCCTGGAAGTTCTGCCCCATGACCCATATCGGGAAATCTGTGAGAGTTTTCAGCTGAATGCCCTA
Source organism: Lissotriton vulgaris (assembly GCF_964263255.1). NCBI lineage: Eukaryota > Metazoa > Chordata > Amphibia > Caudata > Salamandridae > Lissotriton > Lissotriton vulgaris. Next base: position 422,944,445 of record NC_141687.1, read on the forward strand.
GCCACTATGATCCGGTCTGCAATAGTCAGACGTGAGTTTTTTCTTACATCATACTTAACTAACTCGTGATAGTAATTGCAAAGACAATCAGAGTTTGTGCTTGCTCCTTTTATCCAACTTTAGGGTTTACATAACTACCTTAACTTCTTACTGCCCTGTGATCTTGCAAATGTTCCAGTTTTGCATCTTACATTGTGAGCATCTTCTAAAACTGCATCATGGGATCCACCTTTTTGGAGTGTTGTTAAGAATATATGTTTCCGAGGTGGTCCGGGCCTTGAGAGAAGGTGCCTGGTATACAGCCCACACCTCGGAGTGTAGTTTTATCACACGAGGTTAGAGGGGAGATCGCCTTGCGGTCCCGATTCACCCTAGATGATACTGGGGCTCCATCATCTCTGTCTGAGCCCTGCCAGCCGCAAGACCGGGGGCGACGACCCAGGCAAACGTGGGAGAACACTCCTTACTTTCTGAGCCCAACGTAAGGACGTCAAGCGAGAGGTTGGAGGTGGATGGGACGTCGTGGATAAGATTCCGATAAGCCCGACAGGCCACTAGTTGGATTGATACTTCCCCTGGGCAGGCAGCGGAGATCACCGGAGCTGGTCTCAGTGAGCCGCCATTCCAGAACGTGACAATGGCGAGCGGTGAGGGGCCTAAAGCGTCGGCCCAGAACGACTGGCCAAATTCACCTGAAAGAAAATGGGGGAGGGACAGGACAACACGCGAGTGGACGCCCTAGACAACCAAAGCAATTGATCCTAAAGCACCTACAACCTAAAGGACTCTCGAGTTACTTCTCCATTGAAAGGGCCCACTGTGTCCCAGGGGACCCCCAAGGCTGGGGGCCCCCCGACGACCACTAATTGCCCGAGTCTTCAACTACAGAGACTGAGATGTGATACTACAAACAGCATAGGCCAGTCCTCCGCTTAAACTATACAATAGTGTGGTCACATTCTTTCCCGATTTCACTGCCAAGGTCCATGCCCAGTGTAGCAGCTTTGTAGGGGTGAAGAAGGAGCTTGGAGACAGAGAAGTGAAATATGCCATTTTCTTCCCAGCGAAGCTTCGTGTAGAATCGGAGGGTAAGACTTCTCCACACCAGAAGATGTCTGGGACTGGTAGGAGGGCTGGCGAAGAGTGGAAAAACCACGCAGGGAGTGTACTGGTATCCCCAGACTGCTAGAGTGGGTGACTGAAATCCGTCCAATGCTAAAGATAGCGTCTGGTTTAAAAGTTTCAATTTTCAAGTTTTAGTCTGCAATTTGCATAAAGAACATCAATGAGCTCACCAAACTCTGCACTTTAAAACAAGCCTCAAATATTATCGCTCATGTTTTATTTTTTGCATACCTTTTAACGTGTCCTAATATTAAGTAGAGGTACACGTGCACTTGTGGTTGGACGCAGTATTTTGTGAGTATTACTTCAAGCTTCCGGAGCCGTTTTCAAGAAGCAGCAGCAGGTCCCCATATACGGTGGATCCTGTGTAAAACTGTGGTTTATTTATAAGTTCAACCAAAGGGAAAACTTTATTGACAGAGAGGCTACAATAGAAGCATCACTCTCTGTGTTAACTTGGAATGTAAATGGGACGAGGGACAAAATTAAGCGGGGTACATTGCAGCAATATCTTAAAAGACGGTCCCCTGATGTGGTAATGCTACAGGAGACACACCTGGTGGGTAACAAATGTAAAGCCCTCTCACGGTGGGGCTATAAGTTACTGGTACACACTGAATACATGCTTAGATCCTGGGAGACAGGTATCCTGGTTAAGAAAAATCTGCCACTCACACCGACACACGACTGGGCGGATCCGAGGGGTAGGTTTGCGGTCTTAGAGGCACAGTGGGAAGGTAGGACGCTCAATGTAATCTTGGTGTACTTCCCACCGGCACTTGGTGAGGAAGCATTGATAGACTTGGGGAAGATACTTACTGACCTCCCCATGGGCACTTTGATCTTGGGGGATGGCTTTAATATGACAATGGATGACCATAACACACTTCAGGCCGGGAAGGCGCAGGGGCCTAACGGGCTTCCTGTAGTAATATACAAACGACAGGCCAGCGTTGTGACTGATCCCATGAGGAGCATGTTCCTTGAGGCGAGGCAAGTGGGCATACACCTGCCAGACCAGCGGGAGGCCACAATTGTGGTCATTCACAAGGCCGCGAAACCGGCGGACCAATGTTAATCATATCGGTCCATCTCACTCATTTACGTAGAGGCCAAGGTTCTGGCCAAGGCCCTGGTGACGCGTCTGCTCGCGGTCCTGCCTGATCTGGTCCATGTTGACCAGTCTGGATTCATTCCCCACAGGAGTACGCAGCACAATTTGCGGCGCATCTATGGGGTGTTATACATGACCGAAGACATGGGCGACACCCAAACGGCATTGATGGCACTGGACGCCTCAATGGCGTTCGACAGCATTGAATGGCCGTATTTATTCATGGTCCTGCAAGGCATGGGCTTCGGGCCGGTTTTTTGTAGCTGGTGCGCCTGTTGTATGAGAAGCCAGTTGCAATGGTGAGAGTAAATGGAGTGACGTCTCGTGCTTTCTCCCTGCGGCGTGGGACACGGCAGGGGTGCCCTCTGTCCCCTCTCCTATTCGCCGTGGCACTGAAGCCCCTGGCCCAATGAATCAGAAGAGAGTGGTCGTTCTGGGGCTTGGCACTCATGGATGAGTGGGAGGAGCGTATCTCTCTATATGCCGATGATACAGTCCTCTACATGGCTAGACCCTACCAATTTATGGCGCAGGCGCTCCACCTCTTTGAGCTGTTTGGGAGTTACTCTGGCTACAGGATCAATTGGGCCATATCCTTGATATTCCCTCTAACCCGAGAGTCCCATCACAGTGTCCGGCCTTGGTCGTCACTGAAGGATTTAAGTACCTAGGGGTGTACATCACCAGGGACAGGGCAGAGTTTTTCGCCAAGAACCTGGAGCCGCACTTGGCAAGGCTGATGTCAGATGTCGCTCATTGGTGGTCCCTGCCTCCCACACTGATGGGGCGCGTTGCACTCTTCAAAATGCTGGCCCTGCCGCGTCTCTTATATAGCCTGCAGAACACGCCTTATTCGGTGCCGGACGGGGTGTTTCGGCGCATAGCCCAGGCCCTGCGGACATTGCTTTGGCACAGCGGGAAACCGAGGGTAGCGCTGAATAAACTCACCAGGGGAGTGTACGATGGAGGGCTGGCCTTACCGGACGTTTGGCTGTATTACTGGGCGTCTCAGCTCCAGGTTGTTATTGACTGGGTTTATGGGGCGGCCTCGGAGCCAGCCTACAGGGTGGACAGGTTCGCCATGCCGGGCGGTAACTGTGAACCCCTTCTTTATTCCCGAAAGCAACGGGGGACTTGCCCTCGCACACGGGGGTGGTGCTGCAGTGCTGGAGAGAGGCCAACAAACTCCTGGGATGGACAGGGACTGCAACGGGCCGGACCCGGCTCTGGTTTGGGGACCAGTTGATGGAGGTGAAGCGGCTCGCTGGCTTCAAGGGCTAGAAGCTAATCGGAATCGAATACCTTGGGGTTGTCTGGAAGGGGGGCGCAATCAGATCCTTCGAATACCTCCAAAAGGAGTACTAACTCCACGACTCCCAACACTACCATTACCTGCATCTCTTGCACGCTCTACACGCACATATCCTGTCAGGGACTTCAAACCCCGAATACTAGCCAATGGAGGACAGGCTACTGCTTGACCCAATCCTCGAGAAGCCCACGGCCACTATCTATAATAAATTGATATATAAGATGCCTGACTCCCTGTTGTCACTGCGGGCGAAGTGGAAAAGGAACATTGGCAGTCTAGAAGACGACGATTGGCAGATGCCCTTAAGAGCCCACGGGACATTACGATGAGGGTCCGATTACGGGTTGGTTCAATTCGAAATCCTGCATCGAGTATACTACCCGCGTACGCACCTGTTATCCTGGGGTAGGTGTTTGTCTCCTTTGTGCGCGAGGGGCTGTCAGGGAGAGGGAACTTTTTACCATATCCTCTGGGTTTGCCCGACTGTGGTCCCTTTCTGGACTATGGTGGCTTGCACTATGGATATTGTCATGGTATAGCTGGTCCCAGTGGAGCCGAGATGGTTTCTATTAATGATCAAGGGCCCAACTGTCTGGTAAAGACACACTGAGATCTGGCTGGCTCTAGTGGCTGTGGTGGCCAAACGAAATGTAGCAAGGGGATGGGGAGCACAGGAGGCCCCAGAATGGGACCAGTGGCGGTGAGACCTAGACTGGTGTCAAAGGGCGGAGGAGACCGTCTACAAAGCCAGGGGGTGTGTGAAAAAGTGGAGAAAGATCTGGGGCCCCTGGCGAAGGTATCGGGTGTGCGGGGGGAGCGGGAGAGGTGTGATACGAGGAATGCGATAATGACTCAGCATGACTTGCCCTTGAATGTACACTGTGTTGCTAAATATTTCTAACTATGCGACCACTGCTTTGTATTTTGTGAGTCTGTGAGTGATATTTAATAAAAAAGATTTTCAAAAAATAAATACAATTTAAAAAAAATAAAAAAAAAATAAAACCAATGGATAACCAGAGGGACAGACTCGCACAACAACCACTGACACAACCTCATACACGATTGGCGGAGTTCACCACAGCTATGGGGCTAACTGATATATGGTGCTCGCTGCAGCCGGATGGGACCCAGCCCACCTACTATTCAAATGCACAAAAGAGTTCATCCTGTATTGACTACTTTTTAACATATCCGGCAACACTCGGCTACTTCCAGAAACACCATGTTCTACTCAGGGGATATCAGATCACTCCCAAGTGTGGGTCGAACTTACATATGTTAATCACCAACCACGACCTACTATAGTTCTCAGCCCTTGGTTGCTAAAAATCCCAGACATCAAGGAAGAGCTACTCACACAGATGGCTAATTACTTCAAAGAAAATTTGGGGTCGGTGGGCTCAGCGCAGACAGTTTGGGAAGCCTTTAAAGCGGTACTGAAGGGGCAGGACCTAGCACAAAAAGAGGGATACATAAAACAAAGACGGCAACTGATCACACAACTTGAAAGTGAACTCCAGCTTTTGGAGAAAGAAAGTGTAAAACTCCCTCGGAGGTGGCAACGTATCGTTTGACGCTCAAACAGGTGGAATATCATATCCTGGTAAGGAACATATGAAAACCAAACTCCTCCACATACACCACAAGCTCCATGAATTAGAGGTTAGAGCGGTTAAATTATTGGCATGGCTGGAAAAGCAGGAACAAGCACCAGATGGGTGCCCAAACTCACTCTCAAAAGCTATAGCTGATGCATTCTCTGATCACCTGGAGCACATCTACACCCCCTCCACCACATACATGGCGGAAGACTCCGACCAGCCTTTATTAGACCGTAACCTGCCAATACTCGCCGACACGGATAGGGACGCTCTAGACGAAGTACTCACACACAATGAAATCCAAAAGGCCATAAACAATATCCAGTCAGGAAAAGCGATGGGGCCCAATGGCATACCCCTAGAATTCTTGAAAACGGTTGCCTCTCAGGCTGCACATCACTTGTTGTTATTGTTGTTATTGTTAGTGAGTTTTTATATCGCGCCTAATCACCTGCAGGTCTCTAAGCGCCTGGAAAGATGGTTACAGACAATAACTTAGCAAGATGAAAGCTGAGGTCATAGCAGATTATACTGTGCTCATGCTTTTGCGGAACAGAAATGTTTTTAGGCTCTTCCTGAATCGTAATAGATTCCCTTCCCGGCGCAGCACCTCCGGCAGCCTGTTCCATAGCTGAGGAACTAGCACTGAAAAGGCTCTCCCTCCCTTGGGGGCTATGATTGATGAAAGCTATGAGAAGGGGATTCTGCCGGAGGACCAGCGGCTAGCGTGGATAGTTGTTATCCGTAAGCTGTGGAAATCAGCCAACGATATCGGATCTTACCGGACAATTTCTTTAATTAACGCGAAACAAAAATTCTGGCTAAATGGCTCACACTACGCTTGGTCTCGGTCATTCTGTCACTAGTCCACCCAGACCAATGCTGCTTCTTGCCAGGGAGGAATGCGGCACTAAATATCTGGCATCTTCACAATGTGCTTGCACAATGGTAATTTATAGAGGAAGACGCAGATACTCTCCCTCGACGCCTCAATGGTGTTCGATTCTATCGTATGGCCGTATCTATTTGAGGTTCTGAAACGCCTGAGCTTTGGCCCATAATTCCTAGGATGGGTGCTGTTGCTATATACGGGCCTACGGGGCTAAGTGCGAGTAAATAACCACACGTCTTGAATTTTTTCACTGAAACGGGGCATGCGCAAGGTTGTCCCCTGTCCCCCCTAATTTTCTCACTGATGTTGGAACCACTTGCTTTGTGGGTGAGACGGGATGTTATGCCAAGGGGGCTGAAATGGGCGGAAGGAGATGATGACCATTTATCACTGTATGTGGACGATATTCTGCTGCACCTCTCCTCCCCATACAAGTCTACATTGTGTCTTAAACATATTCACCATCTTTGGGAAATACTCAGGTTATGCAATTAATTGGAGTAAGTCGGTGCTATTTATCCTCCAGGGCCCGGTTCCCCGGCTCCCCACTGGCTGCCAGGTGGAGGTGGCCCTCCACGGCTTCCGATACCTGGTAGTCTTCATAACTCCGGACCCAAACCTCTTCTATGAACGTAACCTTGCCGCTCCCCTAGATAGGCTGCGCAAAGATGTGAAACACTGGTGGTCCCTTCCCCTATCACTGGTGGGCCGCGAGGCTCTATTGAAAATGCTGGCCCTCCCCCGTTTTCTCCATATCCCAGATACTTTCTTTGTGGGAATGGAGAGTGAGGTCAGAACGTTACTATGGGATGGTTGATCCCCGCGTATAGCAATGAGCAAGTTAGCCAAGGGGTGGTATGACATGGTTATAGCCCTCCATGATATTAGACTTTACTATTTGGCATCGCAGTTAATGGCGATAAACCACTGAATATGTCGCTCCCCTATGGATCCGGCCTATCTGCTGGACAGATATCAGATGGGGGGATAAACATAGCAAATGTTTACTTTTATGGCATCTTTGAGTCTCTGTGAGTCTCAAGGAACGGATGCCTACCAGCTACTGCCTGCATACAGAATGATAATTCTATATCCAGGAACATTTCTACCACTAATCTTTCGTTTAATCAGCCTTTAATCCCTTCTGCCTTCAAAGAAACTTTTCAGAAGATATGGGCTTCATTGTGGACTTCTCAGAGGTACAGCATAAAAGTTCCTGATTTTGGACAACAAGTTAGGTGAAGTTGTCATACTTTGTACTTTACAGTTTGACAAGTTTGCTGAGTGTGCAAGCTTTTCCCACCTTTGCTAGCAAGAGAACGTTTCTGCATGATAAAAAGTTTGTGTGAGATGATTTTCGCAAAAAAGATTTTTGCGAGAGAATTAATCTAAATGTACATATTTTTTGCTTCTTTTTCCCCCACCAGCCTACGTTTAGTAGAAATAGCACCTATTTTTTTTAAAAAGAGGTGCAATCTGTATAAAATTTATGAACTCTGCAAAGTTTACAAAATTATGTTACAAAGAAAAAAGCCTTCACAAATTCTCACCTGTATGGATCATAACAGTTTACCCATGGAAAGGGGAAATATGAAAGGGTTTGGAAATAATATCAAGAGCTATTCCACCAGAAGCAGCTGCCAAGAGCATATGGGTGCTCTACATATGTCATATTCCTTCAAGTGCCAAGAGGGCAAGAAAATCACTTGGACATATGAATGACTAGCGTTGTCATTATTGAGATTCGGGGCAAAGCCTACTTGGCGATGGGCACGGACATGCACCATTATCCAAAGCACAATGGGCCTCATTTATGAAAAAGTGCTGCATCGCTCTATGAAAAAAGTTATGCAACACTTTTCATTGCACACTCCTTGTGACACCATGGATGCGCCGTATTTACTATACGGCACTCCATGTCGCAAGGATGTACAGAGACGTTAGTATTCCTGACGTATCTTTAGGGGCAAAAGTGGTGCATTGGTGGGGTGTGTCTGAAAACAGACGAAACCCAAGCAATGTGTCCTTTCACATGGGGCAAGCCCCATGTGTAAGAGCTTGCATAAGGATTTGACGCAGTAGACGTATCACAGTGAAATCTCACGGCAACACTTCTACAGCCTTTTTTGTGGGGGAACGCCCATCCTGAAGGGGGGCAGAACTCAAACAAAACTATCCTTCGACCAGAGGTGACAGAAGGAGCCGGATCCGCAGGTAGCCCAATCTCCGATCGCCGCCGGTGACCCAGGCACCTCGCTATGTGTGGAGATAAAGGGGATGCTCACGACGATGGAAAGGGTTTGCAGGAAGGCATGTCTGCCATTGGCAATAAGATCGATGCGCTGTACTATCGGATGGACCGTATGACAGAAAGGATAGACAAGCACGCGGAGAGGCTGGACAAGGCAGAGCGCCGTTTGACAGAGGCAGAGGAAGCGCAAACGGAGTGGGACACTGACCGCAAGCAATTCGGACGACTGTTGCAGGTCATCCAAGATAAATCCGAGGACTTGGAGGCGCGCTCTCGGCGCTCTAACATCCGCATTACGGGAGTGGCGGAGACAACCCACACGGGCAAAATGGAACTGTTCATAGAAAAGCTCCTGGTGACGCTCCTGGGAGAGGACACCTTTTCGCCAATGTTCATAGTAGAACGCGCCCACCGCACTCTCGGACCACGGCCTCCTCCGGGCGCCAACCCCAGACCAATCATTGCGAAATTACTAAACTACAGGGACAGGGACGCAGCCCTCAGGGCAGCCCGTGAGAAAGGGAAACTACAATTCGAGGGAATGGACATATCGCTGTACCCCGATTTCACGGCAAAAGTCCACGAGGAGAGACGGTGTTTCGCCCCGTACAAAAAGCAGCTCCGAGACCTTGGCCTGGATTATGCCATGTTATACCCTGCGAAGCTCCGCATCAACAGACAGGGCCACTCGCATTTCTTCACCGACCCTAAAGAACTGCAAAAATCTCTGAAGGTGTGGGCGAGGGAGCGCCGAGGGAGTCCAGAGACCCAGTCGACGGAGCCGAGTGGTAATAATGACCTGGAGGAGCAAGACTGATAAGGGGGGGGAATCTTCGGGGATTCGTAGAGAGACTACAGCCTGATAATCCACGCGACCCGTCCCTAGGAACGCGGACGATGCTCTCACCGAGATGTTGGATGCAGTTGCTTGATCACAGCAAGATAGACTGTGGGTGAGGTTATTGCAATGCGGGTCGGTACCACTGTGGGGTCGCACTTCTGTTGTTGTAATTGCCTCAAGTGGAAATTAGACTCCAGGCGCTGAGCACGGGGGGAGTGAAGACATGGGACGTTGCTCCGGGGTCTGGGGGGGGGGGATGGGGACCCTTGACAGTCAGCAGAATAAATCACACAACAGCCACTGCTGATTCCTACTAGAAGGGCGATGGTGAAGGGGCAGACAAATGATATTGACTTGTGGTCCCAGCAGGAGGGGGGCAGCAGTGGACCCAGTCAGGCTACCTCTGCCCTAGCGCTGTCAGCAGTTATGGCTCTGGTTGGGCCTTGTTTGGGGATTCGTTGTGAGTTTCTTGCAGGGGGAGGAGGGAGGGGACACGGGGTGCTCGGTCAGACCAGGTTGGGGTTGGTTGGCTGTGGGAGGAGGGGGGGGGGGGCTGGAAGTTTTGAGATGGGGTGTTTTTGGGGAGGGGTTCTCTGCGTGCTCCGAACTGTTGCATTACAAATGGGTGTTTGGCTACTGCTGCATGTACTATATAAATGGCTCTTTGATTTGCTACTCACTGTCCAAGAAGCGGGGTCCCTCTGGCTCCAAGGAATATACGCGGTTGTCTGGGATGCGAGGTGCAAGAATGGGACCACTCATGATACATTACTACACCGGTAATGGCTGACCTTCCACATGGGGACCCGATAGGAGACACTGAGACTTTCAAAGCTTTGAGGGGGCTAAATGATTACCGTAAGCTCCGCAAGGTCTTGCACTACCTACAAAGACATCAGATAGATTTGGCCTTGCTCCAAGAAACGCACCTACCCAACACTAGTAAGATGCTTTCACACAGGGGACTCCAGGGTAACTCTACATATGCGGGCTTCACCACTCATGCAAGGGGCGACCTTACATGGGTCAACCCTAGATCCAAATTATGCCTCACACAAATATGCGCTGACCCGGAGGGGAGGTTTGTGCTAAGCAGATGTACGGGTAAGGGGCAGAATTTAGTGGTCATGAACGTGTACGGACCTAATTACGACTCTCCTGACTTTTACACGGCAGTGGCAGGACACTGCGCGGAGTGGTCCTCAGATAGGATGCTATGGGGGGGGACTTTAATTTTATTTTTGATACAGAGCTGGATAGATCTGCTGGTCTGCCCAGACGCCCAGCGGCGGTGGCGCAACAAATGCAAGCCGAAATGGTGAGATTGGGACTGAGGGACGTTTGGCGGGAGAAACACTGGGACAGGGGGGGGGGGGTACACACACTACTCTGCGTATCACAATATTCACACCAGGATAGACTACTGGATGTCCACGCTCCCCCTCCTAGCGACCGTGAAAGGCTGTAGAGTGCTCCCCCGCACACTGTCGGACCACTCCCCCATACTGTTGGTACTAGACCCCCCTAGGCCAAGGATCCCCCCATTCACGTGGCGCTTCCCACCATACTCACTACTGGACGAGACATTCAGGGGCGAACTAGGTGACGAGATAGACATGTTCTTCGCGACTAACATTGGCTCAGTGGACAGTTTCGGGACGGTGTGGGAGACCTTTAAGGTCTACATCAGGGGGGTAGCCATGGCTAAGCATTCCAGCGTTCTGAAGGCCATTAGACAAAGACTGACACACCTAGAGGGGCAAATAGCAGAGCAGGAAAGGCAACATGTAGTGGGCGCGACGCCTACAGATGACGGAAACCTCCAAGAGCCCCTGAAAGAGTTCCACGAGGAGGCAGACAGGGAGGTCCGTCACCTGGGCAAATATGCTACGGCGCGCGTATATGGGGAGGGGGAACGGCCCGGCTCACTCCTCGCCAAAATAATGAAAGGTGCCAGGAGACGGCAGGTGGTCACGGAGCTGAAAACGGATGCAGGAACGTGCTTATGGAGGAGGGGGACATTCTCACTGAATTCAGAAATTTCTACGCGGAGTTATATACTACTAAGATCTCCGGGGTGGAGGTCCAAATCGATAACTATTTAAGCTATATCAACATGCCGTTCCTTGAGAACTGGCAGAGGGACTTCCTGATGTCCCCTATATTACAGGAGGAGATCTCAGATGCGTTGGATGCATGAGATCTGAAAGTGCCCCCGGGGCGGACGGCTTAACAGTCGCCTTTTATAAGGATAAGCTTGTACCGCACCTCTCAACCCTATTTGATGGCATTTGCGAGGAAGGCGCCATGCCGCCCTCTATGAGAGAGGCAATAATTGTGACGATCTTGAAACCAGGTAAGCCCCATAACCTTGCAGGCTCATACCGCCCGCTGTCCCTCCTAAACGTGGATGCCAAGCTCTACGCTAAGGTACTGGCGGCCGGCTGGCCCTGGTGGCCCCTGAACTGTTGCCCCCGAACAGGCAGGATTTATACCGGCACGCAACCTCACATACAATATACGGACGGTGATGGGGGCCATACAGCACACGAGACAGGACTCCAAAGCCATTTGCGGTCTTCCTGGATATGGAGAAAGCGTTTGACTCTGTGGAGTGGCCGTTCATGCGCAGAGTCCTTAAGAAACTGGGCTTGGGGGACCTCTTCCTCCAACTATTAGGTGCACTCTATTACAAGCCCACGGCGCGAGTCCGGCTGGGCGACGCAGTCTCGGACCCGTTTGACATCAGCAGGAGCACGAGACAGGGATGCCCCCTCTCGCCGCTACTCTACGCCTTGGTGGCGGAACCTTTGGCCTGCGCAATTAGAGAGTATCACTCCTATGAAGCCATCAATTATCCCACCTACAAGATTGGAATATCCTTATAGGCTGATGACACCTTACTGTATATTAGGGACCCGGCAAATAACCTCTCCTCGGTCCTGAGGGAAGTGGTCCACTTCGGAGCACTCTCAGGGCTAAAAGTAAACTGGCCCAAATCAGTGGCGTTCCCCCTGACTCCCGTTACTGACCCCTTCGAGATGGAATACCCGCTCCAATGGTCCACAGAACCGATTCATTACTTGGGCATAATGCTCCACACTGATCCCGAAGTTATGATTAGAGAAAATTACGGAGTTGCCTATAACAAACTAGCCGACGACGTTGAGCTCTGGATTAAGCTACCACTATCACTAATGGGACTCATTGCCATAATGAAAATGGTGGTTCTTCCGAGGTTTCTGTTCCTCTTTAATAACATCCCGGTCGTACTATCTAGGGCCTTCTTCGCCACCCTTAATAAACTTCTCGTACGGTTGGCCTGGGCTGGCAAACAACCTAGAGTGAAATGGGAGGTCCTTAAACTACTGTATGAACAAGGGGGTCTGGCAGCGCCCGATATGGAGCGCTATTACAGAATAGCGCAGGCCTCCCACCTCCACACTTGGATTCACGGTAGCCAGGACATCCCACATGTGATTCTGGAGAGGCTGTTTGCGGACCCGATCCCCCTCCCAGCGACAATCTTTGGCCCAAGGGACCGTAGAGTGGGAACCTTAGACTCCCTACTGGCCACTAATCATGCTTGGCATTCCATACTACAAAGGCAAGACAAAGAGCTGATGTACACACCGAATATGCCGATCCATTGGGCACTATGGCTCCCCACATTGGCGGAATCGGGAGTCTGCAAGGCCCTCCGCGAACTTGGCGCCCACACTTTGGGGGACCTGTTCGAGCATGGGAAAGTCAAGACGTGGGAGCAGCTGACTCGGGGAGGGGAGAGGCCCTCGTTGCTCCAGCGTTTCCAGTATCATAGGGTACGGAGCGCGCTTCTTGAGCTGCTGGGTCCTGACCTGGAGGAACCACCGGGGGTCCCGGAGTTAACATAAGTTATAGAAACCGAGACACCGCAAAAACTAATAACAAAGCTCTACAAAATAGGACACGAACATACTGCACTTCAATACACGAGGGCACGCTTGGCCTGGCAGACCGACTTGAATGCCCAGATAGACGACAGCATGTGGGCATATTGCTGTGCGGCCTCCAGGAGAATCTCTCTGAATGGACGACATCGCTTGGTCCACTTTAAATACTTGCAACGTGTTTACCACACGCCGGAGAGGCTACACAGGTATGGAATTCGCAACACACCGAAATGTGAGAGATGATATGCCCCAGTTGCGGACTTCTTGCACGTGTCCGGGGGTGCAGCGATTCTGGTACAAGGTGTTTGCTGAAATGAGCATTATAGTGGAGATGGAGTTGGCTATGGACCCGGCCCTGGCCCTGCTAGGATTCGCGAAAAAGTTCCTATAACGGTGAGAAAAATGGTAAGCATGGGCATGCTCCTTGACAAAAGAGTAGTGGCAATGTGTTGGATGAGGGGACCATTACCGACGCTGAAACGTTGGTCCAACGACATGCTGTTCTGAAATACATAAGCGGAGCTCTATAGTGAGCTGCTCCTACCCCGGAGTCGGCCTAGGAACTTCTGGGGACTGCATCACACCTACTTAAACTCCAGAGACTTGGAAGACGAACCCACTATACGGGAGGGGGAGGGACAACCGGAGCCCCCTGGGTAGGGCCCATAGGCAGTGGAGTGGGGTGCGGCGAGGTCAGTCACACCTCGGACACAGACACTAGTGGAAGCAGTCAGGGTAGCGACTACACTGTCACTCGACACTGGACCGTGGGGACAAGGCATACTTGAGGGCGAGGATATATGAGATGGTCCCTTGGGCTATTGGACGGGTCATGCGGTGCGGGCCGTATTACCTACACACTATCACACGCACGGAGCAGCATCTGGGGAGTTGATGGGGTGGGATGGATGTTTTGGGGGAGGGCGGGGGGGGAGAAAAAGTTAAAATGTACTGTTTTGTATACGCAAGCACAGAGCGAATATACGCCTGCCAACAGAGACCTTTTGCTTTGGATGATCCTTCTCTAGTTGGGAATATGCCTTATACACTCCTTGGCCTTTTTTGGTATAATCAGCATCCATGACAGTTTGAAGTAATGCCGGCCCGAGATGGGTTGTAGGCGAGCGGCTCTGTATGTATTGCATTCTGATAACTTGAAAAATAAATTTTTAAAAAATAAAAAAAAAGAACTTAACATGACATCCCAACAGCATGGCTTCCTTCAAACCTGAAAAGATTACAGGATGTTTGGTACATGAAGACGGTAGTGTTGCGGGGAACAACCATTACAACGCAACTTTTTCAACGCACTACCTTTACAACAAATCTTTTACAACGCAAGATCCTTAACAACGCATGCTATTACAACGCATGCTATTACAACGCAGATTCTATTACAACGCATGCTATTACAACATAAGTATGGGTACGTTTTTTATCATATATATTTTTTTAAGCTATTGTAATCTTTTTTTGTTTCTTTTTTAATTTATAAATTGTAATAATAATGTTTTTTACACCCTCCTAATACCCTAATTTTAAACTCCCCAATAGTTATATTAATAGTACTATATTCTCCATCACTTTACCTAATTCCCTGGAGTTAGATTAGTAATTAATATTCCTACACTATCCAGCACTTTCCCTACTTTTACACCTCCCTGGAGTTAGATTAGTAATTAATACTCCTACATTATCCAACACTTACACTACTTTTACACACCCCTGGAGTTAGATTAGTATTTTATTCTCCTACATTATCCAACACTTACCCTACTTTTACACCTCCCAGGAGTTAGATTCGTAATTAATACTCCTACACTATCCAGCACTTACCCCACTATTACACCCCCCTGGAGTTAGAATAGTAATTAATACTCCTACTCTATCCAGCACTTACCCTACTTTTACACCCCCTGGAGTTAGAACAGTAATTAATACTCCTACACTATCCAGCACTTACCCTACTTTTACACCCCCTGGAGTTAGATTAGTAATTAATACTCCTACACTATCCAGCACTTACCCTACTTTTACACCTCCCTGGAGTTAGATTAGTAATTAATACACCTACACTATCGTGCACTTTCCCTACTTTCTCACCTCCCTGGAGTTAGAATAGTAATTAATACTTCTACACTATCCAGTACTTACCCTACTTTTACACCCCCCCCGGAGTTAGAATAGTAATTAATACTCCTACACTATCCAGCACTTACCCTACTTTTACAACCCCCTGGAGTTAGAATAGTAATTAATACTCCTACACTATCCACTACTTTCCCTACTTTTACACCCCCCTGGAGTTAGAATAGTAATTAATACTCCTACACTATCCAGCACTCACCCTACTTTTACACCCCCCTGTAGTTAGAATAGTAGGTAATACTCCTACACTATCCAGCACTTTCCCTACTTTTACACCCCCCTGGAGTCAGAATAGTAATTAATACTACTACACTATCCAGCACTTACCCTACTTTTACACCTCCCTGGAGTTAGATTAGTAATTAATACTCCTACACTATCCAGCATTTTCCCTACTTTTAAATCCTAAAGGAGTTAGACTAGTAGTTGATACTCTTACATTATTCAGCACTTATCCCAATTCTAAACACCCCTGGAGTTAGAATAGTAATTAATACTACTACACTATCCAGTACTTACCCTACTGTTTTACTTCTTTGTTATTAAAATAGTAATTAAAATACCTATACTATTTAAATCTTACCACAATATTACTCCCTTCATGACTTTTAAAAATTAATTTAATTAAAATGGTTTTAAAAATGTTTAATTTAAAAAAAATATAATTTGTCTTCTAATGTTGTACCTTATATTAAAAAAAAATAAAAAATAGATATGTAAAAAATATTTTAAAACATTAATTGTAAATATTTTCTCAAGCTTTTACATTGACTTCAAAGTAATGGGTGCACAGACAAAATATCGACTCCAAAATATCGAATGGACAAAATATCGAGTTAAAAATATCGACAATAATAAAATATTGATAACAAAAATATCGTTGGTCAAAATATCGAATAAAATAATGATAAAAAAATATCGAGTACAAAAATATCGACTTAAAAAAATTGACAAGACAAAATATCAATAAATAGTCAAAGTAAAAAATATCGATAATATGTAGAAAAAAGGTTAAAAAAAAAAAATTGTATTAATAGTAATATAAATTGTAGTTAATGTTTAGGAGCGGGATGTTGGGTTAATAGGGGATAAGGGTGGGGAGTAATTTAATAATAATTAATTAATTAATATATGTTTGTAAATATTTGTAATTAATAATTAATTGGTAATTAATATATATTAATTAGTTAATTAATTAATATAATTTTGTACATATTTTTAATTAGTAATTAATTGGTAATTAAATAATATTAATTAGTTAATTACATTAATTAGAGTAATTTATTTATATATATAATTTTTAGTTATTGTTAATTAATTAATTGTGAAAAAATAATATGAATTATTAAATTAAATTAATTACAGCTAATGTGCTAATATATTTACTTTATTGTTATTGTTAATTAATAATTAATTGGTAATTAAATAATATTAATTAATTTGGGGTAAAGGAGTATTTTTAGGGTTCAGGGTCAGTTTTGGGTTTTTGGGTAAAGGGGTATTTTTAGGGTTCAGGGTCAGTTTTGTATTTTTGGGTAAAGGGGTATTTTTAGGGTTCAGGGTCAGTTTTGTATTTTTGGGTAAAGGGGTATTTTTAGGGTTCAGGGTCAGTTTTCAGTTTTTGGGTAAAGGGGTATTTTTAGGGTTCAGGGTCAGTTTTCAGTTTTTGGGTAAAGGGGTATTTTTAGGGTTCAGGGTCAGTTTTCAGTTCTTGGGTAAAGGGGTATTTTTTGGGTTCAGGGTCAGTTTTCAGTTTTTGGGTAAAGGGGTATTTTTAGGGTTCAGGGTCAGTTTTGGGTTTTTGGGTAAAGGGGTATTTTTAGGGTTCAGGGTCAGTTTTCAGTTCTTGGGTAAAGGGGTATTTTTTGGGTTCAGGGTCAGTTTTCCCTACTGTTGCACCCACTGGAGTGGGAATAGTAATTTTAACCCCTACGCTATCCAATGCTTTCCCTACGCTTGCACTCTTTGGAGTGGAAATAGTATTTTTTACACTTCTGGTATCGTACGGTAATATAATAGTATCTTATTTAATTATAGTATGTTATAGTATGTTACTATATTTATATGTTTTAACAAATAAGATTGTAAAAAATTATTTTTATTATTTTCATTTATTATTTAATTATTATAAGTATTTTTAAGTATATTTTAGTAATTAAATTTGAATATTAATTTAATTTAACACTGTTTTTAATAAAGTCGATATTTTTTGCAACTATATTATTGTAAACGATATTTTGTACTCGATATTTTTGTACTTACGTGTTTGTAGATACAAACTCGATATTTTGACTGTCGATATTTTGTCAACGATATTTTTGCAAGTCGATATTTTGTCCCTCGATATTATTTCAGTGATCCAAAGTAATGTTTTGTCCTTCATTTATTTCCATTGCTGTCTATGTGTTTGCCGCGTGTATCATTGTTGAGTTCATTTGAAGATTGATACGGGATGGAACAGAAGAAAATGGGAGCATGATAAAGGTAAGTACATTATTTACAAATTATTTACATGCTTAGATTATTACTAGTTCAATAAATAAAATATTTATAAAAAAATAATTGAAATGTGAGAGTTTAATTTTCATTTTTTTCAGAAAACGTACTTTTTATTAAAGAATAATTTTTTTATTTTTTTTTAATTATTTAAAAAATGTTGATGTATTTTATTCTATAACAATTTTTTTTTAAACATATAGTACTTTTAATAATAAATAGTCAATAAATTGGCCTTTTTCTTTTTTCTTAGCTCCGGATGACGTATACGTGTAGACGTGATTCATCGCGGCCATATTGAGGAGCGTCGATAGACAGAGCAGAAGCAAGGAGACCTGCGCTCAGGTAGGAAACTTTAAAAACTTTATTTATAATGTGAAAGTTGTTGAGAGTGACATAAATTGCAAGGGGAGAAGAGGGAGGATTAGATAAGATTATGTTGTTGTTAGCTTTTTAGCATGTTTCTGATCGTGTTTTTAGAGTATGACTTTGTCGGGTCCCGTGTTATTAGTTAGAAAAATTATATTATTGTTTAAAAATATTAGTAATGTTTATAGTACTGTAAAAACTTGCTTTTGAATGTATTTTCTTGTAAAATATTTTGGATTGTAAAAGACTGGAGAAAGAAGAAGATCGATTTCTTTGGATTTATTCTTGGGAAAAAGGATTGAGTTTTTTTCAATTTTTTTGATTCAAGGAAGCACTCTATGTTTTTTGGGATTCTTTTGATTGTGAATTTTGAAGACTTGAATTTTTGAGAGAAGAAAGAAGATGGATCGTTGTTTGATGGGGATTTTCACTTATCGAACATTTGGATTTGAAGAAAAAAATTTTATTTGGATTTGGGTGAATCGATCTTTTTCCAAAGGTCTCTTTTTATTTAGAATGGATTACCAATTTTGTACAATGAATCTTTTTTGGAGGGAATTTTTGTTACTTTTGAAGAATTCCCTATTGGATATTTTTTCGGGCTGGATTTCTTTATGGATTTAAAAAAGCTTGGATATGGTTTGGATTTATAAAGAAAAGAAAAGAAAATGTTTTTGAAAAATGTCAATTTAATTTCATTGTTTTTTTAATCTAGGGCAAAACAGGAAAGTAATGGCGTAGGTAGAGTTAGTAATGTAGTATGTGAGCAACATTATCCAGGTAGTCTGAAGGTACACACAACGAAAATTGTTGTAATGCACCCAATAGTCTTTCTTTAGAAATGCGTGGGTTTAGACTACCTGTTAATGCTTGTGACATTCTTATTTCTTTGAAACTTTGCTCCTTCCTCAAAGTTTCCAAAAAATGATCAAAGTTAGGCTGATGTTTTCCAATTGTGTGTTTGAAGGAGTTGTGCCATCCCTCTATGGCATTGTTTGTCTTTGCTCCTCCTTCTAAGCAGCTCATGTAGCAGTTCCACCACTCCACATGGAAACGTGGCTTCCTCCTGTGACCCGACCTGCGTAGATGCCCAATCCATGTGTCTTCAAAATAATTTATTAAGGGTGCCAATTTTTCTTCTTTTGCTGTGTAAAGTCTGATTCAGTAATTGCAATGTAGTACTCGTCTACAATATCAGGAGAAACGAAGCAAAGTCCTGTTAGTTTTTTAAATTGAAATTGCAGTTTGCTATCTGATGCATAATCCACAACTAGGGATGTTATTTGTAGTTCACGCCAAAAAGCCTTGAAAAAATGGAAAAAAAACATTCCTGAATTTGGGTATCCGTGTACATTTTTGTAATAACATTTATCATTGCGAATTCAAAATCAATTATTATTTTCTTAGGTCTTCTATTTGATGTTTTTGATTTAATCACTGTCAAAAGTTCAGTGTATGTTGTGGATTGTTTATCAGGTAGCAAACTGTAAACTAAGGGGACTACTGTATTGTTCATTTTTGCATGAATAGTGTATATTTGGGTAAATGGATGGAGCGTGCTTTTAAATGTCCCATCCATCATCCAAATTTCACTATTATCTAACTTGGCTAGATTACGGGGTGTGCTAAAGATAATTATTCATTTTTGAGGGTTTTTGTTATCATGCAGGATGAAAGGTTCATTCGATGAAAGGTTCGTTAGAGTAGGTTTGAGGTGTTGTTCTTTGTGGGTTACTTGCCTGTTTTTTCTTTGAATTATTCTCCTCAGATTAGGTATGATAGGCATACTGCTAGCAACATGACTAGGGACATGCTGAGCATCCTCCCTCAATATAGAACCAGAGGAGTCATTGGAGGTGCTTGCAATATCCTTCATTTCAATAATTGTTTCTCTTACCTCGATATCCATTGCAAAGACAAAGTGGTTATGTTCAGATGGTTTTACTACTGTGTCACCCAGAGTAACCGCTCTGCAATGGCTTGAGTAATATTGCACGCACCTCCAATGTCTTCTTGGTTCTGTGATTCTCTCCTTGCAATATATGTACCCTGCATGTTTCAACAGTCGGTTTCCTTTGCTTGAAGTTATATACTTGGCTGTCTTATCTGTGGACATTATCTGAAAAGAAAAGAATGTTTTTAAAAAAATATTAGAAATTTAAATGTTTTGGTCTTTAAAACAGTTTGTTTTTCTCCTCCCTGAACTATACTACACTTATTCTACTTTCTCACCCCCCTGGAGATAGAAAAGTAATTAATACTCCTACACTATCCTGCACTTTCCCTACTTTCTCATCTCCCTGGAATTATAATATTAATTAATACTCCTACACTATCCAGCACGTTTCCTACTTTTAAACCCCCCAGGAGTTAGAATAGTAAATATTATTCCTACACTATCCAGCATTTTCCCTACTTTTTAACCCCCCCAGTAGTTAGAATATTAATTAATACTCCTGCACTATCCAGCACTTACCCTACTTTTACACATTCCTCGTTTTGGAATATAAATTATTACTCCTACACTGTTCAGCACTTACCCTACTATTACACCCCCCTGGAGTTAGATTAGTAATTAATACTCCTACACTATCCAGCACTTACCCTACTTTTACACCCCCCTGGAGTTAGATTAGTAATTTATACTCCTACACTATGCAGCACTTACCTTACTTTTTCACCCCCTTGGAGTTAGATTAGTAATTAATACTCCTACACTGTCCAGCACTTTCATGTATTTTATCACCCCCCCAGGAGTTAGAATAGTTATTAATACTTCTACACTTGTATACTTCTACACTACCTATTTCTCCTTGGTAATTTCAGTAGAGGTAAAGCAGCAGCATTTTGCACCATTTGAAGTCTTTTAATGGGGTACTCTGGGAGGCTGAGATATAAGGCATAGAATAATCCAGGTGAGATGTTATTAAAGCCGGTATAACTGTTTTTTTGGCTGGAAAGGACAGGAAGAACAAAAACTTTTTCAAAGCACACAGGATACCAAAATACATTCCAGTCACAGCAGTGATCTGGGGCTAGAATCATGAGCAATTGTCAAACTTAACTCCAAAATTCTTGTCTGTCTCCCTTGGGATGCATGCAGAACAGAACCATCTGTACAACATGCTTACCAGCTGGTAGGTGACGTAGTGCCAAAAAAGAGTATTTCAGTTTTATCAGTATTACAAATCAGTTGTTTCTGATGAAACCAGAAAAACACGGCAGTTAGGCTCATTTTAATAGGTTAGAAAACCATATCCTATCCATCTTTAAAGGAGAAGAGAATCTGAGTATCATCTGCAGATCTCTTCAAATGAAACTTCGATCAACTGGATTTCACCCTAATTGATACAGTTATTTCCTGCACACCTGAGAACATCAACAACAATCGCTTACCACTAACACACAAAAGGAAACCTCTATCCATAAGATCTCGACAACGTCTCACGACAAACATCACAACACAACAGACAGCTTTTCTAAATGTCTTCTACACTGAGAACATCACATAGATATGGATATCCTTATATCTCTGTATATATTCTGGGGTCTTAGGCCATGGAGAATCTGATAACAACTTCAACTTCTTTTCATTAAGCACCACACACTCACAACTTTTTCAACTTTGCAGAACCTCACACAGCCATTTTTGAACACAGCAATCTAAGCCAAAGCAATCATAATGCTCTTCCCTAATAATACTCCTTTGCTGCTACAAGTCTTCTCGACTCCGTCACTACTTAACCAATCCTTCAGCCAAACCATGGGATTTGGGACTTTTGTCTGGGGAAATCAATTTTTGGGCAATCTTAATTCTTTTTTCCACTGGCCATAAGCCATATGATGTTTGACCAAGTTTTGTTGCAGCTGATGTTTTGTTTCCGGCACCAACAATGACTTCTCACTAATTAGTCATTTCAGGGGGCGCGGCTAAGCTGCGACCAAGATAGCTGCATAGCTTTAGAGCATCGCCGAACTCCCTGAGATCCTGGCCATGCAAGGGGCCTTTAAGGCCACCCAAGTGGCTGCATAGAAGCGGTGATGAGCGCAACAGGAACGGAGAACAGTGTGGCACAGCAATTGGTACAAATACGAATGCGGCCACTGCGGAACCAGATGACGTCAACGGGTATTTTGGGCCTGGGAGGAGCTGCGTAGACAGAGTAGACCCTTGATCGGCCTCTGGGGCTTCGAATCACACAAGGAGACCTAATACTGTTGCATGCTTGTACTGTTTGGCGAGTCAGACCAGATGGTGGAGAGAGCGAAGGTGCATCTACCGTCAATATTCGGCAGGCCCAAGCCCCTCGGTAGTAACCGGCATAGGTAGCAGTGTGAGGAGGCCAGGCTGATGGAGGGGAGCATCAAACAGTAGTTGGCTCTGAATCAAGATATAGCCAACCAGCTACACCTCTGGAGGCCTTGTGGTGATAGGGCCGGGACTCGATGAATTCTGGGGCGGCTTTTACAAAGCATATAAGCAATTACTTGCTTGAACCTCCTAGAGGTCTATCAAGAGGCTTTGGAAAATGGGATGCTCGCACCCACGCTTCAAGAAGCGGTCATAATATTACTTCCCAAACCAGAAGAAGATCCACTACACTGTGTTTCTTACCGACCACTCTCCTTATTAAATTTTGACAACAAGATATTGGCCAAACTGCTATCCACCAGGCTCTAGCTCCTCCTAGACCAGATAATATCCCCAGCCCAATCCCAGATTGTCCCACATAAATCCACTGCTAGGAACCTGCGCACACTCTTTGTAGTACTTCACTGAATCTCACCTAATGTCCCGGCTGTAGCGGTATTGTTAGATGCTGAAAATGTATTTGACTCCGTAGAATGGGCATTTAATTACTAACTTTGAGCTAAGTAAATGCCCTGTCTGTCACCATCGTTAGCGTGTAATTTTACAAGGCTTTTCTTTTCTTTATTCTACTTACAGGTTGTGCCATTTTCGCCTCCACCCCCCTCCTGAGACCCATGGGGCGTGGATCTTTTACTACACAAGTGAGATCTTTTAACCCAAACACTTGTGTGACCCTCTAATTCCTCCAGGAGTTAGCACTTCAGGCCATTATCATTGGTCAATTGATCGCTATCCACGAGTGCTGTAATTTAGCCGCTCTGTCCTACGGCCTGCATTTCTTTCGACCATAGTGCATGCCCACATGCCTGTAATGCCCCTCGGGCAACCATACAGCACTTCTGGCACTAAAATAGTTTTATGGCACTAGGTCTATCTCTAGACCAATCCATGGCGTTCTGAACGCAGAGACTGTCAAGACATCCACCAACGATCAAACATTAATTATTTGTTTTGTCCTACATGTATGTTTGTCTTTCTTTCTTTTCCAGACTATACAGGTTCCTCTGAGTGGAGGTACATCCCACAACTTGTGGTTTGTGTTTTGTTTCGCACTTTTTTACACATAGCACAATTTTTAACTTTCACGTCCTTTGGTTAGGGTGGGCCTTAGCGCGCCCACACCGCCAAGGTACACGCTACACGGTCCTGACGAATGCCCACATAATTCTTACACTTATAAAGGGCAGAATCATGTTGACCCCACTTTAAGTGGAAACTCCCATCATAATTAGTGGTAGTTCTTCCACACATACCTTTTTAACCATGTCTAAACTGATCAGTAAATAAATAATTTTGGTTGGTACAGTATTAGACATTTTTAACATCACTTTTCACATCGCTGTCACCAAATCCAGCTCCGCAGTAATCTGGCGTTGTAGCACACCAGGGAGGAACTCGGCTTCTCCTGGTGGGCCCGATGATGAAGCATGTCACCAACCAGGTTGGTGAGTGAGGGCTTCCTACAAAACCCTTGAAGGTTTCCAATGTGTCTACAAGAGGGTATCTTTCTATAGTCCTTTTTCACAGTCTTTGCCTCTGTGTTTCTACACAGACACCGTTGCATATGACACTCTTCCTTTGTTTTGCATACTTAACCCGGGGGACTAAGAGTGCCTCCTACCCTCTCTCTCTCCAATTGTTTCATGACATTTAATCACTTTACACTGGGCAGAATGGGTATGCTGCAGGGGTTTATGTCCCTCCTTAAGCTGTTATATACAATGCCCATGGCACGTATCCGGCTAAATGGTACACAGACACCTACCTTTGCTCTTACACGGGGGAAGCGGAAGGGCTGCTTACTCTCCTCCTTACTGTTTCTAATCGCACTATATCCCTTAGTGTGTCCCCTACAGGAGAGGCACCTCCCCAAAGGCCTGAAGTTCAAAACAGGCCCATCACTCAATATGCAGACGGTACCTTTCTGTACGTGAGGCATCCCAGTGACAATCTGGGACCTGTACTTGGAAAAATAACTCAATATGGTGCATTGTACGTACTGCACATGAACTGGGGCAAGTCCGACACTTTTCCCCTTATGGCTGCCCATTGTGATAGGGATACTGAATTTCTATTAACATGGTGCGAAGACCCTGTTAATTATTTGGGGATACATATACATAGAGACTTGGATCAATTTATACGGCTTAACTATGGCCCCGCAATGAACAAACTGGCCTGTAAAATCAAGCGATGTTTGAAACTGCCACTAACCATGGCAGGTCGAATAGCGATAATCAAAATGGTGGTACTGCCCCAATTTATATACCTATTCTAAAATATCCCTATTCCGTTGACAAATGTTTTCTCTGCAACTCTATGTACGCAGTAATTGAAGCTCATATGGGGTGTCAAACAACCGCTGATCAGCTGGGACACTCTGACACTACCATATGAATGTGGTGTGTTGGAGGTTCCAAATTGTCACATATATTACCTGCTAGATCAGAGTAGCTTTGCCAGATATGGCTATCATCCGGATGCCAGGATCCTCTACATCAAACCGCAAACAGACCTTACATACCCCACCCCACTGGAAGCAATTTGACAAACAGGCCTACCACGTGATCCACACGATTTTCAGACGGTCTCCACGACTAGCTGGGCCTGAAAAAGACTTATTTAGGCACCCAGGAACCACTTACTTTACTCCCCTGCTATACCTTTGGTGGGTAACACCTGGCTACCCATCACACAGGAGGCCCTAGTAAAACAAACTCAGTCCAAATATGCCCTGGAAATATTTGGGGACATGTTCCCAATGGACACATCTTCTCGTGAACAGAGGATAATAGTTTCAGGGATGCTCTGATCCAAACTCCCAGTTACCCCCTTGAATCAACTGAATTCCCACCTCTGTCGCTTCTCATCAAAGAAACAGGCGGGTAATACCTGATGTCCAAAATGAATAAGTCCTCCATAACCATTCTGCCTGCTAGAGATGCGGGAGTGCGAGCTGCATGGGAACTGGACCTGGGTCATCCACTTTCCGACTTTCAATGATACTACTGTTGTAAGCAAACATCAAACCATCAACACAAACTATTGAATTTTAAGTTTTTATGATGTGCATAAATTACATCTGCAAAGATGCACTGGATGGACCTGTCCTGCCCACGTCAGCAGACTTAGCACATATGATGGGAACTTGCGACAAACTAGCCAAGTACTGGAGGGTGGTATTTGCGGAATTGTCATGCATGGCACAACTTGAACTCACGCCTACCCCATTACAAGCACTAGTAGGGTTTGTACAAGACATCCCAAAATCAGCACAAGCTTTGCAGCAATAGCACCCGCCAACACTAAAGGCACGGCTATACAGCCTGACACACTGTAACATGAATAGTGATCTCTATGTACAATTGCAGCCACTAACATCTAGGCCATGCAACATGTGGTAGCTGCTTTGTACATGCCTGCTTGAGCTACAGGACATAACAGACCCACAAACAAGGCATGATACACTCCCACAATCCACTGGGATATGTATTAGTACATCATCTACTGCTGAGTAGCAAGCTCACCCTTCAATTGTCGGGGGATCTGTTCATACACAAAAGTATAGAACGAGCTGCGTATGTAATATGATATAAACGCTAGAATAGGCAGTAAAATACACTATGTGTTATTCATACGTTGAACGTGTATAGTACTTTAATTGTTCTGAAAGTACAAAATTAAGATTTAAAGAAAAAACGTTGTCACTTCACCCAAGGAGGCATTGGTCCTTCGATGGACCTTGCTTGCCGAAGTGAGGGTTTGAGAAACCAGGGTGCCGAACTGTTGGCCACCCAACGAGGACCAATAGTTAGTAACCAACTCACAGGTTTGTGATCAAGTTTAAGTACACTTCCCTCAGAACCAGGTCAGAGGAAGTTGAAATCTCCAAGGGGGTGCCACAGGGCTCTTGTGTGAGCCCCACGCTTTTCAACATATATGTGGCCCCTGGCTAACATCATGAAAAGATATGGATTCATCCCAATATCTTACGCGGATGATACGCAACTCCTCTTTCCCTTTAAGATCTTTACACCTGAGGTCAGAAACTCCTTCTCCCAGGGCATGAAAGCAGTAGCACGCTGGATGTCTTCCAACTACTTGCAATGCAACGTTGGGAAGACAGAAGTCATGTTGTTTGATGAGGCAAAACTTCTCTGGACCGCAGACTGGTGGCCACAAGATCTCGGTCCAGTGCCCAAGCCTAAACAAATTCTCAAGAACCTGGGAGTCCGATTAGATCAGGAGCTTACCCTCAAACAACATGGCAACCAGGTGGTGGGAGCCTGCTTTCATGTGATTGGCATGATGCGTAAAATCTTCCCGTTCTTACCAGACACCACTAGGAAGACGCTGGTCCAGGCTCTTGTCTTGAGCCGTCTGGACTATTGCAATGGCTTGCTCCTGTCTGCCAATGAGGGAGTTATGAATAGACTTCAGGTGGTCCAGAATACGGCTTCTCACCTGGTCCTGAACGTTCCTCCCAGCACGCCTTCTAAACCTCTGTTGACAAAATTACACTGGTTATCTGTCAGACAGAGGGTCAAGTTCAAGGTATGCTGTACCATACATAAAACCTGAAAGCCTGAATGGAATGGGTCCTGCATACCTGACTACCAAATTTGTCCCCTACATATCCTCCCGGACACTTAGATCGAGTGAACAAGGCCTTCTGTGTGTACCCAGAGCAAAGAAGGCCAGACATGGAACGAAAACACTATCAATAGCCGGACCTTCTCTCTGGAATAGTCTCCCAATATCCCTCAGGTTATGTTTAGATCACTTCCCTTTTAGAAAAATGCTGAAGACCTTTTTGTTCCAACAGTAGACTATAACTGCTGCTTAAGTCCTTCCTCTTAATTTTTACTGTAGAAGCCAAAGGCACGGAGATACTCCTTCGGGAGTCGAAGCCAGCGCGGTACAAACCTGCAAATAAATAAACCATGCTACATATATTGCAATTGGAATGACAAAGCTCCTAAAGTAGTTCAATCTAACAAGAAACATACATAGCAGTAGTCTTGATGTGGCTGCACAGAAAAAGAGCAAAAGTACCTGATGTTCTGAAAAGGATCTATAGCTCTCTCTATCATACATTAGAAATCAAATATTTTGTAAGCACAGTTTCATTAAGAGACAAATAATACCAGACTTATGGCAAAAGTTTGATTATGTGTCATTGAATTAAAGATCCAAAATCAATGCATTGAAGTAACATTTTAAGCAGTTCAGTCATGAGTCTTACAGCCCGTAGTATAAAACCACACATTAATCAAAGTAAATCTATTGCTGAATAAAAAAAGACTGAGAGAGGATGGTTCAGATTAGGGTTTCCTGCTACCAACAAAGGTGAGAGGATGGTTCAAAAGAGTTCTCTGTGGGCAAAAGGCAGGTTAAAGTCCACTAAAGGAACTTCCATAGGCAAAAGGAATGGAGCTATATCAGGAAACGTTCAAGTCTGGTCTCTTACAAAAAGCTCCAAATCATCCAGCAGGTAAGTTCATCAGTCAAGAAAAAAAGGCAAAAAGCTGTGGAAGCTAGATTTTGAAGGCAAATCTGGAGGCAAGGTGGGTAATGGAGCCGCTCTCCTTTTAAGGCAGTCGCTTTTTATACTCTAAATAGTCTATCTGTGACATCTACCATCACTCCACTTTGGTTTGATCATCATGTGACAATTCTTCTGCTCAACAGGTTATTAACTGATACTCCAACACAGCCCTTCTGACCCATGTTACCACAAACCTTCAAGAAAATTCTTCTAACTACCTCTGCAGCCACACTAGTAAGAAGAATCATCAACAGTTCAACTATGTGAATATTTCCAGAAGATCTAAAAAAGTTATACATACGCCCATTACTAAAGAAAATAAACATGGACCCACTTAACCCCGACAACTACAGACCAATTACAAATAGACCTCTTTTCCAGATGCTGTGGGCTACCATGACACTCTGCCTACCGCTCACTCTCCCTGAGGTTCTACTGCACGACTTGCATAGGTTGCCGGTCCGCTCCAGACTGCAACACCGCCTCTTCCGCACAGCTTTGGCCACAGCCAAACTTTGCATAATGCGCCAATGGAGGGCTCTGCACCCCCTGATGCAAGAGTCCTGGTTGACAGCTATGATCTAAGCGGCCTCACATGAGAGGATCATTTATAACCTACAGGACCAATCAGAGATTTTCCTAGAGGTATGGACACCTTTTCTGTGCACAGAGGGGCCGGATGTGGATGGGGAGATGTCTGCAACAACCTCTGGTGATTAAAAGCATCGTGTGCCACAGCTGCTCTAGAAGCCATGGTATGCCCATAACTGTCACTTCTACCGTCTCGACACACTCTCCCCTCACTCTTCTCTCCCTCCCCCCTCTTTGCTTGCAACATTTATCCTCTTCAATAATTTCCCTTATTTGGGCTTTTCTCAGGTATGTCCAGTCTCCCCCTCAGCACTATCACCATTCTCATTGTTATCACTGCCACCATTCCTATTATCTTCACACCACTCTTATGCTCATTGCCACAGTCACTATTGCCATTATCAGGTAGTATTTTCTCCCCCCTCACCCCCCCTTTTTTACCACCCCACACCACCATTTGGCACACCCACACTTACACTCACATCTGCACAAACATTACTGCCCTGCAACATAACCAAAGGGCTAGACGATGAACTTTTAGACCCTAAACACCTTGTATTTTGTTCTGGCTCATCGACAGACCCTGCTGCCGCGTTCCCCTCCCCCCAAGCCCTCTCGGCACTGACCTTTGGATCCTTCCTCAAGTGTAAATTAGGTTACAACCAGGTGCCATATATTAGTTGACAAACACCTTTGGGGTGTGGGGGGTGAGGGGGCGGAGGTAGGGTGGTATATCCTACTCATCCCAGCAGGGAAAGAGGCACAAAGGTGGACCAATGCAGGCCTGCCCATGGTTCCCCTCCCTATTCCCCCTATTCCTTGTTCTTATCCCAATTCAAAGATTGTAGTGGAGGGATGTCCTATGTGGAATTGCTATATCAGAATGTGGTGAAGACACATCACAAGTTTGTATTGCATGTATATATGTAACCCAGACCGATGTATGTGCAACCCTACTTTATTCTTCTTTAATTCTTCTTTATGTTGTAGACCTCTCTTGGGCAAACTGATAGACAGAGCAACATTCACTCAAATGCCACAATTCATTGAAGATAATTGCATACTTTCATACTTCCAAACAGGATTCCATCCAGGAAGAGGCACAGAATCTGCCCTAATTGGCAATTGGGATGACCTTAAGAACACAGATGACTGGAACAGGGTTGCTGCACTTCTTCTCTTGGACCTCTCAGCTGCCTTTGACATGGTTGACCATGACACTCTCATACAAAGACTCTTAAAAAGCTGGCATAGAGGGGACTGCTCTCGACTGGATCATATCCTACCTTCAAAACAGAACTAATGTCATTCATATCACCACCTTTCTCATCCAAATTGTTTTTCACAAAAGCAGAGGTCCCTCGAGGCTCTATTGTCTCACCCATGCTTTTCAACATTTAAATAAAGTCATTACAGACACTGTTCAATCAATTTCAACTCACATGCTATAACTATGCAGATGACACACAAATACTCCTTCAACAGAAAAGCTCAAACGACACTGGAAAATCACACATTTTCAGTTGTCTCAGGCCCATGGACAAGTGGATGACATGGAGCCATCTCAAATTAAATGCTTCCAAAATGGAAATACTCAATTGTGGCAATTGGAAAAATATGACCTACTTGCCACATGGCCTGCTGATCTGGGAACAACACCTAAATAATCAAAGGAAGTAAGAAATCTCAGAATTACCATGGACTCCAAACTAACAATTGAAGCCCAAGTGGACAAACTAGCAAGATCAAGCATTGTTATTATAAAAACTCTGCAACGCATCTTTCTCTACCTGAGATTTCCACACAAGGTCCAGGCTACTATCTCTCTAGTCCTGTCTGAAGTAGATTACACCAATAGCCTCTATCATGGGTAATTTGCGCGCCTGCTGCCTTCCTTGGATGTGGTAGCCATTTCTTAGGCTCCCCCTTTGGAATCGAACCCTGATTCCCCGTTACCCGTGGTCACCATGGTAGGCACAGAAAGTACCATTGAAAGTTGATAGGGAAGACATCCGAATGTATCGTCGCCGTCACGGGGACGTGCGATCGGCCCAAGGTTATCTAGAGTGACCAAAGTGGCCGGGCGAGCCCGGATTGGTCTTGGTCTGATAAATGCATGCATCCCGGGAGGTCATCGCTCGTCGGCATGTATTAGCTCTAGAGTTACCACAGTTATCCAAGTAACAGATGGAGCGATCAAAGGAACCATAACTGATTTAATGAGCCATTCACAGTTTCACTGTACTGGCTGTGTGTACTAACACATGCATGGCTTAATCTTTGAGACAAGCATATGCTACTGGCAGGATCAACCAGGTAGCCGCACCTGACGGGGTGTGAGCCGCATGCCCATCTCCCCGACAGGCAACCTTCGCGCAACCCTCTATCTCTCTGGAGCCTGTCAGAAAAGGAGCCTACCCGCCTGGGCTGGAGGGTTCGCTGGAGGGGTGTGGAGTGGTACGGTTGCATGGGCACCGGCGGACCCAGCCGTCTCACCTGGGAGGGAGAGGCAGGCCAAGGCACAGCCTGAGTGAGACGCAGGGGCGCCAGGGCCTTGCGGCAGCGGAACCCCTCAGAACAATCG
Source organism: Lissotriton vulgaris (assembly GCF_964263255.1). Classification (NCBI taxonomy): domain Eukaryota; kingdom Metazoa; phylum Chordata; class Amphibia; order Caudata; family Salamandridae; genus Lissotriton; species Lissotriton vulgaris. The sequence goes on from NC_141687.1 coordinate 422,975,624, forward strand.
GATTGTTCCGAGCTGCTGTGGAAACATGCTGGGCGGAGAGAGGTGACGGCGTGGCGCACAGGGCCCACAGACCTGCCGGCCAGGCATCATCCGAGGGGATGGTGCCACTGACCTCTTCCGCTCGGGTCAGACCACTGGGGGGCACAAGCTGCTAGGGCGGCTCGGCCTTCGCTATGCTGGGTAGGGTGAATGACCTACTGCCATGCGGCAGGCCCTCCCTCGAGTCGGACGGTCCATGCGGGGTGGAAGCTCTTTGCTTGAAACAACAGCCGAGGCTGACCAAGCAGTCCATCCCTAAACGGACCGAGAGTGCCCAATCGAACAGAGTACAGCAGGGGCATCCCCTGGCAGGCCACCCTGTGCAGGGGGTATGCTGGCTTAGCATACCCTGCCTGCCTGCTACCGGGGCAAGCAGGTTCAGAGAAAAATGACCATCAGAAAGGGGCCCGAGAGGCAGATGCGTACCCGGGTCCCTGGGGACCCCAGCAGGTGGGCCCTGGGTGCTGCCTTCCCCGTTTCGGCATCGCCGGACCTCACGGAGGTCTGCCTGAGAAAACTCGGAGAAAAATGACCATCGGGAAGGGGCTGAAAGGCAGGTTCATACCCGGGCCCCTGGGAGCCCCGGCGGGCAGGCCCAGGTGCCATCTTCCCCTGTCTCTTTTTTTTTGTTACAAAACGGAGTGTGGTCCTGGGACAGAGGGGCAGCTGGACCAATGTTTAAAGAACTAGAAAGAGTTACTAGCCCCCCAATTTGATTTATTGTCTCCAAAATTAAGAGCACACAAACAAAGAAAAAATCTTCTGTTTGTAGGGTGTATTTATTTTGACCCTTTTGAATTTATCAATTCTTTTTTTATATATTTTTCATGAGTGAGAAAAACACTATACAAAAACAATTATACATATAAACATCACTACTTCACATCATACATATATACATTTTATACACAATCTTCTTCTCAAATATTGCGATTTGTTATCCACAAATAATTATTCTTTGCAAGACAAAAATCAACTACATTAACCACAAGGAGAAATAGCAAAAAGAAATTGCTAAAAGAAAGATAAAAAAACCAGCTTTGAAAATTAAGTCAAAGTGATAAACAATGAATTCCTGCTGTCTTTCGTTTAATGCCTGCCGACGCGTTTCGAATCCGGAGTTTAAAATTTCCAGATTCTCATCAGGGCTCTTTCGTTGTGGGTAGTCTAAACAAAAATTATAGAAGAAGGACATTTAGAAACTGAAGTTCTCTAATAGTCTAGTACCCCTAAAGGAGCTGGATGTCACATAAAGGTTTGTCCGATACACATACAGCCGAGTTCCCCGAAAAAACAAGTTTCTCCGAAAAAGAGGTACGAACATGATGCCTTCTTGTTCTAGAACCAATGAGACTGTGTTGTCCTTCTTTGTAGTAGTAAATACTCCTCGTTTTTATATTAGGTGAACCGCTCCAATAACAGGTCGAGGACTGTATCAGCCTCATTAGAAAAAAGTGGACCCGCGGGACCGCCCGTCTATACGAAGGTAACACAAACCTTTATTTGACATGTGTATAAAATGTATATATGTATGATGTGAAGTAGTGATGTTTATATGTATAATTGTTTTTGTATAGTGTTTTTCTCACTCATGAAAAATATATAAAAAAAGAATTGATAAATTCAAAAGGGTCAAAATAAATACACCCTACAAACAGAAGGTTTTTTTCTTTGTTTGTGTGCTCTTAATTTTGGAGACAATAAATCAAATTGGGGGGCTAGCAACTCTTTCTAGATCTTCCCCTGTCTCAGCATCACCGGACCTCACAGAGGCCTGACTGAGGAAAAAAACTAGGGACATGCTGAGCATCCTCCCTCAATATAGAACCAGAGGAGTCATTGGAGGTGCTTGCAATATCCTTCATTTCAATAATTGTTTCTCTTACCTCAATATCCATTGCAAAGACAAAGTGGTTATGTTCAGATGGTTTTACTACTGTGTCACCCAGAGTAACCGCTCTGCCTTTGCAATGGCTTGAGTAATATTGCACGCACCTCCAATGTCTTCTTGGTTCGGTGATTCTCTCCTTGCAATATATGTACCCTGCATGTTTCAACAGTCGGTTTCCTTTGCTTGAAGTTATATACTTGGCTGTCTTATCTGTGGACATTATCTGAAAAGAAAAGAATGTTTTTAAAAAAATATTAGAAATTTAAATGTTTTGGTCTTTAAAACAGTTTGTTTTTCTCCTCCCTGAACTATACTACACTTATTCTACTTTCTCACCCCCCTGGAGATAGAAAAGTAATTAATACTCCTACACTATCCTGCACTTTCCCTACTTTCTCATCTCCCTGGAATTATAATATTAATTAATACTCCTACACTATCCAGCACGTTTCCTACTTTTAAAGCCCCCAGGAGTTAGAATAGTAAATATTATTCCTACACTATCCAGCATTTTCCCTACTTTTTAACCCCCCAGTAGTTAGAATAGTAATTAATACTCCTGCACTATCCAGCACTTACCCTACTTTTACACATTCCTCGTTTTGGAATATAAATTATTACTCCTACACTGTTCAGCACTTACCCTACTATTACACCCCCCTGGAGTTAGATTAGTAATTTATACTCCTACACTATCCAGCACTTACCCTACTTTTACACCCCCCTGGAGTTAGATTAGTAATTTATACTCCTACACTATGCAGCACTTACCTTACTTTTTCACCCCCTTGGAGTTAGATTAGTAATTAATACTCCTACACTGTCCAGCACTTTCACGTATTTTTTCACCCCCCAGGAGTTAGAATAGTTATTAATACTTCTACACTTGTATACTTCTACACTACCTATTTCTCCTTGGTAATTTCAGTAGAGGTAAAGCAGCAGCATTTTGCACCATTTGAAGTCTTTTAATGGGGTACTCTGGGAGGCTGAGATATAAGGCATAGAATAATCCAGGTGAGATGTTATTAAAGCCGGTATAACTGTTTTTTTGGCTGGAAAGGACAGGAAGAACAAAAACTTTTTCAAAGCACACAGGATACCAAAATACATTCCAGTCACAGCAGTGATCTGGGGCTAGAATCATGAGCAATTGTCAAACTTAACTCCAAAATTCTTGTCTGTCTCCCTTGGGATGCATGCAGAACAGAACCATCTGTACAACATGCTTACCAGCTGGTAGGTGACGTAGTGCCAAAAAAGAGTATTTCAGTTTTATCAGTATTACAAATCAGTTGTTTCTGATGAAACCAGAAAAACACGGCAGTTAGGCTCATTTTAATAGGTTAGAAAACCATATCCTATCCATCTTTAAAGGAGAAGAGAATCTGAGTATCATCTGCAGATCTCTTCAAATGAAACTTCGATCAACTGGATTTCACCCTAATTGATACAGTTATTTCCTGCACACCTGAGAACATCAACAACAATCGCTTACCACTAACACACAAAAGGAAACCTCTATCCATAAGATCTCGACAACGTCTCACGACAAACATCACAACACAACAGACAGCTTTTCTAAATGTCTTCTACACTGAGAACATCACATAGATATGGATATCCTTATATCTCTGTATATATTCTGGGGTCTTAGGCCATGGAGAATCTGATAACAACTTCAACTTCTTTTCATTGAGCACCACACACTCACAACTTTTTCAACTTTGCAGAACCTCACACAGCCATTTTTGAACACAGCAATCTAAGCCAAAGCAATCATAATGCTCTTCCCTAATAATACTCCTTTGCTGCTACAAGTCTTCTCGACTCCGTCACTACTTAACCAATCCTTCAGCCAAACCATGGGATTTGGGACTTTTGTCTGGGGAAATCAATTTTTGGGCAATCTTAATTCTTTTTTCCACTGGCCATAAGCCATATGATGTTTGACCAAGTTTTGTTGCAGCTGATGTTTTGTTTCCGGCACCAACAATGACTTCTCACTAATTAGTCATTTCAGGGGGCGCGGCTAAGCTGCGACCAAGATAGCTGCATAGCTTTAGAGCATCGCCGAACTCCCTGAGATCCTGGCCATGCAAGGGGCCTTTAAGGCCACCCAAGTGGCTGCATAGAAGCGGTGATGAGCGCAACAGGAACGGAGAACTGTGTGGCACAGCAATTGGTACAAATACGAATGCGGCCACTGCGGAACCAGATGACGTCAACGGGTATTTTGGGCCTGGGAGGAGCTGCGTAGACAGAGTAGACCCTTGATCGGCCTCTGGGGCTTCGAATCACACAAGGAGACCTAATACTGTTGCATGCTTGTGCTGTTTGGCGAGTCAGACCAGATGGTGGAGAGAGCGAAGGTGCATCTACCGTCAATATTCGGCAGGCCCAAGCCCCTCGGGAGTAACCGGCATAGGTAGCAGTGTGAGGAGGCCAGGCTGATGGAGGGGAGCATCAAACAGTAGTTGGCTCTGAATCAAGATATAGCCAACCAGCTACACCTCTGGAGGCCTTGTGGTGATAGGGCCGGGACTCGATGAATTCTGGGGCGGCTTTTACAAAGCATATAAGCAATTACTTGCTCGAACCTCCTAGAGGTCTATCAAGAGGCTTTGGAAAATGGGATGCTCGCACCCACGCTTCAAGAAGCGGTCATAATATTACTTCCCAAACCAGAAGAAGATCCACTACACTGTGTTTCTTACCGACCACTCTCCTTATTAAATTTTGACAACAAAATATTGGCCAAACTGCTATCCACCAGGCTCTAGCTCCTCCTAGACCAGATAATATCCCCAGCCCAATCCCAGATTGTCCCACATAAATCCACTGCTAGGAACCTGCGCACACTCTTTGTAGTACTTCACTGAATCTCACCTAATGTCCCGGCTGTAGCGGTATTGTTAGATGCTGAAAATGTATTTGACTCCGTAGAATGGGCATTTAATTACTAACTTTGAGCTAAGTAAATGCCCTGTCTGTCACCATCGTTAGCGTGTAATTTTACAAGGCTTTTCTTTTCTTTATTCTACTTACAGGTTGTGCCATTTTCGCCTCCACCCCCCTCCTGAGACCCATGGGGCGTGGATCTTTTACTACACAAGTGAGATCTTTTAACCCAAACACTTGTGTGACCCTCTAATTCCTCCAGGAGTTAGCACTTCAGGCCATTATCATTGGTCAATTGATCGCTATCCACGAGTGCTGTAATTTAGCCGCTCTGTCCTACGGCCTGCATTTCTTTCGACCATAGTGCATGCCCACATGCCTGTAATGCCCCTCGGGCAACCATACAGCGCTTCTGGCACTAAAATAGTTTTATGGCACTAGGTCTATCTCTAGACCAATCCATGGCGTTCTGAACGCAGAGACTGTCAAGACATCCACCAACGATCAAACATTAATTATTTGTTTTGTCCTACATGTATGTTTGTCTTTCTTTCTTTTCCAGACTATACAGGTTCCTCTGAGTGGAGGTACATCCCACAACTTGTGGTTTGTGTTTTGTTTCGCACTTTTTTACACATAGCACAATTTTTAACTTTCACGTCCTTTGGTTAGGGTGGGCCTTAGCGCGCCCACACCGCCAAGGTACACGCTACACGGTCCTGACGAATGCCCACATAATTCTTACACTTATAAAGGGCAGAATCATGTTGACCCCACTTTAAGTGGAAACTCCCATCATAATTAGTGGTAGTTCTTCCACACATACCTTTTTAACCATGTCTAAACTGATCAGTAAATAAATAATTTTGGTTGGTACAGTATTAGACATTTTTAACATCACTTTTCACATCGCTGTCACCAAATCCAGCTCCGCAGTAATCTGGCGTTGTAGCACACCAGGGAGGAACTCGGCTTCTCCTGGTGGGCCCGATGATGAAGCATGTCACCAACCAGGTTGGTGAGTGAGGGCTTCCTACAAAACCCTTGAAGGTTTCCAATGTGTCTACAAGAGGGTATCTTTCTATAGTCCTTTTTCACAGTCTTTGCCTCTGTGTTTCTACACAGACACCGTTGCATATGACACTCTTCCTTTGTTTTGCATACTTAACCCGGGGGACTAAGAGTGCCTCCTACCCTCTCTCTCTCCAATTGTTTCATGACATTTAATCACTTTACACTGGGCAGAATGGGTATGCTGCAGGGGTTTATGTCCCTCCTTAAGCTGTTATATACAATGCCCATGGCACGTATCCGGCTAAATGGTACACAGACACCTACCTTTGCTCTTACACGGGGGAAGCGGAAGGGCTGCTTACTCTCCTCCTTACTGTTTCTAATCGCACTATATCCCTTAGTGTGTCCCCTACAGGAGAGGCACCTCCCCAAAGGCCTGAAGTTCAAAACAGGCCCATCACTCAATATGCAGACGGTACCTTTCTGTACGTGAGGCATCCCAGTGACAATCTGGGACCTGTACTTGGAAAAATAACTCAATATGGTGCATTGTACGTACTGCACATGAACTGGGGCAAGTCCGACACTTTTCCCCTTATGGCTGCCCATTGTGATAGGGATACTGAATTTCTATTAACATGGTGCGAAGACCCTGTTAATTATTTGGGGATACATATACATAGAGACTTGGATCAATTTATACGGCTTAACTATGGCCCCGCAATGAACAAACTGGCCTGTAAAATCAAGCGATGTTTGAAACTGCCACTAACCATGGCAGGTCGAATAGCGATAATCAAAATGGTGGTACTGCCCCAATTTATATACCTATTCTAAAATATCCCTATTCCGTTGACAAATGTTTTCTCTGCAACTCTATGTACGCAGTAATTGAAGCTCATATGGGGTGTCAAACAACCGCTGATCAGCTGGGACACTCTGACACTACCATATGAATGTGGTGTGTTGGAGGTTCCAAATTGTCACATATATTACCTGCTGGATCAGAGTAGCTTTGCCAGATATGGCTATCATCCGGATGCCAGGATCCTCTACATCAAACCGCAAACAGACCTTACATACCCAACCCCACTGGAAGCAATTTGACAAACAGGCCTACCACGTGATCCACACGATTTTCAGACGGTCTCCACGACTAGCTGGGCCTGAAAAAGACTTATTTAGGCACCCAGGAACCACTTACTTTACTCCCCTGCTATACCTTTGGTGGGTAACACCTGGCTACCCATCACACAGGAGGCCCTAGTAAAACAAACTCAGTCCAAATATGCCCTGGAAATATTTGGGGACATGTTCCCAATGGACACATCTTCTCGTGAACAGAGGATAATAGTTTCAGGGATGCTCTGATCCAAACTCCCAGTTACCCCCTTGAATCAACTGAATTCCCACCTCTGTCGCTTCTCATCAAAGAAACAGGCGGGTAATACCTGATGTCCAAAATGAATAAGTCATCCATAACCATTCTGCCTGCTAGAGATGCGAGAGTGCGAGCTGCATGGGAACTGGACCTGGGTCATCCACTTTCCGACTTTCAATGATACTACTGTTGTAAGCAAACATCAAACCATCAACACAAACTATTGAATTTTAAGTTTTTATGATGTGCATAAATTACATCTGCAAAGATGCACTGGATGGACCTGTCCTGCCCACGTCAGCAGACTTAGCACATATGATGGGAACTTTCGACAAACTAGCCAAGTACTGGAGGGTGGTATTTGCTGAATTGTCATGCATGGCACAACTTGAACTCACGCCTACCCCATTACAAGCACTAGTAGGGTTTGTACAAGACATCCCAAAATCAGCACAAGCTTTGCAGCAATAGCACCCGCCAACACTAAAGGCACGGCTATACAGCCTGACACACTGTAACATGAATAGTGATCTCTATGTACAATTGCAGCCACTAACATCTAGGCCATGCAACATGTGGTAGCTGCTTTGTACATGCCTGCTTGAGCTACAGGACATAACAGACCCACAAACAAGGCATGATACACTCCCACAATCCACTGGGATATGTATTAGTACATCATCTACTGCTGAGTAGCAAGCTCACCCTTCAATTGTCGGGGGATCTGTTCATACACAAAAGTATAGAACGAGCTGCGTATGTAATATGATATAAACGCTAGAATAGGCAGTAAAAAACACTATGTATTATTCATACGTTGAACGTGTATAGTACTTTAATTGTTCTGAAATTACAAAATTAAGATTTAAAGAAAAAACGTTGTCACTTCACCCAAGGAGGCATTGGTCCTTCGATGGACCTTGCTTGTCGAAGTGAGGGTTTGAGAAACCAGGGTGCCGAACTGTTGGCCACCCAACGAGGACCAATAGTTAGTAACCAACTCACAGGTTTGTGATCAAGTTTAAGTACACTTCCCTCAGAACCAGGTCAGAGGAAGTTGAAATCTCCAAGGGGGTGCCACAGGGCTCTTGTGTGAGCCCCACGCTTTTCAACATATATGTGGCCCCTGGCTAACATCATGAGAAGATATGGATTCATCCCAATATCTTACGCGGATGATACGCAACTCCTCTTTCCCTTTAAGATCTTTACACCTGAGGTCAGAAACTCCTTCTCCCAGGGCATGAAAGCAGTAGCACGCTGGATGTCTTCCAACTACTTGCAATGCAACGTTGGGAAGACAGAAGTCATGTTGTTTGATGAGGCAAAACTTCTCTGGACCGCAGACTGGTGGCCACAAGATCTCGGTCCAGTGCCCAAGCCTAAACAAATTCTCAAGAACCTGGGAGTCCGATTAGATCAGGAGCTTACCCTCAAACAACATGGCAACCAGGTGGTGGGAGCCTGCTTTCATGTGATTGGCATGATGCGTAAAATCTTCCCGTTCTTACCAGACACCACTAGGAAGACGCTGGTCCAGGCTCTTGTCTTGAGCCGTCTGGACTATTGCAATGGCTTGCTCCTGTCTGCCAATGAGGGAGTTATGAATAGACTTCAGGTGGTCCAGAATAGGGCTGCTCACCTGGTCCTGAACGTTCCTCCCAGCACGCCTTCTAAACCTCTGTTGACAAAATTACACTGGTTATCTGTCAGACAGAGGGTCAAGTTCAAGGTATGCTGTACCATACATAAAACCTGAAAGCCTGAATGGAATGGGTCCTGCATACCTGACTACCAAATTTGTCCCCTACATATCCTCCCGGACACTTAGATCGAGTGAACAAGGCCTTCTGTGTGTACCCAGAGCAAAGAAGGCCAGACATGGAACGAAAACACTATCAATAGCCGGACCTTCTCTCTGGAATAGTCTCCCAATATCCCTCAGGTTATGTTTAGATCACTTCCCTTTTAGAAAAATGCTGAAGACCTTTTTGTTCCAACAGTAGACTATAACTGCTGCTTAAGTCCTTCCTCTTAATTTTTACTGTAGAAGCCAAAGGCACGGAGATACTCCTTCGGGAGTCGAAGCCAGCGCGGTACAAACCTGCAAATAAATAAACCATGCTACATATATTGCAATTGGAATGACAAAGCTCCTAAAGTAGTTCAATCTAACAAGAAACATACATAGCAGTAGTCTTTATGTGGCTGCACAGAAAAAGAGCAAAAGTACCTGATGTTCTGAAAAGGATCTATAGCTCTCTCTATCATACATTAGAAATCAAATATTTTGTAAGCACAGTTTCATTAAGAGACAAATAATACCAGACTTATGGCAAAAGTTTGATTATGTGTCATTGAATTAAAGATCCAAAATCAATGCATTGAAGTAACATTTTAAGCAGTTCAGTCATGAGTCTTACAGCCCGTAGTATAAAACCACACATTAATCAAAGTAAATCTATTGCTGAATAAAAAAAGACTGAGAGAGGATGGTTCAGATTAGGGTTTCCTGCTACCAACAAAGGTGAGAGGATGGTTCAAAAGAGTTCTCTGTGGGCAAAAGGCAGGTTAAAGTCCACTAAAGGAACTTCCATAGGCAAAAGGAATGGAGCTATATCAGGAAACGTTCAAGTCTGGTCTCTTACAAAAAGCTCCAAATCATCCAGCAGGTAAGTTCATCAGTCAAGAAAAAAAGGCAAAAAGCTGTGGAAGCTAGATTTTGAAGGCAAATCTGGAGGCAAGGTGGGTAATGGAGCCGCTCTCCTTTTAAGGCAGTCGCTTTTTATACTCTAAATAGTCTATCTGTGACATCTACCATCACTCCACTTTGGTTTGATCATCATGTGACAATTCTTCTGCTCAACAGGTTATTAACTGATACTCCAACACAGCCCTTCTGACCCATGTTACCACAAACCTTCAAGAAAATTCTTCTAACTACCTCTGCAGCCACACTAGTAAGAAGAATCATCAACAGTTCAACTATGTGAATATTTCCAGAAGATCTAAAAAAGTTATACATACGCCCATTACTAAAGAAAATAAACATGGACCCACTTAACCCCGACAACTACAGACCAATTACAAATAGACCTCTTTTCCAGATGCTGTGGGCTACCATGACACTCTGCCTACCGCTCACTCTCCCTGAGGTTCTACTGCACGACTTGCATAGGTTGCCGGTCCGCTCCAGACTGCAACACCGCCTCTTCCGCACAGCTTTGGCCACAGCCAAACTTTGCATAATGCGCCAATGGAGGGCTCTGCACCCCCTGATGCAAGAGTCCTGGTTGACAGCTATGATCTAAGCGGCCTCACATGAGAGGATCATTTATAACCTACAGGACCAATCAGAGATTTTCCTAGAGGTATGGACACCTTTTCTGTGCACAGAGGGGCCGGATGTGGATGGGGAGATGTCTGCAACAACCTCTGGTGATTAAAAGCATCGTGTGCCACAGCTGCTCTAGAAGCCATGGTATGCCCATAACTGTCACTTCTACCGTCTCGACACACTCTCCCCTCACTCTTCTCTCCCTCCCCCCTCTTTGCTTGCAACATTTATCCTCTTCAATAATTTCCCTTATTTGGGCTTTTCTCAGGTATGTCCAGTCTCCCCCTCAGCACTATCACCATTCTCATTGTTATCACTGCCACCATTCCTATTATCTTCACACCACTCTTATGCTCATTGCCACAGTCACTATTGCCATTATCAGGTAGTATTTTCTCCCCCCTCACCCCCCCTTTTTTACCACCCCACACCGCCATTTGGCACACCCACACTTACACTCACATCTGCACAAACATTACTGCCCTGCAACATAACCAAAGGGCTAGACGATGAACTTTTAGACCCTAAACACCTTGTATTTTGTTCTGGCTCCTTCGACAGACCCTGCTGCCGCGTCCCCCTCCCCCCAAGCCCTCTCGGCACTGACCTTTGGATCCTTCCTCAAGTGTAAATTAGGTTACAACCAGGTGCCATATATTAGTTGACAAACACCTTTGGGGTGTGGGGGGTGAGGGGGCGGAGGTAGGGTGGTATATCCTACTCATCCCAGCAGGGAAAGAGGCACAAAGGTGGACCAATGCAGGCCTGCCCATGGTTCCCCTCCCTATTCCCCCTATTCCTTGTTCTTATCCCAATTCAAAGATTGTAGTGGAGGGATGTCCTATGTGGAATTGCTATATCAGAATGTGGTGAAGACACATCACAAGTTTGTATTGCATGTATATATGTAACCCAGACCGATGTATGTGCAACCCTACTTTATTCTTCTTTAATTCTTCTTTATGTTGTAGACCTCTCTTGGGCAAACTGATAGACAGAGCAACATTCACTCAAATGCCACAATTCATTGAAGATAATTGCATACTTTCATACTTCCAAACAGGATTCCATCCAGGAAGAGGCACAGAATCTGCCCTAATTGGCAATTGGGATGACCTTAAGAACACAGATGACTGGAACAGGGTTGCTGCACTTCTTCTCTTGGACCTCTCAGCTGCCTTTGACATGGTTGACCATGACACTCTCATACAAAGACTCTTAAAAAGCTGGCATAGAGGGGACTGCTCTCGACTGGATCATATCCTACCTTCAAAACAGAACTAATGTCATTCATATCACCACCTTTCTCATCCAAATTGTTTTTCACAAAAGCAGAGGTCCCTCGAGGCTCTATTGTCTCACCCATGCTTTTCAACATTTAAATAAAGTCATTACAGACACTGTTCAATCAATTTCAACTCACATGCTATAACTATGCAGATGACACACAAATACTCCTTCAACAGAAAAGCTCAAACGACACTGGAAAATCACACATTTTCAGTTGTCTCAGGCCCATGGACAAGTGGATGACATGGAGCCATCTCAAATTAAATGCTTCCAAAACGGAAATACTCAATTGTGGCAATTGGAAAAACATGACCTACTTGCCACATGGCCTGCTGATCTGGGAACAACACCTAAATAATCAAAGGAAGTAAGAAATCTCAGAATTACCATGGACTCCAAACTAACAATTGAAGCCCAAGTGGACAAACTAGCAAGATCAAGCATTGTTATTATAAAAACTCTGCAACGCATCTTTCTCTACCTGAGATTTCCACACAAGGTCCAGGCTACTATCTCTCTAGTCCTGTCTGAAGTAGATTACACCAATAACCTCTATCATGGGTAATTTGCGCGCCTGCTGCCTTCCTTGGATGTGGTAGCCATTTCTTAGGCTCCCCCTTCGGAATCGAACCCTGATTCCCCGTTACCCGTGGTCACCATGGTAGGCACAGAAAGTACCATTGAAAGTTGATAGGGAAGACATCCGAATGTATCGTCGCCGTCACGGGGACGTGCGATCGGCCCAAGGTTATCTAGAGTGACCAAAGTGGCCGGGCGAGCCCGGATTGGTCTTGGTCTGATAAATGCATGCATCCCGGGAGGTCATCGCTCGTCGGCATGTATTAGCTCTAGAGTTACCACAGTTATCCAAGTAACAGATGGAGCGATCAAAGGAACCATAACTGATTTAATGAGCCATTCACAGTTTCACTGTACTGGCTGTGTGTACTAACACATGCATGGCTTAATCTTTGAGACAAGCATATGCTACTGGCAGGATCAACCAGGTAGCCGCACCTGACGGGGTGTGAGCCGCATGCCCATCTCCCCGACAGGCAACCTTCGCGCAACCCTCTATCTCTCTGGAGCCTGTCAGAAAAGGAGCCTACCCGCCTGGGCTGGAGGGTTCGCTGGAGGGGTGTGGAGTGGTACGGTTGCATGGGCACCGGTGGACCCAGCCGTCTCACCTGGGAGGGAGAGGCAGGCCAAGGCACAGCCTGAGTGAGACGCAGGGGCGCCAGGGCCTTGCGGCAGCGGAACCCCTCAGAACAATCGGATTGTTCCGAGCTGCTGTGGAAACATGCTGGGCGGAGAGAGGTGACGGCGTGGCGCACAGGGCCCACAGACCTGCCGGCCAGGCATCATCCGAGGGGATGGTGCCACTGACCTCTTCCGCTCGGGTCAGACCACTGGGGGGCACAAGCTGCTAGGGCGGCTCGGCCTTCGCTATGCTGGGTAGGGTGAATGACCTACCGCCATGCGGCAGGCCCTCCCTCGAGTCGGACGGTCCATGCGGGGTGGAAGCTCTTTGCTTGAAACAGCCGAGGCTGACCAAGCAGTCCATCCCTAAACGGACCGAGAGTGCCCAATCGAACAGAGTACAGCAGGGGCATCCCCTGGCAGGCCACCCTGTGCAGGGGGTATGCTGGCTTAGCATACCCTGCCTGCCTGCTACCGGGGCAAGCAGGTTCAGAGAAAAATGACCATCGGAAAGGGGCCCGAGAGGCAGATGCGTACCCGGGTCCCTGGGGACCCCAGCAGGTGGGCCCTGGGTGCTGCCTTCCCCGTTTCGGCATCGCCGGACCTCACGGAGGTCTGCCTGAGAAAACTCGGAGAAAAATGACCATCGGGAAGGGGCTGAAAGGCAGGTTCATACCCGGGCCCCTGGGAGCCCCGGCGGGCAGGCCCAGGTGCCATCTTCCCCTGTCTCTTTTTTTTTGTTACAAAACGGAGTGTGGTCCTGGGACAGAGGGGCAGCTGGACCAATGTTTAAAGAACTAGAAAGAGTTACTAGCCCCCCAATTTGATTTATTGTCTCCAAAATTAAGAGCACACAAACAAAGAAAAAATCTTCTGTTTGTAGGGTGTATTTATTTTGACCCTTTTGAATTTATCAATTCTTTTTTTATATATTTTTCATGAGTGAGAAAAACACTATACAAAAACAATTATACATATAAACATCACTACTTCACATCATACATATATACATTTTATACACAATCTTCTTCTCAAATATTGCGATTTGTTATCCACAAATAATTATTCTTTGCAAGACAAAAATCAACTACATTAACCACAAGGAGAAATAGCAATAAGAAATTGCTAAAAGAAAGATAAAAAAACCAGCTTTGAAAATTAAGTCAAAGTGATAAACAATGAATTCCTGCTGTCTTTCGTTTAATGCCTGCCGACGCGTTTCGAATCCGGAGTTTAAAATTTCCAGATTCTCATCAGGGCTCTTTCGTTGTGGGTAGTCTAAACAAAAATTATAGAAGAAGGACATTTAGAAACTGAAGTTCTCTAATAGTCTAGTACCCCTAAAGGAGCTGGATGTCACATAAAGGTTTGTCCGATACACATACAGCCGAGTTCCCCGAAAAAACAAGTTTCTCCGAAAAAGAGGTACGAACATGATGCCTTCTTGTTCTAGAACCAATGAGACTGTGTTGTCCTTCTTTGTAGTAGTAAATACTCCTCGTTTTTATATTAGGTGAACCGCTCCAATAACAGGTCGAGGACTGTATCAGCCTCATTAGAAAAAAGTGGACCCGCGGGACCGCCCGTCTATACGAAGGTAACACAAACCTTTATTTGACATGTGTATAAAATGTATATATGTATGATGTGAAGTAGTGATGTTTATATGTATAATTGTTTTTGTATAGTGTTTTTCTCACTCATGAAAAATATATAAAAAAAGAATTGATAAATTCAAAAGGGTCAAAATAAATACACCCTACAAACAGAAGGTTTTTTTCTTTGTTTGTGTGCTCTTAATTTTGGAGACAATAAATCAAATTGGGGGGCTAGCAACTCTTTCTAGATCTTCCCCTGTCTCAGCATCACCGGACCTCACAGAGGCCTGACTGAGGAAAAAAACTTGTAGAAAAAGGACCATCGGCAAGGGGCTGAGAGGCAAGAGCGTACCCTGGCCCCTGGGGGCCCATGCGGGCGAGCCCGTGTTCTGCCTTCGCCTGATTCAGAATCGCCGGATCTCACAGAGGTCTGACTGAACCTCTCCCTAGTAATCTGGAGGAAAATGACCCACTTTCTTGTAATCCGTGCACACGAGGTGACAGAGGGGACCCAAAGCGCGAAAGTACCCAACCTCCTGGAGACCTCGTGGGATCTGGGAGGCAAATGACACCTCATCAGTACTTCCAGGGAAGTTAGGCCATCTGGTCACCCCATAGGAAAGCATTGCGGGTGACCAGATGGCCGAGGGGATCTGGGCGACCATATGGCCAAGGGGATCTGGGCGACCAGATGGCCAAGGGGATGTATGACGTTACAACGCATACTTTTACTCCGCATACCACTACAACGCGGTATTTACAACGCATACCGTTACAACGCATAGCGCTTTGAGGTGCTGGATAGTGGTAAGTATAATTTACTATTCTAACTCCAGTCCCCGTGGACCCTAGGGAAGGTGTTGGATAGTAAATTATACTTATTCCCTATCCTAGAGCGCCCCCCAGCGCAATGCGTTGTAATGGTATGCGTTGTAATGCCTGCGTTGTAGTGGTAGTGCGTTGTAAAAAATGCGTTGTAACAGGTGTATACCGGCCAAGGGGATCTGGGCGACCAGATGGCCGAGGGAATCTGGGCAGGGCACGGAAGTGAAGCCATCTGGACACCCTGCGCCCCAACAAAGGAGTGAGCGAGCCCCGGGGCATGGCGGACCGGAGGCACAGGGCCCCAGCTGGGCCCCAGCCATGGAGGCTGCAAGGGGGACCTGACAGGCCCTCCGACCCGGGGCCCGCGGACACCTTGACAAGCAAGGGAGGCCTGCACGGGACAGATGGACCCCTGTCGTGGGCCCTTGGTGGAGCAGCAACCCGGGGGACAGGGCCCAGGGCCCGAGCCCCCAACACGGGGACCGGAGGTGCAGGGGACGCATCCCCGGGCCCTCCGGACCACGTCCCGGGCACCCTGCCTCACGGCAGGACGCAGGACGGAGCCCGGGGTGGGGAGGTCATCCTGCCCGGGGCCCTCAGGGGCCCCGACCGGAGCTCATGAACCCAGCCAAGCAAAGGGAGGCTGCCCAGGCACAACCGAACCCCGACCCGGTCCATTGGCAGAGCAGCAGGCTGGGGGACGGGACCCAGGGCCGGAGCACCAGACCCAGGGCCCGGCCAGGGCTCCCAGGTCCAGAGGCACAGGGGAAGCCTCCCCGGACCCGCCGGACACCATCCTGGGCACCCTGCCACACGGCAGGACCAAGGACGGAGCCCAGGGTGGCCACCCTCCCTCGGGCCCTCAGGGGCACCGGAGGGAGCTCCTGAACCCAGCCAAGCAAGGGGAGGCTCCCCGGGCACTACGGAACCCCGTCCCAGGCCTTTGACAGTGGGCAGGCCGGGGGACAGGGCCGAAGGCCCGAGCACCCAAAACGGGGCCTGGCTGGGCCCCTGGACCCAGCTGGGGCTCCCAGGCCCGGAGGTGCAGGGGACGCCTCCCCGGGCCCTCCAGACTGCGTCCCGGACACCCAGCCACGCAGCAGGACCCAGGACGGAGCCCGGGGTGGGGAGGCCGCCCTCCCTGGGGCCTGAGGGCACCGGTCGGAGCTCCTGTACCCAGCCAAGCGAGGGGAGGCTCCCCGGGTACAACAAAACCCCGTCCCGGGCCTTTGGCAGTGCGGCAGGCCGGGGGACAGGGCCCGGGGCCCGGCCATGCCCCTGGACTCAGCCGGGACTCCCAGGCCCAGAGGCACAGGGGATGCCTCGCCAGGCCCTCCAGACCCTGTCCTGGGCACCCTGCCACGTGGAAGGACCCAGGACGGAGCCCGGGGTGGGGGGGCCACCCTCCCCGGGGTCCCCGGACCCAGTCCATCAGGGGAGTCTCCGCAGGCCTACCAGACCCCATCCAGGGCATCCTGCCACGCGGCAGGCCCAGGGACGGACCCAGGGCTGGGGCGGCATACTGGCCCACCCAGCTACTGGCTGAGTACCGCTAGGCTGAGAGGGGTCCCAGAGTACCTTGTCCCTAGTAATCCAGAGGAAGGCTACCCCTCTTTCTGGGAACCTGTGCACACCGCGAGGCTCAGGGGACCCTAGGTGTGAACGCGCCTGACCTCCTGGAGCCCTGGCTGAGATCCGGAAGGCGAATGGTACCTCATTAGGACTTCCAGGGAAGCCCAGTCATCTGGTCGCCCCATAGGAAAGCATTGGGTGCAACCAGATGGCCGGGGGGACAGGTGTGACCAGATGGCGGGATCGAAAGGACTCTCAGCTGCCCAACCGGAGCCTTCGAGGTAAGGCTCCTTCCTGCCCACACAGGGCAGGGCTCAGGGGCTCGGGACCCCAGCTGTGCCTCAAGCATGTGGAGAACCACCAGAGATCTCGGGCCCGGACGTCCAGGGGAGGACTACCCGGGACCCATGGAGCCCCTCCCGGGTACTCGGCCATGCCATTGGCCTCGAGGAGGGAGCTCCGGGCGCCTGGGGGAGGCAGCCATGCCGTTGGCCTGGGGAGGGAGCCCTGGATGCCCGGGGGAGGAATGCCCAGGATACATGGAGTCCGTCCCGGGCACTCGGCCATGCCGTTGGCCTGGGGAGGGAGCTCCAGGCGCCCGGGGGAGGACTGCCCGGGACCCATGGAGCCCTTCCCAGGCACTCGGCCATGCCGTTGGCCCGGCCATCTGGTTGCCCCATAGGAAAGCATTGGGTGCGACCAGATGGCCGAGGGGACTGGTGCGACCAGATGGCCGGGATCAAAAGGACTCTCAGCTGCCCAACCCGAGCCTTCGAGGTAGGGCTCCTTCCTACCCACACAGGGCAGGGCTCGGGGGCTCGGGACCTCAGCTGGGCCTCAGGCATGGGGAGGACCACCAGAGATCTCGGGCCCGGACACCCAGGGGAGGACTACCCGGGACCCATGGAGCCCGTCCCGGGTACTCGGCCATGCCATTGGCCTGGAGGAGGGAGCTCCGGGCACCTGGGGGAGGCAGCCATGCCGTTGGCCTGGGGAGGGAGTCTTGGATGCCCGGGGGAGGAATGCCCGGGACCCATGGAGCCCTTCCCAGGCACTCGGCCATGCCGTTGGCCCGGCCATCTGGTCGCCCCATAGGAAAGCATTGGGATGCGACCAGATGGCCGAGGGGACTGGTGCGACCAGATGGCCGGGATCGAAAGGACTCCCAGCTGCCCACCGAGCCTTTGAGGTAGGGCTCCTTCCTGCCCACACAGGGCAGGGCTCTGGGGCTCGGGGACCCCGGCTGGGCCTCAGTCATGGGGAGGACCACCAGAGATCTCGGGCCCGGACACCCAGGGAAAGACTGCCCGGGACCCATGGAGCCCTACCCAGGCACTCGGACATTCCATTTGCCTGGGGAAGGGAGCCCCAGATGCCCGGGGGAGGACTGCCCGGGACCCATGGAGCCCGTCCCGGGCACTCAGCAGTGCTGTTGGCCTGAGGGAGGGAGCCCAGGACGCCCGGGGGAGGACTGTCCGGGACCCATGGAGCCTGTCCCGGGCACTTGGACATGCCATTGGCCTGTGGGAGGGAGCCCTGGATGCCCGGCGGAGGACTGCCCGGGACCCATGGAGTCTTATCCAGGCACTCGGCCATGCCATTGGCCTGGGGGAGGGAGCCCCAGACGCCCGGCAGAGGACTGCCCGGGACCCATGGAGCCCTACCCAGGCACTCGGCCATTCCATTTGCCTGGGGAAGGGAGCCCCAGATGCCCTGGGAAGGACTGCCCGGGACCCATGGAGCCCACCCCGGGCACTCGGCCATGCTGTTGGCCTGGGGGAGGGAACCCCGGATGCCCGGGGGAGGACTGCCCGGGACCCATGGAGCCCATCCTGGGCACTTTGCCATGCCGTTGGCCTGGAAGAGGGAGCCCCGGATGCCTAGGGAGGTGTTGCTCAAGCATAGCCCATCTGGTCCATGGCAGAGAACCGCCAGCCCGGGAGGAGTGTTCAGGCATACCCTGCCGCTAGTAATCTGGAGGAAGGCTACCAACCCTTTCTTGTAATCCTTGCACTCGAGTTGACAGAGGGGACCGAAGGCGCGAAAGTATCCGTCCTCCTGGAGCCCTCAATGGGATCGGGGAGGCGAATTGCACCTCATCGGGACTTCCAGGGAAGCCCGGCCATCTGGTTGTCCCATTGGAAAGCATTGCATGCGACCAGATGGCCGAGGGGAAAGGTGCGACCAGATGGCCGGAATCGAAAGGACTCCCAGCTGCCCACCCCGAGGCTTCACGGGAGGGCTCCCACCCCGCCTGTCCTTGTAGGGCTCTGGGGCTGCAGGGGTCCAGGGCTGCAGGGCTCTGGGGCTGCAGTGCTCGGGCTGCAGGGCTCGGGGCTGGAAGGCTCCAGTGCCGCAGGGCTCCAGGGCTGCAGGGCTCTGGGGCTGCAGGGCTCCAGGGCTGCAGGGCTCAGGGGGGCTCCGAAACCACACGCAGGGCCTCAGGCATGGGGAGGCCCGCAAGCGCTCCTGGGGCCCAGCCGCCCGGTGGAGGACTGCCTGGAAGCCTTGAAGGTCTCAGGGGCTCTGCACCAGGGACCCTTGTCCTTAGCAGATGGACTCTTGGCAGGCCATAGGACGGGGGCTCCCAAACCCAGGCCCCGGGGCCGGATCCTGCTTTTCAACCCAACCAGGCGGGGGAGATCAGGGAGTCTGCCCAGGCATTAGGGACCCCTGTCCCGGGCACACAGACCCTCAGGACGTGCGATCGTTTTCCACACATTTTTTCCAAAATTCTGCATAGTGTGCGTAGTGGCGCTACGTAAACTACGACCAGCCCTAGTAAAAATGTAAAGAAAGCAACATTATGAAAAACTTAACAAGAGTCTTTGAAATAAGGCTTTGAAATAATGCAGGTCTAAGGAAAAATGGCAATTCAATGCATTTAAAGTCAGCATTTCTTATTTATGAAGAGACTCATAATTAGGTTCAAACATAACAAAATAGATCAAGCATATCATATAAGGAAATAATTGTAACATTTTTCAGTGATTATGGCATAAAAATGTTCAACCCTAAATGTGGCCTATTCTAATTCTAAAAGTACATATGTGTAAACTATTCTTAAAAATCATTATTATAAAATTGTTTTAGGAAATCTAAGACTCTAATCATGTAAAGCATATATGTTGAAAGTTTCATTTATATAACATAAAGCAAAAGTGAATTCCACCAACGTTTCGTTTGCTATGCTGCAGTACAATGAAAGCAATAGAGATGCTAAGTATTGTCCAGAATATTTGCACAATCACGTGTAAGACCCATTTGTTAGATTGATATACTTCCTCATATTTGTAATATGTGTTAATTTGCATAATAGAAAGCATTTCCCATCAATAATCTTTTCTCCATGACTTTGTTAAAATATAAGAAAAGTACACCATTCTCATAATTCTTCTATTTCTACAAATCCAAGCACCTTTTATGGTGCTGGCACTTCAGCGTTTCTCAGTTTTAATGCTATTTTTTAGACGTGTGCAAAATGCACATTAGTGCTTCATTGTCAAATAGTTTTTTATGTCATGTAAAGAATGACCAGCTTTAACGCTGCATCAATACACAATCGATTTTCTCTTTGGTTAATTCTATTGTCACTAAGACGTTTTACAGATCTCATTTCCTTCCAAAGTATTCACAATGCTAAGAAATTAAAAACAATAAAAGCTCAGGCACAACAAGAGTGTTAGGAAAATATCACATTATTGAGCTGATTTAGAAATGCACAAAATTGCCTGATTAGGATTGCTAGCAGTTGTTCACAAATAAAGCAGGGGCCAGTCACTGATGCTCAGGCCAGTTCCAGGCACAGATAAAAGGCACATGGGAGATCACTGAAGAAAAACAAGCTGGTCTTAAGGTTCCATAGGAATGACTTATGTATTGATTGGGAGAGGCATCAGAGCACTGTACAGTTCATAAAATATGTACAAGCCTGTACATAAAGGACAACAGACACTCCTAGGAGCATCGTCCCACTGCCCAAAAGGCTGCCCAAGGATGAAAAGAAAAACAGTCATAAAGTTAATTTATTACCGTTTTATTTTCCATCCACCCATGAATGGAGTGTCAGGCTGAGGAGGGGCCATTGCTGCTGAGTGGCAGAAGGGAGATGTGCACTTCAGTTTAAAGTGCCCATGTACATTTTAAACTTCTGCTAACCCAGCTGTCTTAACACAGATGGGATAGAGAAAGCACAGGCCTTTAGTGCTCTAGCGAGAAGTGAAAAGGCCACTCCCTCCAATCCTGGTGCTGGTCTCATGTTGGTTATCAGCATGAGAGCAGCACCAGGATTGCTTATGGTAATTTACTGGAGACCGAGGAGACCGGAGTGAGGAGGACGTCAGAGGTCGTGCAGCAAGCAAGGAAAGTGTTTTACTTATTTTTATTCACACACAACACTCACCCTGCACGTATACACACACCGATACCACATCTGCTCACCTCTGTTTACATGCCAGATGACGCTGCTAATGTTTGCAATCATTAGGTATCAGATCAATAGATTAATTAAAGAGTGGTAAAAAAGTTTACATGCTCAATTTGCAGATTAGCACTCATAACTAAGAGGTTTTCAGGGTCGTAGAAAGCATAAAGGTGAGGGGTGTAACTGAAAACACAACCACCAATAGCTAAAAAGATAATGCTCAGCATATTTACTAGCAGACACTCCCCTAACATCCATTAAGGAGGAGTCCATGTGTAATGTTTCCGTTCTCTAATCTATTACCTCACAGGGACTTAATTGTGTTATGTCATAAACTCGCATTAAGTACATGATCGTATAAATACCACAGTAAGCATGTGCTGCCTTCTAATGCTGAATCCCAAGCTCCCACTGGAGATGAATCTGACTTTTGAACAGCCTTTAATACACTCATTGCTGTTTGGATTATGAAAATGATAAAATACAATGTATTGGTGCTTCTTTTATTTTCTTGAAGGCATTGGGACACAGAAAGAGATTCACAAACTGCACGTGCTACAAAACACAGTTCACCAACCTAAGGTGGAGATCTAAGCACACCTAGGTATATGTTTTGGTAGGAAACATGGGAAGAACATGAAGTAGTGGCTGAAAAATGGGCAATACTTACTACTAAATTGGAGGTGTTCTGGGAAATTTAATGAGGGGTTTACGAGGAACATGCTATTACAAAACACACACACATGAGTAATAAAATTACAATTCACAAAATACACTTCTAAAGTTACTAAACCCCCCAACTGTGTCAAAACATGTGCAACAGTACTCCAGCCCAGCCTTGGAGTAAGTCAAACATAAAACATAACCACACAGAAAGAGATTCACAAACTGCACTTGCTACAAAATACCATTCACCAACCTAAGGTGGAGATCTAAGCACACCTAGGTATATGTTTTGGTAGGAAACATGGGAAGAACATGAAGGAGTGGCTGAAAAATGGGTAATACTTACTACTAAATTGGAAGTGTTCTGGGAAATTTAAAGAGGGTTTTGCAAGGAACATGCTATTACAAAACACACACACATGAGCAATAAAATTACAATTCACAAAATACACCTCTAAAGTTACTACACCCCCAAAGGTGTCAAAACAGGTGCAACTGTACTCCAGCCCAGCCTTGGAGTAAGTCAAACATAACACATAACCAATAACTGGTACTGCATAACTCTCCCATAGAAAAGAGTGGAAGCAGGTTATTAAAATAACAGTCCACAGGACCTAATGTGAAATAAATAAATAAACACAAAAATCGACATACAAATCTTTACATATGTATAGTTAAGTGATTAAAAGGCTGCATAGCCCTAAACGCGTCGTCGTGAGGAGTGACAAATAAAGTACTTCTTGCCTGAAAAACTTTGCTGCAGAGGCCTGAGTTTCCTTCTTCGCCAGGTGCTTGTCTGGAAGTGGTGGGAATCGTTTGTGGAGTGGTCTGTACCTGTGGGTTTCGTTTATGCAGATTGGAGTTCTTTCCATGTGCAGATGTAGCGGAGCAGGATTGTGAATCGTATATATATATATATATACGATTCACAATCCTGCTCCGCTACATCTGCACATGGAAAGAACTCCAATCTGCATAAACGAAACCCACAGGTACAGACCACTCCACAGCGCGAAGAGTAAATTCACAGTGGTTTATTTACACGCAATCGCCAGCATGATGCGTTTCGGTCACTACACGGTGACCTTGATCACATGCCAAACAAAACCAATGCAATTGCTTATAAAGGGTAACCAATTAACACAAAAAGCGGGGCAAACATAATAATGGAAACTGAAGAAACACTGAATTGCAGTTCATCCAAAGTGAAAGAAAACAGATCCATATTTACAACGGTTAAAAAGTAATTATATACAATTAGAAATGAGTCTAAATGTACACATACCGAAATGCCTGAATATATACAGTTTTTCAATATTTTATACATATATTTGTACAATATTTACAACTAGCAAATCTGTTATCCTCACATCCGTTTAAATACATATATGTACAATATTGATTCAAATTTAGAATCTTTGGTTCACAGGATGATAGTGTGAAAAATTCATTGTTTACCACTGAAGTTGCCCGCTAAAGTGCTAGTGTTAACAAATATATTCCCAAAATTGCAAAACCCTAGTGTAAAAAGATATAAAGTGCCAAAGTGCAGAATAAGCCAACTTAGGAGTCAGGTCCCTGACCCCTAATACCTCATGAACGGCTGGCCAAAATATTAAGAAGTGAATTAGGAAATTGGTAAAGAGAAACTCAAGTTAAACCATGTTACACCCTATTAGGAGGTTTACATGTTTATCGACTCATATTAAAGACTACCCAGGAACCCCATCTAAACACCGTGGCTGACATGAACGGGAGACTAGTATCCTTAAATTGTATTGTACATTTCACATATAGTGGGAAACTCATATTAGGACATAGTGCCTTAACAAATCCCCACTAGGATACTACGTGTCAACAGGAAGTATCAGCTCAGAGTGGATCAAACATATTCTCTTAAAATGAGATATTAATATCGTAATCCACAGACAGAAATTATTGTTATAAGAGGGGGAGAAAAGTAAAACACAGACAGTAAATACATATATTGATAACAGCCCATCTGATGGGCTGGACCATTCAGATAACAGGTCAAATTGTCTTACTAGATGTTACAAAAAACAGTGAAGGTCCTCCCCCGTGTTTAATCCATTAGGGATCCTTGAATCTAAAAGCAGAATGTACTTGCTCTCTAACTGTCTGAGGCATTTTTCTCTGTTACCCCCTCTGATGTTTTTAGGGACTCCGTCAACTATGAAATAGCTTAGATGGTTTACATTTTTCTGATGGACCAAGCTAAAATGCCGAGCTACCGGGTATTTTTCATCAGAGTTGACTATCGCTCTGAGGTGCTGGAGTATGCGATTAAAGGCTTGCAGCTTGGTGCTCCCAACGTACTTGAGCCCGCAAGTACATTGGAGCACATAAACTACAAAGTCTGATCGACAAGTGAAGTGCCCTTTTATCGCAATGGGAGATGGGTCAAATGCAGAGGAAACACCAAATTTACAGGCTCTGCACGAGACACACTAAAAAAACCTGACTTTTCAAATAACCCCTCTTTTTTAGGCATGACCTCTGGACTAGATCTTACCAGGGCATCTCGCATCGAGGGAGCCCTTCTGAAAGTTATAGTGGGTTCCTCTGGAAGTAACGGGGCTACACTAATGTCTGTTTTTAACAAGGGCCAGTGTTTTCTAAGAATGCCTCTCACTTTTCTCTCCTCGCTGTTATAGGTCGTAATCATATTCAATCTCTCAGGGACCTCAGAAAGTGATTCTTGTCTAGTCCTGATGGCTGTAATGGAGTTTAAATATTCATCTCGGTTCAGCTCATTCGCTTTCTTAAGGGCCTCTTTGAGAGCAGTGGCTTCATAGCCCCTAGCAATAAATCTCTTGAATGCCTCAGTTTGACATTTCACCAGGTCAACCTCCGAACTGCATATCCTGCGGATACGCAGAAATTCCCCATAGGGGATGCTTTTCACGAGGTGACCGGGGTGCGCACTTCCAGCGTGTAATATAGAATTGCCCGCTGTGGGCTTTCTATGAAGTCTAGTCTGGAGTTTCCCATTCTGGACATAGATCTCAACGTCCAAGAATTGGATCATTTCTTTACTGATCTGTGATGTGAATTTAAGATTTAGGAGGTTATCATTGATTACATTCACAAACTCCGTAGCTGATTCCACAGACCCTCTCCACACCATACAGATATTGTCTATAAATCGCCAGAAATGAGCTATTCTGTTGGGAAACTTGGTTGCGAGTGACCCCATGAGGACATGCTCCTCCCACCACCCCACATGAAGACATGCGTAGGTGGGGGAAAAACATGCCCCCATGGCCACTCCTCTCAGCTGCTGGTAAACTTCCTTGTTGTATAGGAAATAATTGTTATTTAAACAAAGATCCAACATTTTTAAAAGCATATTGCTATGTTGACTGTAGGCAATATCACGCTTGCTCAAAAAGTATTTAACCGCATTCAGTCCATCCTTATGTGCTATGCTAGTATAAAGAGAATCTATATCTAGCGCTATCAGAATCGACTCATTGTCCCAAACAACATCATTCATTTTGGAAAGAAAATGTCCCGTGTCCTTAATATACGAGGGTAATGACTCCACAAACTCATGCAGGAAATGATCCACATAACGTGAAACAGATTCTAGCACACTGCCCTGAGCCAAAATGATGGGTCGGCCGGGCACTGGAAAGATTTGTTTATGAATCTTTGGTATTAAATAAAAGAAAGGGGTGATGGGAAAGTCATTTTTCAGGAATGCAAGCTCTTGTTTGCTTAAAAGACCCTCACGTCTCCAAGCATGAAGATCCTTGTGCACTTTTTCTTTGAGGCGCAAGATGTCAATAAAACTGCCTTTCCTGTAGCAAGATTCATTGCTCAAATGTCTTTCTGCTTCTACCATATATTGGTCCCGAGGCCAGATAACCGTGTTGCCTCCTTTGTCCGCTTTATTTATTATGAGGTTCAAATTACTTCTCAATTTTTTCATGAGCTTATTATACTGTTTTTCCATATATCTCATGCGTCTGTGTTTACGAGAGGTGTTATGTTGCAGTTTCTATATATATATTTATAAGAATTGTAATATACTAAAATAATTTAAAAATACTATAAACCTCAAAGGAAAAAATAAAATATGCTTACTGTATTAAATATATAGCTTTTAATAGAGAACAGGATAGATAGATATGTTTAATTAATATATTTATTTTATTATTTAATACACATTTATTTTAAAAGTTATTCTGCTGTAAAAAATGTAAATTAATAAACATTTACATCATACATTTGCATTTATTTAAAAAATAAATAAACATAAGGTTTATTACATTTCCCCATACTTTCCAGATCGAGGGCTTTATCTCTGTAGGGGAGGATTTTGCCCTAGTGGTGTAAATATCTGCCAACTAGTTGGAACATAAGATACGCTGGTAAAGTTAATTGCAATGATTTACAAAATAACGAATTGAGGAGAAAGATGGCGGTGGGCTGAAAACCATCGGTCGGGAGCTCCGAACTCACCAGCTCGAAACCATATAATCTCCCCAACAGAGAAAGAGCTAGAACCTAAACTTCCAGAGGAGAGTGCACAGATAATAAGTAAAGGAGAAATGTCAAATGTGCCCTCCAGTACGGCACCACAAACAGAGTCAAATGTTGGAGCCTCAATGCAACCCATAGCAAAGCCCTCTGAACAGCCTTTAGACCAAGCAGGAAGTGACCCTCTGGCACATAACCAAACTGGAAAACTCATGGAGATGTTCATGGATAAAATAATGAGTGAAATGAGGGAAAATTTTGCAGTGTCTGAAGCAAATCAGAATAAAATACAAGAAGTATGCGAAAGCCTAGACCAACAATAAAAGGACCTGGGGGAGAGGGTCACGGCAGTAGAATCGACAGTTGAGTCTCTCAGCAAAAAAGTGGTCACAAACCAAAAAAGCATTAGATCACTAAAAGACAGTGAACGAGCCATCAAGGAGAAGCTAGAATCACTGGAGAACCAGGGAAGAAAAAAACAACTTAAGAGTGCTAAATGTACCTGAGAACATGGAAGGAGCAGACATTAAAGCGTTTATCGTTTCTCTATTTGAAGAATTATTTCCCTGGACCAAGGATAGCAATCTGATGGAGGATATCCAAAGGGTCCATAGGGACCTGTTCAGGAAAAACAAAGAAAGAAAATCCCCAAGGAAAATGTTTATTAACTTCAAGACCTATACATTGAAGGAAATTTTTTTAAGCGGAACACAAAACAAACATAACTGGTCCTTGAAGATTCGCTCTGACATATGTAAAGCCACACAAGACAGACAGTGGGAATTGGGGCAGCATATGCAAGAGCTAAAATCCCTAGGGGCTAATGTTCAGATGAAGTTCCCCGCGGCCCTTAGAATTATGTGGCGTAATAAAATGCACAATTTAAGGGAGCCTCAAGAGGTAGAAAACTTCATACATCGATAAAGGACCAGCTTCAAATGGAGAAATCCAATTAAGGAAAGTGATCTTCAGAATAAAATAACCAAAAATAAAATAATCTGGTGGAAACGGAGCTCGAATCGGGTGGAAAATACCACCCAAAAGAAGAAGGGAGGCTTTCTCAGGGTGGGAAAATCGAACCTCACAAATATTCAATAATGTAAGTCTCAACAAAACACGGGTGGGGAGCAAACTAGGGAAAAAAACTGAAAAAATATCCTCATTAATCAAAAGTTAGGAGTCAAACGGGAGTCAAGTAGAATTTATAAAACACACCTCAGCCTAGAATATGATCCAACAAAATTAAAGGAAAGATGACAAAAGAAACAATAGTTAATGTTCTTTCACGGAACGTACACGGTCTTAGAACTTCTAACAGAAGAAGAAGAATTCTTGAATATTTAAAGGAAGCTGAGAGTGAAATATTATCCTTCAAGAGACTCATCTTGTAAGTACTGAGTGGGACCAAATAATAAAAAAACTAAACTGGGTGGATGCTTGTGTATGCACCACTCACGACTATAACACAAAAGGGGTAGCAATTATTCTAAAAAAGTCTCTTAAAGCCAAGATCGAAAGTAAAGTGGTAGACAGTAAGGGAAGATGGGCTCTGATTAAAGGAAGCTGAGAGTGAAATATTATCCTTCAAGATACTCATCTTGTAAGTACTGAGTGGGACCAAATAATAAAAAAACTAAACTGGGTGTATGCTTGTGTATGCACCACTCACGACTATAACACAAAAGGGGTAGCAATTATTCTAAAAAAGTCTCTTAAAGCCAAGATCGAAAGTAAAGTGGTAGACAGTAAGGGAAGATGGGCTCTGATTAAAGTTAGAATAAACAATAA
Source organism: Lissotriton vulgaris (assembly GCF_964263255.1). Taxonomy (NCBI): domain Eukaryota; kingdom Metazoa; phylum Chordata; class Amphibia; order Caudata; family Salamandridae; genus Lissotriton; species Lissotriton vulgaris. The sequence continues at coordinate 423,004,055 of NC_141687.1, forward strand.
CATCTTTACTATAGCCGGTTACTATGGTCCAAATTTGGACGATCCATCTCCTCTTCAAAAACTTTATATAGAACTTCTATCAACCTCTGCCCCTATAATATTAGGTGGTGACTATAACATTATACTCGACCCCAAAACGGATAGATCCCCTCCTAGTAAACAGAAGAATCTACCTAAAATGAGGGAAGGGTTAGGTAATTATAAACAAGACCTGGATTTGATAGATATGTGGAAACAAAGAGGAGACAAAACGCACCCCTTTACATTCCACAATAAAAAATTGGGCCATAGGTCAAGAATTGACGTCTTTCTACTAAATAGGAGTCTCCTAGGTAGCGTCAAAGGCATTGAACACCTTCCAGCGCATCTGTCTGACCACTCTGCAGTACAACTAACTCTCTTAATGCCAAAAAACATAACTCCTCCCAGATGGACAGTTGAGCGGACTTTATTTAATGAGCCGCGAAATGTGGATCAGCTAGAAATTGTTTCTGCACACTACTTTGGAGATAATTTAGTCGGCACGCCGAAACAAATCACATGGGACGCTTTTAAAGCAGTGGCCGGGGGGAAATTACTAAACTTAGGAGCCCATAAAACTAAGATCAAGAAACAGGAGATCAAAAAAATGGAAATGGATATTAAACTAGTGGAGACACAACTAGAGAGTAGAAACCATTTAGATCCGAAGGAAGTATTAGAAGAAAAGAGTCGAAAGCTCAAAGAGAATCTGGCCAACTATTTGGAGAACATAGTTAGAGAAAAGTGGGAAGCTAGTAAATTATCAAACCATGAATACGGGGAAGGATGCGGGAAAATGTTGGCATGGAGAATTAAAACAGACCAGTCAAGGAATAAAATATTATGCATCCAGAACCAAGAACAAACTCTACAAAGCTCTGATGAATTTGTAATAAGACAGGAGTTCTCAAAGTTCTTCTCTAATCTATATAAAGAAGATATAAATCCAACCGAAGAACAGATTAGGAATTACCTGGACACTGTTCCACTTCCAACGTTAACAGAGGGGCAAAAGAGAGAGTTAAACAGAGAAATCAAACCTGAGGAAGTCAGAGCGGTCATAAATGGCCTGAAAAGAGGAAAAGCTGCCGGCCCTGATGTGCTTCCTAATGAATTTTATATGGCGCTAAAGGAAACTTTAGTTGACCAGTTAACAGAACTAATGAACATCATATATCTGGACCACGAAAACATTCCTGACTCATGGAATGATGCAACGATCAGCATCATCTTAAAACCTGGGAAAAACCCTAAGCTATGTGAGTCATATTGACCCATTTCATTGCTCAACTGTGACTACAAAATATTTATGCAAGTCATAGCAAAATGATTAGCCAAGGTAATGCCAAGATTGATCAACTTAGACCAGAAGGGCTTTATAAAAGGACGGCAAATTTATGAGATCACTCACGAGTTATTCGCAGCAATAGACGTAGCCACTTGTGGAAAATTACCCTTAACTATAATCACCTATGATGCAGCCAAAGCCTTTGACAGAGTCAACTGGGCCTTTTTAAATTAAACCATCAGGAAAAACAAACTAGGGGAGAGCTTTGGACACATGGTAAGGGAAGTATACAATAACCCAAGAGCAAAAATAATAGTTAATGGGAGCCTGACCAGTAACATCGAAATACAAAGAGGCACAAGACAAGGCTGTCCGCTATCGCCGCTACGTTTCAATCTTTACATCGAACCATTGGCCTGTTCAATTAGAAATCATCCCTTAATAACACCCTTCAAACATCAAAATTGGCAAAAAAAGTGGCATTATACGCGGACGATCTGATGGTATTTACAGACAACTTTGAAGATGCCAATCAAGCGATAGAGGACACAATAACTAACTTTGGTAAAGTCTCAGGCTACTTAACAAACCAGGAGAAAACAGAAGCGATGAGCTGGAACACAAGTCCTAATACTCCATACAACAGAGACAAAATAAAATATTTAGGAATTATGTTGGTTAAAGGGATTGAAAAAATTCCACAACTAAGCCTGAACAGAGTGGGCGAAGAAATGAGAAGACTTCTTAGAGTCTGGACGGGATTACCACTAAGCTTTTTGGGAAGATCTAATGCAATAAAAATTACCATAATTCCTAAATTTACTTATTTTTTTAACACAATCCCACTGGAATTTAAAAAAGACCCTCTGAAGAAAATCCAGGGAGAAATAGCCAGCTTTATTTGGGCATCTAAAAGCACAAGAATAGCCTGGATTAAACTAAGGAGGAGGAAAGAGCAAGGCGGAATAGCTAGCCCTGACTTATTTGAATATTACAGATCCTTTCAATTTAAGAACTTTAGACCACTACTAAGAAAACATCAATTCTACCCAAATTTTCTACAGAATATGATAGACAGAACAGACCATTTCCTATTTAAGTTTGGCCACCCAAAATCAAAAAAAAAAATTAAAGATCCTACATAATTCTGCAAAGCTTTGGAACCAGATCAGAAACACTGTAAACATATAGTATTATAGTACTATTGCCCGATATGGGATTCCCGAGGGACACCAGAATGTTTGAAAGACTCTCTGGCATTACCACTTAAAACAGCAGGAATTGAAAGATGGGGACAACTGATGGTAGGAAAGTCTATAATTACGTGGGACCAACTACACGTAACTACCGAACCTAAGTTATCAAAATTCAAATATTACAAATTGACTAGTTGGGCTAAATCTCTAACAGAGGAAAAAAGGGGCAACAAGAGTCTTGAAAACAAAATGATAAAAATAACACCAGTAAAAAAAGAAATATCAAAATGGTATTGGGCCGGAGAAGAAGACTTCTTAGTCCCGGAAGCAACATGGAGGAAAGATATGCCTGACCAAGACCTAGACTTACTGTTTATCTGGCAAAAATCTCTAGAAAAATGTTGGTCCTGTATAAAACCAGCCTCATTGAAAAGGAACCATATGTTCACAATACACAGGGCATATTGGACCCCAAAAAGACTATCAAAATGTAAAGGTACCATCATAAAGTCATACCCTAAGTGTGGAGAGGAGAAAGCAGATGACACCCATATGTTCCAGAACAGCCCCGCACTCTGCTCCTACTGGCTTGAGATTGGTAAGACGTTAACTACGGTATTGGGAATCAACATAACTGTAAGTACCCCTCTCATTATCTTTGGGATCTATAACACTAATGAGGTGGGTACGGGTAAGCTAACCAAAAGGCAGGAAAATCTCCTGTTCATACTGATATTGCTAGCGAGGAGAGAGATCTGTATAAACTGGGTTAAACCAGCACCTCCTACTCACGCGAACTGGCTAAATTCTATAATAAAAGCTAACAAACTTGAAAGGAAAGGAAAAAGCTCAAATAGAGTAAACTTTTGGGAAATTTGGGAACAACACTTCCAAATAACTTGTTAACACATTTTGGGTCATCGGAAAATAAAATCCAATGATTAAAGCGATGGCAATAATTCCAGGCAGAAATCATTTCTGCTGAGGAGCCAGGAAGGCTAGCTCCCCCCCAAACATTGGATTTATTGATCACGATAAAGGACAAGGGAGAAAGCTGATTGGTCAAAACCCCTTAAGGGATACTCCCCAAACCCAGCCGATAACAACGGGGCAGTGAAGGCACAGAACGTTGGACCACTACGCTACCGAAGTCTCCTTATTTACATAATCGCAAAATGAGGATTAAAAAAAAAAAAAGAGGTTAATTGCAATAATTTTATGATTGCAAATTCCATTGTAAGGGCTCCATTCCACTCATTGGAAGGGTTGAGGACAAAGAAGTTAACACCTATGTGTAGAGTTTCACTCGACATGGTGAATAGCAGATAGTGGAGGGTTATCTCTAGGTGTTGTAGGACATATAGACCTGAGTAAATATATGTGCATATGTATAACTTTGGAAATCATGCCTACAGTGTATATGGGGGTGTAAGATATTGGTTTCTGAAAGTTTATTCCAACAACGCTGAAAAAGAAAGAGCTTTTTAAAACGCCTATATAGCCAACTGCTGCACCTTTGTAAAGAACATTCCTCCAAAGAGCTTAGTGGCACGGTTTTACAGTAATGTGGCTGGCCTTAAGGCAGACCAGAATGTAAGTAAGTACACTGAACAACGCATGCTCTCTCTTATGATAAAGAAAAAGAAAACTATTGGCAAGTGCATAAAACACAACAACACCTTATGATGCATTGACATATAACCATGCAATGTCAGAGATGGCCTGACATCCCTACTTGACTGCGTTGACATTGGATCCACTCTCAAAAGTAGTTTTCTGTTCATTTCATCCTCATCACCACCAGTTTCATAATCCTTGCCTTAGAACTCAGTGACACTTAGTACCACTTGTCCTGTTCAGACATACCTCTTCTTTGCCCACCAGATAATATTTAATTCCTACACCACTTAAATTCTGGCTTCACCACCTTTAGACAAAAGAAATGTGAACCATTATATTGGACACATGTTAAACTACTATTCATACCACAAACACAATGGCAAAAATCCTTGGCTTTGTCCACCTGACTCATATGCCATACTTTCCTGTCGCTCAACCTCACCACATACTTTATTACCTGAACCACTTCTTTTAGTTCCAAAAATAGTTTAGCTCCTAAGGCAAACTTTCCACCCTGTTTCAAGCATGCACACTGATCTACATGTACATCAACCTGTATAACACAGTCTAAAATCATCACATTTATTGTATTGACTCTGATAGTGTCACATTACCATGTATCAAACTTGAAGGGAATCTGCCCTGCATTAGAACTTTGTCATGGAGGTGCGTCATCATCCAATGTCCTTACTGTCTCCAATTCTCTACATTTTGACAACAAATCCAGCAGCACTCCAGCTACAACATACTTGGGATTCCATCACTGTAACACACACCTGATACCCAATTTCATGAATTCCTGAGGTAAGTTGTATGAACCTGTACGACACAATGGTAGGTTGCACTTTTTTTTAACTTACTGCCTTTTCGTATTTCGTTCTCTGCCTTACAGCTCGTTTCACTTCCGTGTTTGAACTTGGCCAGCAATGTACATCGTAGGCTTTTTTCTTTGTTCTCATGAGTCATGACTTTTCAATATTTTTCCTCATATTATGGGGGAGCAACCGCCCTTCCCAAACCAAGAAATGTTCTTCCTCATAATTCATTTTGGGCTTCCCACAATGGTATTGACACTCATCACAATCACTACTCTTTTTGGCCAGCTGATCATCACATATGACTTGATACTATTCAAAGCAGCATTTTCCTATGTGCATCTAAGTACTCTTCCTTAGACAGCATTGTACCATCATGTTCTACTACTTCAATCACTCTAGCTACACTGTACTCAATCCACTCGTCAACATCACTTTTCTTCATGGCAAATGGCATTCTAATAAAGAAGTCCTTGACAACATTTTGGACCCCAGAGCATACTTGACTCTGTATAGGAAGTGTGGTAGGCTCCTTGCCTATCCCATCTCTTATTAACAATTTAGAGGAAGACTTGAGGTTGTTCCTGAGTATTAATTAGATTCAACAAACAAGTATTCAGAAATGTTACAGAGCTCACACATTTGCAAGAGTTTACCACACTTTCACAGAATACTTTTCTTATGTCAGTGTTAAACATTTGGATATGTAGGCAACCACAATCTCCTTTCCAAAAGACTGTATCTGTGTCAACATATCTGCAAGACACTTCCCACTTGCGCAAGTGGTCCTACTGGCTTGTCCAAGGGTCAAAATTTTGATGGGGCAATTCCTTAGAAATTGCAGTTTGTATTGCCACTGAGGACTACTGCCATGCTAGGGATAATTCAAATTAATCTAGGTGTTCAAGTACTAGTTGATGAGGGGATGACAACTCACAGACTTAAGAGACACATTCTCTGTTGGCTTAAGATTGGAAACAATGCTTGGTGGATGACCTTCAAAACCATTGCTGGTGTAAGTACATTCTGATTTTCTTGTAAGCTGACTGTTAGCAAACAGGGTTCTTTCATCTGAGCAGTTACAAATTAATTAAGACTTGGTCCTAGGTTGATCTTTTTTACAGGACTAAAAGAGCAAAGTCAATTAAAATAATAGATAAGCCTGGTGCAGCATCTCCTAGAACTAGACAATACAGACTTACAAAAGAAGTAGAAGAGGGAATAAAACCAGCGATTTAAAAGACGATTCGACAAAGAATCCTCTTGAAGGTAGTTGGTACTCTTTGGAACTCTCTTGTGATTGGAATTAAAAATCCAAATGGCAAATGGGGCCTTGTACAGGATCTCTGCAATATTAACAATATTTTCATTCCATGTTGTCCAGTGGTTTCAAATCCAGCAGTCATTCTGTTTCAGATTCTCTCAGAAACAACATGGTATACTGTCTTTGACTTATGCCAAGCTTTCGTCTCAATTTCTTTACATGAAGATTCACAAATTTCTTTTTGCGTTTCAATTTTTTAATAACGTTTTTTGTATGGTGTAGAATCACTCAAGCCCTTCAATTTTTAGTCAAATCTGGAGATTTGTAGCCAGAGCTGGATATTTTGAAGTTGCCATCCAATTCAGTCTTAGTGCAGTATATTGATGGCATACTGTTCGTATCTAAGAATTAAGACTGTAAACTTGACGCTGCTGCCTTTTTAAAACATCTAGCTAAAAATGAACATCTGTTTTCCCTGACTAAAATGCAACATTGTAAGAAATAAGTCCTCTATCTTGGACACCATATTGAAAAATATGTGAGGAAAGTTTCAAAAGAATGTGTTTCTGCAATTCAGAAAATAAGCCAGCCGACCACCCACAAGGAGGACCAAATGTTTCTTGGAATTGTTAAGTATTGTCGTCAGTGGATTCCAAACTCAACGCCTTGATTTATTTATGAAATATAAAGAGAGTTTGTGTCATGTGCTGTAAAAGATGAAAAATTAGGTGGCCCTTTGTTGAATGAAAATATTAAAATTGAACCGTAGTTTATATTAATTTCTGTCTTTTAACCTGCTTGCAAATAAAATGAGCCCACTAGTCATAATGAAATGTTGCTCCATGGTGCACAGCTGGTGCACAGAGGGTTAAATTAAGTTGTCTGAAATTCAGCTGAAACCAGGAAAGAAAGGCAAGTGAACATGCACGTGCCCAGTCTGTTGTAGCTCCAAGTTGTTTAATGATTCACTAGCTTTTCACCTATGTACAGAGCCAGTTCAGTCAGTCCAGCGAGCCCTTTCTAGGAATCGCTCGCTGACCTAGGACGTGACAAGTTTGGCCTGCCCTTGCCCCGTTAAGTGAAGAGGCAAAGTGTTTGCTCAGCACAGATAGCAAGTGCGTCATTTGTGTGGGAAAGCAGAAAACACGGGCCTCTGCTGATAGTAGATCAACATTGCACATTGACATTTCAAGATAACCGGCCAAGGCAAGGCTGAAAGTCAGGAGGTGGTAGTTTAAAGATTAACCTGTAGCTGCATGGTCAGATGCGTTGCAAATAATGTAAATTGTGAACATAGACATATTTCTGAAATGCACCTTGATACTGTAATGTACACGTGGACCTAATTCTAGCATGGTCACACCATGATGTTATTGTTAATGATTAATGTATCCAGGTTCTGAAAATTGTATATAAGAACTGGCTTGCTTTCTGAAAAAACCAGATCTCTCTGTACTCCTGCAAATTGTCTCAGCTGCAGCTTTATTGTGATGACGCGCTGTGTGCCTCACCTCAACTGCCTGTAGTTGCACGATCGGCGCTCTGGACGGTTGTGAGAGATTGGTGCTCCGGTTAAAGGTTTAGCGGGTGAACAGAGTTAATGAAGGTTGCCCTCCTCTTTTGCTGAAGGTGTAGTAAACACACCTCCGTGTTTGTTTTTTCATACACCTCTGGGGCCATAATGTTTTGGACCTAGAACTGCTGTTTTTGGAGGAGAGTCCGATCCGTGAGCCACGTAAGAGGAGGTTGGCTGCACCCCTTCAGGGTGTGTCCCCCTTGTGTAGTTTGGGGGTGATATCGTGAGCCATTTAAAGTACCCTTGTCCTGATGATGCCACAAGATACTGTTGGCGGAAACGCGACCGCGACTGCGTCGACATCTGATTAAGGAGTCCGACTATACTGTATATACTGTGTAAATATTACCAAGCGCTTTGTATTAAAACTATATTGGTTTTTTTAGGAGAAATTATAACTTTTGCGCTTTAAGGACTACCTTGGTTTTGATACTCCATCCAAATTGAGGAGTGGGTATTTACAGAGAATTGAATGTGTTCTTCTCCGTTTTCTCCTTGTTGAGGGTACACACTGTTGTATATATAATGTATATATTGCTTTGATATGTTTTGTTGTTGTTTTTTACACTGTACACTTGTTGACCTCCTTGTCTTTTGACTTTGAATACTGTCCGTTTTTACTCATATCATTTAATGCAAACAGAAATTACTGTATAAAACAGGATAATAAATTGTATCTTGTTTTGAAATAGCATATATGTCGTTGATTCCTCAGTACCTTTTTTTCTACTTTTTCATCTTTTGATGCTCCCTGCCTAGGTATGCGAGGATAATTTAGGCAGAACCCCCGTTCCTTACATAGTTATTGGCAATAAAGCCACTTTCTTTTGAAACCTTGAATGTGCCCTTCTTCTTGTCCCTATTAATAAATTTTATGCTTTAACAGATGGCGCCGTGACTCGACAGGAACTGATGGTCTCTGCAGGGGATAAATAACTGCTGTCTTTGGATTCTTCAGGGGCCTTCTTGTCTCGGTGTATTCTGCGCAACTACTGAGAGGACATGTTTCCTGACACACCCAGACGACAAGGCTCCCGTTGATAAGCCTTTGACAAAAGACACCACCAGCTTCCTTTGAGCCATCAGGTGATTTTGCCACAGCTAAGAAGGGTGCATACAACGGCATACAACTGGTCTGATGATCAGGTAGGCAGTGCTTAACTGCACTGAACTCAATTTTATCAATTGAATAGTGTTTTTCTAAAATACACCAGTAGATACATACTGAGATTCATTAGGGGTCTCTAGGGGAGGTCTGAGGGCGCCTTTAAGATAGGTGCCTGAGGAGGACTGTCCAACCTGTGAAAGATCATAAAGGATCCCAAGGACAGGAGAAGGACCGTGGGTGGTCGCTTTTAGGAGAGGGACCGTGGGTGGTCGCCTTTAGACAGAGCATGCTTCTGAAAGACGTCTAAAAATTAAAAGTACATATGCATATTGTTGAAATAGGTCGTACAACTGTATCTTGCAAAAGTGTTGAAATATAGTATAAAAAAGTGTGTAAAGTAGTGTAAAATAGTGTATTTTAAGTGCACTTTAAAATAAAAGGAAATAAAAAGTGATAAAAGAGGGAAAATAATAAAATTAGTAACTAAATAAAATTCAAAATGCTTAGCAAACTATTTTTGAGCACAGCTAAAGGCCGCAGGGCAGCCTTAGATGTCACTCAACCAACACCTCCTCGTGGCACTACAGCATGGTACGTGTCACGGAAAAAAGGGTACCATACAGCTATTCATCTAGATCAATGGACTCATTATACCAGGAAAAATCCTGATCTACAGTGGCCAGAATACGGGACATTTGACAGAGCTAAAATGCTTTATTTAGAAGATTGTTTAAGGGAACGTGAAAAGAAAGGGAAGAAAGTACGTTTATTACAATGGGATGCATTTCATGCATGGCGGTCATACGCCGCTAACAGATGGCCAGGGGAACCTAGGACAACGAAAGGAAAAGCTTTGACACATGATAGGGAGAAGGCAAAAGAAAGATGTGTAACAATTTGCAGAGAAAAAGAAATGGAAATAGACAAATGCCTTACAGTTCACAAGCCAATACCAGATGTATACTCCACTCACCTAATGCTCCCTTAGAACAGGAACATACTGAAGATCCTGTAATAGAGGCATTATTAACAACTCCACCACCATATAGCCCGCAAACAATGCAAACTTCACAAACCTCATCAGCACCACACACACGCACACCACAAGCTACGTCACCAACTAGTAAGACAGTACCTGTACAACTTCAAGATACACCTCTTTCTACCTCTGGTAGACCAGGGTTACGAACAAAAATATCAGAAAAAGAACAGAAAATAATACACGTGTGGGTGATGGAGGTTATGAAAAATGGTACTTCTACATGGCGTAGTGCAAAAAGCCGCTTCCCTACTGATTTCACGCCTGCACTTCAACGCAGTGCTTTGGAAAAGCTGGACAAGAAAAGTTACAACTGGTTTAAAGACTGCGACAAACATTGGCCTGAGGAAGACAGCTACCCCCAACCTGACAGGTTGTCTCATGCTCATAACGGCACAATATCAGCGGTCATAGACGATGTAGCAGCAACAAGCACAGAAATACTAGATGCAGTCCAGATATTAGCTGAATGGATAGATACACTTCTGATACTAGAACAAAAATGTACTAAACTTAAAAAAAGTAAAGAGGAGGAAGCTAGGGCTCTTTCCCCTTCTCTTGCCATGCCATTAAGAGAAGTACCAGGTAGTCAGGAAGGGAAGCCCACTATTAAAGTTCACACACCATGGTCAAATGTTGAATTACATAGATTTGCACTTCAGTTTCCAGATATTAGACAAGACAGAGAAGAATGGTACAGACAGACAGAAATAATACTAAGAGTTAGCACTCTCACACTGGATGACATAGAACAAATGTTTTCTATAATATTGCCACCAGACATTTGGGGAAAAATACGGAGAGAGGATGATGAATTTTTAAAAATAAAATGGGAAGATATAACTTCAGTAACAAGGAAAGGAGGAGATGATATATCAGATGATATTAGAGACTTACCAGCAAAAGTAATGGCTAAAGTAAATACACTGGTACCCAGAAAACAAATAGACTGGTCAAAATTAAATGCATGCATTCAAGACACTGAAGAAACAGTATCTGGGTTTTTCGCTAGAATACAGAAAGTCTTCACAGCTTCAAGTGGTTTAGATACTGAAAAGGAAGCAACACAAAGTGCACTTGTCTCTTATTTTGTAAATAATTTAAAAGCATCAATTAAAAAAGGGATTCTAGAGTACAACCCTACTTGGTCATGCAAACCGCTAACAGAAGTTTTACAATTGGCACAGTATTACGAAATGCTAGGTAAAAAGGAGTTGGAAAGTAAAAATAACAAATTAAAAGAGTTAAAAACTAAAGTTTTGATTCAGCAGGCAAACCAGTATAGTGGGAGACGACAAAGAAGCAGGGGTAGAGGAAGAGGCCGTGGGGGCCCACAAAGGTCATTTTCTGCTCCCCCTACACAGCATACCACTACAAATGAACAAGCACACACACAAGGATGCTTTAATTGTGGGGGTCAGGATCACTGGAGAGCTCAATGCCCACACCCCGTCAAGCAGTCACAAAGAGGGGGTGGGATGGGAAGATCAAGAGGCCGGGGAAGGAGCATGGGAAGAGCTGGATATCAACAGCAAGGACGTGACTCACAACATGGCCCTACAGAGTATCCCCCCAACACAAATTTCTTTGATAATGAACAAATACCAAAAATGCAGGTGCATCACCCTTATGATGGAATATATCAGGAAGGGCCCCAAGGGGAATGGGACTATTATGCACAATAGGGAGGCCCGAGAGAGTTAATACAGAGGATGGTAATCCCTGTAGATCCCACTGGACCATATGTGAGGGGTAAGATTGAAGGTACATCTGTGGAATTACTAATAGATACAGGGGCCACCAATTCCTCCTTGACCAAGAAAAAGTTTCTAGATGTTCCTCTCTCGGGAAAAATAAATAAGTCAGTGGGATTCACCAACATACTTGTAACAAGCCCAATTTCAGCACCCTTGAAATACAGTATAGGCCCAATTCAGGACACGCATTCATTCCTTATATCAGACAAATGTGCATTTAATTTGTTGGGATTGGACTTGCTAAAAAAGATGAATGCCACTATTAAGTGCACTGCAGACGGAGTTTTCTTGGAAGTAGATGGACCAATGACAGAGGAAATGGGCAACTGTTTCCTATCAATAGGAATACAAAATATTGCCGCACAAATAATGGATCATATAGATTCAAGGATATGGGCAAAACACAAAAATGACACAGGGAAAATGAACATCACATCTGTAACTATTACAGTCAAACAGAATGTAAAATTACCAAGAATACCACAGTACAAAATTGCTCCAGAGGGTCTAAAGGGATTGCAGGATATAATAGCTGACTTACTAAAAGAAGGGATTGTTAAAGAAATATCAGGCAGTCCTTGTAACAGCCCTATTCTTCCGGTCTTAAAAAAGAGCGATGGAAATACTAATGAAAAAAGTTACAGATTCATAGTTGATCTAAGAGAAATTAATAAAATAGTGGTGCCACAGTTCCCGGTTGTCCCAAATGTAGTATCAATATTGTCAACACTGTCACCAGAAATGGCATATTTTTCTGTGGTGGATTTGAAGAATGCCTTCTTCTCAATTCCAGTAGATGAAGGTAGCATGTACCTCTTTTCATTCTCTATAGGCGGGAGAACGTTCTGCTTCTGTAGGGTCCCTCAAGGGTTCACAGAAAGCCCGAGCATTTACAACCAGGCCTTAAAGAGAGAACTAGACACATTCAATTTATCACCCAACTCTGTGCTAATTCAATATATAGACGACCTGCTGCTTGGTAGCATCTCTGAGGCACAATGTACAACTGACACCATTAATTTGTTAAATTTCTTAGCTGAACGTGGTCACAAAGTTTCACCAGAAAAGATTCAATTTGTTCAACAGGAAGTATCCTACCTAGGACACATCCTGTCGAAAGGGCAGAGAAGATTGGATGATAAGCGCATTAAATTGATTCTACAGACACCAGTGCCACGCACCCAAAAACAGGTGCAAGCCTTTTTAGGCATGGCCAGTTATTGTCGACATTGGATTGCTAACTTCTCCTTTATTTCAAAACCCTTATTGGCCCTGACCCACAAGGACACGCCCGAACCCCTTCAGTGGTTGCCAGAACATGAACAAAGCTTCCTTGCCATTCGGCAAGCTCTCTGCTCTGCTCCTGCTTTAGGCCTACCAGACTATTCTAAGTCTTTCCAACTCTATGTTCATGAGTCTGATGGGAGTGCTCTTGGGGTTCTATGCCAGCAGTTTGGTGACCACAAAAGACCATGCGCATATTTCTCTGCCACCTTGGATACTGTAGCCAAGGCTTTACCTTCCTGTATACGTTCTGTTGCAGCAACTGCCTTAGCACTACAACGTGCAGAAAGCATAATAATGGGACATGAAGTTGATGTCTATGTTCCACATGCTGTAGAGCTGATACTAAATAAGACATGTACGCAGCACCTCACAAATGCCAGGCTCACACAGTATGAGATCTGTTTATTTGCAGCACATGTGACACTTCACAAATGCAATGTGCTTAACCCTGCCACTCTGTTACCTATTCCCACTGATGATCTAGTGGACTCAGACCATGATTGTATTTTGTTAACTGAGGAGCAAACAAAAGGGAGAATCGACATGACTGATATACCCTATGCAGATGCAGAGGGAGAATTGTGGGTGGATGGTTCCTGCCTTAGAACAGAGGATGGAAATACATCAGCAGCCTATGCAGTTGTAACAAATAAAACTGTAGTTGAGTCCTGTAAGACACCCGAATTGTCTGCACAAGCAGCAGAACTTGTGGCACTCACACGAGCTTGTGAATTATCTGAAGGAAGGTGTGTTAACCCCTTCCGTGCGGCCGCGATTTTCCCCGTGTGCGGCCACCGGCAGAACACGGGCGGGCCATGACGAACCCCAGCCGTCATCAGCACACGAGCACTGTAGTGCATGACGGCTGGGGTTCGTCACCAGCATGGAAGGGGTTAACATATATACAGACAGCCAATATGCCTTTAATGTGGCACATTCCTTTGGAAGACTCTGGAAGGAAAGAGGTTTCATTACCTCACAAGGCACAAAGATACAGCACGGAGTGCTTATCACCAAATTACTTAACTCCCTGGCACTTCCAAAGAAATTGGCCATAGTTAAATGCAGCGCTCACAAGAAAGTTACAGACAAGGTAGGCCAGGGAAATGCATTTGCTGACATAACAGCAAAACAGACAGCAAGAAATAATTCAGCACTAGTACTAACGGTCCAAGAATTACCTGATGAAGTGAAGTCACTAGATCTAAAAAGTGAAGGTATAAGACTAATGCAACAAGGAGCAACAGCAGAAGAACAGATGGGTTGGTCATAGGACGGGTCATTTGTTCAAGGATGTTGGATGAATGACGCCAAGGATAAATATATGTTACCAGACAGGATGGTCTACTCTATGTGTTTGGCCATGCATGGTCCGGCACATATATGCAGGGATGCGATTGTAAATTGCATGGACAAATTCTGGGTGAACAAGAACATAAGAAAAGTAGCACAGGAGATATGTCAAACATGTATGGTATGTGCACAGTACAATGTGGGTAAGACTGCTCCAGTACCCAAAGGCCACTTTCAGAAACCAACAATGCCGTTTGAAGCCCTGCAAATAGACTATGTGGAGATGCCCCCTACAAATAAGTATAGGTATATCCTGGTGGTGTGCATGTATTCAAAATGGATAGAGGCATATCCGGTGAAACGCAATGATGCCATCTCAACAGCCAAGTGCCTGATAAAGGAGCTGATCCCACGTTTTGGGGTCCCAAAAACAATATTTTCAGACAATGGCAGTCACTTCTGTAATGAACTAATAAAGCTTACATGCAAAGCCTTGGGAATACAGCAGAAGCTACACTGCGCCTACCATCCAGAGGCCGCTGGCGCAGTGGAAAGAAACAATGGCGTGCTCAAAGCCAAAATAGCAAAAATATGTGCTGACACAAAATTGACCTGGATGGATGCCTTACCTATTGCCCTAATGAGCATGAGGAGCACACCAGATGCCAAGACCAAACTCAGTGCACATGAAATTGTCACTGGGTTGCCAATGGTAGCTTGGGGAGTTCCAGACAAAAGTGCTCTGCCTATGATGACGATTGAACTGTTGAATGATTACTGCATGTCACTTACACGTACTCTTGCTTCTATCAACCAGCACGTGAAGGGAGCCCTTCCAGAGCCACTGCAGGTCGAGGGGCACAAGTTCAAGCCTGGTGACTGGGTGCTCATCAAAGCATTCCAGAGGTCCAACTGTCTCCAAGCTCGCTGGAAGGGACCGCAGCAGGTACTGCTCGCCACAAAGACAGCAGTGAAGTGCACCAACAACAAATCTTGGATTCACACCAGCCACGTCAAGAGGGCACCTCCTGAGACTGCATCCAGCCAAGACCCAGGTCAGCAGAACATGCCAACACCAGAACTGATCAAAGAAGAAAAAAGGTACAATTTGAGGTCTACAAAGAAGAAGGAGATGAAATGTCAGTAATTCTGGTACCTGATCTTCTGCAGGAAATAGATGAAGTAATACTACTAGATATTATCCTAACAGATATTTTGACAACAATTTTTGACTTTGAGAATAGCAGTGAAGAAGACAACGAAGACGCACTCAGTTACCTTGAGGAAGTATTTAATCAGCTAGAATACCAACTAATGCAAGATTTAAATAGTATAGCATTACAAGAAGCCTTGAATAGAGTACTTGCTGACTGAGAAAAATAAACTAGGGTATATTGCACACTACCACCAGGAATAACAGCCTGTCTGCATAACAGGAAGAGACTACAACAATTCATCAGGGAAGTTCTTAGTAAAAAGTGGGCCAGTACAACGTTGAGTAGATGAACTGATCCAGGAGGTATTTGCGAGTCCTCCTGTAACTGCATAGTGCCCGTGCCACTGCAGCAATTAGTAGATGAACTGATCCAGAAGGTATTTGCGGGTCCTTCTGTCACTGCGAGCACCCGTGCTGCTGCAGCAACCAGCAAAGGACTTGAACTGATCCAGAAAGAATTTGCGGGTCCTTCTGTCACTGCGAGCACCCGTGCTGCTGCAGCAACCAGCAAAGGACTTTCTCTAGATCATCAGGACAGCCAGCTTCAGAAAGATACATTTGGGGTGAGGTATAGTGGACACTCCTGTAAATGTAAATGTGGCTGCACTAACAATTGATATTCATGATCAAAGGGTCGTGTCTTACAAGAATTACATGCATATCTTTGGGAGGAGAGAAGTACCAAGAAATACTCAGAGACCATCTGAAATATTAACGAAAAGCTGTTCGCAATATATTCTATACTACAGCCTCACCTTAAATGTGTTTATGCTTTTTGTGTGTTTAGCTTATATTATAGTAAAGATTCATAGTGATAATTCACAAAATAGTGTCATCAATAGCACTACATCCAATTAAAGAAAGTATAAGACTAGATAGGTATGGATAGAGAAAATACAGTTCTAAAAATGAAGAGAAAATGGTGCATATCTGGGGTGATATTCTGTCTGTTATTATTAGCATTAATTACTGTATATCTATTAGATGTGTTCTATCCCATGGAAAAGTTGATCCCAACACCAACAACGCCTGCTACAATACCTGCATACACTTTGTCACCTGAAGAAATAGCCCACAGAGAAGATATGCACCACAATTCCTTTGTGACTTTGTTGCATCATACCAATAAGATATTAACAAGGGGAGATTGCTGGATATGTTTGCAATTCCCAGCTTCTGTAGACCAAAGTTTGCCCCTGGTTCAAGTCCCACTACCGTTTGCAGCATCCTGTTATGCCATTTACATAACAATAGTAAAAATAGAACTGATAGCTGTTTTGCAGAATTTAAAGAAAAGTACTGCTGGTGCAGGGACAACTATGGCCCCACCTGCAGGAACATTATATAACAAATATATGGCAGATATTCTGACACCAGGGAACTGCACGGAAGTGATGGAACAAAATGCAACATTTCCCCTGTCTGACATCTTTACTCCGCTCTTTCCAAATAAGAATACAAGCATTAGGATAGCAGGCCCATCAAAAGAGGCAAATAAGAATATACCATTTTTAAAGTTAAAATTAAGAAAACACAACGCAATAGGGAGTATATGTATTAAGAGTAATGGGACCTATCAGGTGGGCAATAGTACAAATTGTAACATGACATTTGAAATGACGGCCGGAAATATTAGCATTCCACTCTACGTAGGTGACTCAATTTATTTCATTTGTGGAGAGAAGGCTTATACATGGCTTCCAACAAATTGGGGTGGTTGTTGTCACCTAGGTTTTGTATTACCTGCTATAGCAATAAAAGACACAAAAGAAGTACGAAGGGACATGCAAAGACATGCACCACGGCGAGGCAGGAGAAGTGTGGATGTGGATCAAAGAGATACAGCATCACAGATAGCGGGTGACATATTTAAAGGAGTGATACCATGGATTGGTCCAGCTATCAACTCCAGGGATATACGTAGATTATCCAGGCTACTAGAAGCAACAATAAATGAAACAACAAGTATACTTGAAAATATTACAGTAGAGCTTCAAGCTGTGAGATTAGTTTCGTTACAAAATAGAATGATTCTCGACATGATGCTAGCAGAAAGGGGAGGAGTCTGTGCAATTATAGGGGCGTCCTGTTGCACCTATGTCCCGGACTCCTCTGTTACTGTCAGGGAAGCAATAAAAAGATTGCATCATATAGGTGTAGAAGCACATCAGGATTCTGGTACATGGGATATAGGAGGTTCACTTTGGAGTTGGTTGAGCGCATGGGGTTGGAAGATAGGAATGGTGTTCATAACAATTTTCCTACTAATAATAGGCTGTTGTCTATTAATTAATTGCCTGCCAATGTGCTGTCAACTATTGGGACAGCTGACAAAATGCCAAGTGAGGAAATTAAAGGAAAAAGAAAGAATGCTGATGCAAACAGTCACTACTGAGTTAATGAACATAGACATTTCTGACAATGATAAGAATGAACAATATAATTATTAAATTGTGATATGCTGCGTGATGAAATTATTTTAAACTGAGGTTCAAAGGGTTGATTTGTAAAAGATGAAAAATTAGTTGGCCCTTGTTGAATGAAAATATTAAAATTGAACCGTAGTTTATATTAATTTCTGTCTTTTAACCTGCTTGCAAATAAAATGAGCCCACTAGTCATAATGAAATGTTGCTCCATGGTGCACAGCTGGTGCACAGAGGGTTAAATTAAGTTGTCTGAAATTCAGCTGAAACCAGGAAAGAAAGGCAAGTGAACATGCACGTGCCCATTCTGTTGTAGCTCCAAGTTGTTTAATGCTTCACTAGCTTTTCACCTATGTACAGAGCCAGTTCAGTCAGTTCAGCGAGCCCTTTCTAGGAATCGCTCGCTGACCTAGGACGTGACAAGTTTGGCCTGCCCTTGCCCCGTTAAGTGAAGAGGCAAAGTGTTTGCTCAGCACAGATAGCAAGTGCGTCATTTGTGTGGGAAAGCAGAAAACACGGGCCTCTGCTGATAGTAGATCAACATTGCACATTGACATTTCAAGATAACCGGCCGAGGCAAGGCTGAAAGTCAGGAGGTGGTAGTTTAAAGATTAACCTGTAGCTGCATGGTCAGATGTGTCGCAAATAATGTAAATTGTGAACGTAGACATATTTCTGAAATGCACCTTGATACTGTAATGTACACGTGGACCTAATTCTAGCATGGTCACACCATGATGTTATTGTTAATGATTAATGTATCCAGGTTCTGAAAATTGTATATAAGAACTGGCTTGCTTTCTGAAAAAACCAGATCTCTTTGCACTCCTGCAAATTGTCTCGGCAATAAAGCCACTTTCTTTTGAAACCTTGAATGTGCCCTTCTTCTTGTCCCTATTAATACATTTTATGCTTTAACAGTGCCCACACTGAATACAATTTGATGTTTTTTTCTGTTCTAGTATGAGAGAAATGGATGTGTTCTTTAAACTCTTACATAGAAACATGGAGGTTTAATGTCACCAGTGGCCTATCTTTCTGTTGTGATAAGTCAAGTAACTGTAAGTCTTCAGGCTGTTTGAAATAGGTTGTAGGTGTTTGTATTGTCATTGAACAAACTGAAGGGATTGTTATGTGTCGTACTTTAATTGCATATGTCCCGCATTAGGTAAAAATTATTTTGAACAGGACGAGAACACAACATATAGCCAATATCAGATTGGCTCATTATGGGCAGATCATACTTGCAGCAGAGAACATCTCCTCTAGGAGATGTATTGTTTTTAAACCCAGCAACAATACATCCTATTCAAATGAGAGTTGGGAAGACAGGTGAATTTATGAGATTGATGATGAACCAGTTCATAACTGCATAGACGTGACTAAGGTTTATACAAAACTAAGACCAGATATTAAAGAGACACCTTTGGAAATGGCTGAACTGACATTGTTTGATAATGGTTCTTGTTTGAGAAACCACTATGGAGTGCTGAGAGCAGCATATGTGGTAAGTTTAATTTCTGAAAATGTAGTGGCATCTTTTCTGTTAAGCATCACTTAGCACCAGTGGCAGAATTAGTTGTGTTAAAGAGAGCTTGCAGCTTATCAGAAAATCTGGGAGTGACGATTTATAAGTTCAGCCAATATGATTTAGAAGTTGAATTAGTTTCAGAAGAAATGTACACAGGTTCTCTTCTTGGGTGTTATTGCGGGGTATCTTGTGTTAGGAGGATGCTTTCTCAAGGTATTGTACCTTTTGTACCTCAGTTTCTAACTGGATGAAAGTATGTAAGTGCCTCCTCCTCCTCCGTTTCTCAGGGTTAATAAGAAAGGAAAGCTTCACAGTTTCAGGTGATATCATTTTATGTTTATTTTGCTGTTGTTCATAGGTTTTTTATGTTTGTCATTTGTTACAGGATGTTGCAAAATACAGATTGAGATTTTCAACAGCCAACGCGGGTTTCACCCTTACATGGCCTTCTGGACCAGGCCTTCCTCAAGGCTGCAACAGATTTAATAAAAAGTCTTTGATATGATATCTAGGACATCAAACTAGACCACCACCCAGTGCTATGTGACAGGGTGAAAATAGTTTTTTTTAATAAGATTGCTGTCCCATGCCGTTAGATTCTGAAAGAACGAGACAGTGGGCTGTTTATGTTGTGTAAAGAGAGTTACAAAAGGGAAGAATAACAGTGAAAAAGAAGAACTGGCAGAGGCGCTGGAGGTGCATTTCCGATTTGACAACATCGCCTAGTTAAGGCTCTATCAAATAATATAACGTATCATGCCTTACGCTAGTATGTTAAATAACCCTATTTTCAGAGGGTATATCTAACCAATTCATGCACTGTTGGTCATTGAGATGTGTCCTATCTTGAGATGGTAAAAAGGAAAGGCTTATTTTCGAAGGACAATTCCAGCCTAGATTCAGTCCTGTTTGTTAGAAAAGTAAATTAGTGCCATGAGCCCAATTGTGTGCACAATAAATATACACAATTATACAGACAAATACCCTTTTAAAACGGCTGATGATATCAGTGCATAAGTTTTCGATTATATTTCAAATAACTCTTCTATTGCAGACAATTTCATAAGTCAATGGTAAAAATCTAAAACAGAGGAAATACCATACTATTGCATTTCATTGGCCAACAATATTTAGAAAAAAGAAGCTGCCAATTCAATTCTCCAGCAGCCTAGACTATGGCAACGCACTCCTGCTGAAGAGACTGAGAATCATACAGAACTCAGCTGCCAGACTCATCCTCAAACTCGAAAATCTCAATAGAGGAAATTCTCGACCTATTTAATTTAAACTATGCCTGTGGTCAATGATATTATAATGCAAGAAACAGTGCATACAATCTAGACATATATAAGTGAACCACAAAATTGGATAGAAAATATCAAAATATTGTATTTAATAAATATAGTAACTGAATAAGTCATATCATGATGAATAAAAATCTCAAAAGCACACCCCAACACACACTCAGTCAGATTTCAAACAAGCCATCTCATTTATGCACATTCTCACACATCTATCCTAAATACCTCATTCATACACGATAAACATAAGTAACAATCAGACTGCTGAAAAAATACGATGTGGTCATACCTGAAGTCCGAGTATACAATGAAGAACGGGAACCTGATAGGCTTAATGACACATACAATCAAAAATATTCATAAAAAACAAATGGTTCATGGGGTAAACATAAAGGATTAATCTAGAATCATTGAATAAGTAGGGTAATCTAACGACTCATGGTATTCCAACAATTGGAATCCAGCACCTACGCGCGTTTCGGGGTTTGCCCACCCTTGGGCATCACCTTCCTCGGGCCATCAGAGTCAAGGGCACAGAGTAACAGTGGGATGTGTCTGGTCTACAGACAAGAACATTCAAAGTCTAGGCAACAAAGTTTGTTCATGACAATCAGAGCAACCAGGGGATATATAGAACCTGTGATATAAGAGCACGTCCTCAATAAGTAGTGAATGAATAAGATGACTATTGGCAAGTATGTTGGGGCCAACTCATGAGCACATCAAGCCAAGTATTCTGATGGGAAGCAAGTCCGCATGTTAAATCAGCTATGAGAAATCAAAATCTTGGCCTGTCTCAATGGGATAGACAAGAGGGGCGGTGAAGTTTAAAAACAAGTGATAGGAGGATTCTCATAGCAGGTAACAAGGTGCGTGTCAAGAATGATGAGATGCCAGTTAAGCGCGGCAGAGTTGGACGAGATAAGTCCCGAATTGGTGGCAAAAGCGCTGCCCTGAACTAGAGGTTCCTGATGCAACCTCCCCAAACAGACTTACCCCACACTTGACAAAGCTCCACTGGTTCCCTGTCTATAAGAGCCCTGCACATCCAGACACCGGCCTACATCAACCACCACCTGTGCTTCCACCCGACCCTCCAGACACCTGAGCTCCACCTCCCTCTTCCTCGCTCAAACATCCTTCCCTTACCTCATTGTGAAGTCATGGAAGGACCTCCCCCGGGGGCGTGGCTACGCACGCAGCGAGACTGGCTGTGTTGTAGCGGAGCTCCAGCATGACCCTCCAATCTGGGGGTAAATTCTCCGGTCATTTCCCCGTCTGGACAGCCGCCACTTGAAGCATTTTGAATAACAAAAGAGGGTCTTGACTCAAAACTCAGCAAGGCTGAGCCAACAATAAACTAAGGAAACAACAAACCTGCCTATACTGAGAAGCTATTTCTTAGAGAACAACCGTTGTTGAAGCATACATGAAAAAATAGCATGAACACTTGCTTTTAGAATTGCAACGTTTACTTTAATTCTTTTCTGAAGACTATTATAATTTTTAGTCTTTTTTGTCTTTTTAGTGCATGAGAATACAAAAAACATGTAAAATATAATACATTTATATACAAGCAAAAAACAAACATTGGTATGTACATAGTTCAGACAAACTCACACTCAACACATTCTTGGCCATCCAATCATACAAAAACCACATTCATACTGGTCCCAGTGTCATGAAACAGTTGTGTAAAATGAAAAACAATCTAATTTGCTGGTTTTTACACGTAAATCAAACTTTTTCAAAATTTTAGGAAAAAGAAGAAAAGTAATCTTTCAGTTAATTGACACATTCCATATAGAAAAAAATGACAAGGGACCGGGTCGGGTCGACGCGTTTCGAACCCTGTAATTCTGAGGGTTCTCTTCAGGACCACAGTTTAACTATAAAGAAAGAGGAAAACAATTGTCACTAACCGAAACCTGCGAGATCAACGTCTCAACCAATGTACAGTTTCCCTCAGCCTACCCCAACAAGTGGGTCAAGGCTCCACAGAAAGCGAGAGGAGACAGATGCATTCCCAGTGGAAAGGGAGCGAAAGGTGCTGCAAGAGAAAGAAGGTGTACTCAATCTCGCTATGCATTTCACACATAACTGTGCATGGGCTGGTTTGTACCAAAGTGGGTCTGCGCGCTTACCTTTAAAGCAGCGCGTGTGTGCTCAAAAGGATGCTTCCCAGTCGGGTTGCGCTCGGTCCGGGGGTTCGGATCCGGCGTCACTGAGGCTGGGGAATGAAAAGGCGGAGATCGTGGGTTACCGTCACGCAAGGGTAATCGCATTGCCAATTACTGGATGTCGGCGCTCACTGGCGCCTAGGTGTTATGCTTACCGTGATTTTTGCTCTGTTTCTAGAAATCAGGGAATTATTCGAAGTACTCGCTCCTCACCCTGCAGTCAATGGCGGGTTACTGAAGCCTCACTGCGGTGTAGCTTATGGGTGTGGCTTCGCCCCGAGGGGTGTAGGGAAATGTAGTGCTGTTGATGATGTACCAAAAAGGATTCTGGGAGATGAAGTCCTCTTGTCGAATTCAAGAGTGGGTTTTATAAATTTCAGAGATTTCATTTAATCCATTGACCGCTGTATCATATTTCATGATCAGCAAAGCTTCTCTTTGGTTAAGTCTTGTTTCCAAATCACCACCTCTTGGGTCATTTTCAATTTTGGACAGGACAGTCCACTTGAAATTATTTTTGTCATGTTTCTTAGTCAACTAAGGGCGCATTCTCAACTTCTCTGCGCAACCTGGATTTATGCTGAGTAATGCGTTGCCTGACCTCTTGAGTGGTTTTCCCAATATATAACTTGGGACAGGGGCATACAATCGCATATACAACATTCCTTGTTTTACAGTTTGTGAAAACTTCATGCTTCCAGTGGATGTTGTTGAACGAGAACAATGTCTCTTCTATGGTATCATGACAACAAATAAAGTTCCACATTTATGGTGTCCTTTAGTCTGTGGAAAGCCAAATAGACTTCTTAGGGTCGGGGGTTGTTCAATGGGTAGTGCTGCCCTCACAATATGATTAGCCACGCTCTTTTCTTTTTTAAAGGCAAACAAAGGCGGATTCCTGAAGTCCTCATGCAAATCTTTCACTAGATGCCAATTTAAATTTATCAACTTCTTAAGTTGATTTGCAGCAGGGCAAAAGGTTGACACACACACCACTCGATTTTGCTCCGCTCTAGCTTTCTTGTGCATTAATGTCTCACGTGGCGTCCACCATGCTCTTTTAAGAGACATTTTTAATAGTTTCCTCGGATATCCTCTTAGGAGAAGCCTCTCCATAAGTAAATTTGCATGCGCAAAATATTCCTCTTTACATGAACAATTCCTTCGAATCCTGAGGAATTGTCCAAATGGTAAATTTTGTCTCAGACTTCGCGGATGGTTACTTGTGAACAACAGTGCTTGCCACTTGAAGCATGGCACGGTGAGGCGGCTGCCCTGCATCGGACCGAGTTTCGAGGTCCCCCGAGCTCCAGAACCCCGCCGGCCCTTGGGAGCCCGCCCGCGCCGAGAAAGGAGCCACGAAGCAGGCGAGGCCCGCCAGGCAAGTTCGGAGACGAGGCCAGAAGTACGGGCCGTGCTGGCCGAGGACTCCCAGTGGCCGAGTGGACCAAACAGCGCTGGGGAGCGCTGACCGTGGCCGACCCCCCCAGCGGAGACAAACAGTGGAAACGGCCCGACCGGGACCCCCCGGCAGCGAGAGTGAAGGACTGCAGCAGTGGACTGGGAGTGACGTCTGCTAAGACCAGGGCCGCCGGGAGAGCCTCGGGCACGGTGAGGAACCCCTCCCTCCACCCCCGGTCCCTAGCTGCGGCAACGCTTGTAGTGAGACTCCCGTGGGGAATGTGAGAGAGCCCCGGCGGCGACGGGCGGAACACAGCCACCCGACGACCTGCGCACCTGCCTGAGGCCACCGGTGCCGGCCCTGACGAGGACCCCCGAGAGCCCGTGGGCTTCTGTACCGGGGATAGGGCCCCCGGTGCCACCTGACCTGGACCGGAGGAGTGCACAGTGAGGCGTGGGCCACTACTGGAGAGCCCCTCCGCCAACTACAGGGATACGCCCTTCTCCACATGGCGACGCAGGCGGACGCCCGGCCACCAAAAGCCTAGGCAAACAGGCACAGTCACTGCTAAGACGCGGAGTCCCTCGACCCGCAGGCACTTGGAGACCGGCGCAACATCTCTCGCCGCCAAACAGTAGCGGTGCCCGTCGGAGGGCGCTGGGACCGACCTGGGCCGAGGGTGCCATGTCGTGGGACCACGCACACACCACCCATTACTGGCCTCCTAGCCGGACGGAGCGACTCCCGCCTACGCAAGCCCCCACTGCAGCAGCGCACCGTGAGGGATTCACAACAGACGGTGGACCTCTATGATACTCTGGCAGAGACCGGGAGGAGGGAGACGCCTACAGGTGATGCTGCCGCCTGAGTGCCTTGCATGCCACCAGAACACTGGGGGTGTCTGAAGAGCGCGGATGACCACCCGCAGGTACTGACCCCCTTTGAGCTCCGGCACCACCAACGGAACGATGCAGTGATGGGACAGCGCATACCGCGCAACAAGCGACCCCAGAGGCAGAGCTACACAGCGCATCACACCCGGCCGAAGAACTGGAAAGGGACGCAATCACCACCAGGATACACAGACCCGCGCACTGGTGGATCCAATACAGCCACGGGCGGCTAAAGAAAAACTCTCCCACCACCCCCATCCACGAGTATACGGGTATCATCCCTGCACTGAAGTAGCACCTGTGGTACGGACGGCCCGTAGAAACGCTACACACTACACAGTCCAGGACATCCGAGCGCAGGACCCTGCCCATGTCTGGGGGTGCGGGGAAGCGCACAGGAACCGGGAGCACGTACCCGAAGGGCAAAATGGACAAGACACAGAAGCCGGCGGACGCAGACCCGGTGACGGCCAGGCTGGACTCAGTACTGGTGGCCATGGAACGACTGGAGAACTCCATCCAGTTCACCCGAACGTCCCTGGAGGCGAAGATAGATGGGGTTGCCATAGACCTGACACACCTGAAAGCGGATCACAAAAAACTGGCTGAACGTACCACAACCCTGGAGACCACCGTGACTGCCTTGGAACCGCGTGTCATTCAGACAGATAAGCAGGTAAAAGATCTGCTCAACAGAGTGAAGTTCCTAGAGGACAGAGCAGAGGATGCAGAAGTGTCGTAATTTGACAATGGCTGGGTTAGCGCTTAGCTTTGCTACACGATTATTCCCTTAACTTGGCCTTATTTGAAAACTCAATTTTGTATGTTACGGCGCCCATTTTGAGGAATGAGCAGCCTCGTGGTCAGCATGCCCTTTAGTCCTTTGTCCGTGCCACTGACCGCTTGAGTTTGCCCAGCAACAGGCTATTTTTAGTAACGGTCAAGCCTGTACATGCGCAGTTCCAACTGACCAGTCACCCCTCAGGAATGTTCCGCCAAACTGACCAGTGGAGTTGTAACCCCTCCCATGAGTTGGCTGTGTTCCAAAAATGACCATATATGTACCTAAACTCTGTAAACCACGTACCGCCTACCTTTTTATTGTCTGTAAATTGTATAAAAGAAGGACTCGCACCAACGTTCGGTGTGATACTTCTTGCATTACCGAAGGGTGCTGTAGGAATGTACCCCCACCCCATGGGGTCTTAATAAACTTGTCTTTTGTACTTTTCAGTTTCCGTGCCAACAGTTCTTTTGGTGTAAGTGGGTATTCTACGGAGCATGTAGGCCTTGGGAACCCAATACCACAAATTGGCGACCACGAAGGGACTCATCGGTGACTCGGATGCCCAAAGGAGAGGTTGTGACGAAGGATTGGAAACTCGCCATGGACGCGTACGCTGCCATTGAGTGACCCGAGTCTTGGCACCCACGGTGTTTTTTTCCCTTCCTTCTGATCTGACCTTCCAGGTGGCGCCGGTCTCCGACTGAGATCCTGATCGTCTGCGTTGCTGTACTGTGCCCGTTTGGCTGATTCGATTAAAGACCTTGGCAGTTGGAATCTGGATATTTGAGATTGGGTAAGATTTGTGATCGGTAAGGTAGTCTACGGACGCTTACTGAAGTTCTATGATTGTGACTATGATTTGAGTTAGCTAACATTTTGACTTTGTGAACTTTGAATATATATGTGTAGTGCACTTCACATAGGCAGGCATGTAGAGATGTTTCTCTAACTTTGTTCATACTATGAGCGGCACATTTGTGTGATAGTAAGTGCCATTTTTACGGTATCACGCTTTCGTGGTACTTTTTGAACATGCCTGTTTTAAGCACACTCCGAGGGATGTGCTGCCTTGGAAATGGTACCACATATAGGTTAAATGAATCTCAGCCGGCTCCCCCAGAGGGAACACCTAATCGTGAGATGTATGTGAAATTCAGCCTTCCCCCTATACTGTACAGTAAATTATGGCATAAATACACTAGAACCGATCCCGAGTTGCAATGGCCACTACATGGGTCGTTTGATTTGCGAAAGGTTCAGTTTGTGGAGCAATGTTTGTTTCAGCGCAGGTCTAGACAGGATATGTTTGATTGTGTGCGGTTTTTGGAGAAAGCGGTGCGTGAACGTATGAAGCGCGAGGTTGCCTTGGCGGACAAGGAGCAGCGCAAGGCTGCTCGAGATAAAGCTTTACAGCTTGAGGAGAAGGAGGCGCAGGAGAAGAAAGAGAGGGAGGCACGGGAACGTAATTTGCAAACTACCGGTCAATTTCCTATTCGTCGTCCGCTTTATCCTGTCCTTAATAATGAAATTGATGATTTTTCGTTATTAGATCGATCTCTGCCTCCGTATGTTCAGCCTACGGACCCGTCTGAGGATTCCGGAGATGAAGGTCGGGATAAATCGAGTACCAGGTTAACTGCTGAGAGAGCCGCGGACTTGCGTAGTTTTGCTAGGAAACTAAATCTGAATCAGATAACTGTGCCAGAAGTTGTAGCTAAGAGGGATAAGTGGACGGAACGAGAATTGATGTGTTTTTTGAATACTTTTGCAGATGAAGTTATTGCTCGATTCCGTAAAAATTCAGTGGACTTAGAACCCAAAGATATATCAGTCCATCATGAGAATATGCGTAATGGTCTATTTGTTCTTGCAGATGCAGATGGGTTTTTCACGCGACTGCTCCAGCTACGGGATGAGGTGTCCAGATTGCGGGAAGCACGAAAAGCAGGCAAAGAGTCCGTGCCGGGGTCGACGGAGCAGTCCAAACAGTGTTCTATCCTGGGTTCAGATAAGAATTCTAAAGTGCATGTTATGCCTATGCGTGAAGCTGCACCTTTGTACGTTCCCCCTAAAGGGGATGGTACAGATGACGATAAAACGTCGGCAAATTCAAAGGGGTATTTTATATATAATTAGGTGTATACACCTTGGAATAGAGCAGATGTCATGGCATTGAAAAACGCTTTACCTGATCTCCGTAAGAATCCGGCCGCATTCTATGAAGGGGTGGAGGGGGCCATTTCCTCTTGTGTTATGACTCTTGTTGATATAGATCTTTTCTTTGGATTAATTCTTCCGCCCGATATGTGGAGATCGATTCGTAAAACTAATGATCAAACGATGTTTGGGGCAACTTGGAAGGAAATAAGCCAGGCTGACTTAGACAGGGAACCTGCATGCAAACCATGTGATTTCATTTTAGAACTCCCAGCGGCTATTTTGGACAAACTAAAAACGCTTGTTCCTCCTAAAAAGATCGATTGGACTATGTTAGCTTCGTGCAAACAGAAGCCAGACGAATCGGTATCTGATTTCTTTACACGTTTCGAAGAAGCGTTTCATGATTACAGTGGTCAATCATTAACAGAAGATACGGGTAGGCATCTGTTTGTTGATAAGTATGTGGCTAATCTCCTACTGGAGATTGCAAAACGGTTAAAAACAAGTGAAAGTTCCTGGACCACGGCGACCCCTGCGTCTTTGTTAACTATGGCTCAGTATTATGAGCGGCAGGAATTAGAGGCTAAAGAAAGTGTTGAGAAGAAAACGAAAGAATTGAAAACGAAGGTGATGTTGGCACAGGTTCGTGGTGCGCAATCTAGAGGGAATGATAGAGGCAGGCGAGGAGGGGGTAATGCGTCATACGGTCGTACCGACATTGCTGAGGACCAATGTGCATATTGAAAAGAGTTTGGGCATTGGGCTGAAGATTGTCCGGTGCTTCGTGAGCAGCGTAGCCAGCGTGGTCGAGGAGGTGGAAGGTCGAGGAATAGTTATTCAGGAGCGAGAGGTGGCGTAAGTGATCGTGGTAGTTTGAAGCGAGGGGTCGTGGTCAGGATGAACGAAATACCTTTGATAGACGGAATCAATATCAGATATCGGAGGGTGAGAATGTGGAGCATCAGGATTATGTGCATGCATAGGATTGCGTAGGATGGGGTGCGGAATCAGTTGAAGTGCCAGTAGATCAAAGAGGTCCATATGTATCAGCGGGCATTTTGGGTTCTACTGATCAGTTTTTAGTTGACACAGGAGCTACTCGTAGTGCTTTGTCCAAAAACTTGGTTCCAAGGGCTCCCCTGTCTGGCGAAACGATAACATGTATAGGGTTTGATAGCACACCCTCTCCTAGCCCATTATCACAACCTCTTGCACTTTGTATTGA
Source organism: Lissotriton vulgaris (assembly GCF_964263255.1). Classification (NCBI taxonomy): domain Eukaryota; kingdom Metazoa; phylum Chordata; class Amphibia; order Caudata; family Salamandridae; genus Lissotriton; species Lissotriton vulgaris. Next base: position 423,033,440 of record NC_141687.1, read on the forward strand.
CACATTTTTCAGCTTTTGCCCATTTTTGTTGTCACCTCACACTCCAGATAACATTATGGGCATTGATTTGCTCAAATATTTTCGAGCAACGATACGCTGCGCTCCTGAAGGAGTTGAGGTAATATAAATTTTATGGTCATGTTGTGTTCCCTAGCGAGTACCCCACCGACTCCATGTACGAGTTAAAAGTGCATGTAACTTCCCTCCTGTACCAGCTATGAAGACGCAAATACATTTGCGTCCAACGTTAACTTGTCCTCTTTCAGACCCACCATGAATGGGTTTGATGGTCCGTTCCTAAGTATGCTATGCCAACGTCTTTTTGAAGTGTACTCCTACGTTTTTCAGCCTGGCTGAAAGTAGGCCCTGAATCTCTGCCACCGAGCCTCTTTTCTGGCTTCTGACTGCGAGGGCCTCTGCCCAAGCAGCCCCCGTACCCATGAACTCTGACTTACTTCTAGCGCGGCCCTCCGTGCTCAGCTCAGCCTGCTGCCTGCCAAGATTGACTATAATCTTCGAGTTATCTGTTTTCCTCCCCGAAGATACATTCCAGCCTGCTAGCTTCAGTAAACATCCTTCCTCAGCTACAGGGCTAAAGGGCCGACCTGTCTTTATGCAAGTAATTCATAGCCTCTGTTGCCATGCTTCCATGGAAGGCCCCATGCCCCCACGCTTCTCATACAGACACTCAGGCGCTTATACACGCACTCACAGCAAGTATAGAATAGCTTCTGCTCTAGAGACCTTTCTGCCCAGATAGCTTAGTTCCTAAACATCAGATATCAGATATGATAGAAGCACAAGTTGATCTGACATGCCAGACTTCTGTCTCTTTCCGCCAGTGTAAATGTCAAGTCCCCTGCACCCCGTCTATCACACGTCATGCAGCTGCGCGCGCATCCAAGCTTCCGATTTCTGCTGACATTGCAACATTCTGTTAGCACCACCCCTTGGTGCCACCCACTTGCGTCACCTATCAGTGACGTTTCTAGCACACACCCTAGTTCACGCCTAGTTTACGCCTCTTGATGATGTACTAGCACCACGTGTATACTGTTATCTTGTCTTCTCTCAGCTGTTACGCCTCTTACATTGAACATTATGATGTAAATCAAGTATATAAGCTATGTATTGTCAATAAACGACAGCGCGCTCATCTATCCCTTCTGACATCCTGTGTGGTGGTCAGAACATGATATCCTGATTCCTTTATGAGGAATAAAACCCTTAGAAACTCTTACACCACGGACTCTGTTTTCCTTCATTTCGATTGAGTTATTATTGATTAAGTACTTATCTGCATAGAAATTAAGAGAGTAAATTAATTATTTACATCAGAGTGCAGGTTATTTTGAATGACAATTACCCAGATTTGGACAGATTTTGTACAATGAAGGAAATTGAAGCATTAGCCTCTCTCCCGCACACGTTATGGGCGACCTCAGATATGGATGTGGGACAGATGCTCATCCCGCCTATTCGAATTACTGTTAAGGAGGGAGTACTTTTGCCACGTGTACCACAGTATAAGATCTCTAGGGAAGGTGAAATTGCTCTGACACATATTGTTCAAGATTTGATCATTGCAGGAGTAGTGGAGGAAGTTCCTTACAATGTCTGTAACAGCCCTATTCTTCCGATTCTCAAGAAAGACACTGACGACAAAGTCTATCGATTTATTATTGATTTGAGAGAAATTAACAAAATTGTCATTCCCCAATACCCGGTGGTGTCTGACATCACGACATTGCTTACATTGGTCCCCCCAACAGCAACAGCCTTTTCTGTTATTGACCTTAAGAATGCATTCTTTTCCATTCCCATTCATCCCGACAGCAGATACCTATTTGGCTTCACGTTAAATAATAAATCGTATAGATTTTGTTGTGTTCCCCAAGGTTACACTGAGAGTCCCAGCATCTATAGCCAGGCTTTAAAAAGACAGCTTGATTCTTTTGAATTACAATCCGGAGTGGCTCTTATCCAGTATGTTGATGATCTCCTGTTGGCTGCAGACACCTATGCACAATGTGAGGAGAGTACACTTGCTTTGCTTTCCTTTTTGGCTCAGAATAATCATAAAGTTTCTAAGAAAAAGCTACAATACTGTAGACCCAAGGTGACCTACCTCGGTCATCTTTTGTCTAAGGAGGGGCGTGCATTAACATCAGATCGAATTCAAGTGATTTTAGATACGCCAGTCCCTCGCACTCAGAGAGATGTACGTGCCTTCATAGGATTAACGTCCTTTTGTAGACAGTGGATAATGGGGTTTTCGCACATTATAAAACCTTTGTTAGCGTTACTGTCTAAAACTACACCAATGCCCCTTGAATGGACAGATGAATGTCAAAATGCTTTTGAACAACTGAGGCAGGCCCTTTGCTCTGCACCCGTGTTAGGTACTCCAGATTACACAAAGGTTTTCACGTTGTACGTGCACGAGAAGGATGGGTGCGCGTTATCAGTGTTAGTGCAGGCACACGGGGATAAGCAGAGGCCATGTGCGTATTTCTCTGCCATTCTTGATCCTGTAGCACGAGGGTTACCTGGGTGTTTCCGAGCAGTTGCAGCAGCAGCAGTAGCTATACGGCAAAGTGAGGGAATAGTTTTGTCGCACAAATTGTTGGTGCTAGTTCCCCATGCAGTAGATGCCCTGTTAAATCAAACAAAGACCCAGTACCTTACGAGCGCACGTTTAACAGGATATGAGCTCACACTCCTGGCGCCACATATCACACTGAAAAGATGCGCTACCCTGAACCCTGCCACTTTATTGCCTTATCCGGTTGAAGAGGGCCAGGAGGAAAAACACCATGATTGTGTTTTCCTGACCGAGGAACAAACAAAGGGTCGTGTCGACTTACAGGATATGCCACTTCCAGATGTGGATGGGGAACTGTGGGTTGATGGATCGTGTTTGAGGCTGCCAGATGGCACGAATTCTGCAGCATATGCGATCACGGTGCTTAAGACGGTGGTAGAAACAGCTCGAATACCCCAGAAATCAGCCCAAGCAGCGGAGCTGATAGCTTTGACAAGAGCCTGCGAATTGAGTGCTGGCTTATGTGTGAACATCTACACAGACAGCCGGTACGCCTTCGGAGTAGCGCATGACTTAGGCCTACTCTGGAGAGAGCGTGGGTTTTTGACTTCTCATGGAGTACACATTATGCACGGAGAACTAGTGCGTGATCTCCTAAACTTGTTGCTTTGTCCAAAGAAAGTAGCGATAATCAAATGCAGTGCACACAAAAAGGTCACTGACAAAGTGGGACAAGGCAATGCCTTTGCAGACAGTATAGCAAGACAAACAGCTATGTCACGAAACGACTCCCCCATGTATGTAGTGAAGTCGCAGGCTGAGCGATGGCATGATGCTAGAGAGGAGATATTAGACATCCAAAAATCAGCAACTGAAGCAGAACTTGTAACATGGGCAGCAGAAGGGGTATTGGATGATGAGGGTTGTTGGAGGAGTAAGGACATGGAACGATGGAAATTGCCTGCAGCTTACTTGCAAGCGATGGTCCAGATGACACATGGGTTGGCACATGTTGGAGCTCTTGCGATCACTCGATTGTTAACACGAGTTTGGGACCATCCTGAGATTGCCAACACTGCCAAGAGAGTAGTGCAGACCTGTTTGATATGTTTACAGCACAATCCTGCAAAAGGGACGCATACTCCGAAAGGAGGGTTCGTTCCACCTTCTGCACCATTCGAGGTACTTCAAATGGATTACATTCAGCTTGAGCGTTGCAATAACCTTAAGTATGTCTTAGTGGTGGTGTGTGCCTTTAGCAAATGGGTTGAGGCCTTCCCCACGAAAGATGATACAGCTTTGACAACAGCTAAGGTTCTGCTCAAAGAGTACTTCCCTCGATTTGGAATTTGCAAATTTTTGTGGAGTGATATTGGTCCTCATTTTGTTGGGAAAATTGTGGAATATGTGTTAAAGGGATTGCGGATCCAGCAAAAGTTTCATGCTGTGTTCCATCCTCAGTCAGCAGGTCTTGTCGAGCGGTACAATGCCACGTTGAAACTAAAACTGGCTAAGATTGTGGCGTCCACGTCCTTGAAGTGGCCGGACGCCTTGCCGCTAGCATTACTCTCTATTAGATCAGTGCCCCATTCTCGAACTGGCCTCACACCTTATGAAGTGGTGTTTGGAAGGCCTATGAATATATGGGGAGTTCCTAAGCCGAGATTGTTACATGATGTGCCTTGTATAATGATGAACGATTATTTGGCACGATTAACAAATGATTAACTTTCTATTCATCAACAGGTTCGAGAAGCGCTTCCTGACAATTCTATTGGAGAGGCTCACAATCTTCGTCCTGGCGACTTCGTAATGATCAAGTCGTTTGAGAGAGCGAACAGCTTGGAACCGAGGTGGCGTGGCCCTGAGCAAGTCCTTGCGACTCGAACGGCTGTACGAGTGACCAACAGGAAGCGGTGGGTGCATTCAACTCACTGCCGTCGCGTCTCTCCGGACCTGGTGAATCCTACTGTGTTGTCCGACTACAGAGATATCTTGGACGAGGAAAAGAGCCCAGCTGTGACGTCGGCCGAATCTGGGGGAGCCTTCCCGGACCACACCGTTTCTGGACAACAGCGCTACAATCTGTGGCCACGATAGGAAGAAGATTTTTTTTGGTGCGAGACTGGTTGGTTACCGCTCTGGGGTTTGTGAAACGGAAGCCGGGAATCTCAAGGGGGGATCAGTTCTGCCAAGAGTAGTGACACCCGTCTTGACCCCGGAGAAGAAAACAACGGCTACCTCGGAGCTCAGCACTCACGTTTTTATTTTTTAGCTGTGTATTTGAGACATTGTGAACTTTTTGAACTATGGCGTCTTCTGCATCACGAGACAAGAGAATTCTTGGTGCTATTTTGTTCGTACTGACAATTGTGGTGATAGCAGTGATAGCTTGGGTAGTAGAACTTGTGGTGCCTGTACGAGAACATTTGTTGCCGACTACCCCGGCTCCATCTGAACATTTTCATTTCACCTTACCCTATCACGAAGAACGGCACCGACAGACTTATTTGAACAATAGCTTCATTCAAATCTTGCATCATACTCACAATATGACGAACACTTCTAACTGTTGGGTGTGTGGGATGTTGCCTGGACATCAGAAGAAAGGGGGCACACCACTCATCCCACTTCCGTTTTCCCATAATGGTTCCTGCAATGCTTGGTATACTCTTCTATTCACTTTACGCTTGCCAACAAAAGGGGGGGAGCTTTTCCGTTTAAACAAGATATGCTACCATGATCGGGACGGCTATCCACAAGCTGAAGGAACTCGGTTCGAATGGGAGGCGTACCGCCCCGATAATGTATCTGCACCCCGGGTTTACAGTAACCAAAGGAACATTAATATGTCCAGTTCTCATGTTATTAATGTCATTAATACTAAGGCAGATCTTTGCATACGAAATAAAGGTACAATCCCGGTTGGAAAAAGTGAATGTAACACCACACTTACATTTGACAGTCCGAATGGCATATCATTTGTGGCATCCCGAAATACATATTTCATCTGTGGTAATAAAGGTTATCATCAACTCCCGTTAGGATGGTTAGGTACATGTTATATCTCCTTTGTATTGCCCCCTGTATTCATTGCCCCACCTATGTACCATAATGACTATATATTGTACCACGATTTTGTGTTAAATAGAGGTAAACGTGCTGTAGTCCTGGAAGACTTTGACCAGACCGATACTGCATTACAACAATATGTAGATTTTAATTTGGGTTTGTTTTCTTTTGTGGGGGCTGCTCTGAACAGTCGAAAAATACGAAGACTGACCCGTGTTGTTGAGGCTGTAGCTAATGATACCGCTTTTGCATTGGGGAATATAACTGAAGAGCTCCAAATATCTAGAATTGTTACGCTCCAGAACTGGATGGTTCTTGATGTAGTTCTAGCCGATCGAGGGGGGGCATGTAGAATTATCGGAAGTAGCTGCTGTGTGTACGTTCCTGACAACTCACCATCTGTATATGATGCTATATCGAAACTGCATAAAATCGCTGCTGAGATACATCCGGACAATGGTACATGGACCCTTTCGGGGTGGTTCTGGTCAATGCTTAGTACATGGGGCTGGAAGCTACTGACAATCTTATGTATCATAGTTGGGATATTATTCTTCTTGTGTTTATGTATACAATGTGGCCCTGCACTGTGTTCCATGTGTTTATCGGCTTGTATTCCATCTAGACGAGCTCTTGCCCAAAATGAATTGATGCTTCATAAAGAAGTGGCCCAAATTATGTCAATTGATATCGAAGATGAGTATCCCGACTACGTCCACTATGAGGTAGCTTCAGCTAAACGCTAAAAGGGTAGTCTGTCATAATTTGACAATGGCTGGGTTAGCGCTTAGCTTTGCTACACGATTATTCCCTTAACTTGGCCTTATTTGAAAACGCCATTTTGTATGTTACGGCGGCCATTTTGAGGAATGAGCGGCCTCGTGGTCAGCATGCCCTTTAGTCCTTTGTCCGTGCCACTGACCACTTGAGTTTGCCCAGCAACAGGCTATTTTTAGTAACGGTCAAGCCTGTACATGCGCAGTTCCAACTGACCAGTCACCCCTCAGGAATGTTCCGCCAAACTGACCAGTGGAGTTGTAACCCCTCCCATGAGTTGGCTGTGTTCCAAAAATGACCATATATGTACCTAAACTCTGTAAACCACGTACCGCCTACCTTTTTATTGTCTGTAAATTGTATAAAAGAAGGACTCGCACCAATGTTCGGTGTGATACTTCTTGCACTACCGAAGGGTGCTGTAGGAATGTACCACCACCCCATGGGGTCTTAATAAACTTGTCTTTTGTACTTTTCAGTTTCCGTGCCGACAGTTCTTTTGGTGTAAGTGGGTATTCTGCAGAGCATGTAGGCCTTGGGAACCCAATACCACAGAAGGTCGGGCGAGACGCAACAACGTCCGAATCGTAGGTCTGCCAGAAAAATGGGAAGGGAGAGATCCAACATCGCACATGGAGGACTGGCTTCGCGCCCTATTGCCAGAATGCACCCTTTCACCCCACTTTGTGGTGGAGAGAGCACACAGGGTCCCGACTAGACCACTCCCAACTGGCTCTAACCCGCGCCCATTCCTCATTCGCATCCTGAACTACAGAGACCGGGACGCGGTCTTGAGAGAAAACCGCAAACTTGGCACCATACAAGTGGATAATACGAACGTGATGTTTTTTCCGGATTACACGATTCAAGTGCAACGCCAGAGACACTCCTTCCTGATAGTGAAAAGGCGTCTACGCCAGCTAGGACTCACGTATTCCCTCCTCTTCCCAGCAAAACTGAGAGTCATAGCTGATGAGAAGACCCACTTCTTCAACACCTCGGAAGAAGTGGAAGCCTGGCTGGACAACGGGACGGACAAAAACACAAGACGACAAGGTGACCCGCCTAGATCAAGGAGGCGCAGGAGATCCAAAAGAAGACGTGGGAACAGATCGCCCTCACCAGCAGCGAGTAGCACACATCACAACGCAAGCCCACCCAAGGAGGAAATACGCCGGGAGCAGCAGGGAGCCCTGCGGATGGTCACGGAACACAGCGGCTCTCCGTACCAACACTCCCTGCCTGCCACCAGCCCCAGGATATCACCGAGCGACGATGAGGCGATTTATGGACTACCGGACTCACAAATCTCAGGTGACCTACCCGTAATCACGCCACAAACATCGGATCTGTTCGGCTGACGGAGTGTAGCACCCTGGCACTCTTTCCGCCTTGCTCTACTCTCCCTCCCAGTCCTTGCCCTCGCACCTGCCGACCAGCGGAAACGGAGCACCGGGGAGAGGCGACCAAGTGGCACCGATTGACTGCATGGGACGGTGGCGGTGAGTCAGCTCCTCCCTACGGGGACGCACACCTGAGACGCAGTAAGTGGACACTGAGACATATGTACTGTAAGCATGGGCGGAAAATCCGTTACGCTCGCAGATTTTGCGGATTTTCGGGAAATCCGCAATCCGCGAGATTTGCGAATTTCCCGCAAAATCCGCGAGCAGCGGATTTTGCTCGCGCTGCTCGCACTGTTCGCGTGAGTTTGCGCCCCGCGAATAAGTGCAAAATTGCAGAAATACGATCTTAGCAAAACTGAAAGTAACTACTTACCAGGTTCAAAAGTTCAGGCACATCATTAGTAGCCATTTCCTGTAGTGCTTCCTGAGGGGCCACTCCAGAGTTCAGTTGCCAGTTGAAACTATTATGTGACCCTGCTCTGAACCTCAGAATAGTTACACATATGCCACAAAGGTCCTGAATTACAGCTAAGGGAGACAAGCAGGAGCCAGGCTGGAAGTTAAAATCCATTAATCAGCCCCTAATTCATTATTGTCAGTTGGGGCAGGGCAGGTGTTGTAACTAATTTTGCAACAATGAAAGCACTTAGCAAGTGCAAAAGATCACTAATCAGGGCGCACTAAGGAAGCAGGTGCCAGCTAAAAAAATATTCTGTGACACATTAATCAGCCCCAAATTAATTCAGGTCACTTGAGGCAGGGAAGGTGTGCTTTGCTTTGCCGAAAATAATGTACACTGGACAACCAGAGGGTGTGGTGATGAAACAGAGGGTGGCATGGGTGGGCCAGAGGGTGGCATGAGTAGTCAGAGAGTGGCAGTGGTGACAGAGAGTGGCAGTGATGAAGAAGAGTGTCCCAAACAGGCTGGACACGTAGAAACAACAAGTTCGCAAAACTTGCGACCCGACAGGTAAGTTCGCAAATTGCGAAATTGTAAAAACCCTCGCGAACTGGCAGAAACACGGGCGAACACAAAAAAAAAATCCGCAAATTCGCGGGAATTCGCGGATTTTGCGGATTGCGAATCCGCAAATCCGCAAAATTCGCGGATTGCCAATCCGCAAAATCCGCTCATGCTTAATGTACTGTCACCTGCTGCCGAACAAACGGCCCGGAGAGCCTACTCCCCCCCTGAGTTATGATACGGCGGGGTTCCCTCAAGATAAGCGGGGCCTCCAATACACACTTAGAACTGGTAGCAGTGGTGTTGCATGACTTTACGGCCACACCGCGCTGCTGACCATGTGGCCCACCTGATGGCCGCCCAGAACCACATACTTCCCCCATAGGAGGTTGTGCACGCATTCATGCTCTGCTGGAAGTCGCTATCCCATTCGCTTTGCGTGATGGACAGCAACCCCCCAGACTGGAACGTTAGTTGTCTCAGTAGAGTGTTTGGACGGCTGCACGTTTGGCAGCCGACCCTATGGTATTTTCCCCAGTTTATGTTCACTCTTCTCCCTCCTTTTGCAAAGTGCTGCACCCACAGTTTAGTGGCGAACTTACTGAACTTTTTATGGTGTCCCACAGGAGTGCGTGGATATGTTGTGGAGTTGGGTGGTGGAGGGCTTCCCGGGGGGGTGTGTGGGGCGGGGGGGGGACAGTTGTGGCAAACCTGATTTCTAATGATGGCTGAGATTAAAATCTGTACTTGGAATGTACGAGGTATACACACACCAGCGCGTAGGTATATGATATACTCATATTTGAAGAGACACAGGGTACCAATAGCACTCCTGCAGGAGGCACACCTGACAACGCCTGAAATACACACATTACGTAGGCGGTGGCATGGCCAACTGTACGCAACCGGGTACTCCTCCTACGCCAGGGGAGTATTAATATGGGTGAGACCAGGAATACCGTTTGATATTGAGGACTCACACATAGATGGGGAGGGGAGACTGGTGGCGGTCAAGGGGCGCCTGGATGGGCACCCGTTAGTACTGGCGTCGCTTTACGCCCCCAACACGGACCAGCAGGGTTTTCTTGCGACAGTGTCTACGGCACTATCACACTGGCATGGGATCCCTTGTCCCTTGGATACTAGGGGGGGACTATAACTGCGTGCTGGACGTCACACTGGACTGTTCCATCCCGCCCTTACCCAATGCACCGGTAGTGGGCGCCATGAAAGCCCTCATAGCTTGGGCTGACCAATGGAACTTGCAGGATGTGTGGCAGCAACGAAACCCGACCACCAGGGCGTACCCATACTACTCGGGCACACATACGTTACACACCCGATTAGACAGATACATGCTTACTGACGACTTACTCCCGCCGGTCAAGGAGGCACTATACATGGGCAGGACACACTCTGACCACAATCCACATATGCTGACAGTCACATGGGCAAACGCTCATCCCCCTATCCCCACCTGGAGACTGCAACCGGATCTCCTGCTAGACGCACCATTCAGGGACTCACTGATTACATATATAGCGCATTACTTTGAGGAGAACACGGGCTCTGCCACCACCCCACAAATTGAATGGGATGCATTTAAGGTGGTCATACGGGGACAGTGTCTGGGCACGCAGGTCAACCTTAAACAGTGTGTAGAGAAAGACCTTCAGAGGGTTGAAACTGAGTTAATCCGGCATGAACAGGAATCGGTTAGAGGTGACGGCAAGGAGTTACAGTCTGCGCAAGCGAGCCACGAAAAACTGCTAGAGAGGCTTAGATGCTTGAATTATGCGGCCCATGCGGCACGCACCCACGATAGGGGTGACAAGCCAGGTAAATTGCTATTGTGGCTCATTAACAGGGAGGAAAAGACAAAACCGGTCACGAAGGTGCTGGACGCCGATGGGACACTCTTACACACACAACTGGAGATCCACGACGCGTTCACTGCCCATTATGGCGCGTTGTATCGCTCTTACCTGCCCACCCCCGCTCCGGACACGGAGGGATACCTCCTCCTGATCCAGTTACCGGCACTCCGTGATGCCCAGCGCACAGACCTAGCGGCGCCCATTACCTCCGAGGAACTCCGGGAGGTCATAGCAGTGCTGTCCAATGGTAAGTCCCCTGGCCCTGATGGACTCCCAGCGGAGTTCTATAAGGCGTATCTGGATCTCCTGATCCCCGAACTCATTAAAGTATATGAGGCGGCGTTCGACGACTCCTCCCTACCACCTTCTCTGAATGAAGCCACCGTGGTCTCCCTCTTAAAACCGGGAAAAGACGGGACGTTACTAGGCTCATATAGGCCTCTCGCCCTCCTAAACACCGACTATAAAATATTAGCATCCACACTAGCACGGAGACTAGCCCAGTACACGCCCACCCTGGTCCACACAGACCAGAACGGTTTTGTACCCACGCGCAGCACATCGCTCAATATTCGTCGGTTGTTCATGGTACAGGAATATGCGAGGGGGCCTTGGCCACAATCGTGTTGCCTTGTCCTAGATCTGGAAAAGGCATTTGATTCGGTAGAGTGGCCGTATCTCAGGGAGGTAATGCAGAAATTCGGCCTGGGAGATGCATACCTGGATATGGTTGGCCTCCTGTACCAAACACCTAGCGTTCGGGTCCGGACCGGGGGCCTCCTATCGGACACTATACGAGTCAGACGGGGCACACAACAGGGTTGCCCATTGTCGCCTCTGCTCTTCTCCTTGGCGATGGAGCCGCTGGCAGAGCTACCAAGGGGCCAGGGTGCGGAATGGGGCATCCGCTAATAGACAGCATGCAATCGGTTTTGCTGTACGCTGACGACCTGCTCCTCTATATTAGGGACCTCACGCAGATACCGCCAAGGCTTGCAGACACCCTACGTGAATTCACGGCCCACTCGGGATTGAGAGTCAACTGGGGGAAATCTGGGGTCTACCCCTTTCACCCTGACATGCAGGAATGCGTGGTGCAATTGGGAGGTACTACGCTGACCTGGTACACGGGCACCTTTAAATACCTCGGTATTTATATATACCTATCTCCGACGGACATCCTGGAAGGCAACCTGATTAGGGCTATATCCTCCCTGCGAGCCCAATTAACTTTCTGGAGCACGCTCCCGCTGAATGTCCCGGCCAGAATCACCTTGACGAAAATGATAGTCTTGCCGAGACTCCTTTATTACTACTCGAACATACCGTTGTACGTCCCCACCGGGATATTTAAAGACCTGGAGACCATGGTACGAGCACTCATATGCAACACGGGGAGACCCAGAGTGGCCCTGAAGAAACTATACGCCCCGACGTCCTCGGGGGGACTAGCGGTCCCCAATAAAGAACTTTATTACCTCGCAGCGCAACTCCAATGGGTGGTGGCGTGGCTTGCGGGAAGAAACCTAAACGACACAGCCTCGGCGGCCCCGGCCCTGACCCATGCGGGGGCACTCGCAATGTTCCACCCCCTGAATGGTGCGGCTCGCGGAGTGCAACTACACCTTGCGGTGGCATTTAGATGCTACAAACGAGCGCTAACACTGACGAAGGGGATTACTCCCTACGCCCCAGCACTCCCACTGGAAGGCATGCCCAGGCCTGGGGGAGTAGTTACTGTGACACAATTACACAGCTGGGAACGTGCGGGAATAGATTCACTGGCGAACCTATATACCGACGGCACCCTAGTCCAGTTCGAGAGACTGGTGGAGGACTCTGATCTACCGACAGGACAATTCTTGCTCCACGCCTCCATGGTCCGGGTACACACGAAACACTGGGCTGACATTTCGGGGGAACCACAGACACACTTGTTGATCCAATACCTACACATCATGGGGAGCGGGTCGCATGTGATACACTTGCTAACACAGGCGTTACAATCCCTTACCACATACACGCTCCAGCCCTTGAGAGACAGGTGGACGGCAGACAGAGGGAGGGACTGGACGGATAAGGAATGGGAGAGAATCCGGGAAAGCCCACGCCACATTCCTCGCAACTCAAGGTTCAAAATAATACAACTCTACATTATACACAGGGCATATCTGTCCCCGGACAAGATCAATCGTTACTTCGTGCTGGATACCTCCAGCTGCCCATGATGCGCGCTACTGAACGCAGACCTCCTGCACATGCTGTGGGCATGCCCCGGTCTACGAACGTACTGGCACGATGTCACCACACTTTTGACAAAAGGGACAGACATAGAACTGCAATACGATTGGGACGCCTGTGTACTGGGCCTATTCAAAAGAACAAAACACAACAAGGCTCACACCAGGTTCTGGGATCTGGGACTGATAACCACCAAGGGACTCATAACACGACACTGGAAAGACGCAAACCCACCACTGACGAAGCACTGGTGTGCCTCCCTCACCTATTGGGCGACGGCAGAGGGTACGGTTTTACGCAGGGAGGAAACCGCGGGACGGAGAGCCGTCCCAATAGCCCAGATCTGGGACGACATCCTACAGGCATTTAACAGGGCCTGCCATGACCGAGGGCTGACGTAGGCTGAGCGAACCCCCCCCCCCCAGCGATGCGCAGGTGCACGACTGGGGAGAGTAATGCACGGCACCTACACATAGCCGGAGCCACACATATATAGGCATGAGCCCCCAACCATGTGAACCCTCCCTCCCCCCCCACTTGCCACTTCCCCCCCCTCTCTTTTCCCCCCCCCCATGCTCCTCTCCCCCCCTACTGGGGAGGACTGACCACATGACCGGCACACAAGGAGCAACACCGCCCCACAACCGGAGGCCACCGCACCTCGCCCATAACAGTCGGCTCACACATGCACAAAAGCCCAACCCCCGCATTGACACGCTACCTGATCACGGACCTAGGACAACAGGAGCCCAACTGCAGCACCCCCCTCCCTCCCTTGAATTAAGGTTCACTTCATCCCCAATTTCTCTTCTATTCCCTATCTCGGTTCAGAGGTAGTTTTCTTTTGCAGGATGTCACCCCCCAGTTGACTATGCTGCATGTTCACACCTGACAAGCAAGCACATGCACATAAACTATGTGACGACCCATGCCGCAGTCCTCTGCCACACCGCGACAGATGACCAAGATACACTCTGCATCGATGGCATGCACACACTACGCCCAGAGACAGATCTGGTCGGAGAGACCCACCCTTGGGAAATGATGCAATACAACATTGAGCGGAGGGGTGTGGGCGACACGGGAGAGTCGACCAGAGAAACACCTAGACTGACATGATGGGCCAGGCACTCTGGTAAGATGGATAACGCAAAATACATTGTTGAGTAATGTAAGAATGTTATTTAATATAGACACTGGGACTATTCCCACTGCAGCTGACTGCATGGCTTACTGATGATTGTACTTATTGGGATTCCAGCTGTCGTCAGCGTTATCACGGACATTGTATGAGTTGACCAACTCTCAGTTTCCCTACTGTACCATGCGCACAGAAATATACTTGTATGTCACTTGTTTCAATATAACATATTTTTTTAAAAAATGGAAGGACCTCCCCCTCCACACTAGGACCTCTCCCTCTCTTCGGAAATTCTGAAGGGTACTGAAGATCTGGTTGTTCCAATTATTCCACCTGAGCAGCATGACTCCTGGCGCCTGGATACCCTAGTGGATGATATGCAGTGGTCTATAAATCCAGTTTGATTAATTGACTGAACATAGAACTGGAAGTTGGTCTGCGCTTGATTCTTTTATGCAAATTTGAGAGACTGCGTATTCGCTTGAATTTCACTTGCTCAAGAATGGCAGCCATGTTGGATATAGCAGGTTATGTAATGTTCAGTCATCCAGAGTTTCATGCCTGGTGTTGAGAATTCTCATTATGGAGATTCTGCACCGACTAAGGAGATTCCGGCATACCTGTGGGGTTTCCGCCATAAGTGGCAAGGCCGTTTGTGAATTAGGCCCTTAGTCTCTATATAAGTTAATTTAAAAAAGATTTCAAGATTCCAGGAGTTTAACAGGGCAAGCCTCCAGATCAGTGTGGGTCATACCGGCCAATATCGTTATTAAATCCAGAAGTGAAAATATTGGCAAAGATTCTGGCCACACGTTTGTTGCCTTTGCTCCATAAATCAATCCATCCTGATCAGTCTGAAATTAAGCCGGGCAGGAACACGGCGCTCAATCTGCGGAGGCTTCATGGGGTCCTAGGTAGAGCTCAGACTATACAAGAGGATCCTGTAATTATGTCGCTAGATGACAAAATGGCATTAGATCTAAAACAATGGCCCTACCTCTTTGCGGCGTTAGAACGCTACAGTTTTGGCCCAAAATTTCAGTCTTGGGTGCGTCTGCTGTATTTGGAACCCTTGGCAAGAGTGAAGGTCGCCATGCATAGGGGGATGCACAGGGGGACGCGGCAGGGATGTCAGCTCTCACCTTTGATATTTGCACTGGTCCTTGAGCCTTTTGCAATCTAGATCAGAGAAGACCCCCTCATCAGAGGATTGAACTGGACGCCGGATTGGGAAGATAGAATTTCCCTTTATGCAAATGATATCTTATTGTATCCGGCCCGGCTCTATCACTCCATCCATAGAATACTCCACATATTCCCCCTGTTTCAGAAATATTCTGGTTATACCATGAATTGGGATACGTCCTCAATCTACTTTCTTTCTGGGAGAGGTATCAGACTACCCGCTCATTGCAGTGCTAAAACAGCTACGGAGGGCTTTTGTTATTTAAGGATTTATGTAACGGCGGACTCGGCAGTCTTTTATGATAATAATCTGGTCCCACCTCTGCGCTGCCCCGATTTGTTTATGCATTGCAAAATACGCCCTTCCCCGTTCTGACTAAATATTTTCTGGCTGTAGAATCGGAGGTCAGGACCCTCTTGTGGAACTCAGGAAATCCTCATATCCCTTTGATTAAGCTCACACAGAGCTGGTACGATGGTGGGATTGCTCTCCCAGCACTCAGGAGTTACTACTGGGCATCACAACTAGTGGTCACTAATCATGGATACACTGGCCGATTGATGACCCTGCTTATAGGATGGATAGGTATAATATGGCAAATGGCTCTTACCAATGACAACTCTATTGGGGGGTGGAGGAATGCCCCTGTATTCACCCTGACTGCAACCACGGTGGCACTGTGGCACGCTGCGACCGCTGCCTTGGGTTGGAAGACCAAGATTGCCCTTGCCACCCCTCCCTTTGACTCGGACCGACTAGGGCTCCTAGCTCATAGTCCCGGGTTCCTCAGTTGGGATCTTATCAGGCACTCAATGGTAGGCGACTTGTGGGTAAAGGGCAGGGTGGTCCCATTTAGTGATCTACAAAGTCAGCACAATCATAATCCGGGGGAAACTTTTTGATACTTGCAGGTGCGTAGTGCATTGTATAAGGCCGTCCCCATGGGAGTGTGCCTCCTGGCCACCTCGCCCCTAGAAGATAGGCTACTAGATGATTATTTGAAGGAGAAAGTAATCTCCTTGACCTATAGGAAGATTTTAAACAACTCTCCAGATGCTCTAGGGAAGATCCGTGCAAAATTGGTGGAAGACATAGGAGATCTAGATGAAGAAGAGTGGTAGGAGGCGTTGGCATCTCCGTGTTGCGCTCCAGATTTAAATTGGTCCAGCTTAAGTTCCTCCACAGAGTTTATTATACAGGCATGGCGTTAGCTAGGATGGGAATTCTGAGTTCCTCGCAGTGTCCCTAGGAATGTGGGCAAGTCGGAACATACTTACATCAGTGGTAGGAGTGCCCAAGTATACATCTGTTTTGGAGGAAAGTGACCACAAAAATGTAGGAAGTTTATGGAAAAAGTATGGAGGTCACCCCCTGACTTTGCCTTTTGAATGTATGGGATGCAACTGACCTGACGGCTAAGGAAAGGATCTGGGTCTCCCTTGGGAATGCTGTTGCAAATCGAAACATAGCCAAAATCTGGATGGGCAATACGATACCCAAGCTCCGAAATTGGGAAACGGATATGGACTAGTGTATGCAGACGGAGAGGGTGGTTTATGAAGGGAGGGGTTGTCCCCAGAAATGGACCAAGATCTGGGGTGAATAGAACAAAGCGAGGGGAATGCTATGTGAGCCGTTTCTACATCCCTCTAAGCAAGAAGATATGACTCCGTAATATCATTGGTCAGGATGTTGTAATTGATGTACTGTATTGTGATGGAGATGTTGGACTGCGAGACAATTTAATGCTGCTGTGGTACTTATGCACTATGTCACTTTATTATAGGGTGTTATATGTTGGTTTCTTTTGTCAATAAAAAGATTTATAAAAAAAGATTCCAGGAGTTTAATGAATAATGTTATTAAACTTATATTCAAGTGATCAGAAATACAGGAATTAAAAAGTAAGTTTGCAGGAAGAAACCAGAAATGATTATGTGGTTATTTTGTTATTTTTTTTTTCTATTTTCTGATATGGCTTGCCGTTTTCAGGAAAAAAAGAGACCACACAACACCGAGCGCAGCATTGCAATTTTAAGAAAGTGGGAAAAAATGAATGTTAAAGTAGGCTAGAATCTTATTTAGATGTATAGTACAGTGTTGTGTTGTAATCACATTTCACTTATTAGGTTGTTTGCCTTTAGGTACACACAGTCCTCACCTTCACTAGAAGATGGCTGTATAACATTGGGGTCCAGACTAGCAGTGGTGGATGAACACACACTAAAGACGACATCTCTCATCTCACATCCCTTTTTGCCTTTCCCCACTGGGAGTAGCTCATTTACAAGTGCTGATCTAGCTTTAGGGCTGAGCCAGTCCAATGGAGGCGTTGGAAGCTAGCGTCTGTGCATTGTTTCACCCCCATGGAATTGCACACCCTAAAAGGTTAGCTTTCACTCTTTATTGTCCATGACACTCCAAATCTACACCTGCACCTGCTCTTACCCCTCTTCCAATCATTTCCCTACTTCTAGTCATATCACTGTTGCTTACTGCTACATATTTCTACTCTTACTCATTCTCTTAATTCTACTTACTTTTGCTCTCATAATCCATAAATTTTCCTTTGCGTCTCCTTCCATCTTTTCTAGTTTTTCTATTAACTGCTTTTGCCTCATCTACTCTACTGCTAGTATGCCTGCTGTTTCCCCCACTCCTACTAAGGGCTCAATTATGAGTCTGGCGGTACACAAACCGCCAGAATCGTGGGTGTATGGCGGTGGCAGTCTTCTGACCACCCTATTACAATGAAGACAGTCGGACGGCCTTTGTCCCGTGCCGCCGCCAAGGAACTGCCCTTCCCTGGCGGTGGTGTGGTGGTCATGAGGCCACAAAATGCGCCAAGTATATTACGAGTTTCTTCTCCGCCATGGTTTTCATGGCCGTTCCTCCTCCATGAAAACCATGGCTTAGAGGAAACAAAAAGAGGCCCCACAGATTCCCTTGGGCATCAGGGCTATGGGGTGCATGTAGGGGGGCACAACATGTGCCCACCTGTGTGCCTGCACCCCGTTACCTGCACTGAATGACTGCACCAGTCCATGCCATGCAGGTACTGTCTCTGACATTCTCATTGCAGTGCCTATTTCCTTGGCACCACCATGGAATCGTCTGAGGAACCGCCTGCCAGTGAATTTAAAAGTTATAATATGGCTGGCGGTTCTCACACAGATTTGGCAATGTGGCGGCCAAACTCATAATCAGGCCCTTAGTGTCATACTCCTACATTCTGTACTCCTCTCCCCTGTACTTCTCTATTCAACAAACCTGATTGACTTGGCTCAATGTTGCTTTTAATAGCAGACAGAATCACGGTTCCTCTAAAGACAACTTATGAAACTGAAAGACTTTTGAAGAGGACTAATGTTCACTCATAGTATACTAGAGAGCACTTGCTTATTTCACTAAAGTCTGCAAACAGTGGAAGCAGCACAGATGCAAATAGCTTGGCTGCCAGTTTAAGCAGTCACTTCATATGAGGTAATGCTTAAATTGCGGTCAGTGGAATAGCAATGGTGTCGGGGGCTCTTCTGCAAGCAAAGAAATTACACTGCAGCCCCAAGCTTGGTATTATTAGACAGCAGAGCCTGGGATGGAGCTGTGCACTGAGGCTCCTGCTCCCAGTGCTCCTACAGTAATGCCAGGCGCACCCCAGAGTTACATGATAAACTCGTGTTTCTCAATCCCAGTGAATTATCAGATTTTAAATTCTTGTTCATAAAATAACTAAAGTTTAATTAGGTATTGCCTGCGAGTCTTTTGCCTTTTTGTGTTCCGGCATTCAAACATGTCACACATCAGCATATGGTCAGTACAATAAATAACACATACAGGGCTGGCTTTCACATTGATGGTGCCCAGTTTGACAATCTTTGTTGGTGCCCCATCATGACCTATTCTTCCCTTATTCCTTCACTCCCACTCTTCCATACTGCTCCAGACACCACAGCCCCCTCCTTCCCATTTATTTTATAGCACAGCTCATCCCAATGTAGTGTGTCAGAGCGCTTCACGTCACAAACATATTACACAGAGACAATTAATCACACTCGTGTGTAAATCCATGTATAGGAAATGTTACTTAAGACAATGGGGGCTACAAGGTGACAGAGTCACATGTCATCCATACCGGTAGGTATTATATATTAAGAGTGCGTCATCTGGAAAAATAAGGCTGCACATACATTTACAATGTTTTCTGTAGCAAAGTAGCTGTGCTGCACTGCATGAAAAACAAAGAGTCCAACAGCATCATATGTACAAAGTCTGGAGCTGTTGCTCTCTCTAGCAGGGCTGGCACACTTTAATCTGCCTTGCGCCAATGCAGACGCCCTTGCACCTTAATGCAAGGTTGCCCGTGTGATGTCAAGCTTAAGTTTTAATCTTGAAGAGTACCCTGCCAGCACAAAATTGTATACTTTGACAAAGATAAACCCCCTACCACATTGCATGTGTGTTGTATGAAACAGTACACATGCAAATAGAAAAGGTTTGGTGAAAATAAATCTCCACGTTTACGTCTGCCTTGAGGAGGAGTAATTTTTTTATGTAAATCCCTTTCTACCAAGGTTGGCAGACAGAGATTAGCATCAAAATCCATCGGTGGATATATGGGAACATCTATGTACAACTCATGGCCCACCTGTTTGATGCAAAGTAGAGCATAGTGCTAGTTCTTATTACTTTAAGAGTACTTTTCAATGGTTAAAATCCCAAAACACACCTGTACGCCAAGTTTGCAACCCCTTTGTGACGTAAAACAGGCATTAAGCGTTAGTTATATTATGTTATGTTATATAAGATTTTGTAGCGCGCTCAATTACTACTGGAGTATCTTGGCACGGAGGGGTGTTGCAGCAAGGCAGAAGCTACTTAGAAAGGACAGAAAATTAAGCTGACATTTTAAACAGATGAGTCTTAAGCGCTTTTTTAAAGAGCGAATAGGTCTGATTAGCCCGAAGGGCCAAAGGTAGAGAGTTCCAAGCCACAGCTGCTTTAACCACAATGGATTGTCCACCGACACAGGAGCATTTGAATCGTGGAACAGCCAACCGAAATTGGGTGGCAGAGAGCAAGGGCCGATTAGGAAGATAGAAAGAAAAGCGTTTCCTCAGATAGAGGACCTTGATCATGAATGGCTCTGTGGACGAAGGTAAGGGTCTTAAAGATAATCCGTTGAGCTACCGGAAGCCAATAAAGACTACGCAGGTGAAGACGAACACTGGACTTCCTTGAGATGTTAAAAAGGAGTCTGGCCATCGCATTTTGGATTATCTGAAGACGGTTAGTCAAATAAGCCGTGGAGCCATAAAACAGGGCGTTGGCGTAGTCAAGGCGAGAGAGAATAAGTGCTCTTGCCACTGTTTCTCTCGCCATTCTAGGTATAAGAGGGAAACATTTCCGAAGAGCCACAAGGGTGCCAAAGCACCCGCAGGTACGTTTTTTAATATGGGCCTCAAATTTTAAGTCTTCCCCAAACCACACCCCAAGATTTTTTTGCAGGGTTACCCATGGAGCTAGAAAAGGGAGAGTCCACAGGCCACAGGGATTCTCTAAAATCTGAAGGAAACTGCCCATACAGAAGGATTTCGGTTTTTTCTTCATTGCACTTTAACTGGGCGGAAGCTAAGAAAGTAAAAACTGAGGAAAGACAGGTCTGGACACGGGCAACATCTAAGTCCGTAGCAGGCCAGGTGAACAACAACTGTGTGTCATCGGCATAGGCTATTATTTTTGCGCCAAGCTGTTCAGCCAAGACAATCAGAGGTGTCACATATATGTTAAACAGTAACAGACTTAAATTTAATCCTTGGGGCACCCCAGTGGCAAGAAGCTTGGCCGATGACTCAAACGGGGGCAGCCAAACCTGCTGAGTCCGAAAAGAGAGAAAGGAAGTCAGCCACTCAAGAGCCAAACCAGAAACACCAATGGCTGACAGACGCGAAAGAAGAAGCTGATGGGGAACCGTGTTGAACGCAGCAGAGAGGTCCAATAATATTAGAGCCACTCTGCCGCCAGTGTCCAAACAGTCCCTAATGACCTCTGAGATTTCCACCAAAGCCGATTCAGTGCTGTGGGCATCACGAAAGCCGGACTGAGCCGAATGGAGGGCATTAGATATTTCCATAAAGGTATTCAATTGGCGGAAAGCAATCTTTTCACCAACTTTGGCCAACACTGGCAATAAGGAAATTGGCCGGTAGTTGGCTGGAACTTCCGGATCCAGACCAGCTTTCTTCAGCAGTGGCAAAAGTTTGGTCTGCTTCCAGCGGTCCAGAACTGTCGCCGATTTAAAAGAGAGACTGACAATTTCGGTAACCTCATGACATACAACCTCGGCCACACCGCTGAGAACGCGGGCGGGACAAGGGTCGGTAGATGATCCTGATTTCAGGTAAAGGCCGTAGAAAAAGAGGGAAAGGGATGAACAGGAGCTAAAAGGCTCTGACTGAGGCAGGTGGTCTGCAAACTGGGCTGAATCCCTGCTATTTTATTTTCAAAGAATGACGACAAGTCCTCACACCAGCGTCCAGAAGATGGCAGTACTGGTTGCTCGAAGCAAGGAGCAAGAAAGCTGTTAACAATAGCAAACATTTCCCTACTGTTATTCTTGGCCTTAGGGATCCTACCTGCGAAAAATTCACTCTTAGCCATCCTGATACTAGCATAGTACTCCCTCTGAGCAGATCGAAGTAACACCTTAGCGGCAGGGCAATAGGCAAGCCACCGTTTCTCCAATCTTTTACAACCTAGTGTAAGCTCTCCTAAGGCCGGTGAAAACCAGGGCTTAGAGGGGGTTAAGCGCATTTTAGATCTAATACTCTCTTTAGAGGAGGATTCCACCCCGAGCAGATCCAGGTGTTGAAGGTCTGCACAGCAGTAGTCACATCCTGGCCTAACGTAGGACACTCTATACAGAGGGCATTGGAAAGGGCAGACAAGTTGATCTTCTTGGGACAGAAAATAAACTTATGTTTGGAAGGAGGTTTTTCCAATGACCAAGAAAACCTGTTCAACTTATGATCCGACCAAGTGAGTAGTTCTGCCCCATAACTCAAGATGTGAAACGTAACACCAGGGCCAGTCCTAGAACTCCTGGGGCCCCGGGCGAAAGAGAAGATGTGAGGCCCCTCTAATTTGCATATATCTTCCAGTCGCAGCCGGCATTACTCGCGGGTGGAGGATCTTGCAGGAGTTCGGAAGGGGGGGTGGAGAACAGGAAGCAGGCAGCCTCCCTCCCCTCCCCTAAGCCAATCATAATGCTGCAATGGCAGCATTGTGATTGATCAGGAGGCCAACCAGCCAGGCGCCTATGGGGAGGCCATTTTCCCCATGTAGGCTGCATTGCAGCCTACATTGAGAAAGGCCAGAGTGCGCATGACTGGATTGGCCGAACAGTCAGCGCTCTTAGCAGTTGGCAAGGCAATCCTCTCCTGCCCTAAAACAGACCCGCCCACCCCCAACGAAACACTTCTGCTTTCTCGCAGTGCTAGAAGCAGAAACATAAAAATGGACGTTTTAGCATTTTGTGTTTCTGCTTTTGCGAGAAAGTAGTGGGGTATCGCTCCTCCGCCCTAGTGAAGGAGCCACCGTTGGTAACATCATAAGAAGTGACATCATAGAAAGTGACATCGCAGGACTATTGATCTTATTTGGCATCCCTGAAGAGACCTAACATGGATATCAGTAACATGGACAAAAAGATAAATATACAAATTAAATAAGTCCATATATTTTAAAACTGTTAAATGGATTACATTTGTCTCATTAGATGGAAAAGCTAGGTGCAGGTCTCACAAAGATGTATATTATTGATCACCGGAGTTTCATGACATTTTTGTTGTTGCCGAAAATTCCTGGAGACCAGGAAGGAGGCAGCAAGTGCTTTTAGAAACATAATATATTCGCAAACATGACCCAAAGTCAGCGCTCAATGCGATCTCACCATTTGCACCGCCCTAGAGCCTCCCTGCTCAAGGGTCCTGTGACCTTAATGACAGAGTCACTGTTGCTCTAGGGTGTGCTGCTTCGTAGGGCTGCCCAAAAGACTTGCGGTGGGCTTCAATAGGGATTGTGGTAGACAGGCCTTCAAGGTTAACCCACACTTGCTACTGCTAGGGTTCACCTGCTGGTGCTAAGACACCAGGGCTTCTAAGGTCATGCAGGTTCTTCCAAGGTCTACCATGGAAATTTGCTCCCTCAGGGAGATTGGTCTGGTGGACTGGTCATGAAGGCTGAACCTGTCTCTCCAGTTCCAAATTCGGCAGCTCTGACCATAGTGCCACATCCTCTCTCCACTGAACACCATACTACCCCACTGAGAGAAACTCGCACTGCCTTCAACTACAACCCAATTGCGCCCCGCTAATAACACCTAGAGGCGACTCATTTCAAATTACGCACTAGACAAGAGCAATATGCTGCCTAAAAAAAAAAAGTGACATCATTCTGGAAAAAGCAAACACTTATAAGGAATGTAAGATTAATTAAAGCATGTGATATATAAGCAGGAACAACATGGTTACCTTAACGCTTTAGCACTTATTCAGAAATTAATGAGTGCTTTTGCATGAAACATTAAGGCCATGACTACAGGGCCGGAACGGACCTGTTTCAATGCCCATTGAATATATCCTTACAAAACAAAAGCAATATGGTTTAAAAAGACCACATTTGTGAATACAGAGCAGTGGTATGCACTTTATTTTCCAGTCCGCCCATCAAGGAGGTGTTGCAGTACATCCAGAAATGTGCCCTGGCTGTTCACACCTCACTATACTACATTAGAAGAATTGCAACCTATGAACTCTAAGTAACAAAAGCATCTCTGTGACAAAAGCAGGTCTTCACTGAGCTATCCACATAAAATAAAAGCCGGCGATCTGCATGGTATATGTTGTGCTTTGCATCGGGAACATTAACCCTCCGCTATTTTAACAGGAGTCAAAACTGTTAACTAGACATGACAAATCACAGATCTCTCAACGACGTGAATTACCCATCAGAGTTATCAAGTTGCTCCTATTATCCTCAGAAAACGCCCGTCAGGCAGAGCTCACTTCAGGCTGTTCTTATATTGCATCAACCTTCTCATGCCGCCCCCTCGAGCTTGGCGCCCTGTTCAATGACAGTGATCGCACCGTCCTGAAGCTGGTGTGGATCACAGACACCTAAAAGCAGGTAGAATAATTGTTTTTTCCCATACGTATTAGGATTTTTTGTGTTTCTTATTGCTCATTATAACTTGTTATATCTATCAGATATTCATCGGTCTTGGGCTGATTGGGGCTGTGGGAAGGGGTTGGGGTCCCTAAAGGTTTAGGGCCTGCCACTGTGCTGCACGGGAGTGCTACAACGTGCTTGTTACGAAATGTTTGGTGCTCTGAACCTTCTTCCTGTGACTCAGCTGCCACCCCTTCATATTAGTACAAAAGTACAAGGACAATCACTAGCTGGTCCTGGGTCAGACCATCTCTCCACCAGATGACGTACGAACTCACAACTGGGTGCACTGCAGCCAACACTTGCCTGGGGCATAAAGCTTATCAGGCCACAGGGGAAAGAAGAAAAGGACCTTGGCCTCCCCCGATGACCCCTTTCCTAAGACCTTGGTGTCACATGGTTCACGGTCAAAGTCTGCCATCTACCCAACTCCATTCAAAAGTGAATAAAGGTTGCAAAATGCAGCACCATTTCAGATTGCTGATGGTAAAAAAAATCCAAGATCAGAGGTACCCAGTCTCAAATTGCATTAAAGGTATTTTTCAGCGAGGCACATTGCTGTCACGTAGGCAGCATTGTTACCTATGTTATTTAATATGGCCGAGATACCCGCCACCCCCTCTCAACACAATCCCCAAAAGGAGTGAAACCGGAAACAGTTCTTGAAGTTTTTGGAAGTGGGATGGAGTGACCATCCCGGCCGTATTTATTAAAACAAAATTAAAACATTAAACGTTTCATGTTATGTACAATTTCATTACCATATTGCGATGTTTGGCTAACCTTAACAGATTCTCTAATACAGAGGTTCTCCTAGCCGAACTAGCAACCTACAAAACATTTCTTGACATATTGAAATTGTACAACCTAACGTTTAAGGGCCAACGGCAAGGTCATAACCGGTGTCAAGATCCCTAACCAGACTTACCCCTCCCACTTGGGATGGGCGACAGCACGGAGGCGTACCTCAAGTGCAACTACTACCAATTTCCCTTGACTTGACGGGGGCACCTAAAACTCGACGCCAGTTAAAGGTCGTTCGAATACTCGTGTGAGGTATCTAGAAGGTATCGTGGCCCTTATCCCAACCCCACACAACTTACCGCATCTGCCGTCGCAGATGTCACTGGCCCCGGGAAATTCCCCAGGAGGGGGCTGTAACCCCTCCTACAAAGGAAGGGGCCTTGACCGCCTTTCCTTTACTTCCGGCGACCCATCCTTAGAAGGGACCGCCTCCCCATTGAGGGGCCAATGGCCACCTCTCCCGAGCGCTCCCATCCGTGTTGGGTGACGCCCACTCATAGGGATCTACTAATTAGTGCTCACCGATCATGACCTCACCGCCTACCAAAATAAATACGACAGTGCAAATTAACCTAAGAATACCTTGGCCACTATGACCGAAAGAGCATACATCAAAATTCAACACTAAACTGAATATCTTTAATGGCAAACGTACTCAAAAACGACCATTCTTTATTAACTCAAAATCAACATGGCACTACAACCTGTAAACGAAAACAAAACAAAATTAATCAACTTTATTATACACAACTGGCTGTCTTCAGGGGCTGGTGGGTGGGTCAAAATTGGCTCTTCGTTCTGTCCCGAGCTCACGTGCAGCGAGGAGGTGCAGCTTCAGAGCACAAGAACAAGAGGATGTCTTCTGGTCTTGCGTCCCTTTTTATCCGTCTTCAGGGCGGGCGTATACCCGCCCCTGCCTGCCCCTGAGGGCGTGGCTGGCTGCGTTGGTGTCTAGGCCAGCCCACTCTAGGGCGGGAACGAGCGCGCCCCGGCTACGCCGCTTCGGGCATACCAGCTGAGACGCGCCTCCCGCCCAAAATGGCTTCCCGGGGGGATCGAGGCACTCGGCCATACGTTCGGGGGGACCGATTCGGTCGCCCCTTTCCATATGGCCGAGATACCCGCCACCCCCTCTCAACACAATCCCCAAAAGGAGTGAAACCGGAAACAGTTCTTGAAGTTTTTGGAAGTGGGATGGAGTGACCATCCCGGCCGTATTTATTAAAACAAAATTAAAACATTAAACGTTTCATGTTATGTACAATTTCATTACCATATTGCGATGTTTGGCTAACCTTAACAGATTCTCTAATACAGAGGTTCTCCTAGCCGAACTAGCAACCTACAAAACATTTCTTGACATATTGAAATTGTACAACCTAACGTTTAAGGGCCAACGGCAAGGTCATAACCGGTGTCAAGATCCCTAACCAGACTTACCCCTCCCACTTGGGATGGGCGACAGCACGGAGGCGTACCTCAAGTGCAACTACTACCAATTTCCCTTGACTTGACGGGGGCACCTAAAACTCGACGCCAGTTAAAGGTCGTTCGAATACTCGTGTGAGGTATCTAGAAGGTATCGTGGCCCTTATCCCAACCCCACACAACTTACCGCATCTGCCGTCGCAGATGTCACTGGCCCCGGGAAATTCCCCAGGAGGGGGCTGTAACCCCTCCTACAAAGGAAGGGGCCTTGACCGCCTTTCCTTTACTTCCGGCGACCCATCCTTAGAAGGGACCGCCTCCCCATTGAGGGGCCAATGGCCACCTCTCCCGAGCGCTCCCATCCGTGTTGGGTGACGCCCACTCATAGGGATCTACTAATTAGTGCTCACCGATCATGACCTCACCGCCACAGGCCCGGATAGTTGACCGGCTATCCGGGCCCCCCACAAAACTCCTAGCTAAAGGTCATGTTCCAACGTTTTTAACCATGCTAAGAAGTCTCCTATGAGTAACTCATTTCCCACCCGAGACAAATGCACACCATCCCCCAGATACATACTGTCATCATTAATACAACCGTGCGAGATAGAATGCAATGTCCTGGAACGGAACAACCTACTCATTTTGTTATTAAATTTCCTAACAGAATGGTTCAAAGCAGGGATCGAAATAGCCCCCCGCCACACTTTTCGTGGGATCATATGAGACCACGCAATTATGCACCCCGGAACTTTCCTCGCCAACCAACTTACAGTGGAAAGCATCGCCTCCAGGAGAAGTCGTCTTCCGGTGGTGACCAAATCATTGCCCCCTAAATGTACTATGACTATAGACGGCGGTGACCTCATCCGCCCTAACAAACCCTCAAAGTAAGCCTGAAACTGGTCAATACAGAGACCGCCCCTTCCGTAGAAGGACATCCTGTACCCGTATTCCCCAGCTACGTGAATCATGTCACCTGCTTCGAATACGTCTGCGGCACGCCTCACGTATGAGTGGCCCACGACCCACACCTCCTTTCTCACAGCCGGTGATGTCTGACCGCTGGCCCGGTGTTGGGTCGACTGCATAGTCCGCCCCGCCTCGCAGGCTTGCGTAACTGAAAACCAAACAAAAGACAAGAAGCGTGAGTACATTATTACAGCTTCACAACATGTGCAACCGCACATACCTCTTATAACAATTGGAGGACCAACGCCCCACTCGTTTTACTTGTTCCACATTAAGACCCCTGGCTGCAGCTTCAGTGGCAGCCCCTATCCGAAAGGAATGGGTCCCAAACTCACCCGGGTCCAAGCCCGCTGCGGTAATTGACATCGCGAGCACCCGCTGAAACTGAAACTTCGTCAGTGGGGTGGCGTCCGCGTGTCTCAACATTGTCCCCCCCCATGATGCCACCCTTCGTGCTAGGTAATCCTCTAAACACTTCACCGGACACATGGAAGACCCTGGAATCCTGCGAATGACTATGCAGTCTCCCACCCCACTTTGATCGGTTTTTGACTTGACAAAGGATACCGTCATAGTCTCACCCCTGATCTGAACGTGTTCCCGGCACAAACCCCCCGCCACATCCCGCTTGCTCCTTACCACCAGCTCACTTATCCTCATAGCCCCGTGAAATGCAAGCGTAAAAGCGGCTCGGAACAAACAGGCCTCGAACTGAGACGAGCATATGTCGGGGAGTGTGGCCAGCAACTGGGACAACCTATCCAGACCTATCGGGCGCCTCTCATCTACTCTGCGACCCTCAAGGCGTTGCCACCCACGCAGCGCTTTCTGTACAGCAAAAGACGCTGTCGGGTCCTGGATATTATGAGCCCTGGCAACAAAGGAGATGGCAGCACGATGCCTCTGGGCTGTAGCCACCGACTTCCCAGCCTTACGCAAGGACATCAGAAAATGTACTACCCAATCCTCATGCCCCCAAAGTCCCCCTCTCTCAGTCCCCAAAAAGGCCAAATAAGCCCGAAACGCCCCTTCGTATGCCTTCCTCGTCCTTGGTGCTAGACTCTCTCCCACGAGGTAACGAAGTTCGGGGCACCGAGAGACCAGAGAGCTTCGGGAAAGGGTGCTGGCTCGGGGTCCGCTGAGGAAAGGAAACCCGAGAAAGCCTGCATTTGAAAACGAGACAGTGCATCAGCAGCCTGATTCATCACCCCCGGGACATGTTTTGCTCTGAATACCACGTTCAGTTGCATACACAGTAAGACAATTTCTTTAAGCAGCCTCAAAATCATTTTACAACGTGCTGCCTGACTATTGATGCATTCTACAACGGTCATATTGTCTGACCAAAATATGACAGAGTGATTTTTGAATCCATCGGGCCAGGATCTGAGGGCCACCAAAATGGGAAACAGCTCAAGGAAAGCAATATTACTCGTCAGCCCCTCTTCGTGCCACCATGTTGGCCACTTTTGTGCCGACCATTTTGTGCCGAAGATGGCGCCGAAACCCATGCTTCCCGCTGAATCCGTCCATAGACCAAGCTCTTCAGAGGACAAGGCCGGTTTGTTCCAGACGACTCGACCATTGAAATCCGCCAAAAATGCTAACCAAATACGCATGTCTTGGCGGACCTCGGCCGATAACCTCGTGCGATGGTGACCCTCCTTTAGGCCGACCATCGCCTGTGCAATCGAACGGGAGAAGGGGCGGGCCATCGGGATCACCCTTAAGGCAAAATTCAACTTCCCCACCAATTGCTGCAATTGATGCAGCGTAACTTTAGATGCAGTGATACACATTTGCAGGGCTGTCTTGAATTTCGATACTTTGGAAGCTGGTAAACGAAAACAACCCTCACTAGAGTCCAACTCGATCCCGAGGAACTCGAGGCAAGCCGTGGGACCCACAGTTTTACCTGGTGCCAACGGCACGCCAAATTGATTCATTAAAACACAAAATTCAGTCAAGGCCCGGGCACATTCATCATCCCCAGCGGCCCCAAGGAACAGAAAGTCATCGAGGTAATGCATCACATTCCGAAAACCTGTTTTCTTCGTGTAAACCCATTGTAGAAAACTACTGAATTTCTCGAAATAAGCACAAGATATCGAGCACCCCATCGGCATACACCTGTCCATGTAATACAAACCTTGAAACATGAATCCCAACAAACGTTGGTCTTCCGGGTATACCGGGAGCAAACGGAACGCTGACTCGATATCTGATTTCGCCATCAGCGTCCCGGGCCCCAGGCGATTCAAAATGGCTACGGCCTCATCGAATGATGCGTACCGCACCGAACACATTTCTGGATTAATTGCATCGTTTACAGAAAGGCCATGAGGGGCTGATAAATTGTGAATCAATCCAAACTCACCCGGGTCCTTCTTGGGGACCACCCCTAAAGGAGAACAAACAAAGTTCGGCACCGGGGGGACAGGAAACGGGCCGGCAACCCGACCTCGGGTAACCTCTTACCGGATCTTATCCTGTACTACAGTAGTATGCTGCAAGACGGAAAGTTGATTTTTGCACGTCCCGACACCCTGAAAGTTACCCACCGGGATGCGGAAACCATATGAAAAACCGTTTCGTAGCACCCCAGCAGAAGTACGATCTGGGTATTCGCTGAGCCAGGGAATCATCGCCAGGGTATCAATCGGGGTTGGTAAAGGCGCCCCTCGGACTATATTAGACCTGTTTAGCGCCTCCTCTACCCCCATTTTCACCCGATTTGGCTCTGCACGAGGACTCAGGATGGGGTGCCCCACAACCACTACATTCGTGTTTGAACTTACAAGATCCCGGGGGCCTAGTACATTTGCTCCTGTTGAAATTGAAACAGAAACCCCTCTTCCCTGTATTGCCGGCGGGTCTCGGGTAATCGTCTGTACCCGTACCCGACCGAAAGGGTGTCCCCCCATTTTGGCGGGAGGACTCACTAACAGCACTCCCCACCAACGGCACTTTCAACATCCCCGACTCTTTCATCTTATTCCATGTTAAAGAATCGTAACAGTCCCAGGTTAAACTTTTGTTATGCTCCATCGCTTTCCTGAAAAGGTTGTCATAACAGAACCATTGGTTACCTTGGTGTGATGTCGAGTACCCCATAATTCGTGACTGATATACTGGAAATTCAGGGAGCAAATCAGGCCTACGTTCCCCCAAAATTGCCGTAAAAATTCCCCAAGCATTACCCCAGTTACCAATATTTTCATTCACTTTAAAGGCGGCCATTTTTGCGCGCCAAACACTCGGATGCATCAGATCCTTTTGACCCTTAACAGTTTCGACCTCATAGTGATCAACGAGCAGGGAGAAAATGTTAACGTATTCCCCCGCCCAAATCTTTTCCTTTATTGGCAAAGGAACATGTTGCCCCAATTTTTCTCTACGAGAGGGTGTTGACTCATCCCTTGCAATCGGCAATGGCCGCTTACCTGCACCGGACGCTGCTTCCGTCCCTCGTGGCTTGTCTATCGCCGCATCCGGCGCGGGCACCTTGGCTGTATCACGTTTCTCGCGCAACTGCTTTATGAGTGCTTGCGCCTCGGTAGCCATGGCGCCCCCATTACCGTCCCCCAACCATGCTGCTAACTGTGCCGCCAACTCGGGAGGCATATCTTCGGCAGACGTCGGGGTGACTACCACGGGAATCGGATTCCCCTCATCCGGTACCGGGGCCGGTACCGGGGCTGGCGCCTCGAGCGGGGAACAGGGAACCGGGACGTCTCCCCCGACCGGCCCCCTTCTCGGCCTCTTTGGCTTCCCACCGGCCGGTGGACGCCCCGATCCCTCCTCGCCGTCTCGCTCCGCCAACCGCTTCTTAATTTCGGACATGTCCTTCATGAGGGCCCGAACCAACTGGTCAGTCGACATTGTCTTCGCTCCTTTCTTGGGCATCTTTTCAGATGAAGTATCTAAAAGACAAAGAGAGAGATTAAAACGCTCAAAATTGGCTCTTCGTTCTGTCCCGAGCTCACGTGCAGCGAGGAGGTGCAGCTTCAGAGCACAAGAACAAGAGGATGTCTTCTGGTCTTGCGTCCCTTTTTATCCGTCTTCAGGGCGGGCGTATACCCGCCCCTGCCTGCCCCTGAGGGCGTGGCTGGCTGCGTTGGTGTCTAGGCCAGCCCACTCTAGGGCGGGAACGAGCGCGCCCCGGCTACGCCGCTTCGGGCATACCAGCTGAGACGCGCCTCCCGCCCAAAATGGCTTCCCGGGGGGATCGAGGCACTCGGCCATACGTTCGGGGGGACCGATTCGGTCGCCCCTTTCCATTAAAAAAGCAATCAATTTTAAGTAATTAAAATGTGTATTTCTGTGTTCACATGGATGCTATGGTTGGTGTCGTATTTAATCTGATAGGAAGTACCCAGGTGGACCTACCTTCCAGACACAAACAAGAAAATCTTCATTGATCAGAACTAAGCAGAGTTTTCCGACTTGTTCAAAATAAATGAAATAACTGTTTCCCAATGCTAAGAAAAAAAAAACCATTAAAAATAAGATTATACCTAATTGGTGGCATTTCAATAAGCATGAGATGTGTCTGATACCGAGAAAACTTTATTTTAAATAGATCATGCAAGGCGAGAAGTTTGGGAAAATACACTGCATGTTACAGAGTGATTAATAAAGCATTCTGTGGAGAGGGGCAGTGTAATGAGGCGTGTGCAGGCAAAGGATTTGCTGACGGTGGCAGGGCGCGTGCGGCTTCCGAGCTTCAAGGACACAGAACGCACAGGCTTGTGGGGGGCGGTGTTTCTATACTCATGCCCAACCTACTTCCGTCTGCATTATCCAAAGGGTACTGTTTCATCAGTAAGGTGACAGGTTGTACCATCCCAGCAGGAGCAAATGACTTTTTAACCCCAACGGTGCGACAAAAAATTGTTAAGGCCAAAGAGAAAACTCATTTAAGAATTTGGTGAAAAACCGACATAGGGTCTGATTCAAAAACCTGTTGCTATGAGTTTGTGTGATTTATCTTTGTGGAACTCTTGGCTTAGTAATGAATTCCAGCAGTAATTCTGGAGTACTACAAGGCAACGTCACACTTTCTCACAGCAAAATCTTTGTGAATCCTTTCGCTTCATAAGTGTTAGAGAATATTATGTGTCCGTTCCCTTCATAAGTGTTGAAGATTATTATTTGGTTATATTTTTGTGCACCATTAATAGCATACAGAATGTATTTTCATACTTGATTATACATGTATATACTGATATAGTACTACTGCTTTTAAAACAAATGTTTTATGATGTGTAAGTGCTTTTTTTTTTTTTTTTTTTTTTTTTTATCTTTACAAAAAAAAAATATTTTTATTAGTATTTGCAGGTGACATTAACTAGGCCTCGATTTAGGTATAAACCCCATCTCGTCCAAAATGGAAGTCACCCTTGTCGCTCATGTCTATCCCATGGACATTTCACTGTCCTTTCTGCAGCATGTATCAAAGCAGATTATTGTTAATCTTTTATTTCCATTGTTGTTGTTCCTGCTGACTTTAATTAACTTCCTCGGCTCAGTCATCAAACTGCAACTATTTCTTGAAGGTGTTTCCACTAGATCACTTTACTCTATTCATACATATAATACGGTTTTGTTCATGTGTCTAGATTGTTCTTGCATCGTATTCATATATTTGGATAGTGTTTAAATGTTTCGGTAATATGACATTTAATTTTACTGTGCTCTGATTTACTAATGAAATTATACATTTGCTCACAACACAGTGATTCTACAGTTCTGTTAATTTCAAATTCAACAATAACTTATAAAAACTGTCACTTTTGCATACCTCTGTATTACCCTGTTTTACGGTTCCTACTAATTAAGTAGGACTGTGTTGCTGGACAACATAAACGTCAACATATAAGGACTGAGTCCACTCAGATAATGAGAGTATATTGGCTCAGTTCCTGACTAGCTCACGGTGCACCATCCAAACCCCTAACCTGACAAGGTACCGATGGTGTGTGCAACCTCAGAAAATGACCTCACTAATTGCCCCAAGGAAATCTTGGAAACAGATCTACCCCTTCATTGTTACTTAGGCATGCCCGGAGGGAGGCACAAGAAATACATGGATTGGCATTTCAAACATGTATTCAAAGAGATGCATTCTTATCTTAAAAACATGAGCTGCAATTTTTAGCAGAAGGAAACAAAGCATTGTACCCAGCATTACAAGAATGGTGAAAAAGATGAATAATGCAACAATCATAACTTTGCATTCTGCCAGATTGCTTGGAGTAAATCTAACTCTCCATTACCTGCTGGTGATGTATCAGGAGGCCAGTCTGATGTAGAACAGGTCCCCCATCTTTTGTAGGATATGGATTGGATTCAGCATGGCTGGATCTCAGTCATGGAAGACGTTCCAGGATAATCCATCGCCGTGCCCCTGTCTGGAACTTGGCTCAAAGGTGTTGCAGGGATTTTGCACCTTGGGATCATAGGATATCAGAATCTGTCACCCCAATGGCTAGCTCACTGTGCCTCACCTGAACTCCGAACCTTCCCAGAGGAGCAGCTGATTTTGGCAACCTAGAACATGACTCTCTAGTCCCCAAGGGAACTGTGGAAACAGATCCGCACCTTTCGTCACTCAGTCATGCATGCCCGTAGTAAACATAGAAAAAACACTAAGAAATTTTACAATACATTTATTGAACCTAGCGTAGTCTATTATGAAGCACATGTGCTGCGTTCACTAGGCAGATGAAATTAGAGAAAGTATTTAACCCTCAAAACACCTAATCCTTGGGTGGGGGGAGCCTTTCACTTCAAACTAAACTTAAATTATATCCTAAAATGTAAATTTATATATATGTAAGCCTGGAAATGTAAAAGAAATATAATACTGCACTTTAATAAGGAAAGCCAAATTGTATTAAAATACCAATCAAAGAAGACACAATTAATAAATGAATAGGAACCAATATAAAAAATAAAAGAAGTCGAATTAAAATTCAGGATGTTCCTGAAATGTTTTCTCTGTTCCCAGAATTCAAATTCAGGAGGCTCCACAAATGTTTTCCATGTTCCCAGAGTCATCAGAATCATTTAAGTTTCTTGTTCCGGGGGTAGCAGAGACCACTTTACCAAAACTCCTTCAGTTAAAATACCACAAACCAGACACCCTGCTCGAGAAAACCCTCGGCTAATTGGCCATCGGGCGAAACACGCGTCAGCTGTTTTTCGTGTGATTTCACTGTTGAAACAAACAATTAAAAATGGCACATCCTGCCAACCAAGCACAAAAAAACCATGAATTTTGGAAATTATTATTTCACTGCATTTGATTAACGGACACAGACCTCTATCTACTACTTAAAGAAATCCATTAAGGAACTAGCTACTGTTTCCCTTGTAGTGAAAAACACAAGTTCCAAAGAGCAAACATGGGCGTATCCAATCCAATCAGCATCCACTGATGGTGTGCCAGCTGATAATGGAGCCACAGAGGAAGAGGCAGGATCCAAGAATCAAGGAGCTGAAGCATCCAAGAAAGGCTTGTAGCATGCATCTTGCAGGAAAGGTAGTCTCATAGGATACCACTGAAGATGAATCCTCAACAAAGGCACCTGCAAATCCATGTCCATAGATCAAACCACTTGCATTCCAAGACACAGATCATGTGCGCACTTAAAAGTGCACAGTAGACAGCAGAACCCAGTGTGCACGCAATGCTATCATACAGGTCGAAAGGACAAAGAACAGTGATTGTTCCGTTTCTGAAGTAAAGAAATGCCAAAATACTGTATCACATGTTCACGACACAGCAGGACGAGGTTTGCAGAGCAGCAAAAAACAGGACAAACATCCCATCAGGTATAAAACTAAAGGTATGCCTCTAAATACGCTGGAAACCAGGGAGCATAAAAAAGATGGAATCACTATAAATACAGTCTGAAACACGGTGAAAAAACCAGACCCAATCGCTTTAAAAAAATGTACTTCTTCCTCAATATTAGATACATTAAATATGTGGTGCAGAGGTACTTCATAATGATGAGGGATGTTAGTGTGTAGTAAGGGTTGTATTTCAGAGGAAGACCTTGCAACTTGGAGATCAAATGACTCTTTAGCAGATGTTAATGAAACCTTTTTCTGAAACAATAAGGCTTTCAGTCCGCTCAACCTATCAAAGCTCATCTTAAAAATGGCTATTGAAGACCATATTGTAGTGTAGTTCCTATATTCCCAAAACGCTCTGTGCTTTGGAATAATATATCCTATAGATTTGACGTAGGACTGAGGTCAACTAGGTCTCTATCGAATATACTAAACTTAATTGTGTGTGTTCCAGCTAACTCAGAGGTCACTAGAAACTTTCTCGAATACACAAGAAGGGATTTGTTTCTGACAACCGCATAAACATGACAACTTTGATTCCCAAGAATGAGAATGTATCTCTCAGAGTCTCGGAAACAATAAATAAGTATTTCACTCAGTCAATCGTGCATGCTTTATTTCTACAGAGTTGCAGAGAAATAGAGAGACGGGCGTTTTCAATAAAAAGGGTTTGTAGGAAGGTGGATATCTGACTATATGGTTACACCAACTTTTTGCCTAGTGTTTAGCTGGTTTTTGACTTAGTTGGCCTGGGATCCTGCTATTCAGGGACACAGGCTATCTGCTCTCTCTGTAAAATGGCCTACATGTACTTTAGGTTCATATCTAATTGGATATTGGGTCACCTTGCGAGCCACTGTATAGTGTACCATAGGTACCCAGGGCATAGGTGAATCCAAGGCCCACCAGGGGCTGCAGCATGAATGATGCCACCCCTGACTGGCCATCCAAACAGACACCACAGGCTGATCACTCAGCTTGGGCAAGGTGGTGTAATCACCCCTTCCTTAGATATAGTATTCCTATATCTACCCTTATATATAGACACATATGTACCTATACGTCACTCCTATGGCAGGCCTTGACAATCCTGGAGGCAGAGTGCTTGGTTTTATGTGAGATGATGCTCTAGCATGAGCTGAGCCTGTCTGCAGCTTTCAGAGCCATGTCCTTATAGCTGTTCTATGATATAGCCATAACCATATACTCTTAAGTGCATTATAATCCCCGCGGTTAATGCTAACTTTGGTTTGGCTTTATCAAAACATGTTGTGTAACGTGTCAAGCTCTTTGTAATACTACCCCCTCACCAGTCCTGGCGGCGGCGGTAGCATTCCACCCTTCTAGAGGGAGAAGACATGTAGTTACTGCTTTACCCGGTTAAAGTTAAACAGAGCCTCAGCATCAGAAAATGGATGCTGCTGCCACAGACACAAGTCTGACCTCCTCCTGCTGGACTAAACTCCGGCAGGGGAGGCCTGGACAATAGGTTTCCTGTCGAGGGAGGTGTTGGCACCTCCCCAGACAGCCTGTAGTGGATTGGGGCAGGGTGGGTTCAATGGACAGATGCTTTTCCAGACACTGCCTGGGGCACACAAGGTGCTCCATGCATTGCCCGGTTCAAACCAGTTGCTGGGGCACTCCAGCACCAGCTCTGGTGCGATACTGGACAAAGAGAAAGGGGTGTAACCATCCCCTTCTCAGGTTCTACCCATAGGAGGGACCTAGCAGGTAATCCAGCACCTTAGTTTAGTATAAAGTTAGGAGCTGTGTCTAGAGACATTAGATTATCCTAAAAAGAAACTCTGAAACGAAACTCTTGGACCTTCGGCGTTCCATATCGACTGGAAGGCTGAAGACATCTCCCTTGTGGTCAAGAAGTGACCACCCTGTGCAAACAGGCACCACCAGTAACTTGCCAGTTTGCTTTGATGAGGCTCCTGCCAGAACCTGAAGACTCAGCAACTCAGGAACTGGACTTCCAGACTTTTCCAACTCGGATCCACATCCACAGCAAAGCTGAGACCCATGGCGGACACGAGAGACGTGGGACCGGACATCCTGGACCACTTGCTTTTTGCTAACCGTGCAGCTTCAGAGGTACCCTCGAAGTTGTGCATTGGGGTTTGAGAAGCCCCAGACCTGAGCAGCAATTGTACCGAAGCTCAGCCCTCAACACTCCACGAGTGCCGCGTGGAGCCCGCTCCTGCATTTCAGCTTGACATGTCTTCCCGGTTGCTAGCCCATTGGCTAGTGAGCCCTACGAAGACAAATCTTTGAATCAACACTGCTTGCCTGGTTGCTCCAGTCTTGTTCCAGCTTCCCTGCAAAGGAGAAGCTCCCCAGACCTTGCTGGTCTGAACAGAAGCCAATCTTCTAATCCTGTGTGGATTGCATTTGCCAAGGTTTGTTGGGTCCAATCTGGATACCAACACCGCCAACAGCTATATCCATTGTGTGACAGCTCCACTCCAGCTCCTGGTTGTCATCGACGCCTCCTGGACCTCGTGGCTGTAGAGACAAGCTCCCCCTCTTCACCTGATTGCATCTCGACATCGCCTGGTTCCTTCCTGGTCACTGGCTAGTGACCCAGACTCTGTCCCCTCTACTTTTCGGTTCTTCTCGACTCCGATCCATCCGGACACTTTCCTCCTGGTCGCCTGCAGCACTTTCTTGAAGCTCTCAATAGGATTCAGCGACGAAACCCGACACGAAAGAACACCTATGCACCCGGCTTCCCTGGGTGAGGTAACTCGAGTACTCCGGTGCTCCTGTGGGTAGTAACTATCCAAGTGTCCTAGTTTAACAGGGCTTTACCATAGGCCATCCAGAAGTATCCAAAATCTACTACTTTGTAACTTTTACGTTCCCATTATAACTCTATGGTTACTCGCATGTGTGTTTAGACACTGCACACGCATCCTGTGGGACTCCTACTTCCTAACGTTTGGTTGTCCAGTGTAGCCCCAGCGATTCTCTAGGCCCTAGGTCTATTCAACTTTCCTGAAGTGGTCCTTATACCACTTATTTAGTATATGGTTCGTGAGGCCCCTAGGGCAGAATTGTATTTGTGCAACGTATAGTATGCTTATTGAGTAACTTGTGCTGTATCTCAAACTCTGACCTCATAAAGAGTGCAGAGGGGTTGTGTTAGTAATAAAAACATATATATTTGATATATACCTTGTGTGGTGTCCTTTCATTTGATGTTCAAGAGATTATTATTGGTAAAACAGCTGGCTTCACATGCTCTCTGAAGTTTTAGCCTAAGACTGCTTTGTCCATGCTACCACTAGGATAGCTAGTCTATAAGGTTAACTTTACATCATATACCAGGCCAACTTCTCACAGCGTTTATTGAACAGTGTTCTTTCTCATGCAAGAGTAGTGACAGCTACAATCGTTATGCAGACTGCAAAGTAGAGTGCGTACAGCGAGAATAGTATTATAAAATAATACTGTAAGAGCATTGTATGGTTTCTAAGCCATATAAAAATACATACATAAATAACATAGACTAAAATACTCAAATGGTACTTCTAAAATACGCCTACCCCTTTGTGCCTAACCTAAGTCTAGTATGATGGAAGAAGTAAGTATTGTGTAGCATAGGTTTAGTTTTTTTGCCAATAATCTACCAAAGGTTTCTCTAAGTTCTAATCAGCTCCACACCTGGGATTAAAATGAAGGAGGTCTGGTATCTCTGTCTCGAGACTCGATTTCCCAGCTCCTGGAGCTGGATTCTTGGCAGGGAAAAGGCAGCCTCTTGATCAATGCGTCAGCTGGAGAGTCGGCTTCCTTCTGCACTTGCTGTAGCGAGCTGCGTCGGGCAAGTAGGTCTTCGAACTGCCCTGAACCACCATATCTTGCTAGAGCAAGTGAAGGTATATTTATACTTTGAAAGTGTTTAGGAATGCCATAGTTTGACGTAAAGTCGGGCATATGAACGTCAGGAAAGAACCCATAGGGACTAGTTGTTCTTTGTAAAGTAACTGAGTTCTTGGACAAATCAATATTCAAGCAAGGGGAAGTTCCCTAACTGCTTAAGCTGGTTTTCCAAGAAATCGTTATGACGTTTGGTACGGTGGAAGTAACCATGCCAGGGATTGATTTCTATGCCTATATAAGGGCAATGTGAATTGTACCTATATAAGGGCATGAATTAGGAAAATTCACTCGGAGCTTAAAACGCCACACAACACCCACTCCACTTTCTTATGTACGACATTACTAAGTTCTAAACACATTAAAACACATCTAAACATGATGTGTTAAACCCACCCAAAATACATAAAATACATAAAAATGCATTGGTACTGGTTGTACACGAAAAGCATATGTGTTGTACGCATTTAAAGCAATGTTTCATTCAAAGCATATAGATGACATTTGAAAATGCTATCCAAATGAATCACAAAACTACATTCATGAAATAGCTCTTAAATGTATATAAACTGATTGTGGACAAGGTCAAATATTGCCTCTTGGAAGTTTTCAAAGAATTCTAGTTCTCTATGAATAGTTCTACTTTAGGCAGATTACTTTGTGCCAAAAAAACTAAAAAATACAAATTTGGAAAAACTAAAGTTTGATCATAGAAAAAATAGAGTTCCAAAGTTAGAAACCTTGCTCTGAAAAATGAAGGTCTAATTCAGAATCTCTCAGAACACTGTGTGCCGAATAAAAAGTCAGTGTTGTTGTTTGTAGAGAACATCAAATCTTCTAAGTCTGAAAAGAATTTGTCTACCATTGTAGGTGAAATTTGGACTACCTCATCGCGAAGCATCGCCGTCAGTGTTGGTCGCATTAGTAATGTTCGAATTGGGTACCTGTGTGCCGCTTTCCTCTCGTACCTCATCGTCAGCATTTTGCGTCTGTGAGATCTCAATGAATGCCATCATCAGAATTGGTAGCCGCTGGGGACAACACAGTGCATGAGCCATCGATGGTCCAAGCAAAGTATCAACATACGTTGGCAGGACTGATAGGAGGGCGAGACAGATGTCTAACATGCCAGATTGGTCTGAATGACATAAATCATGTGGTATTCAATTCTCTTAAACGAGTTAAGCCCAAAATGTGATCTATGAGCTCATGACACTTCATCGCCAGTAGAGTATTTCCCCTGTGATCTGGGTGTCTGCTGTGGATTGGCTTGCTATGTCGAAGCAGTAGGAGCAAAAGTAGTATCCCTGCAACAAGTCCCAAAATGATAGGCATTCCGCCAAACACAGAGTGCACGAAGTTTGGAAATATTCCTAGGACTGCTTCAAAGGGTGCTAACAGTCCTGTAAAAATTGTCTTAAATACATGTACAATACCACTCGTATCAGACATGTGTAAGATACAAACATCACATTTCTGAGAAATGTAAAGGGCAGTTTGTAGTTAATAGGGTGTATATCTCTGCAGAAGTCCTTGCGACTTGCAGATCATAGGTCTCTTTGGCCAAGGTCAATTGCACAGTTTTCTGTAAAAGAATGGCTTTCATTCTGCTTAATGTATTAATTTGTATAGAAGAGATGTTCAGTGAAGGCCGTAACGGTGACTCCCGGTATGTCTTGGTTTTTGGAAACAATACTTGCATACAGTAAGTGACCCTGGCTCACAAAGTTACGAAATAGGCTAAACCTGGCAACGTGACACAGCAGCTGTGATCATTCAACATAATGTAACTTCCATGAGAAAGTTGCCTAAAAATTGGATCAATCACTGTGGCTGGTGAACCTTGCAGGTGGCTGGATAAATTGTTAGAGGAACCATCACAGGCCCCATGTAAATTAATAGCCTGTCAAAGGAGAGAGCCGCTTAGTGCATTTTCACAATTTTTACCACTAAGAAACACTTCTTCCCCCCACTCCAACATCTGTATGTGTATGGTAATTCCCAGGATGTCTTGATGTATTCTTTACCC
Organism: Lissotriton vulgaris; assembly: GCF_964263255.1. Taxonomy (NCBI): domain Eukaryota; kingdom Metazoa; phylum Chordata; class Amphibia; order Caudata; family Salamandridae; genus Lissotriton; species Lissotriton vulgaris. Next base: position 423,074,855 of record NC_141687.1, read on the forward strand.
AACCTTTCATATAGGCCTGCTAGTATACGTTTTAAACAATACTGAAAATGAAAAATTGTTACAGGCAGAGTGATTTACCATGTTATATCCATTCAATGGCTGTTTTTTCAGCGACTGTAAAAGGCAATCTTTCCAGTTTTTCAATGCTCAGCACCATATAGTCTGCTCCCCTCTGTGCCAGTTTGATCTGTTTATCAGTGGGATTGAATTCTGAAAACAGTGACGTAGTGTTGATTAAACGCCAAGGCGCATAGCCTGAACGAAGGTTTTGTAACGTCAAGCCTAATAGCATTAGAGAACGTAGTTGAGACTGACCATGTTGCAACATGACCAAGTCCTGTTCCATTATGTCTATGGCAGAGGATACTATGCTGTCCAAAAAATATATCCTGGACGACAGAGTTGTTAACCCATTGTCAACTACAGAGAGAGATTTCTCTAAATTAATACGATCAATTTCTCGTTTTCGTTCTGCAGTCTCTGCTTACAGAATCTTCTATGCTTTTTATAAAGAGCATAGAAACTGGCGTATATAAAACATTTATGACGCGGTTTAGTAGATCCTTGTAAGAAGTCCCTCAGGTCAGCGCAATCTTTAAGTAAAGATAAGTGTTTTTTTTACTTCCTTTAGTGTAGACTTGTGTAGCCATTCAAGGCACAGTTTCCCTACACTGTATGGTGTTAGTATTCCTGGATGCCGGCCCTGAACATATCTTGGATCTGGCCTAGTGAATGTGAACCCTTGTGTCTTATTCAGGAATCTATCTTGACAGTTGTTTGTGTCAGTGGGCCAGATTAACCATTTTTTCCTATATGGATCTGTTCTGTTTTGAAGCAAAATAGTATGTACGTCGACCGCCCCCTCTGAAGTGTTACTGCTATCAGATGTAGGTGTAGGTATTGATCTTGGCTAACCCAAGACAAGATGTCTGTTGGACAGTGTCATCCAAAAACATTAATTGCTCTGCGATGATGCAGGCTCTAAATAAAGCTTCCAATCCCTGCACTTGCCAGTCTTTAGTGGCCCAGACAGTTTTTGTTTCAATGTTGTCTTTCCAAAAGTCGAAACCTAGCGAAGACAGCTGAGCATAAAAGGTTGCAGAATACATTTGCTTGGTATTTGTCAATTTACTTTTTATTCCTGTTTTATTAACATTTTTAAAGTAAAATTATTCTGGATTTGAAACATTAAAACCTGAAAAGTATGGAAATTTGCCGTAAAATGTTTTTGAGCTACCCTTTGGTGGCGTAGGACAATGTTCCCATTGGTTATAAGTTAATACATTTCTAGGATTTGCAGATTTATGCAAGAAATGATGACCATAGTGATTATAGCAATACATTTGTTCATAATCTGACGAACCTTCTAAGTATTCATGATTTGTAAATATTGCAGACATTTCTAAGTCTGACATCATATTATTAACACTCTCGTAGTCCCAATCATCAGAAAAGGTACTAGATGAAACAAATTCATTCAAGGAAATCTTGAACTGGTGTGGAATCTTCAACAGCTCCACCGGACGAAGAATGTCATATTCAATTCTGTCCCCAGCATACCATCAGGTATAGGAACGGCTGTGATGTTCAATGATGGCAAGTCTCTATGTTCACGTAGAGATGATTTGTGTGGCTTGAGAAGTAAGGTGATGTTCTTACTTGCTGTGTCCTTTATAACATATCTTCCATTTATCATAATTCCCAAAGTAAATACAAGAGTCAACCAAAGTAGAAGAAAAAGTACACCCAACACAATCCTAAATTCAATCCATGGTGAAACCATATAAGTCTTTTCCAGTTGATGAAAAAGATCTGTTGCTTGATCTTTAAAAGTTCTTTTTGCAGGCGTCTTTTCAGGTTCACTGGGATCCTCCGAAAACGTATCAAAGTTGATGAAATAGCCAGAGGCAGTTCTGTCAATGGTAGGGATTGCATCAGGATTTGTTGAAATCGCTGGAACCACTTGATCATTTGTTACATTTGTATAGTCAGTTGCTATTTCATTGTAGACAGGCGTTTCTTGGCAAACTGTTATTTGGGTCTCAGGAGGTACACGTTCCATGGTTTTGTTGCATAGTCCTTCTATTTCGCACTGCAGATTCTTCAAAGGTGATGAGTCTCTAAGTTTGAACCTCTTGGATAGTAGGCAGATTTGAGCGTCTGCTACATCTTTGGAGTCCACTTGGCCTACTGCTTATGATCGGCCTTATGATGTGGTTTCACCAGGTCGATGGACACAAACCTGTTCTCCTTTTTACCAGCAAGGGGCGGCAGTAATACTGTTCTTGATCCGTGGATGGCTAGGACAGGTACTGGTTGTCTGTAAGAAGGCCCAAATTCCTTCTTGTCCGTGATCTTTTCACTGACTAGATCCCCAATCTTTGGAATCCAGACAGGTCTTGCTGGGACGGATGGTTGTTCTTCAGTGGTCGTTGGCTTCAGGAACATGTTACTTTGGCTTTTTCTGATTTTATTTAAGTCCTGTAAAACAGCCAAACAATCTTTGATATCAAAGGGTTTTTGTTCTACCACTGAAGTGTGACAATCAAGATCCGAAATAATTGTTCCTGTTCCAAAAAGGATTTCATATGGGGTGATTCTCCCTAGAGAACTTCTTGGTAGAATATTAAGACTACGTTGGACACTTATTAGATGTTTCACCCACCCGTCACCCAATCCTAATAACCTAGATTTTATAGATTGCTTTATGTACCAGTATTTTCTCTCCACTACCAAATTTCCCTCAGGATAGAATGGACTAGAGTACCGCAATGCAACGCCCAATTTGGTCATGGCCACCTTGTAAGCTTGAGAGCTAAACGCAGGACCCTGGTTCGAATGTAGCGTGCCGACTGCGTACGTGCCGATAAAGACTCGCAAATCTTTTATAACAGTTCGAGCATCAGCCGAGTGCTGAGGCCACACCCAAATGAATCTTGTCTTAATATTTGTGGGACCGCATTTGTCCATAGGGACGTCTGCGTGTAGAAAGTCGAATACTGTCTAACAATGGTGACTGTATTGGGCTGGCTACACTGTAGTCAGGTATCTGGCGGTGTTCTCTGCTGCGATCTCTGTTGCAGTCATGACAATTATTTGCATATGTGTGAATGTGAGGACTTTAAGCTTGGCAATACAGTCGAAGAAAGTTATACTCTCTTCTGCCAGTCCATATCTAGCTCGCTGGATAAGTTGGCGCCCCTTCGGAAGTCACGAGGGAGGGTGAACCGAGCCAGTCCTTGGTACACGAGCGAACTTCACCAGCTCAAACTTGACTGTAAACGCGCAGAAAGGGTCTGGAGGAAACAGTACCTAGACTCTGAGAAAATCGCATTTAGGTCTGCTATGCATAAATATAAAGCTCAAATCAAGATAGCGAAAGCGACCTTTCTTGAACTCACTTTAAATCAGGCCTCAAACAAGGCACAGGCCCTTTTTAAAATCGTTAAGGACCTTGCTCACCCCACGTGTGTGGCTAGTGCAGTCCCCTCATCGCAAGCTCTTTGTGATTCTCTTGCGGACGCCTTTGAGGAAAAAATCCGTAAAATCCTAGCAGGTCTGCAGGACCCACGGAATTCCACCACTGAGGAGGGAGCTCCGGAGGAGACGGCCAGTCGACCCCTGCAGAGGGTTACTCATCTCTGTCAGGAAGCTCCGGCCACGCCCTCTAGTCGACCCCGACCAGATGAGCAGCCCCCCCAGCTCGGGAGCTCCGGCGGCGGAAGCCAGTCGACCCCAGCTGAGTAGCTCTCCTTCCCTTCTTTTAGATCAGGCCCTCAGCTTGGGAGCTCCGGCGACTATGGCCAGTCGACCCCAGCTGAGTGGCTCTTCCCTTTCAGTCCTGGACTCGGCTCTCTGCTTGGGAGCTCCGGCGATTGTTGCCAGTCGACCTCAGCAGAGTAGTCTTCTCCCTTCTCCTGTGGAACCAGCTCTCAGCTTGGAAGAATGCGGGGTCAAAGATAAGGCCAGGGATTGGTTAATCTCCTACTTGGACTGCCGTCAACAACGGGTCTCGTTACCCCCCTTCAGTTCAGAGGAGCGGAGAGTGGGACAAGGAGTACCCCAGGGCTCAGCCATCAGCCCTATACTCTTTAATATCTACCTCCGCCCTCTAGTCCAGCTCATTAAATCCTTTGGTATCTCCGCATTTAATTATGCGGATGATACCCAGCTGGTCTTCTCCCTGGAGGGACAGGAGGCAGTCAGACTGGAGACTTTTCACCAGTGCATGCAGGCGACAGCGGAATGGCTCCGTCTGAACTCGTTACAGTTCAACGGAACAAAGACAGAGGTCTTGCACTGTTCCACCGATCGAGTTCCTCGAGATCTCCCAGTTGATTTCTGGCCTCCGTCCTTCTCAGAGACGGTGTCTGCTGCACAATCAGCGCGCAATCTAGGCGTTACTTTTGGGCCTAACCTGCAGCTGGATCTACATGTAAACAAGACCACCTCTACATGTATGATGCTGATTCGTATGCTGCGCAAGGTCCTACCTCTCCTCCCTGAGCAAGCCAGACCAGAAGTAGTGCGTTGTACCATCCTAAGTCGACTTGACTATTGTAACGCACTACTTCTGGAGGCCCCGGTAACACTTCTGGGCAAGTTGCAAAGGGTGCAAAATATTGCTGCCAAACTCGCCCTCTCTCGCCCCTACCATAGCTCTTCTACGGCAGCGCTGCGAGAACTTCATTGGCTGCCAGTCCATCTGCGGGTGCGCTACAAAGCAGCGTGTATTGTGTTCAGGGCCATTCATGGCCTGGGCCCGATCCCTTTGCGGCGAATGTTTGCCTGGTATTGTCCATCTAGAGCTCTACGCTCCTCGTCGTCCAGGCTACTGGTAGTCCCGCGATTCCAGAGAGTGAGGATGGGTGGCCGCTCGTTCAGAGTAGCGGCAGCCAAACTCTGGAACTCTCTGCCTATATCCTTGAGAAGCCTTGAAGATCTCTTAGCTTTTAGAAAGGCTCTGAAAACTCACCTTTTTCCCAGGATAGGCTGAGCTACTGTTTTTCGCTGGATTATGGGTCAAAGCGCCAGGATGCCCTTGGTGGTGACAGGTCGCGCTATACAAGTATGCCACAATACAATGTGACCATTCATCCCTGGCCACAGTACGTCTCTTTTAATTCTAGTATAGATTAGAGATCCCCTGATATATCAGACCCTCTCCCAAATGTGCTTCGTGTATCAAAGCTACTCTACGTTTCCTGTTTGGAATTACTCTTTACCCCACTCCAGGAATTCGAGCAAAAGGAACGGAGTATGCATTAATTATGTATGAGCATTTGAGTGAATAGTTTTGAGGTAACACTGCACCGCTGCTTTTGCTTGTGGCATTGACAGCTAGCATTATTTTGCCGTCTTTTTTCATTTTTGAACGAGTGATTGCAGCTACGGAAGCCGTTTGCACAGCTGCCTTCGTGCCTTCATCAGCCAATGAATTCCCTGCAACGTTAATGCCATCACGTTGATGACTGAGTGTATTCAATTCAATTCAATTCAATTAATTTTATTATGATTTGGAATTCTGAAGAATTCCACATAACATTACAATAAAACATTAATTCATAAAAAACAGTATTAAAAACCCAAGAGGTTACACCCTGAAATTATCCTACATTACACATAGTACATAATACATTTTTCATTAAACCCCTAACTTTAGTTACGAATAAATACTGTAAAAAACAATTTTCCTAAAATTACCTCCTCCCTGAAGGGACTAATCTCTGTTAATCATTAAATACGTCACTCAGGGGGACTGAATTCTTCTAATCATTATCTGGTAAGGAACACTATTATCTGACTCCCTAATTTAATAAAACGATCTAATCTAATCTACAATTACATTTGAACAGCGCATGGTTAAGAAACTATGTATAGTTCATCCAATATATGGTTACAATTAAAAAATTTCTTGTGTCGAGGACAGAGAACAGTGTTAACAACAGATGATTTTGTAAAGTGCTTGTGAAGGTGCAAGTATATTAAGATAAAGTGCTAGTGAATAGATGCCCTAATCCTGGACAGAGCCCAGAATGAATATCTAGCGTCAATATAACCAAAATAACTCGGAAAATGCACAAGAAAGTTAAGTAGCAGACAGGATTTCTAAACACACTAATAAATAATTGTTACTTATCGTACGTTACAACAAATTAAAAATGTTTAAAGTGCTCAAAAAGTGCTAAAACAAGGGAAGTTATACAAGGTACTACATAATCCACTGATCACCCTGCTTATTGACTTCTAATATACATTTAAAAATCTTAAAACATATCTGTTCTGACGGGGGGTGCAGAAGAAAGTTGAGTGCCTGTTCTGCTGTTGAAATATTATAATGTAGAAAACCATGCCTTAGAAATTTGCGTCGTATTGAACTAAGTGCTGGGCACACAATCAAAACATGATTAAAATCTTGGATACCACCATTCCATAAATCACAAAGTCTTTCATTTTTGGGGATACCCTCCCAAACTCCTGTTACTATCCTCAACGGCAACAAATTCATTCTGAGGAGTAGAATCACTCCGCGTACACCATGTTTCAAGTTCCAAAGAACATACGGCTTAGGATTTTTAATAATTGAGCTCTCCGCTATGCAGTCCAGTCTGCCATTCCCTCTGCATATTTTCAGATCTCTTTCTCGTGAGATCACATATAGGTTTTTTAATTAATTGCTTTAATGCTATTTTGTTGCCCCTACTAAGTCTAAACCAAAAATACCTAATGCTTTTAAATAGTTTCTAAAAATTACACTTTTACACAATAAATTATCACAAATTTCCCTGTGCAATGCTAGCCTTAATACATTTTCTTGACCATTTATCAAAGCGTTACACCACCTTAAAGACCCTGCCAATGACAAAATATACGTTGAGAGAAGGCCAAATTCGAGCCTAAGAGCCGCGATTAATGCAGCATGACTCAAGTTACATATTTGACGCCAAATTTTACCTTCCACTTTCTCGAACTTAGCCCACTCACATTCGTCAATTGTTTCACATGCGTGATTCAAGGTCAGCGGAATCTTTATTTTGTACACTGCAATAGTATGTGAAAAATGCATTTTCCCGCATTGCTTATACAAGCGGTTAATTGCCGATGCTTGTGAAATAGCTTTACTTTTGCAGTAATCTAAATGTCTGTTAGCAGAGCACCTATTTGTAAAAAAATTCCTAAATAAGGATAAAATGTCACTATTTCCATATTTTAATCCCCCAAAAACCATTTCAGATTTGATCTAATCTTACAGCCTTTCTGAATAAAAATCATCATCTTACTCTTAGAAGTGTTTATTTAAAAAAAATATTCATTAGTGTAACTGACCTGACGTCAGACGTCTTTGCAACCCGATTGGAGTTAGGTCCATGATGATTGCGTCGTCAGCATACAGCAAACAACTTAATTTTAGATCACCCACCTGTGGAGGGTCCCCTTTACTCTCCCCTACCCGGCTTGGAAGGTCATTTATGTAGATTGAGAAGAGTAAAGGGGACAAAAGGCACCCCTGCTTCAACCCGTTGTGGGTGGTGATTTTCTTTGATAGGCCTTGGGTCCCCCCTAACAGAACTTGAGTCCAGGTAGAAGAGTGGAGAGTGATTATTACTCTTAACAAATTCCTGATACCCCCATCCTTATCAATTTCCTCCACAGCGTCCCTCGATCTACCCTATCAAACGCTGTGGAGATTGGAGAAGTCAATGAAAGCTGTATACAGCGGAAGCCTCCGAGCCACAGGATACTTATCAATTAGGGTTTGCAGGACAGAGATGTTGTCTAGGGTGCCACTATTCTTCCGAAAACCAGACTGTTCAAGGGGAATTAAATTATTACCGAATACCCACTCTTTCAGGTGGACAAGGATGCTTTTTGCAAAAAGTTTTCCCATTGCGTCCAAAAGGGAGATTTGCCTATAGCTTGCGGGAGAATGTTTAGGGCCTTTCTTATAAACAGGTACTATTATTCTGCCCTTCCAGGAATTAGGGATATCCCCAAACTTATAACAATGGAATAACAGCGGATGTAACACCTTTGCCCAATCGCCACGGTCCTTTTTTATTATGGCTACAGGGACATCATCCGGCCCCATTACCCAGGAGTATCTCGCCCCCTTAATGTATCCCTCGAGATCGCTCATTATTGGTGCTTCTACCTTTTCTACCGAAAATGTGGACCTGTTGAACCCCTCAACCCCAGCATCTATAGGATTGGGGGCGTACAACAGGGATATATAAGTAGACCATTCAGATTCAGAGATCAACATGGGCTGGGATTTTACTCTACTGTCACAATATTTGGCAATCAATGCCCAGTACTTTCTAGTATCCCCCTAGAGTGCCACTTCCCGAAGGTTAACCCATCTTTCGTCTTCAGAGGCCCTGCGATCTGCAGCTATTTTCCTTTTCCAGGCCTATTTTTATCTGTATATCTCTTTTTGTCTTGACGGCCATGGGTCTATAAATTGGGGATTTAATTTCATTAGGAAGTGTTACTTTGGGGGCGGCGCTATCACCTTTCATCTTTCTTCCCAACTTTTTGACAGCAGTCATGACTCTTTCATATCTCACGATCGGGTTCTCCCAGGTTAAACTGAACGCAATGTTCTTAAATACCCAATGAAGATTCGGAAGGTTCTTATGTGACCAACAAGTGCGAACATTACTTCAAGAATATGTTACTATCTCATTCCTCTGATTCCATAGTTCGGGTTTCTCGAAGTTTAAAGCTATCTTAACAGCCAATATGTTGTGGTCACTCAAATTAGTAGGAAGAACCTTAAACTGGTAGCATGCCCCGAACAGTTGAAATGGCACTGCCATATAATCGAGGAGGGAATTGCCATGTGACCCGTGAAAGGTGAGAGCTGCAGGTGAGTCCTCTGGGAATCTGGCATTTATTACTATAAGGTCAAGGTTTCTCAAATTTTGCAACAGTAAAAGGCCACGTTTATCAGATCTTAAATGTGAGTGTGGGGAATTCGCAATCAGTATTTTCAAGCGCCATCTTGAATGCTTGTAGTTCAGCTCGCTGAGCTGTACAATCTCGTAGAGATTGTGTTTTAGTGACCATTGGTCGGAATTTACCATTGCGCCAGCGACCTTTAACGATCACACACACAGCACTATATGCTTGTTTTCCCCCGTAGCGGGTTGGGCTGATCCGTCAGTAGAAATGATTCATTCATACTGCTCTAGAGGCAGAATCTCAGTAGGCAGAGGACATTCTTGTTCGTATTGTAGAAATGTTTGTCTTTTCAAATAAGGGTTAAAAACGTATTTAACGTCTTGCAGCAAGAGAATTCACCCATTGTATCCATCTCGGATGTAAAGCTTTAGCGTTTATATTGCTCGCTTTCGTCACTGCCTCCAAGGCAGGTGGAGCAGTAACGTCCATAATGCGCTTACCCTGTGCGAGGGCTCTCTCTTTTTCTACTGCAGTTTGAACAGCTGTCAGATTTTTTTCTGTTGAAGTGAATTTCATTTCTGCTTGTGTGTATAAATGTGATTTGTAAGCTATTGGTACTTTTTCTACTTCATTAAAGGTTAAGTATGTGCGTCAGAGAACAGTGTTAACAACAGATGATTTTGTAAAGTGCTTGTGAAGGTGCAAGTATATTAAGATAAAGTGCTAGTGAATAGATGCCCTAATCCTGGACAGAGCCCAGAATGAATATCTAGCGTCAATATAACCAAAATAACTCGGAAAATGCACAAGAAAGTTAAGTAGCAGACAGGATTTCTAAACACACTAATAAATAATTGTTACTTATCGTACGTTACAACAAATTAAAAATGTTTAAAGTGCTCAAAAAGTGCTAAAACAAGGGAAGTTATACAAGGTACTACATATGATCACCCTGCTTATTGACTCATAATATACATTTAAAAATCTTAAAACATATATGTTCTGACGGGGGGTGCAGAAGAAAGTTGAGTGCCTATTCTGCTGTTGAAATATTATAATGTAGAAAACCATGCCTTAGAAATTTGTGTCGTATTGAACTAAGTGCTGGGCACACAATCAAAACATGATTAAAATCTTGGATACCACCATTCCATAAATCACAAAGTCTTTCATTTTTGGGGATACCCTCCCAAACTCCTGTTACTATCCTCAACGGCAACAAATTCATTCTGAGGAGTAGAATCACTCTGCGTACACCATGTTTCAAGTTCCAAAGAACATACGGCTTAGGATTTTTAATAATTGAGCTCTCCGCTATGCAGTCCAGTCTGCCATTCCCTCTGCATATTTTCAGATCTCTTTCTCGTGAGATCACATATAGGTTTTTTAATTAATTGCTTTAATGCTATTTTGTTGCCCCTACTAAGTCTAAACCAAAAATACCTAATGCTTTTAAATAGTTTCTAAAAATTACACTTTTACACAATAAATTATCACAAATTTCCCTGTGCAATGCTAGCCTTAATACATTTTCTTGACCATTTATCAAAGCGTTACACCACCTTAAAGACCCTGCCAATGACAAAATATACGTTGAGAGAAGGCCAAATTCGAGCCTAAGAGCCGCGATTAATGCAGCATGACTCAAGTTACATATTTGACGCCAAATTTTACCTTCCACTTTCTCGAACTTAGCCCACTCACATTCGTCAATTGTTTCACATGCGTAATTCAAGGTCGGCGGAATCTTTATTTTGTACACTGCAATAGTATGTGAAAAATGCATTTTCCCGCATTGCTTATACAAGCGGTTAATTGCCGATGCTTGTGAAATAGCTTTACTTTTGCAGTAATCTAAATGTCTGTTAGCAGAGCACCTATTTGTAAAAAAAAATCCTAAATAAGGATAAAATGTCACTATTTCCATATTTTAATCCCCCAAAAACCATTTCAGATTTGATCTAATCTTACAGCCTTTCTGAATAAAAATCATCATCTTACTCTTAGAAGTGTTTATTTAAAAAAAATATTCATTAGTGTAACTGACCTGACGTCAGACGTCTTTGCAACCCGATTGGAGTTAGGTCCATGATGATTGCGTCGTCAGCATACAGCAAACAACTTAATTTTAGATCACCCACCTGTGGAGGGTCCCCTTTACTCTCCCCTACCCGGCTTGGAAGGTCATTTATGTAGATTGAGAAGAGTAAAGGGGACAAAAGGCACCCCTGCTTCAACCCGTTGTGGGTGGTGATTTTCTTTGATAGAACAGAACTTGAGTCCAGGTAGAAGAGTGGAGAGTGATTATTACTCTTAACAAATTCCTGGTACCCCATCCTTATCAATTTCCTCCACAGCGTCCCCCGATCTACCCTATCAAACGCTGTGGAGATTGGAGAAGTCAATGAAATCTGTATACAGCGGAAGCCTCCGAGCCACAGGATACTTATCAATTAGGGTTTGCAGGACAGAGATGTTGTCTAGGGTGCCACTATTCTTCCGAAAAGCAGACTGTTCAAGGGGAATTAAATTATTACCGAATACCCACTCTTTCAGGTGGACAAGGATGCTTTTTGCAAAAAGTTTTCCCATTGCGTCCAAAAGGGAGATTTGCCTATAGCTTGCGGGAGAATTTTTAGGGCCTTTCTTATAAACAGGTACTATTATTCTGCCCTTCCAGGAATTAGGGATATCCCCAAACTTATAACAATGGACGAACAGCGGATGTAACACCTTTGCCCAATCGCCACGGTCCTTTTTTATTATGGCTACAGGGACATCATCCGGCCCCATTACCCAGGAGTATCTCGCCCCCTTAATGTATCCCTCGAGATCGCTCATTATTGGTGCTTCTACCTTTTCTACCGAAAATGTGGACCTGTTGAACCCCTCAACCCCAGCATCTATAGGATTGGGGGCGTACAACAGGGATATATAAGTAGACCATTCAGATTCAGAGATCAACATGGGCTGGGATTTTACTCTACTGTCACAATATTTGGCAATCAATGCCCAGTACTTTCTAGTATCCCCCGAGAGTGCCACTTCCCGAAGGTTAACCCATCTTTCGTCTTCAGAGGCCCTGCTATCTGCAGCTATTTTCCTTTTCCAGGCCTGTTTTTATCTGCATATCTCTTTTTGTCTTGACGGCCATGGGTCTATAAATTGGGGATTTAATTTCATTAGGAAGTGTTACTTTGGGGGCGGCGCTATCACCTTTCATCTTTCTTCCCAACTTTTTGACAGCAGTCATGACTCTTTCATATCTCACAATCGGGTTCTCCCAGGTTAAACTGAACGCAATGTTCTTAAATACCCAATGAAGATTCGGAAGGTTCTTATGTGACCAACAAGTGCGAACATTACTTCAAGAATATGTTACTATCTCATTCCTCTGATTCCATAGTTCGGGTTTCTCGAAGTTTAAAGCTATCTTAACAGCCAATATGTTGTGGTCACTCAAATTAGTAGGAAGAACCTTAAACTGGTAGCATGCCCCGAACAGTTGAAATGGCACTGCCATATAATCGAGAAGGGAATTGCCATGTGACCCGTGAAAGGTGAGAGCTGCAGGTGAGTCCTCTGGGAATCTGGCATTTATTACTATAAGGTCAAGGTTTCTCAAATTTTGCAACAGTAAAAGGCCACGTTTATCAGATCTTAAATGTGAGTGTGGGGAATTCGCAATCAGTATTTTCAAGCGCCATCTTGAATGCTTGTAGTTCAGCTCGCTGAGCTGTACAATCTCGTAGAGATTGTGTTTTAGTGACCATTGGTCGGAATTTACCATTGCGCCAGCGACCTTTAACGATCACACACACAGCACTATATGCTTGTTTTCCCCCGTAGCGGGTTGGGCTGATCCGTCAGTAGAAATGATTCATTCATACTGCTCTAGAGGCAGAATCTCAGTAGGCAGAGGACATTCTTGTTCGTATTGCAGAAATGTTTGTCTTTTCAAATAAGGGTTAAAAACGTATTTAACGTCTTGCAGCAAGAGAATTCACCCATTGTATCCATCTCGGATGTAAAGCTTTAGCGTTTATATTGCTCGCTTTCGTCACTGCCTCCAAGGCAGGTGGAGCAGTAACGTCCATAATGCGCTTACCCTGTGCGAGGGCTCTCTTTTTTTCTACTGCAGTTTGAACAGCTGTCAGATTTTTTTCTGTTGAAGTGAATTTCATTTCTGCTTGTGTGTATAAATGTGATTTGTAAGCTATTGGTACTTTTTCTACTTCATTAAAGGTTAAGTATGTGCGTCAGAGAACAGTGTTAACAACAGATGATTTTGTAAAGTGCTTGTGAAGGTGCAAGTATATTAAGATAAAGTGCTAGTGAATAGATGCCCTAATCCTGGACAGAGCCCAGAATGAATATCTAGCGTCAATATAACCAAAATAACTCGGAAAATGCACAAGAAAGTTAAGTAGCAGACAGGATTTCTAAACACACTAATAAATAATTGTTACTTATCGTACGTTACAACAAATTAAAAATGTTTAAAGTGCTCAAAAAGTGCTAAAACAAGGGAAGTTATACAAGGTACTACATAATCCACTGATCACCCTGCTTATTGACTTCTAATATACATTTAAAAATCTTAAAACATATCTGTTCTGACGGGGGGTGCAGAAGAAAGTTGAGTGCCTGTTCTGCTGTTGAAATATTATAATGTAGAAAACCATGCCTTAGAAATTTGCGTCGTATTGAACTAAGTGCTGGGCACACAATCAAAACATGATTAAAATCTTGGATACCACCATTCCATAAATCACAAAGTCTTTCATTTTTGGGGATACCCTCCCAAACTCCTGTTACTATCCTCAACGGCAACAAATTCATTCTGAGGAGTAGAATCACTCTGCGTACACCATGTTTCAAGTTCCAAAGAACATACGGCTTAGGATTTTTAATAATTGAGCTCTCCGCTATGCAGTCCAGTCTGCCATTCCCTCTGCATATTTTCAGATCTCTTTCTCGTGAGATCACATATAGGTTTTTTAATTAATTGCTTTAATGCTATTTTGTTGCCCCTACTAAGTCTAAACCAAAAATACCTAATGCTTTTAAATAGTTTCTAAAAATTACACTTTTACACAATAAATTATCACAAATTTCCCTGTGCAATGCTAGCCTTAATACATTTTCTTGACCATTTATCAAAGCGTTACACCACCTTAAAGACCCTGCCAATGACAAAATATACGTTGAGAGAAGGCCAAATTCGAGCCTAAGAGCCGCGATTAATGCAGCATGACTCAAGTTACATATTTGACGCCAAATTTTACCTTCCACTTTCTCGAACTTAGCCCACTCACATTCGTCAATTGTTTCACATGCGTAATTCAAGGTCGGCGGAATCTTTATTTTGTACACTGCAATAGTATGTGAAAAATGCATTTTCCCGCATTGCTTATACAAGCGGTTAATTGCCGATGCTTGTGAAATAGCTTTACTTTTGCAGTAATCTAAATGTCTGTTAGCAGAGCACCTATTTGTAAAAAAAATTCCTAAATAAGGATAAAATGTCACTTTTTCCATATTTTAATCCCCCAAAAACCATTTCAGATTTGATCTAATCTTACAGCCTTTCTGAATAAAAATCATCATCTTACTCTTAGAAGTGTTTATTTAAAAAAAATATTCATTAGTGTAACTGACCTGACGTCAGACGTCTTTGCAACCCAATTGGAGTTAGGTCCATGATGATTGCGTCGTCAGCATACAGCAAACAACTTAATTTTAGATCACCCACCTGTGGAGGGTCCCCTTTACTCTCCCCTACCCGGCTTGGAAGGTCATTTATGTAGATTGAGAAGAGTAAAGGGGACAAAAGGCACCCCTGCTTCAACCCGTTGTGGGTGGTGATTTTCTTTGATAGGCCTTGGGTCCCCCCTAACAGAACTTGAGTCCAGGTAGAAGAGTGGAGAGTGATTATTACTCTTAACAAATTCCTGGTACCCCCATCCTTATCAATTTCCTCCACAGCGTCCCCCGATATACCCTATCAAACGCTGTGGAGATTGGAGAAGTCAATGAAAGCTGTATACAGCGGAAGCCTCCGAGCCACAGGATACTTATCAATTAGGGTTTGCAGGACAGAGATGTTGTCTAGGGTGCCACTATTCTTCCGAAAACCAGACTGTTCAAGGGGAATTAAATTATTACCGAATACCCACTCTTTCAGGTGGACAAGGATGCTTTTTGCAAAAAGTTTTCCCATTGCGTCCAAAAGGGAGATTTGCCTATAGCTTGCGGGAGAATTTTTAGGGCCTTTCTTATAAACAGGTACTATTATTCTGCCCTTCCAGGAATTAGGGATATCCCCAAACTTATAACAATGGACGAACAGCGGATGTAACACCTTTGCCCAATCGCCACGGTCCTTTTTTATTATGGCTACAGGGACATCATCCGGCCCCATTACCCAGGAGTATCTCGCCCCCTTAATGTATCCCTCGAGATCGCTCATTATTGGTGCTTCTACCTTTTCTACCGAAAATGTGGACCTGTTGAACCCCTCAACCCCAGCATCTATAGGATTGGGGGCGTACAACAGGGATATATAAGTAGACCATTCAGATTCAGAGATCAACATGGGCTGGGATTTTACTCTACTGTCACAATATTTGGCAATCAATGCCCAGTACTTTCTAGTATCCCCCGAGAGTGCCACTTCCCGAAGGTTAACCCATCTTTCGTCTTCAGAGGCCCTGCGATCTGCAGCTATTTTCCTTTTCCAGGCCTGTTTTTATCTGTATATCTCTTTTTGTCTTGACGGCCATGGGTCTATAAATTGGGGATTTAATTTCATTAGGAAGTGTTACTTTGGGGGCGGCGCTATCACCTTTCATCTTTCTTCCCAACTTTTTGACAGCAGTCATGACTCTTTCATATCTCACGATCGGGTTCTCCCAGGTTAAACTGAACGCAATGTTCTTAAATACCCAATGAAGATTCGGAAGGTTCTTATGTGACCAACAAGTGCGAACATTACTTCAAGAATATGTTACTATCTCATTCCTCTGATTCCATAGTTCGGGTTTCTCGAAGTTTAAAGCTATCTTAACAGCCAATATGTTGTGGTCACTCAAATTAGTAGGAAGAACCTTAAACTGGTAGCATGCCCCGAACAGTTGAAATGGCACTGCCATATAATCGAGAAGGGAATTGCCATGTGACCCGTGAAAGGTGAGAGCTGCAGGTGAGTCCTCTGGGAATCTGGCATTTATTACTATAAGGTCAAGGTTTCTCAAATTTTGCAACAGTAAAAGGCCACGTTTATCAGATCTTAAATGTGAGTGTGGGGAATTCGCAATCAGTATTTTCAAGCGCCATCTTGAATGCTTGTAGTTCAGCTCGCTGAGCTGTACAATCTCGTAGAGATTGTGTTTTAGTGACCATTGGTCGGAATTTACCATTGCGCCAGCGACCTTTAACGATCACACACACAGCACTATATGCTTGTTTTCCCCCGTAGCGGGTTGGGCTGATCCGTCAGTAGAAATGATTCATTCATACTGCTCTAGAGGCAGAATCTCAGTAGGCAGAGGACATTCTTGTTCGTATTGTAGAAATGTTTGGCTTTTCAAATAAGGGTTAAAAACGTATTTAACGTCTTGCAGCAAGAGAATTCACCCATTGTATCCATCTCGGATGTAAAGCTTTAGCGTTTATATTGCTCGCTTTCGTCACTGCCTCCAAGGCAGGTGGAGCAGTAACGTCCATAATGCGCTTACCCTGTGCGAGGGCTCTTTCTTTTTCTACTGCAGTTTGAACAGCTGTCAGATTTTTTTCTGTTGAAGTGAATTTCATTTCTGCTTGTGTGTATAAATGTGATTTGTAAGCTATTGGTACTTTTTCTACTTCATTAAAGGTTAAGTATGTGCGTCCGCATTGTCCTGGAATGATTCGGATCACTAAGTTGCGTACGTTTACGCGTGTTTGTAGATGTTTTGTTGCTAACATGTCTGTTTGCAATGAACGCAAAATTTCCTTTTTTTTGTCCAATTAACTGTTTTGAAATCAGGGTTGATTAATTTGTAGACAGGTTTAACCCTTTCTGCATAATTTAGAATGTGAGTTCTTCCGAAATTCAGAAAACTTAGAATCGACTTTAACTTTTTCAGCGTTTTTGGAGGTTGGAGCAGCGCACATTTCTCTAGAAAGTTTGCTGCCAGGCTTTTGCCTTCACTTGATAATTCATATCCTAGGAAAAGGACCTTTTTAACGGGCAATTTGTGATTTCTTAAAATTGAATTTGTACCCTTCAGAGGCGTAGCCCAATATTAAGTGTTCACCCTGTTAAAGTGCATATCAAAGTCATCGTCTGTTATACAGATGTCATCGACATATGATAATCACTCATCATCATAGGTTTGTAGTAACTCTGTTACTCTGGCTAAAAATAACCCTGGACTATTCTTGAATCCCTGGGGTGGACAACAGAATTGAAGCTGTGTCCCCATTATTGAGAAAGCGGTCAAATACCTACTTTCTGGTGCAATGTTTTGACAGAAGAAACCGTTAGAAATATCTAATGTGGTTGAGATTTTTTACGCACAATGTTATCTATTAGTGCTGCACTATGTTCATTTTGTACTGCAAAAGTTTTGCAAGAAGAGTTTAGATGTCTGTAGTCCAATACTAGACGATATGTATTGTATGGTTTGGAGACAGGAAACAAGGGATTGTTTATGGACGAGGTGCATGTTTCAATCACCCCTTGGTATTCAAATTGATCTAATATCTCCCTGACTTGTTTTTTAGCTTCTTGCTTAACTGGATACTGCCTTTGTGCAGTTGGTTGATTTTTTAACTGGACTTTATGGTGACGAGAATCCGCATCCCATCTGTTAGATCTAGGAGTCTCTAGTTGGCAATGGTATTCACCTTTGTCCAAATAGGGACCCTTACTTCTAAGTCAGGATAAGAGGATTACACTCCTTAATAACCCCTGCTCACCCCTTTGGTAGTTTGGCACGAGCAGACAGGCTTATCTCAGAGGCATGTGTTAAGCATTTGTGAATATACACAGTAATACAGTGAAAACACTGCAGATGGACACAACACAGGTTTTATGAAAATAACTATTCTTTATATAGACTTAACACAAGACCACAAACGACAAAAATCCACAAAACTACACTTAAAGATGACTTAAAGATGATTAAAGTTGCTTAGTTCAAGTTGATGATATATGCGACAAAGTTCTCATCAAAGTACCTGGATGCGTAACGCAAAGTAAAAAAAGCTTGCAAAACGGGAAATGCACCGGTTCAGTGATCTGGGGGAGATGATGCATCGTTCCTCAAAGCTTGCGCAGAGTAGGGGATGCGTCGAGAGCCTTACCGGTACGGAGGTGATGAGTAGATTCTCGGCTTGCGGGCCCTTTGCGGTGCTCAAGATGGTGCCCTTGATGCAGCGATGTGATGACGCCCTGGCAGCCTTGCAACAACATTGTACTTTGGAGCCGCGACAGGCCCTGCGACATGCTTTTCTGGTGATGCGATGGCGACTCTCACGATGGCGTCATGATTCTCCGGTGATGTGACAGTAGGCAGCTTCGATGAACACACGCTTCCAGGGAGATGCGGCGAAGGCTCGCTTCTCCGGCGATGCGACGATTTCAGCTGCGGCGGCGACACGCTTCTTCTCGATGCTTCGCGCTTCCAGCTCCCAGCGGCACGCACGTGTCTGGAGTCAAAATTCCCTGCAAGGAAATTCAGTGGGGAGCTTGAGGTGAAGTCTTTTGTCCCTGAGACTTCAGCAGGAGGCAAGCAAAGTTCAAGCCCTTGGAGAATATTCTGTAGATGAAAGGCCTTACAAAGTTCCTTCTCCTTTCCCTTGGCAATGAAGCAACCACTGCAGGCCAACCCAGCAAACAGCACACTGGCAGGGGCAGTACAACTCCTGCAGCTTCCTTGGTTCTTCTCCTTGGCAGAAAGGTTTCTTGTCCAGAAGTGATCTAATCTTTTGGGATCAGGGTCCCAATATTTATATCCCAAAATCCTTTGTTTTCTGAAGGCAGAGAGGCCTCTGCCTGGTCCAAACCAGTTCCTGAGCACTTTGTTTACATGACTCTCTTCTTCCTTTCACTGTGCAGGGCAGAGACATCAGCCGCCCCACAGGAGGTGGAGTCAGCACAGGGGAGGGAAGATACAGCTCTGGAGCACTCTGTTGACATGATTCCTCTTCTCCTTTCACAGTGCAGGGCAGAGACACCAGACAAACCACAGGAGGTGGAGCCAGCATTGTAGAGGGAAGGCCCAGCCCTAACGAGGTTCCAGGTACAACAGTTAGGCAAGAAAATACCTGCTTTCTAAAAGTGGTACTTTCAAACACAGAATATTAAAACAAACTTTACTAAAAGATGTATTTTATTATTCTGAGTTCAGGCATACTGGGCCGATTCACAGAATGAACTTAAGACTAAATCCTAAACTTACTACTATTTGGTATTCACAGAATACACTTACTACTTTTGGCATTCACAGAATGAACTTACTACTTTCGGTATTCACAGAATGAACTTACTACTTTCGGTATTCACAGAATAGACTTACGACTACTAACTTTATGTCCGCACCCTGGCCGTAATTTCCACCTCCTGGCCGGAATTTATGGCTCTTCGGCGGGATTTACGATTCTGGGCAGTAATTTCCAGCTCTGTGTCGGAATTTCCGAATTAAAGCCGGTATTTCTGATTTCGGGCCGGAAGATATGAATTTTGGCAGTTGGTCATGTTAGCCAAGGGTAAACACCTGTCCAAGTGCCTACCATCCCCCACCATGGATCAGCTGACACACTGCAGCCAATCCTAGCCCTGCAGCATGTATAAATGCAGAGCAGACACAAACAAACCCCTTCAAGATGTCACTGAATGTGTTTCTAGCACTGCCCCTTGCTATGCAGCAAAACTACTTGAGAAGGAAGAGGAGAGCAGAGAGGATCTTCAGACAGATTTCAACCGATTTGGAATGTCCAGTCAGAATGTAAGGGCCAGGTACCGTTTCCCTCCAGAAGTCATCTTGGATATGGTATGGTAGTTGGAGCAGGAACTTGACTCTGTGACCTGCTGCTCACATGCAATACCAGCATATCTTAAGATCCTTTCTGCTCTCCATTTCTTTGCCACTGGGTCCTTCCAAAGGGTCTTCAGTGACCATTTGGGCATTTCCCAGGCGAGCCAGTTGTGGTGCCTGCATCAGGTACTGAGAAGCATCACTGCTAGAGCCCCCAACCACATACAAATGCCACATACACTGGCCATGGGACAAAGGGCAGCAAGAGATTTTTATCTCCTTGCACAATTCCCACGTGTGCTGGGTGCAATTGATTGCTTCCATGTGGCCCTTCATCCACCCTGCCACATTGCATACATCTTCTGCAACAGACAGAGATGGTATTCCATCAATGTGCAAGCTGTCTGTGATGCCAGTGGGAGGTTCATCAATGTGCATGCAGTGTTCCTGTGCAGTACCCATGACAGCTTCATATTCCACATATCACCTCTTGCCCGGCGGATGGCTGCTGGAAAATTTTGCAACATGTGGCTACTGGGTAAGTACCAAGCATAAAAAATGAGTGATATGTGTCATTGAAATGTCTGAATACCCCCAATATTAACCATTGTACAATAAGAATCATGACCCAATAGACACTGCATGTACTAACGTATCGATCATGTTCTGTGCAAGTTAAAGAGGGAAATGTAAACAACTGCCCTTTCTTCCCTCCTCAGGCGATGCTGGGTATGCACTCTACCCACATCTCCTCACCCCTTACAGGCGTGCAAACACTGTACCTCAGCATAGGTACAATAGGGCACACATACGGACTCTAGCCATCATAGAGCGCACTTTTGGTCTGTTGAAGTCGCGATTCAGATATCTCAACCGTACAGAGGGTGTGCTACTGTATTCCCTGGAAGTTGTGTGCAAGATCATATTAGCCTGTTGTGTTTTGCACAACATTGCTTTAACGCATGGCTTACACATACCTCTGGAACCTCTGCTAGCTCTGAATCTGGGAAACTGGGCCATTGTACATAACCGACGTCAGGGCATGCAAGCCCTTGATCAGCTCGTTGCCACGTTTTTCACATGATCAACCTGCAGTGTCATGGACAAAATGTGGTTTGCTGTCTGTTGTCAATGATGAAACTTGGATAGACATGACTGTGTCAAAAAATCCCACCCTGAGACAACTTTGCAAGCCACACTAACTGCATGTAAATCACAGCTGCTGACAGTAGTCAAAAGGTGGAGTGTGCCTCAGGTCATGTGCCCATGTCAGCGATCAGTGTAGTTAACGTTCCTACAAACAACTATTCACGCTGATGACAAACAATATATGTCCTGAGAAACATACCTGGACCTCATGAGGATGGGTCACTTAGTCACAAAAGGTCATAACCCTTGCATACCCAGGCCTATGACCTCAACAGATTTGACTCCCCGACAAATGATGGGCCCAGAATGTGAGTGATGATGTCATGGGTGAATCAGCCAGCATGGGGCAGATTTACAACAACTGGTGCATCCCTGCATATCAGCAGGGATGCACCAGTTATTGTGCGTCATGGCAGACACCCGTTGCGCCATCATGGATGCGCCGCATTTAAAATGCGGCGCATCATGGCGCAGGAATAGACAGATGCGTGACGCATCTGCTGCCCTAAAGGTGACGCACTGCTGAAGTCGCGTCATAAGCGCAACGCAGCTCCAGCAAGGCTTGCGGTGACCCTATGCCTAACATGCTGCGTCAATCCTAAGGCCTGCTTAAACCAGGCGTATGGTTTTGACGCAGCATGGCCATAAAAGTGATTGAGTGAAATCTTGTAGATTTCACTCAGCCACTTTTAGGAGGCGTCCTGTGCTGGAACGTCCCCCTCTATGCTGGAACGCCCAACTGTGTTGCAGGGCTTTACAACGTGACACATCTCCCAGATGCACAAAAGTGACGCAACTGTGGCGCAAATGTGGCATACAGGGCTTGTAAATCTGCCCACATGTGTCTGTGATATATCCACACTGCTCCACACCAATGTTATGTAACACATCACACAACTCTGATAATGAGTACCCATTATGGACTACATGTACCTTAATGCAAAGTAGGAGAAAATGAAACTGGAGTTTGATGTTGTGTCAGCCCCCCCTATGTCTGTGCAGAAATGTCATTAAATGGTCTGTTCCCCCTTTTGTTACATATTCATGATTCTCACCTGCACTGTCATTTCAGTTTTTTCTACAACAGAACAGCAGGATTGCAGTGGATTTGATTACTGATTGTGGATGGATCAGGATGAATACAAAATGGCTGCCAACTACTTCCTGTGATGTATTTCCTGTCTCCCACTTCCTGTATAACATTTCCTGTATGATATTATGTGTTCTGGGTCATTTTCGGAGGTTACGGCCCAAAAGCTTGACGTTAACAACGCTCCGGATCCAGAAACTACGTTTTCGGGCCGCAATATCCGAAAATAAACTGGAACACATCATCTCATACAGGCAATGTTGTTCAGGAAGTAAGAGACAGGAAATACATTACAGGAAGTAGTTGGCAGCCATTTTGTGTTCATTCTGAGTCATCTTCTATCACTCATCAGATCCTCAGACATCTTGCTGCTCACATCACACTTTTGTTTCCCCCAAAATGGCTGAGAAGTATGAAGAGAGAGCGCACCCCCTTTCTCAGAAAGGGAATTGGACAACTTGGTAGAGGGGGTCCTGGACAAATTGACTTAGCTATATGGGGACCCTGAGTACCAGCTGAGCACTGCAACCTGGGCCAGGCTATGGGCCAACATCGGCGAGCGCTGCAGTACAGTGGGTGTGTACACCAGGAGTGCTAAGGCATGCCGCAAGCACTGGGAGGACCTAAAGCGCTACGGAGCTTGTGGGCCTGTCTTCCCAGCACCATTTGCATCATCCTCGCCTCTCCCCACTTTACAGGAGGGTCCTGCGAGCAGCTTGGCTGACCCTCCATGCTCAGCTGGATGAGCATGAGCAGCAGGGACCTAGTAAGTATATCATATGCAATATGAGTCTGGGAGTATGATGTGAGTGAAACAGTGCTGTACCATTGTGTGTCCCATGCCTCCAATCACCAATTTCCTGTCCATGCAGCAGTCACCAAGATTAAAAAGGCACACTGTGGCATATGGACTGTACAAGGCAGAGTGTATTTTGGCAGTTTTAGTTTCTTCATGACAACTGGGTAATTGAATTCTGCTCTGCCAGCACCACTACCATTGAACCAAGGAAAGCCTAACTGACATGTGCATTGGATGAGCAATGGTACAGACACTGTCAGTGTGTGCATGGCAGTCCATAGGGTATTGGATGCTGTGACTTCCATTGCATTTGTAGAGTTTGGGTTCCAATTGAGACAGATCATCATGTGCCATGGAGTCAAGACAGACTTTGAGATCCTTGCATCACTCTTAATTTTTCCTAAATTTACAAGGTGTGTCCACTGACAGACGTCTCACCCTCAGCGGCCTGTATGACATTTTACATGTATAGGTAGCTGTCACAACCACCCACCACTGTTCACCGGTGTACTGCACCACCTTTTAAGTCAACAAAGCCAATATGTGGCACTGGATTGTCCGATGATGTGTGGGGATGGCAAAAGGCTAGACTCACAATGTAGCTAGAGAAGTAGCCCAGACCTATGTGGATGTGTGACCCACATTCGGCATTGGGCTTGTTCCATACAATGCTACAAAGCAGATGACACTAGTCCAGACGTTAAATAGCTGCAACTCCATATCAATGGCCAAATTCAATTAAATCTGGACTCTTCATGTTCACCTTTGGTGGACTGGTTTTAGAACTGGCATATGTAGCAGTGACAGGACACACAGATCACAAGAATGCCAAGGTTGAGGTTTGGCTAATACAGTTGCTTAAGCCACAATAATACACATGAGATGTCCACGTCAAACTCAATTCAGTAAATGACAGTGAACATACATGTAATGTAAGTTCATAAACACGGAGGGGAAGATTTACAAGGCTCTTGCTCCTCTTTTACACCGCAGTTGGGTCACATTTGTGAAGTGGCGCAAACCATGCGCAATGCTGCTAGGTAATTACAACGTGACGCATCTGTGAGATGTGTCACGTTGTACAGCCCTGCACCAGATGTAGGCGTTCTGGCACTGGGGGGGGGGGGCGTTCTGGTGCAGGAATGCCTACTAAAAGTGGCTGAGTGAAATCTACAAGATTTCACTCAGTCACTTTTAGGGCCATGCCCCGTCAATACCCTGCGCCTGCTTGAAGCAGGCGTAAGGATTGATGCAGCATGTTAGAGATAGGGCACCCCCGAGCCTTGCTGGAGCGGCGTCCTGCTTGCGACGCCACTCCAGCAAAGTGCTGCTTTTCCGCTGGGGATGCGTCACACATCTGCCCACCAAGCGCCACGGTGTGCTGCATTGTAAATGCGGCGCATCAGAGGTGGCTTACGGGTGGGCAGATGCGTGGCAACTCTTCTGCCACATCTCGCGCCAGAAGTCGTAAATCGGCCCCTGACAACTGTAGAGTGTGATCAGAGGAGAACAAATTCTGATCTTGGGTCATCTATGCATGTGTCTCGTCCTGCATGAAACAACCCCCACATTAGGATTTTGCTTACATTTCAGCAGGCACGGCTGGTGAGACAGAAGAACTGCAGGAACAGGTCTGGAGCAGGAGGACATCAATTTGCCGGCGGCTATACCCTCTTTCCACAAGTGAGGAAGAAGAGGAGGAGGAGGGGACATCAACATCAGGAGGCAAGTGGATTTCGCCCACCCGGGATGAGGAAGAACACGACTCTGGTGCTACGTTCCGGGTGGAGGCTGTGGACATTGAAGGCGGGGGGCGAGGACCGGACACCTCTGACCATGATGTGGTGGAGAGCCACTCTCCCCCACACTCTTCACCAGTGGCTCTTGAAGAGGTGTCCCCGGGGCATCCCAACATTCAATCTGGGCCTGTCATCAGCCCCTCCCTACCTCTAGAGTCCCCCATGCCATCGGGGGCTCCAGCTCCATCCCCTGCAACCTGTCCCCCTCCTCTTAGCCACCAAGCCAAAAACATCTGCTCCGGAACAGAGGCACCACATCCCTCCTGTCCCCCCCAGGCCCCTGCCGGTATTGTTCCTCCTGTGGCTGTGCCAGGGGACTTGAGTTGGATGGTTGAGGATCAAACAGTCATGTCCGCTCGCATCATGCTACTAGTGTGTCTAGAGATACGCATGATGCGAGCCAACCTTGTCCAATCTCTGGACAACCTCACCACCAACGTCCATTCCCTGACCACAGCCATATCGTCTGTTGTCTCCCAAATCCCTTCCCATACCACTGTCAATGTTTCCCCTTGTCTGTTGCCCCACACTGTTTCAACCGTACTCCTCGTGTGTCACGATCCCATGTGGTGCCTGTTCCGGCTCCAGCCAGCCGTGTGCCTGCATCGGACAGTGTGGATCTGGACATTGTGGTCATGGAGGATGACCAAAGGGACACTTGACTGAGACGTTGTTGTGGACAAAGATTTAATTTTCCCCTTGTAAATAAAGTGGTTTCCCTGACGCTCCCTGACGTATTATATTCTTTTTGCCCGTCCCCAATCCAAGTTACCTTCTCCTTCCGCATTAAGATTATCATTTGTTTTTCTTTCTCCCTTCCAAACGGATGGTTATTTTCTGTTCCTACATAAATACCTTTTAGGAAATCTACTTAGTTTAACTTGTTTGACTTCATTTTGAATGTCTGTTTCCAAATATGGACACCTATTTTGTGAGTCATATGCTATGCACATAATAGCGTGTTGCAATGATGGGTTACACTTGTAACTGTGTCTCACACACACATGCCTACATTGTTAGACAGGACATGATACACAGCAGATTTTTTCTTTTGTAGATCTTTATTTTCACTTTACCCCTAAGGATCCCAAGACAAATTGACCACGTGAATGTCACTGGCGATTGTGTTTGCGACTCCGCAATTTTGGAGGTGATGATCGCTGTGAGGGGTCAGGTTGAGCTTGTCGCCTACGTGTATATGGGTGTTGTACATGATGATCTACAAGTGCAGGTGCAGATGGTGTCTGCACATTTGGTGTCTGTGCCTGGACAATGGCTGGTTGTGCAGGTTGTGGGAGTGACTGTACAGAGGTTGGTGGTGGTTGTGCAGGTGGTGGGAGTGACTATACAGGGGTTGGTGGTGGTTGGGCTGGTGGTGGGGGTGGTGGGAGTGACAGTACAGGGGTTGGTGATGGTTGTGCAGGTGGAGAGGGTGGTGGGGGTGCCAGGTCTGGGTGCCGGTGTGTTTGTGTACATTTGCTGTGGTGCTGTGCAGTTGGTGGTACAGGTGTGTGGATGTGCTGTCCTGCAGGCAGATATGATTGTTCCCCTCCATGCATTGGCCGTGAATGGAGACTTTGGATCACTCTCACCATGCCCTCCATCATCTTCATGGCCAATGCATGGTGTCTTGCACTCTCTTCCCTTTGGATGGATATTAGGTTTGTAATATTCCTGGACATGTCCTGCCAAGTTCTATCCAACCTATCAAAAGCTTGGTTCACCCTGTCTATCAACTGAGGGAATTGGACCATGTCCTGCAGGGACCCAGACATGTCTGACAGGGTAGCCCCTTTGGCACGAATGTCCTACCTCACATCTGCCTGCTATTGGAAGAAGTCCTGCTCCCACTGGCCGCCATCACCAGTTGCAGGCCCCCTCTGCAGGTGTCTGCCAGGGATGAGATGAGCAGGTCCAAAACCAGGGGGGTGGCAGGTGGAAGACTGTGGGCAGGAGAATGGTGCCCAGGGGATACCTGCACCACAACAGGGCTGGTACTTTCCACAGATGGTGGAGAGAATGGCAGGGATACACTGTGTAGGGAAGAGCATGTAGGGAAACCACCATGTCGGTCCAGGACGTGAGGGCTGTGAGGGAGTGATGTCTGTGATTGGATGTATGGTAGCGGTGGCTGGTTTGATCTATGCTGAGGACATGGTATTGTTTGTTTGGGAGGAGGCTGACGAGCGTTGCTTGGCAGAGGATGTGATGCCATGACGTCAGAATTGTCGTCCACGGAGTGGATGGATATGTGGTCATCATCATCCTTAAAGTCAAGGTCCTCATGATCTTCCTCCTCCTCTTGAGCATGACTTGCAGCCGACATTACTGCCAGGAGGATCAGGGGATTCTCCCCTCTGATTCGGATGTATGACGTTACAACGCATGCTATTACAACGCATGCCTTCACGAAGCAAGTTTTACAACGCAAGTCGTTACAACGACTTGCGTTGTTGGGCGCTGGATAGTGAATAATTTAATTTACTATTCCAACTCCAGGCCCCGTGGATAGTAGGGAAGGTGTTGGAAACTATTCCCTATCCTAGAGCGCCCCCCAGCGCAGGACGTTGTAAAAGTTGCGTTGTAATGGTTGCGTCGTAAAGGTACTTCGTTGTAAAAGTTGCGTTGTAAAGTATGTTCCCCTCTGATTCACCGTCAGCCAGCACTGGTCGTCGGTCTGTCATCCTCTCCCTCAGCATCATCTGAAACACAGAGGTTGCAACCGTATTAGTGATTGACCTGGTATTACATGTGGTGCAACACGAGGGTTGTATTAACGGTACTTTGCATCAGCAGATGAGGATCATGTGACCTGGTTAGGGTACCGCCACAAATGACCGCTCACACCATTGCACTAAGGTGTTACACTGAGATGTACATAATACTAGCAAACTCACCAGCTCCAGCCACAACTTTCTGCCCCTTCGCGTTCCCCCCTGGTGTATCCTGCTGAACCTGTTTCTTCATAGATGTTATAGACATAGCTGTAGAGGGTAGAGACAACATTCTCAATGATCTGCATCACCAATTGACAGACAGGCACATGTGACACTCCTGATTTGTAATTCACTTTGTTAACAACATCTGTTGATTCCATGCAGAATGGGATCTTGATCTCTGTCATGGCCTAGTAATCTAGGGTACTGACACACCTCATGCCAGATTTACCTGAAGGACAGGCCCGCAAGTGTTGCACTGATGCAGCCAGGATGTAATGCATCCCCTGGGATGTTGCCCGCTGCAGTGGAATCATCCTGTCAACACCTGTGATGAGACATACATGCCCATATTTTAGTACAACAGATTGTCGCTATGAGCCAACATGTCATCCTCAAAAACCATTTGCGGATAATCCAGGACAATGTGCATCATGTTTACCTCATGGACTTTACATGTGGGCAATTGAGAGAGAAACAAGGACCCCCTGGGTATCAATAATACACAGATTCCTAGGGCAGGGTAAAAACCAATGTGAGTACAATATCCTAGGCCATCCACAAAATAAGTGACCATAAAGGCTAGGAACAATGGAGAAAAAGAATTGTCGAAAGCTAATGTGTATATTAAAAAATATATATATTTAATTAGACATGGATAAAAATCATATAGAGACTCAAAATAATAAGTCAAACTATATGATACAATAAAATAATGACAAATACAATTCTTGAAAAGGATACATCAAACACATTCAATAAAAAACACATACATCATAATAACATTGTAGATCCCGACTGGTTATAACAATTATACACAGAAAAATTAAATTAAAAATGCCCAAGGCGATGGATAGGCTTCAAAGAGGTATCTAAATACCAGCGAAACTGTCCCGCTACCTGGCCGCCTGGAACTGCACCATCCTGCAGCCCGCGAAACATCGTTTGCATCAAGAAACCTTCCTATCTATGGAACCAAGCCGCTCCACGACCGACTAACATTTTCACTCGTTTTATGTAGTGGAACAGCACCACCTTGCTGCCGGCATTTAGATACCTCTATGAAGCCTATCCATCGCCTTGGAGATTTTTAATTCGTCAGTACATCCAGTAACCCACGTGAATCACGATTGGAATATCAGCTACTACATAATTAGAGTGATTGTTAATTGCCACCTATTGAACATTACCATGAAGCACAATATCTCGCTATAGTGAGCCACAACATCGTTGCCGTGAAAATAATAGGTATCAGCCCTATCAAGTGGCCCTATGGCGTTTTTGGCACTCTGTTCTAAGCAACAAGGAAGTTATCATTGATTGCTTTGTCATGAATGGAATAATATACAACACCACAAATAGTTTCATCAACGACTCCTGAAGAAGGCAGTTCTTCTACTGCCGAAACGCGCGTCGAGTCCACTTAATAATCCTCTAATAAGTGCAACTGTTATTTTAGAAAAAAAAATTTCTGTGTATAATTGTTATAACCAGTCGGGATCTACAATGTTATTATGATGTATGAGTTTTTTATTGAATGTGTTTGATGTATCCTTTTCAAGAATTGTATTTGTCATTATTTTATTGTATCATATAGTTTGACTTATTATTTTGAGTCTCTATATGATTTTTATCCATGTCTAATTAAATATATATATTTTTTAATATACACATTAGCTTTCGACAATTCTTTTTCTCCATTGGTCCTAGCCTTTATGGTCACTTATTTTGTGGATGGCCTAGGATTTTGTACTCACATTGGCTTTACATGTGGGCACCTGCTCACAAGCAGCATTTGCCAGCTGTTACATCCTTGCAGCACTGACATCAATAAGATGACACATCAACTGACAAACTTGTATGAGAAGGTTACTGATATTTCAAGGAAGGGGATAAATGACCCGGACTCATCCGCATCACACTGATTTCACCTTTACCATTGAGACTAACATGTGTCATGAGTGTAATGTTGCTCATTTGTGCTTCCCTAGAAAGGAGGCAAGCAGAAAACAACATTTGGTTATGATCACACATTGCAGATGATGTGAGAAGCTTTGAGGCCTTCCGCCTGCACTGGATTATCGTGTTGCTCTTCATCCAATTCATTTTGCAGATGTAACTGCATGAAGAGTCACCTTAGCAGCCCCTACACCCATCTCAAAGGTACACAACTGGCATCAGTGTGTGCCTCAGCCATACCAATTTCATTTTGAGTTAACCATGTATATTTTGCTAGGGATTTCTCCTATCATTGAATTGCAAGCCTGTTGTGTTTTGGTCAGTTCATATGACACATTGTTCTATTGTATGTCCATTCTGCACTCACATGGCATACATTTTGAGTCAGCCTCTCATTTGCCACCAGGGTCTGATCTGCCATGTGTTTAAATGCCATATGTGAAAATATTATGATGCAGGACAGCAGTGTTGTACAACACAAACAACACACGGTGGGGGTGAAAGGCCCAATTAATGAGCATTCAGCCAGGTTGACTTACCTTGGCCCAGCACCGGAGCAGTGTGTGGTCCCTGAACAGATATCACGTCCGACCTTGTAGCAGAAGTCAGTGTGTGTCTTTGATTCTGGGAGGACCGCATGGTACCTACAGTGATAAGTGTGTTTTGCAACTTTAAATTTCTGCTGCCACATGTGATGCACTCAATTTCTGGCCCAAAGGACAAGCACAAGCAGTTGTGTGCACCACCGTTGCAGAAGTGTGTCATACATAATGTCATGAATGATCCCACATATAACTTAGAATGGGCTACTACCTTGATGCTACCTATATCACAATTAAATGCCCACGAATACAGAGGTAAGGTCCACTATCATGTTTTGTTGATGCCCAACAAAGGATCCATCCAATGTAAGCAGTACATGACCAGCTGTGTGGACTGCGCAATTTTATGTATATTGGTAAGATTTGGAGTTGGACAGTGGATGCATTGTCAATACTACTGAGACTGGTATCTCACTGCTTGTTCATCATTACCATATCTGTGCAAATAGGATTTCTTGATTAGGTCTACAGACACTATTACAATATAGTGGGCATACCCTTTTGACTAGTTGTGGCACTCGATTACAGGATTGGATTCCCCGTTCTGGGACTGTTGGTGAAATACATGTTGTGTACCACAATTACAAAGGTATGATGAGCCAAGACATTTTATATTTTGTCTTTCGCTGTTCACAAATCATATGCTAAAAGTGAATGTCCATTGACAACTCCAATTGTAATGAAGACATTTTTGCATCTCTGGTTGACTTTCATGGGTGGGTACTATTTGTCCCTCTGTCGTCTCCTGCCAATGTATGCATTTTGACCATCTCCTGACCAGTTTGATTTACCAGTTAGTGAGGTTGTCATGCCTTCCTCTGTACGTTGTCGATTCCTCCCAATCGATGCGGTGACCTCTGCTACTGCAGTTGTCTGTGCTCTGGCTGGATGTGTCAATGGGTGAGAAGAGAGAAAAGTAACCAAATGGGAAATGTGCTTGTGGAACTTTTCAGGGATTTCCCCATATCTTCTGCGTGCTAACAGAGGTGTGAAGTACTGCCCCAGACGGGGCAGGTAGGAGCAGTGGTGCGTTGGGGATGTAATGGTGTGACGGAGTGGGAAATGAACAACAGAATATGTGTATGACATATTTTGATCTGATGATTCTCTCACCTTCTGCTTTATGATTTAGGCTGGCACAGGGTGATGTACTTCCTGAAGAATTTATGGCAGGTTTACACGCCCCTTGAATAAGATTTACACTGCTGTTGCATCACTTCTTTGACACAGCAGTGGTGTACAACAGACGACACATTTAGAATTATTCGCAACATGACGCACCTATGGTGAAGGTTCACGTTGTGAGGCCCTGCCAACATAGAACCTGCGTCATCTTTGATGTAGTCAGGGTGGGCATTCCTTTGGGATATGCCGCGTAAAAGTCATTCAGTGAAATCTACAAGATTTAACAGAGTCACTTTTCAGAGGCAACTGCGACGCAACTTTACGCCTGCTCGAAGCAGACGTAAGGAGTGACGCAGCACGCTAGGTTTGGTCAGTCCATGGATATTATAGGAGTTGCATCGCTCTTGCGACACGACTCCAGCAAAGCCCCCCCCCTTAACACCATCACATTAAACACACATCTGTCTATCCCTGTGCCACAGTGCACCACCATGTAAATGCAACGCATCCGTGGTTGCGCAAGGGTTGAATTGCATGTCACATTGGTACTGGCGCGTCCCTGCTAATATTTGTCAATTGCTACTTAGCAAGGTTGTGTATGTGTGGCAGCAGCACTGTGCCCATGTTTGCAAAAGGGGGGAGGGATTAGCCTTTTCTAATGCAAAGGATTTTGGGACTTGCGGTGCTACATAGAGGGTGACACATGAGTCTCTGACTGACTATATTTTTATATACATTTTGGACAAGTTCCTTACTCACAATGACAGTGTAACACAGACAATCTTTTCATGCACTTTTTTTTTTCATTCCATTTACCTGGTACCACGTAGCGGTCATGACTGACAGGCAGCCCATGCACCAAGTGGGGGTGTATTGTTGTGAGGATATCCTCCTCCAGTGGGGTGAGATGGATGCGGGGTCCAGGGTATGCAGCAGGGAGGATCCTGCTTAATTCGATCCTGGAGTATTTCTCCTTCATCCTCTGCTTTTCATCCTGCAACTTTTTCTTTATGTCCTGTACTGTGCGCCTCTCCTCCCCCAATGCTGAGACAGCAGTGGCTAACTGCTGCCATAGGGCTGCCTTCTGTGTCCCACTGTTGCAGTAGGGTGGGAGTCCATGAAGGCGTTGTGATGCCTGACTATGAACTCCACAAGCATGGTGGTCTCCTCTGCAGTAAAGTTCCTCTTTCTCCTCATTTCCATTTTTTCAGGCACCTTGAGTGTTGTGGACACATACTCTCTGTGGCCAAACCTGTTTCTTCAATTTTTGCTGCTTTTATGTGTTTTGTGGTGCTGGTCAATTAGTGTTGATTGGCTACAGCTGGAGGGTGGTGGGGGATGGTAGGCACTGGCAACATTCATCATGGCAAAATGGAGCTATTGGCTGCGATTGCCGCAGTGTTTCAGCTGATCCATGGTAGGGGATGGTAGGCACTTGGACAGGTGTTTACCCTTGACTAACATGACCAACTTCCAAAATTCGTATCTTCCGGACTGGAATCGGAAATTACTATACAATGCCGGAAATTGCGGGCCGGAATCGGGAATCCCGCTGCAGAGCCTTAAATTACTGCCCGGAGGCAGAAATTACGGCCCAGGTGCGTACGTAAAGTTAGTAGTAGTAAGTCTATTCTGTGAATACCAAAAGTAGCAAGTTTATTCTGTGAATACCGAAAGTAGTAAGTTCATTCTGTGAATGCCAAAAGTAGTAAGTGCATTCTGTGAATACCAAATAGTAGTAAGTTTAGGATTTAGTCTTAAATTCATTCCGTGAATCGAGCCCACTAAATTTGAATTCCTACCATGTTCCCTGAGTCAGTTAGGATTATAAGAATGTAAAAATCTTACTTCCCATTCTGGCCGACGGAGAACAGGTAGCCTTCAATAGTGAAAAACAAAAATGGCTGTAATTCACAATTAGGACATGCTACACACATCAGAGAATGTCCTACCTTATACTTACAATGCACCCAGCCCTTGGGCCTACCATAGGGGTGTCTAATATGAAGCAAAGGGAAGGTTTAGGGACTGGCTCGTGTGTGCACTTGGCCAAGTCGACATGGCAGTGCTAGACTGCACCTAGGCCTTGCAATGGCAGGCCTGAGACACACTTTACAAGCTGCTTCTGTGGGTGGCACAACCAGTGCTGCAAGCCCACCAGCAGCTTTTGATTTACAAGCCCTGGGCACACATGGTGCACTGTACTAGGGGCTGACAGATAAATCAAATTGCCCAATCATGGAATAACCAATTAATACATCAATTTAACTTAGGGAGCATTGTACTGTGGTACTGATTAGCCGTGAAACAGTGCCCAAAGCATAAAATGAGCAAAAATATATCAAAATAGAGGAGGCAATCCGTCAAAATGGAAGGGAGACTCACGCCAATGATGCCAGGTCTAACACCATGCTACATGGTTTTTATATAATGCAGGAGTCTGGGCTACTGCCCATTTCCTGGTATAGGTATATTTTAAATGTATTGGAATGTGGTTGGAGAAAGCTGGCATAATGATGTTTTCCCCATGTGGGCACTCCCTGACAAATTCAGATGGCCAGTCGTGTTCAGCTAGAAGAATGTCATAGCCCTGAGAGAGCCGCGCCCAAAAGAGTGCTCTTATTTTTCTAGTTATGTCCCCCTCCATCAGGAGTGTTACTTCATATAACTTATGTGGGACGCTAACCCTGGTATCAGCAGTTTCAACTTGGATGTACTCATTCAAGTCCACTGTCTCCAGATGATCCTCTTGCGAGGTATGGCGAATTCAGCTGCACTGTCCAACATAGTTTGAACCCATTCCCCGTTATTGAGTTGTGTCCTCAAGCTCCTTGGCATGTTTGATTTTTAGACCTGCTACCTTCTTTTTGGTGAATTGAGTTTTCTTATTTTTCTGAACGTGTTGATCTTCTTTCGACTTCATGCGTTGTTCCTTTTGCTCTGACCGTCCTCTTCTTTTGGATTTCTGTGAGGAAGTCAGAAAGGTACGAGAGGAACGTGTATCAGTATATTGTTATCTATCAGGTTTTCTCAAATTATCCCTATTCCTGAGGTTATACCTCCTTTCAGAGGGCTCCTTTTGAGGAGACCTACCTCGGGATTGAGAAAGCTTCTCTTTAGAAGTTTGTTTAGTGTTCTTCCACTTCTTTTTAGGAGGAGTAGGAGTGTTTTTAATAAAGACCTTTAACTATATAATTCTACTAAATTCCGTATATTACCTATTAATTCATCGTCAGACATTGCTTCAATGTCAGGGTCAGGTCTGTAGTTGGCTAAAGCTAGCCATGTTGCTCCTGGTCTACCTAGTGGACCGAGCCTGGCAATGTGATGTATATGTTTTAGGGCGCCTTTGAACCAGAGCGCATGCTCTTGGTATGTTAGTGGAATTTCAATGTCCTCGAAAGGAATGTATTCCTCTGGTGGTTCATCTTCTTTGTAGAATCGAAACACTTTTGTTCCTGGATTTGCTTCAGGGAAGACTATCCATGGCCTCTATCACAAAAACTACCCTACCACCTCTAGATGATAGGGCATTTCCTATAAGTTTTATAGTGATGGCTTTCCTTAAAGTTTTTGGAATGCTTATAGCATCGCCATCAGTTTCTGTAAAGTTTATAAACCTGTACAGCATTTTTGCCTGTAGCTCCACTGTTATCGGTTTCGCTATCCGTCATTTTGTTTAATGAAAGTTTGCTAAGCAAGTTTCAAGGAAACAAAGATAAGGTGCACAATATTTTGGAACACTGTATCCTTCAACATTGAAAAACCAAAAACTAATACATAGGATTTTCGTCCTACTCATCTATGGTTGATATTATACTTTTACCCACTCCAGACGTCTATTGGAGTATTTTAAGGGAAAAATTGGTCTCTGAGAAAAGCACGACTGAGCTACTTTAGTATCTGGCGTTAAATTAGTGCCTAACCAAACGTTGGGCGCCATGTAGTGTAGTTCCTATATTCCCAATAGGCTCTGCGCATTAGAATAATATATCCTTTAGATTTGACGTAGTACTGAGGTCAACTAGGTCTCTATCGAATATAGTAAACTTAATTGTGTGTGTGCCAGATAACTCAGAGGTCACTAGAAACGTTCTCGAATAGACAAGAAGGGATTAGTTTCTGACAAACGCCTCAACATAACAACTTTGTTTCTTGACTATATTTTAACTAGTAAATCCTTATTGCCCTCTATTCATAAAACTGAAATTGACTCTATCTTTATATCTGGTCATGCTCCTGTATATGCCGTCCTTGATCTTCCGCATGTTTCCTCTAATTTTAGCCATTGGAAGCTTAACACCTTTTTGTTGCCTGTTCAGGTTTTCATTAAAGAAGCTTTTTCTTTTACTGAAGAATTTTTTCAATTTAATAACCCATCAGACACTTCCATTCCTAACAACTGGGATGCTTTTAAGGCTGCCTTTCAGGCTCTTACTGTTTCTTTTGTCTCTAAAAGAAAAAGGCCTCGAAGAAGAACTATGAAGACCAGTTACATATAATTAAAGACTTAGAGCATGTTTATTTTACATTCCCCTCCTCTGATGCCCTTCATGATTTAGTTAAGGCAAAAACTGAACTTAACAAATTGGCAACAAATGAAGCATGTAATATTGCTTAAAGTTAAATCTAAATATCAAGGTGGACAAAACAAGGCAGGGAAAATGTTAGCTAATTATTAAAAGTAAAATCGGAACGTAAGACTATTGGCCCCGTGTTGAATGAGTCCA
Source organism: Lissotriton vulgaris (assembly GCF_964263255.1). Lineage (NCBI taxonomy): Eukaryota > Metazoa > Chordata > Amphibia > Caudata > Salamandridae > Lissotriton > Lissotriton vulgaris. The sequence continues at coordinate 423,110,972 of NC_141687.1, forward strand.
CTAAACAATTAGCTTCGTCATCTGAAGATATTGCTGCGGTTTTTCATGATTATTATAAATTCCTTTACTCTGATGATACTTTTCCCACTACTCAAAATTTGGAAACTTTTTCTCTGGTTTGCCCTCTCCTCCATCTCTCCCTGATGAGTTTTCCATGTTAGATAAAGACATTTCCCCTCAAGAGATTCTTAATGCTATCAAAGCCTTAAAAAATGTAAAGCCCCTGGACCTGATGGCTTACCTATTGAGTTTTATAATTCTTTCCACTCTATTTGTGTCCCTAAACTCCTTTAACTTTCTAATTCCTTCATTGCAGACGCAAGAGCTTCTGGCTCATTTATGGAGTCTTTAATTGTAATCATACCCAAACCTGATAAAGACCACTCTCTATGTAAAAATTACCGCCCTATTTAATTAATTAATTATGACTGTAAAATCTTTGCCAAAAACCTTGCTTCTCGTCTTGACACCATTATCCCTCTTCTAACTAACACTGATCAAATCGGATTTGTGAAGGGCAGATTAGCATCTGATAACGCCCGAATGTTTGCTAACATCATTTCATGTGGCAAACAATACAAATCTCCTCTTGCTGCTTTGTCCATGGATGCTGAAAAAGCATTTGATCGTACTAATTGGCAATTTATGTTTCAGACTCTTAAATGGTTTGGTTTTGGACCCTTTTTTATTTCATATGTTAAACTCTTATATTCCTGTCCCCGGGCAAGTATTTTTGTTAATAAGCAATTTTCCAGGCCATTTTCTTTATCAAGAGGCACAAGGCAAGGCTGTCCCCTATCCCCCCCTCCTTTTTATTTTACGCCTTGAACCATTCCATGAACAAATCCCTGTTAACTCCCAGACTGTAGGGTTCAAACGTGGTTCTGTTGAATCTAAAATATCTGCATATGCTGATGATATACTTATTTATATGTCTAACCCTACTGACTCTCTCCCCCATTTTTTGAATGAAGTATGATTATATTCCAGTATCTCTGGATATAAACTTAATCTTACTAAAACAGAAGTTTTATCTAACCCTGGACGTAGTATGCATAGTGGGACTACACAAAGCTACGCAAAGTGGGTGAGAAACTACTCCCACCTACACACTTCGCGTAGCCCCACTACGCGCCGCCTGCCCCCTCCCCATGATACCTAATTTCTGCAAATAGTAAAAGAAAAGTAAATAAAAGGCACTTGCCTTGTCCGCTGCATCCCGGGGCTCCCTCTTCTCGTTCGAGCCCCCATCTTGGACACCAATGTGCATGCGCGGCCGCCCGCGTATGCGCATTTCTGAGAAATGCGCATGCGCGGGCGGCCGCGCATGCGCACTGGTATCCAAGACGGTGGCGCGAACGAGCACGAACGAGAAGAGGGAGCCCCGGGACGCAGCGGACAAGGTAAGTGCCTTTTATTTTCTTTTCTTTTACTATTTGCAGAAATTAGGTATGTAAGGGAGGGCGGGAGGGAGGTGGGTGGCGGGCAACTTTGCTAAGCCCACGGAGTGGGCGTATAATGCCTGCTACGCCTACTTTGCAAAGGGTGAAGTAGGCAACACTACGCCCACTCCGTGGGCGTAGCAAAGTCCTTCGCCCAGGGTTAGTTTTACCCCTAAATGCTACATGTTATCAATTTATGTTTCATGATACTAATTTCGCGTAGTGCCCCTCAAAAATGAAATTTCTTGGTATCTGGTTTTCTTCCTCCCTTAGTGACACTATTAAATTCACATTTTCTGCATTATTTGATAAGATTCAATCACTCCTTCTCATATGGTCTCCCTTATATCTGTCATGGTGGGGCAGGTTGGACACTATTAAAATGAGGATTTTCCTCATATATTGTATACCCTATCTATGCTTCCTATAAAAATTCTTACTACTCATTTTTCCAAAGTTAATTCTATATGTACTAAGTTCCTTTGGAACAATAAACACCCACGAATTGCCCTACATAAACTTATACGTCCTAAAGATTAAGGTGGTGTGCATTTCCCAGATTTTCCAACCTACCACTCTGCCTTCCTGCTTAAACAATCTTTTGCACTGGCCTATAATTTTATGGACAACTCTGCCCCAAATGGGTTCTTTTTGAACGATCCCTCCTGAAAGATTTTTCTTTTCAGCAGATACTTTTTATGTCAAATTGTACCTTTCTATCTAATAGTCCTATTTTAAAATATTCCTGATCTCTACTGTACAGTACTTTTTCTAAAGGTTTCACCCCCTTCAATGTTTCTTATCTTCATGTGTATGGTTTAATAAGTTCTTCAAGTTTAAGGGTAAATCATTTTACTACAAATATTGGAAAGAAAAGGGTATTGTTTTTGTTCACCAATTTTTGCATAATTTTTTTATTGTTCCGTTCTCTACCCTCCAAACTGCTTACCAATTACCTGACTCTTTTCTCAATGAATATGGTATTATTGTTAATGCCATACAGTCGCACCTAAATGCTTTTTCTCTTCCAGATATCACACCACCTTTAACACCTTTTACTCCTTTATACTCTTTATTTTCACTACACAGACCTAAAGCTGCCCTTGTATATAAGTTACTGTTGTCAAATGTTTCTGTAAGAGCTAAATCTTCAATTGAGATTGCATGGGAAACTGATTTGTCCGTTTCATTATCTATTGCTACATGGGACAAACTTTGGTCCAAATTATTTAAAGTTTCTGATGCTGCTCGTATAACTCAATCTTTGTATTTTATTTATCAAAGAGCTGTTATTACTCCTGTTTCCATTTCTAAATTTCCATCTTCATCATCTCCGTTATGCTGGTCTTGCAACTCCGAAATGGGCACACTCACACACCTTCTTTATGAATGTTCTAATGTTTTTTCTTTATGGACTTCTGTTTGGAAAATTTGCATGCTTGTGTTTAATTTTACTACTACCTTAACAATACAAGGTCGCCTAATGTTGATATTACATGCCCTTCTTCTAGGTTATTTGATCTCTTTATTGCATTAGCTTTTAAAGTTATTTTATCCTCCTGGAAAGATAATTGAAATATTTCATTTCTGACCTGGTGGAATTTTATTTGTGATGAACACAGAATTGCTTCTGTTGCCTCCTCCTCTCTTTCTCAAAAAATAAAATCAGATCTTCTTTGGCTTTCTTTCACTACTTATCTTTCTTCACACTCTCCGATGCATTAATCTTTTTTTCTCTTCATATTACTCCACAGCATACATTTCTTTCTCTTTTTCCTGTCTTCCTTCCTTCCTTTCTTTCTCTTCTCTAATTTCCTTTTCTTTCTCTTTTTCTTCAAACCCCATACTTATATTTGATTGAATTACTATTTGTCTATTTTGTATTATTATTATTATTGCACACACAGCTACCCGGAGGTTTCCCGGCGCTTGCCTTGGGAACCCATCCTGGCTTTTTCTCTGTGAGATAGCCCCTACAGGGCATCCCCAAGGTGAAAGCTAGGCATCCCGCCGCAGGGGGGCCATTGTGGAGATTAAGCAAGCTTAATGCCCAGAGTTGCAGAGTGAGAACCCATGATTAGAGCAGGCACCGAAGCGAGAATTATCGAGTCCGTGGACATTTGAGCTCAAGACCCTGCCGCGTCGGGAATTGAACCCTGGTCCCGGGTCTGACCTCAGCTTCCGGGTCTGCCTGCTCTACACCGTGAGCCACACTTCTCCACACACCGTGAGCCACACTTCTCCACAACATATAGTACAATAATACAGTATATATTAGTTGCGTTTACTATGATTCTTCAATGACTCTTTACCTTGTACTCATTTGTTTTTTTTTCTCTTGCTTGAAAAACTTAATAAAAATTTACTAAACTAAAAAAGAATAGTTCCTTGACTCTTTTAGCTTTCCCAACTTCTCTCTATTACTGTCTTTCTAATTTTCCATATAAACAGTTTTTTTAATATTAAAGTACACAACATATTCTATCAACACACTTTCTAGAACATTCTACAACATGTGGAGGTTAAAAGCTCATCATTTATTTTTTTAAACCTAACAATATTTTTTGCAACATTTTCTTGAACATTTAACTGCACGTGCAGGTTACAAGTTCACGATTGTTTTAAGTTCAAACACTGCATTCCAAATGCAAGTAGCAGGTGTGGTTGACTGGATCAAATTTTATCCTATGATATATACTCCAAGTTCAAACTGCTTTATCTTAACCAATCACAAAGATGCTTTTCTACAAAACGAATGTGCACTCTAATTTTAAAAAACAATGCTTTTCATCTCCCAATCAGGTATCGTTTTGTATGTGAAAAGAAACTAGTTCCCCATCTTTAAACATATCTCTTATTCTACGAAGGAACTGCATGAGCTACAGACATCTTACCATACCTTCCAGCCATACCTTCAAAATGCTATTGTGGAACGTAGGACATAGCTTTGTTTTCTGGCGCAAGAGGTATGCAGAACAGAGATGTATTCACTTAGACCGCGGTTTACATATTGTGGACATTAAATGGTTTGGACAGAGAGGATTGAAGTGGCACCAATTGTTGCCTTTGGTTAAAACCTGTTTGCATCCCCAACACCCTGACCTCGTGATTGTGCTCTGTGGTGGAAACGACCTAAGCACTTTGACTGGTTGTAAATGCTTATGAAGGACACCTTTGAACAACTGATGTTACTTTTGCCTCAAACTGTCTCAGTATATTCTAATAAATGCAAAAGACGGAAGTGGAAATGGTCCAAACAATTTTGTCGTCAGATTGAAAAATCTCGGAAAAAAGTCAACAAAGCTGTCTCTGCATACCTCAGAGACCACAAAATGAGGTCCATATACAACAACAATATACATTTTGATAAGGCAGATATGTACAGAAGTGATGGAGTACAATTCACAGATCAGGGAAACCGAGTTTTCCTGAATAACTTGAAGCTGTGCATCCGCACTTATACGTAGCTCCAACTAATGAACACAAGGGCTCTTTATAGAGCCACCCTATAACTTACAACGTGGGCCCACTATTTTAGGGCTAGATAACGGCAGCTCCTGGACCCTCGCCAAAATGTATTCTCCACACCGGTGTGGCGCAGTGGCCAGACCATCTCACTTTGCAGCACAGACCTCTTGCTTTGATTACCAGCTCTACTCACCCATATGGGTCAGTAGTTTGCACTTTACAAATACTGAATTGATTTACCCTCGAACTCCCTATACAACACCACCTAAGCACTGTATACAAGTTGGACAGATGTGGCACAGTGCCCAGAGCACATGACTTCACAGCATAGCACACACATTTCAGGCTCACACGTTCATCCTCGAGTCCAGCAGCAGCTCTATTTAGCAGCATGACACTCTAAGCAATACCTAACTTAATATCTGTACCCTGCACTTTCAGACCAGTAGGGGTCAGTAGGTCAACGTCTTTACCCCGAGTTGGTCAGCTTACGCCCCCAGCACCATCAGACCCATAGGAGTGAGTTGTTTGCACTTTACAAATACCAAATTGATTTGATATGAGCAAATTTCCCTTCGTACTCCCTCTATAACACCCCCTAAGCACCATATACAAGATACAATGTTCAAAACAAAAGTTCATCTAAGTAGCTATAACTACATGTTCACACTGCTTGGACAGGTATGGCACAGTGGCCAGAGCACATGACTTCACAGCATAGCACACACAGTTTAGGCTAACGCTTTCAACACCGAGTCCGGCAGCAGCTGAGCTTAGCACCATGAGACTCTAGAAAATACCTCACAAATTTTCCAAACCCCAAGACTTTCAGACCCGTACGGGTCAGTAGTTCCTCCTAGTAGGTATAAACACATGCTGGCACTACTTCCACACGTGTAGTGCAGCGGCCACTGCACATGACTTCAAAGCGTAACACACAATTTGAGCTCACACTCTAAACCCCGAGCCCCGCACCAGCTCACCTTAGCAGCTACAGACTCTAGGCAATACCTCACTTAATTTCATGCCTATGCGTTTCAAAGCTCTAGGGTTGCTTAGTGCTGCTTTTGTAATCACTGCCCAGAAAGAAGAGGCGCAGAGCCTTGAAACGCGTAGGCATGAAATAATTCACCAGAAATGGGGGCAGGTTTGAGGACAAGATGCCGGAGGGCTGGCAAGCTGTTGTGTGGCCTCGAAACTTGCTTTGGGGCTTTGCTATAACAGATATATATATGTATGTATGTGTATATATATATATATATATATATATATACACATATATATATATATATATATATATATATATATATATATATATATATATATACATATATATATATATCATACTTAAACTTCTTAGAAACACAATCACTGGATGATGTCATCAGTGATGTCATTTGAGATGTCATCAGTGATGTCACTGACCATGTCAAGAGTGCTGTAATATGTGACACCATCAGCAGTGCAATGCTGGGGCACAAGGTATAGTTTGCTCAGCTAACTAGAACAGCATAATGTCTCTGGTTTTGTACGAGTGAAATGTCTTCAGGGTATACTCCCTCAACTGTTTGATAATGATACCATAAGGGGATCAGGAGTATTCCCTTCAAAACCCTTTCTCTCTCCTTTGTTGATTGCGAGTAAAATGTTAGCCTAACTATCACATCCCTGAAACCTGTGTGTTTTTTCAGTGAATTTTAAAGGTTTTTTAAATGCTAATTCCAAACTATAACGTCCCTGAAACCTCTGTTTGTTTCAATGAATTTCTAATGTTTTTAAAAAGCTAATTCCTAAACTATAATGTCCCTGACACCTCTGTTTTTTTTCCAGGGAATTTCTAAGGTCTTTTAAATGTAATTTCTAACTATGCCTGTATAGGTAGGGCATGTGCAGAAAGAGGAAGAAAGGCACAGAAAGAAGCAAGAGCAGTGTGACTTGACAGCTTGCACTTCCCATTTGAGGACTGAAAGAGGCAAGAGAAGTTGCAGAAACAGGCAAAAGAGGTGTGGAAAGAGGGAATAGGGGTGCAGACAGAGGCAAGAGAGGTACAGAAAGAAGGACGAGTGGTACAGAAAGAGGCAAGATAGTGCAGAAATTTGCAAGAGATGTGCAGAAAGAAGCAAGAGCAGTGCAGAAAGAACCAACAGATGTGCAGAAAGAGGCAAAAGGGTTTCAGAAAGAGGCAAGCGAAGTGCAAAAAGAAGCAAAAGGGGTAGAGAAAGAGGCAAGAGGGTGCACACAGAGGCAAAAGAGGTACAGAAAGAGGGAAGAGGGTGCAGAAAAAGGCAAGAGAAGTGCAGAAAGAAGCAACAGAGGTGCAGAAGGCGGCAAGAGAACTTCAGAAAGTAAGAGAGTTGCAGAAACAGGCAAGAGAGGTGCAGTAAAAGGTAACAAGGGTACAGAAAGAGACAAGAGAGGTGCAGAAAGAGGGAAGAGAGGTGCAGCAAGAGGCAAGAGGATACAGAAATAAGCAAGAGAGGTACAGAAAGAAGCAAGAGAATTGCAGAAAGAAGCAACAGAGGTGCATAGAGAGGCAAGAGGGGTGCAGCGAGAGAAGGGCAGAAAGAAGCAACAGATGTGTAAAAGGAGGCAAGAGAAGTGCAGAAAGGGGCAAGAGAGTTGCATAAACAGGCAAAAGAGGTGCAGAAAGAAGCAAGAGCAGAAAGAGGCAAGAGGGGTGCAGAAAGAGTAAAGAGAACTACATATAGAGGCAAGAGAGCTGCAGAAAGAGGCAAGAGAGGTATAGGAAGAGGTTGCAGAAAGAGGCGAGAGATGTACAGGAAGAAGCAACAGAGTTACAGAAAGTGGCAAGAGAGGTGCAGAAAGGAGGGAGATGCAGAAAGCAGAAGAGATGTGCAGAAAGAGGCAAGAGAAGTGCAGAAAAAGGAAGAAAGGTGCAGAAAGAGACAAGAAAAGTGCAGAAAAAGGAAGAAAGGTGCAGAAAGTAGTGCACGAAATGCAGAGAGGCAAGAGAGGTGCAGAAACAAGCAAGAGTTGTTTGCACACCATTAGTACCAATTTAACACCCAAATTTAGCAATAAGTAAGAGGTGACCATTCTAGATTTGCAAAGGGCCTTCCACTATGCTGTAATACTTGTCGCTGCATTTTGGTAATGTTTTTGCTTGAAAAAAGGTTTTCTTTGTTCAAATCTGCAGATTATGCAGCAGATGGTGGATTATGTAGCAAATGCGGAAAATGCATCATAGTGCAAAAGTTGGTACAGCCGCACAATTGCATAACTCCAATGGCCCTGCTCATTCTTCTAACAAAGTCCAGAAGTGCTCCTCAGTGGTTTCTTCTTTTTATGGTTTCATTGTGTTTATAGTTTAGCTTCAATGGAAATGAGGAAGACTAAACCTGAGGTTACCACTCCACAACACAGACAACTATACCACATAATTACTCTCCATAACACATAATCCCACTCTACATAATTCTTAAACAAAACACCATATACTTTCTATCCACATAATTTCACTGCACACACACATACCACATAATTTCTCTACACACAACACACATCCACTCCACTCCAAAAACATTAGTAAAAAACTTTTACATTTACAACGCCAATAGCTCTAACTCCCCCAAATGCAAGGCCTATTACATTACAAATGCTTCTTTAACTAGTAGTCGCATTTGCAGAGTGGTGGAGAAAGGGGACTGGGCCTCTGACCAACACTCAGAAATACATAGGACTTACAGGAGGTACCAAAGTCCCTCAGGAGTAAATTGGACTTCATCCCCCAATCCGTAGTGTGCCAGGAGGTGCTTTTGCAGAGTGGTAGAGAAAGGGGGGCTTGGCCTCCAAACATCTCTTAGCAATCCCACTGTGGGGGACTTACTGGAGGTAACAGGAGGGGTAGTTGCCCCCCAAGGACAACCTTGGGGGCCAACCGCCCCTCCTATCACCTCCAGTAAGCCACACTGCAGCATTGGTAAGTTCTCATAGCAGGCCACGCCCCTTTTGCCCACTAGTCTGCAAACACGCTCCCTGGCATGCTCTTGGAAGGGGATTGACGTCCTCTTGCCTCCTGATGGTCCTTAGGGCCAATTAGCCCACCTGATACCTCCAGTAAGCCCGAGATAGTGGGATTGCTGAGAGGTGGACACAGAGCACACCCCTTTCTCCACTACTCTGCAAACACGCCTCCTGGAGTGCTCTTCGTTGGGGGATGAAGTCCCCTTGCCTCCTGAGGGTTCCTGGGGACCAACTAGCCATCCTGTTATCTCTAGTAAGCCCCTCACAGCTGGATGGCTGAGAGTGATCTGAGGCCATGCCCCCTTTTTGCAAAACTTTCTGGTGCACTGCTGCTCGGTTGTTGAAGTCCGCTTTAGTCCTGAGTTCCTTAGGACACAAAAGGATTTCATCACCCCACCAGGAGTGTGCCAAGTGGTACGTTTGCAGAGTGGCGTAAAAAGGGGCATGGCCTCGGACCACCTAAAGGCAATCCTACTGTGTAGGGCTTACTGGAGGTACCTGATGGGCTAGTTGGCCCCTAAGGACCCTTAGGATTCAAGGGGACTTAATCCCCCAACCCAGAACATGCCACATTTGCAGAGTGGGGCAGGGAGGGAGGGGCCTCCTGCGAAATGCCAGCTTGTGGCCCCCCTTCTCTTAGTATTTTTTGGGCCCTGGACCTGAGCCTTTTTTTTTAAATGGGAATGGGTCCGCTCGGCCCCTCTCTTGCGGCCCTTTTTGGCCACGGGCACCCCATTCCCCAGGGATTTGCCTCTTTTTTTTATTTTACAGGAGGGCCCCCTTCCCTTACACACTTTGGGCCCTGGGAACCCCATCCCCCGGGGCATGGCCTCACTTTGGGGACCATAGGTGGAGCCCCAATGACTCGCAGTCCATGCTGGCTCCCCACATCCTGCATGAGTGAGAATTGCTTTTGGACAAGGGGAGCTGCAAACATGCAGCTCCCTTTGCCCAAAAGCAAATCTGCATCACTTCCTGGAAGCAAGAGCAGTTTTTCTCTCTCGCTTCCATGAAGCAAAGCATAGGTTTGCCATGGAGGGCTCTAGTAGGGGGCCATGGGGCCATGGGGCCCCCTCCCAACTGATTTGACGCCCCTTGGAGGTGGTGCTCTTCAGGGTCTGGGGTCCGTAATGGACTCCCATATTTAAATGAAGTGTGCCCTGGGGAGGTTCAGTCGACAATTGGGTTCACGAACAGGGACATCCGAGACACAGATAAACGGACTTATCAAGGTCCAGGAATTGCATATAGGATCAGCTTCCAGAAGTTACAAATTTGAACACATAGCCTTTTGCGCCATCGCGGGCCAACACTGCTGGCGATTTTATTCGTATTTATTCTACACAGAAGTATTCCTTTCAACAACCTAGGTTGATATTGGGTAGCAACCTCAATAATATCTACAAAAACAGCTTCTTGAGCCTTGAGAAAGCCCTACGGGTAAAACGCGCGTCAGCTGCTGCGTCTTCTTCGCTGTTTTGGTAAAAAAGTCAAAAGACCTGATTCGGGAGTGTGGTTGTAGTATTTTTTGAAAGGACATTGGATTAAGGATTTATTGGACACATATCACGAGGAAGATTCTCCTCCATTGCTTGCCATATCATTCATTGGATTATAGATATAGTGATTGGGTGTGCTCTGGTGTACTGTGATTAATCATAGTTCCAGACCTTAGAGGTATAGAGATAAAAATACCCTGGTGGGTGGGTATTATAATGCCATCTGTGCACCCCGTACTAATTCATTTGAAAGTTTACATCTAGACTCAGTAGGTCAAGAGATGTGCAGACCAATTAGCAAACCCACACTTTGTTTTTAGAATGCCCTGGAGAGGCGGCAGTCCCCATGGCTTGTGGTTACCCGTGAAGCACCCCCCATGATAATAAATTCAAGCCCTGTGGATGTAGCAGTCCCTGGGGCAGCATGGGGTGGAGGAGCCCCCCCAACGCATTTTATTCAAGACGCCCCAGGGAGGTGGCTTTCCCCAGGGCTGCGGGGGGGGGGGTTACCCCGCATATTATTAGTAAAAGCCCCAGGGAAGTGGCGGTCCCCAGGGCTGCAGAGGCCCTGTGGGTCCCCGCTACACAATCATAGATTTGCTGTCACACCAACTTAAAACAAACAAAGCGTGGGAGCCCGCACTTTGTTTTATTTTTACATTTTCTACCGGATTCATGGACCCTGCGTGCATTCCGCTGAATGGGTTTTTTTAAATACTTTTTTAGGTCCTGGGAATCCTGTGGGACCCTTTGAGGAGGCCTATGGGGTCAGGGTGTTTCTACCATGCCCACTTATCTTGTTTTTTATGTTTTTTCTTGTCACTCAGTTCTAGTCACAATGTGCTCTGACTGGTGGCAAGCTCATAAGGTTTAGGCTTGGTCCCCTATCTTTCATTGGAATTCATAATTATTGTGCTCCCCAAAAACCTTCTCTGACCACACTGCACTTGACCAACCTCATCTTTCTGCTTGCGGTGGTGCAAGAAGATGCTGCATGTTTGTGTGCCTGCAAGTGATTGTAGGAATTTTGCTCCCCACCTGTCTTGTGGATATCAGATCCTGGCACCTTTTTGCTTGGGTGGATGGTATTGTCCTGTGGTAGGGAAATGGATCAGGGGTTCGCACATGCTCTTCTGGTGTTGGACTGCAGAAAGAGTCGGCCATTGGTGTGTTTATGTTGGGAGCAATGAGAGGTGTCAGTCAGGGGCTATGCAGAGAATGGCAGAGCATGAGCGGTGGGATAGGTTTGACGGGGCGTCCACATGGTCAGGTTGAAGAAGGGGTGAAGGTTGAAGAAGGGGTGTTGCCCACCAGGTATTTTCTCATTTTTCTCCCACCAAGGGCTAGTTTTCCCCCTACATGTTCATTATGAGGGATGAGTGTTTTAGCCGTAGATTGAACACCAATACGTGAAGAACGTGGGGCGTTGTTGTCTTAGTTTGAAACGTTCATCGTGAAAGTGGGAGGTTGTAGCACATTTGGAGTCCAATATACTCCCTAAATATATATTATTGTATGCTAGGTTTGAGTTTGTGAAGCCTTAGTTTGACCATTTGCACAGCGTTATATGTTGTAGCCTTAAATGAAATGCCGTCACTTATGTAGTTTATGAGGGCTTGATTTTGTAGACTTTTATTGAACAGAAGGACTCCTGTAAATCATGAGGGTTGTATGTTGTAACTTTACGCAGAAGGCCTGCTCTCCTTTACATCATAAAGGTTGGACAATGTACCTTTAGACTGAACATTCAAATTCAAGAATACTGGATTTTGTAGCTCTAGAATGATTGAGCATCTGGGCATTAGGGAAGGTGTGGCATTGAAGCCAGAGGTACAGCACCATTAATGCCTTGAAGGTGGAGAGTTGTAGCCTGTGTTGTTGTATCTTGTACACCAATAGAGTGGGATGTCACAGCTTTAGATTAAAGACATTAACAAAATGAGGACTGGGCGTTGAAATCTTCGACTTTGCACCTGTGTGTAATGAAAGTGGAACCCTGTAGTTTGAAATATAATAATAATAATAATAATACTAATAATAATAATCCTGTATTTGTAAAGCGCACAGCTACCCATAGGTTTCCCGGTGCTGGGGGCCGTCGGGAAGATTAAGTGAGCTATTGCCCAGAGTCACATGGTGCTGGGCAGACCCCTGCCACCAGTGCCAGGGATCGAAACGTGATACCCAATCCCCAGCGTTCGGCGTCAGTCACCCTGGCCGCTGCGCCACACCTCTTCCACGATACCAAGTCACAATGCAATGTTGGATAGAGTGTTATAGTGTAAGGTGGTGTACCATGTACACCATAAAGCTGGATGTTGCAGCCTTAGATTGCATACACCTATTTCATGAAGGCTGGGCGTTGAAGTCTCAGATTGAGCACCTGAACGTCATGAAGGTGGGGTATTGTAACTGGATTTGCAGTTTTATGTACATCATGAGGACTAGATGCATTGTCGCTTAAGGCAGAGTACTGGAAGATCATGAAGGTGGGGTAGTGTAGCCTGTTTCGGAGTCTTCTGTACATCATGTCTTGATTATATAATATAAAGATATACAGGACATAACAGTGGAACCCCCCATAGCCTTAACTTGGACAGACCATTTTGCACTAAAATTTTAGTTAAAAATTCCAAATGTTACCAACAAATGTCAGTACATCCTGGGATCTGGGAGATTTTGGAGGAAGGTAACCCTTGCCGAATTTATCTCTGCTTTCAAACCCCCAGTCCTTCAGGACTGTGTGGACAGTGACTGCGCTGGGAGCACTGGAGGAATCATTGGTAAAGGCTCTAGATTCTATTGCCCCATGGAAAGTAGGCAACACCTGGGAAAAAATAGCCCCAGCACCATGGTATACCAACAATCTTAAGAAGGAAAAAGCTACTTGTAGAGAATGGGAAAGGAAATGGAGGAAATCAAAACAGGAGGAAGATAAACTAGTCTATAAAACGGCTTTCATGGCATTCTTTAAAAAGTGCAACACTGCAAGAAGATCCAATTTAGGGGTTAGAATCAGTGAAGCAAAACATTCCTCAAAAAAGCTGTTTAAGATTCCTAAAGATTTCACTAATCCTAGGGTAAATAATCCTACTATTCCTTCGACTCAAAGGTTTTGTGATGATCTCGCAAATCACTTCCATCAAAAGATCAATAATATCTCTAGCTCTTTTAGCAATGAGAAGGAACTAAGCGAGGTACTGCGTAACCTTGAGATCCAGATCTAATCTCTTCCCCCTTTGAGTTTTTGATGCTGTCACTCCGGATCAAAACTAGGTCCTAGTAATACAAATAAAATCAGGCTCTCCTTTTGAGCAAGCCCCCCCTTTCATCATTTCATCTCTGGCCCTGGCCCTTGTGGCACTGATTACTTAAGTCTGTAACCTATCGCTAACTACAGCCTCCATTTTCTCAGAAATGGAAGAAGGCTGGTATCAGACCCATACTGAAAAAAACCCTGGCCGATCCACAGAACCTGCAGAACTACAGACCCATATCACTACTTCCTTTTTTTTAAATTATGGAAGCATTGGTTAATACGCAGTTAACAGAATTTCTTGAACTCAACAATTTACTTGACCATTCACAGTCAGGCTTCTGTGAGTCACATAGTACAGAATCTGCTCTAAGGGAAGTAGCAGATACGATTAGATAAGGGTACCCCAGCCAAGTTGGCCTGTCAAAGGTTACGAGAGATAGGTGTCAGCGGAATGGCGCTAAAATGGTTTGAAAGCTTTCTCTCGGACAGAACACATTTAGTCCAATTAGATTCATTTACATCTTAGACCTCGATAGTAGATAAAGGAGTCCCAAGGGATCCATTCCAAGCCCCACTTTATTTAACCTTTTTGTGTCATCCCTAGCCAATATCATTAGATCTTGTGGCTTTTATATCATTTCAAATGCGGATGATACACAATGGATAATAACCATTGATCCAGATCCCGTTACGTCTAGATAAACATTTAAAAACTGCATGTTAAAAATGGCTGCATGGATGACTGCAAATGTTCTGCAGCTCAACACAAACAAAACTGAGATTCTTCTATTCGGAAAGGCGGACAAGTTTTGGTCTACTGACTGGTGGCCTTCTGAGCTGCATGAACCTCCTACACCCAAATAAGGGTGAAAAATCTCTGAGTCCTATTGGATGACAAACTCTCCATGGATGAACATGTGAATAGCATCTCGGGCACATGCTTCGGCCTGATGCAAATGCTCAGGAAGGTATTCCCATAGATTCCTCTCTCAGCAAGAAAATCTCTGATTCAAGCACCACTAGTAAGTAGACTGGACTATGGCAATTCCCTACTGGTAGGGATAAGGGAAGGTCTACTCTCAAGGCTACAGGTAGCGCAGAACACAGCTGCTGGCCTAGCCCTTAATTGACCCCCTCGGACACCATCCAACACAATCTTGTGAATGCTGCACTAGCTGCCCATAGGAAACGGGCAGTGTTAGTCTGGTCTTTAAAATACTACAGGGAAAGGGTCCAGTCTACAAAAGAAGCTAAAACCGTATATTACTTCCTGGCAACTTAGTTCTAGCGACCAGTGGTTGCTGTGCCCCTTGAGGATAAACAAAACCAGAATGGGCGGCCGTTTTCTTATCTGGCTCCCTATCATTGGAACAAACTGCCAGCCCATATTTGCTCCTGCACTAACCTCACACAGTTCAACAAACTTCTCAAAACCTCACTCCTCAACCACTAGCTAGCTGTCTCCATGTCTGTTGCCTGTTATTGTGGCGCCGAGAGATCCCCTTGGGGATGATTCGTCTTGCGCTTGACAAATAATCTATATATATAAAAATGAATGTATATCTATCTGTCTGTTTGTCCTTTATGCATTACTACACCATTCATCCGATCGGCATGAAACTTTGGGAAGTTGTTGAGTACACTCCAGCGAAGGTTTCTGCCCCAAATTTTTTTTTTAAGTATCGGCCCCCTGGCCCCCCAGGACCCTCATAATCTTTCAAATACTGAACGTTTACAGCTCCCGGTGCGACTCGCTTTTGCAATGACCATCAACAAAGCACAAGGACAATCGCTGCAAGTGTGTGGACTAGATTTGGAGAATCTGTGCTTTTCACATGGACAACTGTATGTGGCCAGCTCACACGTCGGAAAACCTTCTGATTTATTCGTGTACACACCAGACCGAAAAACAAAAAATACCGTGTATCCACAAGCACTTGAATAAATAGAGTTAAAACAACACTTTAAAATGTTTTCCATATTAAAATGAATAAGTTTCAATAAAAATGACACAATGTAAATTGAGTATTATCATAACAAGTTTCCTTAATTGTCCTTTCTTCTAAGATCGCAGCAACGCGCGACGGGTAAGCTAGTAATAATAATAAAAAGATGTGAAGTAGGACTGTAGCCTGTCCTCAAATACAATGTCATGTGATAGCAAATGGTGTCCCATGTATCTAGTATATTGGGGTGTTATGTTGTTAGAAACAGGGTTTCTGGTTGGCAGAGGTATGTAGCCTGTCCAAGCAGGAACCACAATCCTGGTCAGGGTAAGTCACAAGCACACCCTAAATCAACTTGTGCTCACCACCAGGCTTAACTTAAGAGGCAACGTGTAAACTATTTGTGCAACACTTCAAACAGAAAAACTGTGAAAACACCACACAAAAGATACCACACTTGGTTAGAAATATAGAGCTTAATGAAATGAACAAAGCAAGACCAAGTAAAACTGGAGTTATGAATTTTTAAAGAATACATTGAAATTTAAGGCTAAAAACATACAGAGCCAACCGGGGCTATCTGCTTTTGCTAGACTGAGTCAGATCCAAACATTTAGGCCGAGCATAATCGAGCGTAGGTCAGATACAGGGAACAGCATTGGACTGCTGTAAAGTACCTTAGTTGCCTTGTCGATGGAACCGAGACACAAAGAGGCGATGCATTGTTGTTGGAGCTGAGATGCAAGAAGCGAAGAAGTGCTGCGTCATTGTCAGACATCGGGATGAAAGCAATGCATCAGCTCCGAGCCACGCAAAGTCGAAGATGCACTGGGAATGGAGGCGATGTGATGTACTCAATCCTTGCAGCAGCGTCGATGCGCCTGCGTCAATAGAGATGCTCCGGTTCCGAGTGGCGCAACTGTGTTGATGCGTGGATTTCTGCTCGAAAAGCACTTTATACCCACTTCCAAGTGCCTAGGAATGGATTGACACCACTGGGCTGGGCACGACTCACAGATGGCAGAGTCCAGGTGTTGTACCAGGTGAGGTGGAAGTCTTTCATGTCCTTGAGTCTTCAATGAGGAGGCAAGACATCAAGCTCTTGGAGTCACTCTGCTTCTGGGTTCAAGTGATGTGGATCCAATCCTTCTTACCCAGGCAAGGAGGGCAGCATGCAGCAGGTCACCACAGCAAGAAACCAGTTGTTCCAGAGCAGCAGTCCAGCAGAGTGACAGTCCTTCAGTAGAAAAATAGTCCTTTTTCCTGACAAAGTATCCACAGGTCCAGAAGAGTTTGTAGGGTCAGTAGTCCAGTTATTATACTGAGTGTTGACTTTGAAGTGTGGGAGTCTTCAAAGAGATGCTTTGAAGTGTACACAGTTCCTCCCTTGCTCCCCTGGCTTCAGACTAAGCAGTCATTTGTGTGGGGACAGGACACAGCATATTCTGTGTAAGTGTGAGGCTGTGCCCAACTCCTCCTTTCCGATTAGGAAAAGGGGGTGGTGATGAACAGAGTGTCTGAATTAAGCAGACCACTCTTACCCAGTCCAAAGATCAGGGCTTGATCCATCACCGTTATTTATCTCACTGCACCATCCCAGCTCAGAACCTGGCTATATGCAAATCAGTCTGTCCCTGGCCCAGTGCATCATGGGAACAGGGCAGACTAAACTACCAAGCCAATTCTTCACCAGAAAGGAGACAAGCTACCGGGGACCGGTTTCTGGCATTTCAGCCGTCTTCGGCCCGGCTTGCTTGAATCCTGATGGTGCAGTGAGAAAGGGACTCATGTCTGAGTATACTCTGCCACACCTATTGTGGCCAAAAACGATTCAGAAAAGGGGGTGGTGATGAACAGAGTGTCTGAATTAAGCAGACCACTCTTACCCAGTCCAAAGATCAGGGCTTGATCCATCACCGTTATTTATCTCACTGCACCATCCCAGCTCAGAACCTGGCTATATGCAAATAAGTCTGTCCCTGGGCCAGTGCATCATGGGAACAGGGCAGACTAAACTACCAAACCAATTCTTCACCAGAAAGGAGACAAGCTACCGGGGACCGGTTTCTGGCATTTCAGCCGTCTTCGGCCCGGCTCCTCCTTTCCATCCTGCCCAGGATGGCCCATCAAGATGTGAATGGTCCATCAGTCACATATACGCTCCCTTTGTGTGTGGCTGTCAGGAGGGAATGTCTAGAATGAAACATAAGAATTTCACCTCCTTCCAATTGGGAATTACACTTATTAGATGTAACAAGAAGTCCCCAATGTTAACCTGTGGCATGGGTAGGATTGTAGTAGTGAAAAACGAATGTGGCAGATTTTCCATGCCATGACATGTAAAACTTAAAGGTACATATCCTACCTTTTAATTGCACAGCACCCTGCCCTATGAGCTACACAGGGCCTACCTTAGGGGTGGCTTATATGTAATGAAGGGGGAGTTTAAGGCTTGGGAAGTTATTTTAAATTCCAAGTCAACATGAAATGTTTAAACTGCCCAGACAGGCTCGGTAGTGGCAGGCTTGATATTTAAGGGGGTCCTGAAGTGGGTGGCCCACTAGAAGCATTTAATTCACAGGACCAGGGCACTTGTAGTGCACTTTATTAGGGACCTATTAGTAAATAAATATGCCAATTGTGGATAAGTCAATCAAACCATGTTTAGGGAGAGCACACATGCACTTTACACTGGATAGCAGAAGTAAAGTGACAAGAGTTCGAAAACCAACAAAATAAAAATTTCAAATTTGGAAGCAAGCAGGCAAAACGTTTTGGGGAAGACCACCCTAAGGTTGACAGCTCTAACATACGCCCTCAACTGGATTTCCATGCATTGCTTTGAGGATCTTGGAACTGGAGTAATTTACGAAGATGTCTGCTTGTTGCATCTAAACCCTTTTTCTCTTTCCCTTACCTTTTTCCGCGCGAGCTTGTCCCCAGCGCGTAATTGGTTAAGCCAGCTGAATTTGTTGACAGCTGAGCGTTCCGAGGGTTGACAGTTGACAGTTACTGGTTATGAGTTGAGATAGGGCTGCGAGGCGACGCTAGCTTCTGTGTGTTGTCTATAACAATAAATACACTTTTAAAGCTTCAACAAGTTCCTGAGTGCTTTATCTTAACAATTTGGCGACGAGGACGAAGGCAACACACAGCGAACCCACAAGGAGTAACTCCGGATAAAATATACAGAAAAAGGAACAGACAAGATAAGGAAAATATAAAAGCAGCGTGCGTAACAGGAAGAAATTGCAGCAGAATAATGAGACGAATTTAGAAATGAACGTATGAAAGAATACAGAAAATACTGGTGAGGAGAAGAAGTATTGGCTGAAAGTGTATGAGAAAACGAGAAGAATTTAATAAGTGAGAAAACTGTGCAGTCTCTGCATGTGTTGGCGGCCACAAACAGAACTTTTGGTGATTTTGAGAAATTAAAATAAATGAGGAAGTACCTTGAGTTCGACGGACTGTGGAATCAGCGCAGATTTTAAGGTGAGCCTCGTATACTGAGAGGAGGATGAGTGACCAGTGAGGGGAACCGTGATTGAAAATATAGCGCATTTTTTAAGTATTGATTGCATCTACGCGGGAAAGCGTGTGAGGCAGCATTCTCCTCAGATTCCAAGTGCACCTCATGAAGCTGCGTGATGACGTAATGTGCGTCTGAGGCCATATTGATTGAGGAAATCACTGCGGTAGACGTTTCTGTCAGCCAAGGAACACGCAGATAATTTGAGTGAAAAGGATTAACTATTGAAGCACCGGCAGCGATTATTTAAGAGTGATAAAGATAAATAAATAGAGCACAAGCGAGCTATATTTGAAGGAGAATAAAAGTAATGAGTTACATTGGAATAAAAGAATCGCATGTTTAAACAATATTGAACAGAAAGCAACACGAAAAAAAAAATACAAGAATACAAGTTACAAGGAAAATATTGCGAAGTTATTGTAAAAGGAAATTCTTATGTTAATTCAACGTGGCTACTGGCAACATTTACAATTTATCACCCCCACAATCATTTCTAACAGGAAAAGGGGAGCCAGAAATAAAGTGGGAGGTATGGAAGGAATACTTTAATAACTACATAACAACATTTGATAAGCCGGAAGAACCTTTACCAGCGGAGGAAAAGATAAAAATTCTGCTGCATTATTTAGGGGCTGGCGGACTGAAAGTGTACAACAACATTACCAAGAAAGCACGAGGAGTAGATGAAGGAGATGTATTTAAAAACGCAATGGAGTACTTAGACAGTTATTATATGCCAACTGTATGTGTAGCAGTTAACAGGTATACATTTTATAGGAGGAAACAAGGAAAGGAAGAAAGTATAGAGGACTATGTTTCAGCTTTAAAAAATGTGGCACTTATATGCAAATTTGGAAACATGCATGACGACTTAATAAGAGGCCAAATAGTGATGTGTGCACCTAATCCCAACGTACAGGACGCATTATGGGCCAAGGGGGAGAAACCTCTCTAAGAAGTAATCGAAATAGTTAAAAAGAAGGAACTGACTGGGCGTTGTGCAAAAGCAGTGTTGAAAGAGGATGAAAACAAAATGGAAGAAACTGGAATGGTGGCAAAAATAAACTGTGGAAAAAAAGAAGCACATAATAAGGAGAAATAGAAATGAGGAAGAAAAGGAAACAAAAAGTGAAACTAGAAATTACAAGGTTCTAAAATGTTTCCGTTGCGGAAGCAACAAACACTTGGCAGATAGTTGGGAATGTCCCGCAAGGAACAGTAAATGTACCCAATGTGGAATGATTGGTCACTTTCAAAAAGTGTCCTACAGGAAAGACAAGAGAAAAGTGAGATATGTAGAGGAGGACGGGGAAGAAGAATCAGAATCATCGGATGAGTCTGAATATAACCTATGCGTGCTCATCATAACAGATGGTGAAACAAATGAGAAGGAGGAAGAGAATGGTATAGAAAAACCTGAATGTGTCATCACCATTGGAGGAGTCGAGATTGATATAGTTGTTGATTTGGGAGCATTTTGTACAATTGTTAACAAAAAGGTGTGGAAAATAGACTTGCAGAACAACTAGGAAATTAGTTAAAGGAAGCTGACATAACACTGAAAACATACACAGGTGAAATTATTGATTTGGTTGGATGCAGAGAGCTGGATTTCAAATTCAGGGACAGGAGAACCAGGAGTAAGTTATATGTTTTAGATAAAGGCCCATCTGTATTGGGATAGAAAGATCAGAGGAAATTAGGGATAACTCTGAATCCCAACAGTTCAGAACCTGTGAGTTGGATTGCGCCAAACGATGGTACACAATATAACCATTTTGAGACACGGAGAGGAAGAACTACACTATCTATGGACAATATTGGATGGCAAGTGGATGCAGAGAGAATGGAAGGGACTAACGAAGCAGCAATAGAAAACTTTAAACAAAAACAGAGTAATTACAAGGAAAAAGGTGATACAAAGCATAAAAACAGAGAAATAGAGATAAAAGAAGGAGAAAGTGGAAGAGCGGAAAGGATTGGATTTGCCAAAAAGGAACATAGTGGGCCTACACAAACTTTGATGGAAGAAGAAGACTTTTGTAATTCTGCCTGCATCAGTGCGGGGGAAGTGTGGCATGCGTCTGCACTATCTGTGTGCAACCCCAAGGCAAGGGGAAATTATACTGGGGACACTGTCCAGAATGGGAAAGAATGTACGCGACAAAATGAACTAGGGTACAACAACAAAATGGATTACTTTGACTGGTTGTATGGTGAGGAGTCAGTGAATGAGGGTGTGGGAACCAACACACAGAGTGAAACCAAGTTTACTGCACCATTGAAAGTCATGGAGGTTTCCTGCAATTCTGTTGTGCAAGGTGATTAAAGAAAATGGCACGCCTTTGCTATGTCCATTTGTCAAGGTGACAATATCAAGGAAAGTAATTGCAGTGAACTTTGCCCCGTACAAGAGGAAAGCTACTGCAGTGAGTCACTAGGGATGGAAGAGGAGTCAGAACTTGAGGAGGATTGCCATGGAACAGCAATCACAGCTCAGGACAACCTAAGTTGGGCAAGACCTAGGGAACATCCAATCTATAGGTAAATGTGAGGACTTCAGCACAGATGCCTTGGTAGGATTCCAGGACCCGAGTAAGTGCGCTGCCTCTGGAAACGAACAAGAGGGAAATGAGTTGGAAGGTGCGGGAAGCGACTGCATGCATGAAGAGACTGGAGAATCATTACAAACCAAAGATGGAACTTTTATAGCACCGGCTGGTGCAATTAAGAGCGATCCAGAAGATGATAAAGCCAGCACTGTTGCCCTTTGGTAAGTCTGTGTAGAGAAGGAGTGGTCACTAAGTGTAGCGTCTGATGTTGATCTAAAAAATAAAATTGGAGTTTGTTGTAATTCTTTACTTTCTGGTTTTCTTTTCTTTTCTCTCTATTTTTTCTAGAGAAAAACCCAGGCCCTGAAGAGAATCCCCACGATCCAACGGGATTCGAAACGCGTAGGCCATAGCCACACAGTTGTCTGCAATAGTGACAAGCACTGATGTTATGAACTATTCTGTTGCATGTCCCCATTTTTTTGTACATTACCTGTTTTAAATAACATATAAAAAATTTTTTCGAAAGGAATGTACTGTTTATTAGATTAATTATTAAGCAACCAGGTTGCTAAGTGCCTCGCAGACCCTGGCTTTTTTCCTCAATTTCTTTCCTTGTTCGCCTTGTGCCTTCTTGTAAATATTGAAAAACTTTTTGAACATTTTTGTATTGCTCACAGCAATTGTACCCCTTTCCCCTCCCTTGAATGGTTGTTGTTTGTATGTCTGAGATATGTATGATATGCTGAATGATTCCTAAATATCGACCCCTTGTTTAATATGGTGTTATGTGTGTCTTTTTGGAATATGCAATTGTTAAATATATGAGTTGTTGTGTTGATAAAACTTTAAAGAATAATAAAAGTTATTAATTAGCTATTGGTCTTGAATTTTGCTTCAAGTACTTCACTTAAACACACGAATTGTTTGTTTATCAGTATTGGCATTTTTCTTTTTTGTTAGCACTAGCAGTTTTGGCATATTTCCGAGTAAACCCTGTTCATTGGGTGACTATGTTTGCGTGTAGCACCGCGCTGTGAATTACTGGGGCTTCCAGCAGGCTTCTAAATTCCATCCGCCTTAGGGATGGTGATGTGTTGCATCTTAACCCTTTTTTCTCTTTCCCTTACCTTTTTCAGCGCGAGCTTGTCCCCAGCACGTAATTGGTTAAGCCAGCTGGAATGTTGACAGCTGAGGGTTCTGAGGGTTGACAGTTGACAGTTACTGGTTATGAGTTGAGATAGGGCTGCGAGGCGACGCTAGCTTCTGTGTGTTGTCTATAACAATAAATACACTTCTAAAGCTTCAACAAGTTCCTGAGTGCTTTATCTTAACACTGCTTTACTACATTTTCGCAATACTTACAGGTTTTCAACAGCTTGGTAGTGAAATCAAAACCACTTGTAAAGTGACCTGGTCAGAGCAGAACTTATGCGAGGGGATCGTTCCGGGAAGGGATTCAGACAAAGGCCAGGCTCTGCCTTCTGTGTGTGCAATCCCCTCTTTGATGTAGTAAACAAAGACCTGAAACATAAATGGCTCCTTCCAAAGCGTTCTTCCATTGCATTATCATAAATGCTGAAAATAACTTATGGAAATTGCAGCTTCGGCAGTGCGCTCTGTTGGGAATATGGCAATGCAGGTGGTCATGCTTATTTTTTCCCTTTACTTAGTAAAAACGTTTTCCTTTTTTTTTTTTTTTTTTTTTTTTTAAATATCTTTATTCAGACAAAATTTTTTCCCCCCCATTTTTTTCTTTTACATCCGGTGTGTTTTCACCATTGCACAGTCATTTGCATCAAATACAGATTTGCATTAATAAACAAGTGATCAAAACGGAAACAAAAAGCAAATAGGAAAACAAAAGAGAAGAAAACCAGAATACATATTTAGAACGATCATGAAGAAAGGCAACAAAAACCACTAAACTTCCAAATATTGTGTCCTACGTTCTCTCCATAAAACTTGTACAGTTACCAAATTTCTCAACTGCTATCAAAAACAGGTTTCCTAGATTTCCATTTCTCAATAGGTAGCCATATCTTACTCCCCAGAGCTTTTGCCTTCCTTCCTCTTCTATCGTATATGGCCTTCTCCAAATTATATGTAGATAGTAGTCTTGCTACCCACATCTGAAACGACGGTGCTGATTTTTCCTTCCATGCTTTAGCTACGATTATCCTAAATACTGCAGTTACCATGAATAAAAATTCTGGATATCTTGTATTTACATCTAGGCTTACCCCCAAGATTATCAGCTCTTCAGTTAGTTTTGATTGTATTCCCAGTGATTTATCCAGAAACTCTTCTATCGCTAGTTTTAGAGTATACAATTGTGGGCAGTTTGCAAACATATGAGTTATATTAGCCTCTGTAGAGTTACACCTTGGACACGTTATCCCAGAGGAGCCGCCCCAGCTGGCTATTCTGGCTGGTGTAAAATATAAAGAGTAAACTGTTTTATAATGTTGTGTTTGAAGTGTCGCTGAGCATAAAATAGTTCGACCATAGTCTAAAGAGGTTTGCAAATCTTCCGGTCGGGCCTTTACCTGTTCTCTCCATTTATTGCTGTATTTTTCTCTGTCGTCTATCTTATAAGCTTGGAGCTCTGCATACAGCTGTCTTATTGAGCATGGAAGGCTGCTTCCCAGGTATTCCATTATTCTACAGATCTTCATCCCTCCTACACCCCCTGTTTTTGTGTGAAAATAACTCCTCGCTTGAAGGTATTTGAAGAAATTATTCCCAGCTATGTTATATCTCTTCTGTATGTCTTGGAATGTTAAAATTTCCCCCTCTGTGTCCATTAGATCCCCCAGTTTCCTAATCCCTTTTGAGTCCCATTCCCTCATAATTGTATCATGGAAGATTTCCATTGGGAGATCATTGTTCGTATAAAGCCTTAAATACCTGTTGTACCTTCCTAGTCCTAATCTTCTCCTTATTGCTTTCCAAACTTTATAGATCGCACTCAGAGTCTTGAATTTTGTGCGCTTAAAGTATGCGTAGTCCACTGTTGTTACTAGGGCGTTTTCTGCCGCATTACCTAAAAGGGCTACATATACATTAGCCGGTCTCTTTCTTCCCTCCTCCTCCTCCTGCGCACTTCCACCTAATAGTCCTTTGGAGTATTGTAGAGCTGTTGCCCAGTAATAGAATCTAAAATCAGGTGCTCCCCAGCCTCCCCTTTCACGTGACAAAGTTAAAAAACGGTATGCCCTACGTGTCTTCCCCTGAGCCCAAATTAGTTTATTTATTGCTGATTCTATTTTGTTAAACCATATCCCTTCAATAAAGAGTGGAATTGTCCTAAACAAATATAGAAATTTTGGAAAGGTAACCATTTTAACAAAATTAATTCTACCCATGAGAGTCAAGTGTAAGTTGTTGACCCTCTCCAAATTGGTTTTGACCTTTTCTAGTAGTGGTTCCATATTTATCTCAACTAACTTTTCCAAATCCGCTGTCACCTTAATGCCCAAGTATTTTGTATCTGAGACGACTCTTGGATCAACAAATGTAGTATGTCTATTCTGTACTATTTGCGTTTTTCCCTTATTTATTGAATAACCCGATACCTCTCCAAATTTTCTTGCCTCCTGTTCTATCATGGCCAGTGACTCCTCTGGTGTAGGTGTTATGACAGCCACGTCGTCTGCGTACGCAAATATTTTGTACTCCTTTCCATGCAATAAAACTGGCTTAATCCGCCTATTTTTTGTAAGCCTTCTCAGATAGGGATCTAAATAGATTGCGAATAGTAGAGGTGAAGCTGGACATCCCTGCCTAGTTCCCCGTCTAATCTGTACTGCATTGGAGTATGCTCTGTTAATGCGTATCCTAGCACTAGGATGTTTATATAGTGCCTGGATTGCGGTTATATACCCTCGACCAATACCAGCCCACTCCATAGCCTTCCATAGGTAGGCCCAAGAGACCCTGTCAAAAGCCTTCTCGGCATCCAAAAAGATAGCTGCGACAGGGTCCCCCAAGGCTGCTTCAGCATCCAGAATAGTGATTAGCTGTCTAATATGTTCGGTAGTTCCTTTGCCAGGTATAAACCCATGCTGTGTAGGGGACACCACCCTCTCTATCACCCTGCTCAATCTATTGCTTATTTTTTCCCTTTACTTAGTAAAAACGTTTTCCACTGGGGAAAATCAATCATCTGTTTTTGCAGAGTTCCTTGTCTAGGTGGAGATTTTGCAACGTATTGCTTCCACTTTATAAATTTAGAAATGGGGGTGTAACAAATGTAAATCATGTTTGCTGTATTCCCTTTATGTACATTTAAATTGAATTTGAAAAATGCAGTGATGTGAGAAACACACCAAGGTGCTTTTTAATGCACAGCTAAATAAATTCACACAGGGGGTAGAAGTGTATTTGTTTGGTGTTTGTACTCTCTAAATGTCATTTTGAGAGCATACAGTGTGTGGTGTAAAGAAGACCCCACAAGAGGATACAACCCCCACACCTTGTACTGTTACACGAGGTTCTATCGAAGCCTACGGTGCATCAACTGCATGAGACAGAGGCTGCAGCATCCATCTCCTCACCTTGGCGTACTATTGTTGTATCATTAGGCTGTGCGCGTGGACGTGCGGATATGCCTGTGCTCTTCCTCTATCTGTTGTAGCTGTGTCCCTTTGGGGCGCTATGCTTAGTCCACATGAAGAAGATGCATAGAAGGCAATGGAGCTCAGTGTCATCTGTGCCCATGTCTGTATTATCATCACTGTCATCAGCTAATGATCAACTTCAAATCTATAGCTCAGAAACAGACCTTACCTCTGTCAGGGGTGGAGTCAGGTCATGCTTTGCTGGCTGGTGTTCTCGGGATACCTGAGGATCCCACATGGTGATTCCAGACTAGTAATAGAACCAGGAGGTCAGTTTCATCGCCCCTGTTCTGAAAGAAATTCAAGGAGCTCCGATGTAAGCTAGAAGCTCTTTAAAACACCCTGCCTGGAAAGCAGGGCTGCTCATTCGCCAGGGGTGACTAAGGACCTGATGACGAGTTTGGCCGACAGGGTTACTCCTCACATGCGGGATGGATATCCCGTCCGCCGGGTTCCGATTCCATTATATCCTATGGAACCTGTATTATGGGGGACGAGATATCCCTCACGTTTGTGAGGAAGCATCTCATCCGCCACCTTCGTTGGCAGGCCCTAAGTGATGAGTGCAAGTAGCATGCTACAGAAATTGAGCTTAGCTTGTCGACTGGAGTAATGTGGCAGCTGTTGCTTTTTCTCTTTAAAAGAAACCATTGCAAAAGGAGCCATTTGAAGTGATAGTCCGTGTGGGCCTCAGTCTTACATCCCTGGACCAATTAAAGAGATTTATTACATGGGGTCCATTCTCTGCAGGGATAACTCAATACAAGGCTTGTGAACACGATCTATAGGTCTGCTTAGTAGAAGAATTTAGAAAGATGTATTTGTCTTTTTTCACCCACCCCGCTGCAAGATGCCAAACGCAGGAAACCAAAAATAAGTAAATTGTCCACATCATAGTCGTTTGACAAAATGAGTTTTTTTGTTATTTGATAACATTTGTCACACTTCATATGCATGATTGGCAATTGGCTTGTGGCATATGCCACTCTCTGACCCCACAGTGGCTCTTTGACCAACAAGATATTGCTGTTAATGTGCTTGCCTTTATGTTTAATTTGACCACTGCTTAAAAATCTCAGCAGGCAAACTATTGTTGGCCAAAGATATCTTGCATGGCATGGGGCCACTTGGCAGGTATGCAGGTGCGCCTGTCCGTGAGTTGTGTACCCATGTGTTTGCCCATGTGTAGACTAACACTACACCGGCACTGATCCAGGCAGAAAATGCCTGTATAGTGTTGTGTTGGAATTTTGTACCAGAATGCTTCAACTCTACACCATGCATCAGATAAGAAGGTTCGCATCAAATCTGTAAGTCTTGTTGCTTGTTGATATATAAAAGGACAGGAAAGACTGATTCTACAACAGAGCGAAGCAAAGTAGACCATTTAAAGCCAACTTCTGTAGAGAGGTACTATATGATAAAGTTTCAGGAAGCATCAATCTGTGCATAAGGCATTATGAGTAAGATGAAAGTGCATTACGACCATTAACTAATAAAATCAATGCTTAAATTAATAATGCAATTTATTTTCTGAATTCAAGAGAAGAGCTGTTTACAGGAAATACAAAGAACAGGAGGGACAGTCAGATGGAAATATTGAACTCACTGAACTGTGCTTATTTTTTGTGTGTCTACGAATTAAACAAGTTCCAGGTTGGTAATGTAAAATTCTTACAGCTAACATTTGTATGGGCTAAGAAGTGATACACTTTTGCCCGGTCCAGAATTAATGTAAGCTTCCCTACATCTTGTAAAGTGGTGCCTGGAAATGCAACCCACACACAGGATCGGACTGGTAAAGGGAGCAGACGGGCAAGACAACCAGCTTTGGGCCATGTTTTTGGGGCAGCGCAATGGACAGTTTTGAGATTTCTGTATTTTCCTGTGCTCGTTTGGCGACCACCAACAGCCCGGGGATTAGTAATTTCTGCAGCAGAAGGTAGGTAGGAATCTGTCATCACCACCTCCTCCCATAGGAGGCGGCAGTGGGCTTCCCCCAGTCCTTCAGGCTGATCCAGTTTCATAAATGGTGGATAGTGATGCATGCTAATTGAACGGGGCGGGGTGGAGGGACTAATGGGGATGAATGGGGTGGTCACAGAGAGCCGGAGAGGCCTTGCTGGAGGTAATAAGAAGTGGGTCATTATTCCCTTCTCATTCCCAAATCAGGATCTGGAAGTCCTTCCATTGTCCTTCCATTGCCCAGAACGATGAAGCCCTCTATGCATCAAGAGAAGGGTTTTAAATAGAATATGCCTAGTCATGGGTAGCCAATCCAAATTTTGCAGATGTGGAGATACATGCTCCATCTAAGGAGACTGAGAACGAGCTGAAGAGCCACGTTCTGGATAGTTTGCAGTTTCCTTACCAAATACTCTGTAAATCAGCGTACAGAACATTGGCATAGTCCAGTATGAACATGACAAAGGCCAAAACCACTGTGATCCTAGCCGGAACTGAGAGGAAGTGCAAATATTACTTTGCCAGATGCAGTATACCAAAACAAAAGCCTACTAATGTATTGACTTGGTTATGAAAAGACAAATGTTTGTCGAATTTGAAACCCACGTTTTTTACTGTTTCAGCTTGCCCATTGGAAGGGGAAACCCCTTCCGGCCTGTGAACTTCCAGGTTAAGGTTACATTTGTGTCAAAAGCTGAGACCCTCAGTCTTTTAAGTATTGCACTTAAGTTGGTTGAGATTCATCCAACAAAAGAAAGGGTTTGATATCATCCAACACTATTGGCTCGCCTTTCCCAAAAAAAAAATACAATCTTATTGTAATCAGCATATGAGTTTATGGTGGCCCAAAAGACTCATCCAAGTCAGTGGGTGGAGTCATATAAACAGTGAACATTGTGGGGCTAAGGGCCAAGCCCTAAGGTACCCCATACTGAGACACTTCTGCTGCCTGAAGAATAAGGTGGTAGCCACACTTTTTGACCCCTGTCTTCAAGAAAGGTTTTCAGCCACTTCCAGGCATTGTCTCTAATGCCTATCTCCTAAAAGCAACCTAGCAGCCTGGAGTGAGGTACTGTGTCAAATGCTGCTGACAGGTCCAACAATACCAGGACAGCCCTTCGGCTCACATTGAAGGTGTCTTTAATCAGTTCAGAGACCTCCAAAAGGGTGGTTTCTGAACTGAACTTTAGCCTGAAATCTGACTGACTGGGGTGCAATAGCTTATTTGTCTCAATATAATTAGAAAGCTGTGGATTTACAAACTTTTCCATCAATTTCGATGGTGCCGGTTATGATGATATGGTCCATTCATTGCCTGGAACATCCAGGTTCTCACTAGGTATTTTTCAGATGGGGTGGGACTTTAGCCTGCTCTCAGCATGATCGAACTGTAGCTGAAGCCAAGGACTTATTTATCAGGCAGTTCATGATATGATTAATGATGTCTACTCCCAGAGCTAAAATAGAGCTAGGGAAGGAATCAGAGGGGGATCCTGATATAAGATTTAAAATAGTCAATCTAGAATGGGATAGAATTAAAATCAGAAAAAGAGCAGGACACATTGTTAGAGTGCAGAGTTGTAACAAAAAGTTAATGAAGACAAATTCTCTAATATAGCCTCATAGCTCGCCGTAGCGGGAAAACCGGCTATTAAAGGCCCGCTGAATCGTTAAAGGCCCATGCCGAAGGCGAGGGACTTTAACGAGACAGCGGGACTTTAATAGTCAGTATAGCCCTGCTACGAAGGGCTATAAGGCTATTAGAACATTCTGCCACTAGAGGGCAGAATGTTCTAACAAATTAAACAAAGGGTTCTCGAAGCTCGAGGGGATATACATCCCCTCCAGCTTCGAGAAGCCTTTCAAGAACATTGGAATGTTGCTATGCGGGCATTTACCGGCCCGTAGAAGCAGGGAGCACTCCATTGTCCGCAATGGAGCTCCCAACATTCCAATGTTCTGATAGAATATAAGTCTCTCAATAATCAGAAAACATCTCTAGTAGATCAGGGAAAGTCTCTCACTCACCCCAAAACCAAGGATTTTTATACACATTTTACAACTGCAAATTTAACATGGCAAGGAAAATTATTGAAACATTGGAATGTTGGGAGCTCCATTGCAGACAATGGAGTGCTCCCTGCTTCTACGGGCCGGTAAAGACCCGCAGAGCAACATTCCATTGTTCCTCAAAGGCTTTTCGAAGCTCGAGGGGATTTATATCCCCTCGAGCTTCGAGACCCCTGGTGTTTAATTTGTTAGAACATTCTGCCCTCTAGTGGCAGAATGTTCTAATAGCCTTATAGCCCTTCGTAGCAGGGCTATACCAGCAATTAAAGTCTCGCTGTTTCGTTAAAGTCCCTCGCCTTCGGCTCGAGCCCTTAACGATACAGCTGGCCTTTAATAGCCGGTATAGCCGGCTACGGCGAGCTATAAGGCTATATTATAGCACTAACCCATTTCAAAAACAGAGGAAATATTCCATTAGCTTCCACAGCAAAAGCACAGTCCAGAGATGTACAACTCAATATGAAACATTTTCAAACAAAGACTCATATACTAGTGAACTAGAGGGACCTACCTCTGAAATTCCAGTGGAACTTCCGACAGGATCTTACATTAGGAACACTAAGAAGGTTTAATTCAAAATACATGCTCTCTAAGTAAAATAACCAATTGCATCACATTGTCCGGTGCCCCTCAAAGACTGTAGGGGGAGAAGACAGGCAGGGAAACATTGATTGGGAGGGGTAATTAGCAGCCAGCAGGACGAACAGAACACTGAAACTGCATCTCTTTTATTAAAATGGTGTCTCTGCAGAAATGTGTCATTAAACTATATTATAATACATACTTCTAAACTTCCAAATAAATTAGTTTCAAATGCAACATTAATAACTCATTGGCTATGGCAATGTTCATCCTAAAAATCATTAGTATTTAAAAATAATTTCTCAACCAAAATTGCACATTTAGAAAAAGCTTTAAAGGTGTGCCTGCAGCACAGTGCTGGATGTTTAGGTGGAACCATAGGTACCCCCGGCCCCCAGGCCCAAAAGAAGAGGGCCAGGTGGAAGGGAACCGTGCTAGGGGTCCCCAAAGACACTTTCCAACAGCTTTCCCATGTTAGAAAGGCCAATATGAAAAGGCTGTGGGAAGGTGCCATCATAATACTGATAACGGAGCATAGCCCGGCTCCACCATCATTAGGCGTTTATGGTGGCTTCTGATGCTCCGACGGCCCCCCTCAGGTTTCATTCTGATCACTGTCATACTAATACGGTGGTCATACTGAAACCTATGATGATGGGCAGAAAGCCTCAGAGAGTTGGTCGGAGGCTTTCCACCTGACATCGTAATCGGACCCTTAATGTTCCAAGACCCCTCAATTTGAGCTATGGGTATCAACAAAAAATGAAATCTCATGTATTTTAGTTTGCATCCTGGATTACATTTAGAGACTAAATATACTTGTTTTAGCTTAGAATATGGCTCCATTCTATTATGAGCATGTCACTATTTCTGCAATGTTAACAAGTCCTCAGTTGTTGTGTACCTTCAGAAAGTTTTTCCTATTAACCTCTTCCCCCACAAACTGGGCAATTTTATAAGATCTGCAGATAGCAGTAAATTGTTTTCCACGGTTACTTTACTAACCAATGCCAAATTTAGCTCGAGGCAAATTTTGATGGTTTGTTATCTCAGTGTACAAAAAATAAAGTCAATATTGGTTAAAACTGCATTTTACAATAGGGAATCACTGAACAACGATTCATTAAAGATCTAAGCTCTTTTATATAAATTTTATCCAGACCGTTAATGGATTTTTCAGGAAGAACTAATGCTTCAAACAGTAAGGTAGGTACAAGTTTTGTTTCCAGCACCCTTAGAGATTGACAGACTGTATGTCCTCCATGTACTCAGATGAATTTTATAACTAAGAGTGGCACTATCTGGGTCTTAAGGTATTAAATTGGAAAGATGACATCCCTCTGTGGGGCATATTTACAAGCCTCTATTGCCACCGGAGGTGCACTTTTTTCTGGTGGCGCAGTTCCATTTTCCATATTTAAAAGGTGGTGCTAAGCCACTTAGCCTGGCTTAACGCCACCTTGTAAATATGCCCCTTTCCACCGCTATCCTCTGCAGCATAGGGGCATGCAATGGGTGCTGCTTTGGGCATTCCACCGCAACAGCCACTGCCCCAGATTTACAAGGCTGTGGCAAAGCCATAAACAAACGCCATAGAATACAAGGCGTTATAATGGCAATATGAGGAGAAGTTATTATTTTCTCCTCGTGTTTTGGTCTTTAAATGTGCACTGCATACTGCAGCACACATGGAAAGAGCAATTCACCATTATTATTTTTTTATCCCATCTTTTTATTAAGTACATGACGACAAGGGGCCAAGATGTTGCCACAAATATCTGTTGAGACTAAAAATGTGAGCAGTTGGGACAGTATATCCAGCTCTGAACAGGAAGGCCCCCATTACAATAGCTCTTCATTTCTCCCTACATTTGTGACAGCATTTCCAACCCCAATAATTTGGAGGACATTACTCTGGGACCAGAGCACAAACCACGTTGATACTCATTCCATTGTCCCCAAATCGTTTCCCATTTACTGGGACATCCGCAGCCTTCATATATCACCCTCTCTGCCACCATGCACCAATCCATATCTCGCTTCCAGTCCCTGAGTAGTGGTGAAAATCGCCATTATTGACTGTTTATGTGCTGGAAGGTGTCCCTTTACCGGGAAAGGCGTCTGCCGAAACACGCCGGTCAGAGAAGAATTATTACTTCAGATAACTGTGTACTGTTTTTGCATATTGACAAATGGAATAACAATATCCAAATACAGAACTTACCACCTGATTGCTGTTTTTGCTGGATTGTGCCACTGCATGAGGAGTTGGGAAGATGGAACAGCAAAAGGGTGTGTGTGTGTGTGTTGTGTGTTGTGTATTGTGTGTTGTGTGTGTGTGTGTGTGTGTGTGTGTGTGTGTGTGTGTGTGTGTGTGTGTGTGTGTAAAAAGAATTCACAGAGTTACCGATCCAACTCAAAGGAGAGCCTCGCGCTCCACAGCTGTAAAACAAATAGATTTATTTTGGTGACGTGTTTCACCCGAACTTGGGGTTCGTGACTGCCAATCAACAATACACTTTGCTCCATCCCCTTATCAAACATGAAAAATACAATATTCATGACATGGTCAATCAATCAATAAGGGAATTACTCACCTGTGAGGGTCTCAAGGATCTGGGGGAAAAGAGAGTGCAGCCCCGGGTCAGCAAAAGAGCCAGGTCTTGAGGCTCTTCCTGAAGGTATGCAGAGTGGGGAAGCATCTTATGTTCATCGGTAGCTCGTTCCAGGCCTTAGCTACAATGTAGGAGAAGGCTCTTCCACCCGCCCTGGTTTTGGGGATGCATGGGATTTCAGCGAGGGCGAAGTCAGCGGAGCGGAGGTTTCTCCTGAGTACGTGGAAGGTAACTCTTTCGCTGAGATATTTGGGTCCGGTGTTGTGGAGGGTAAGCAGCTTGAAAGTTACTCTCTTCTTGACGGGGAGCCAATGGAGGTCTCGCAGGTGTTGGGTGATGTATTCATGTTGTAGGATGCCGAGGATGAGTCAGGCGATGGTATTCTGGATGGTCTTGAGTTTGCTTAGCAGGGATTTGTTGATTCCAGCATAGAGGGTGTTTCCGTAGTCCAGTCTGTCCGCTATGAGTGCATGGATGATGGTCTATCTGGATTCAGGGGGATCCATTTGAAGGTCTTGCGAAGGATGCGGAGGGTGCTGAAGCAGGTGAAGGTCACGGCATTGATTTGTGGGGTCATTTTGAGGGAGGAGTTAAGAATGATGCCCAGGTTCCGGGCGTGGTCCATGGGGGCGTGGGTTTGCAGAGGGGGGTGGGCCAATCCGTGTTGTCCCAAGCTGAGGGGGAGGGTCCGAGGACGAGGACTTTTGCCTTCTCTGAGTTGAGCTTCAGACAGCTGCTTTTCATCCAGGATGCAACGTCTTTCATTCCTTCCTGGAAGCTGAGTCTGCTGGAGTCAGGGTCCCTTGTGAGGTAGAGGATTCTTTGGGCTCTGCCGGTGAGGAAGGAGCCGAGCCAGTTGAGGGTGGTTCCCTGTATGCTGGCGTCGTGGAGTTTGGCTGTGAGAGTGCGGTGGGAGACAGTATCGAAGGCTGCAGAGAGGTCTAGTAGCATGAGGGCTGTGGTGTGGCCTTGGTTGAGGAGTGTGCGAATGTCGTCTGTGGTGGCAAGGAGGGTGGTCTCAGTGCTGTGGTTGCTGTGGAATATGGATTGGGAAGGATTGAGGATGGCGTTCTCCGTGATGAATTTTGTCAGCTGGATGATGACGATCTTCTTGGTGACTTTGGCGGTGAAGGGAAGGAGAGAGATGGGTCGGTCATTTTTCAGGTGCGTCAGGACTGCAGAGGGTTTCTTGCGGAGGTGCTTGACTCCTGCACATTTCCAGTAGTCGGAAAAAGTCTGGATTCGAAGTTGGCATTGATGGTGCGGTGTAGCTCTGTGGAAGATGTGCAGCAGGCAGGGGTCTGTGGGAGCTCCTGAGTGAGTGCTCTCCATGGTCGTGGCGGTATCTTGGGTGGTGACCAGGATCCAGGCGGCAATTGTAGGCTGGTTGTTGTTGCTGGGAGAAGGGTTGGTTTCTGGACTCTGTTTTCTGAAGTTGTTGTAGAGGGCCTTGATTTTCAAATGGAAGTAGGAGCTGATCTTGTTGCACAGGTCCTGGGAGGGTGTGACGTCCGTGGCTTCGCTGGGGTATTTGGTGAATTCCTGGATGATGCTAAAGAATTCTTTTGAGCTGCTGGAGTTGGCGAGGATTTTGTCCTGGATGAAGGTCCTTTTGGTGGATCTGATGAGTTGGTGGTATTATGTCATGTCATTCTTGTAGGTGGTCTGATGGCAAGTACCCTAGGAATGCAACAAATTAAAAACAGCCCAGATACTGATTTTTGGGAACAAGCCAAATTGCTAATTTTAAAACATGTGTTGCACAACTTAGTTAAATATTTGCACCCACTTTGATGCCACCAACATGATGTCATGTTTGCTGTCATGAGATTCATTTCGCAGCCAAGTGGCTGTTTAAACCAGTTTCCAATAGTTCAAATAGCCCCATACACATCGGCCTATTATACCAAAAATTGAATGCCACTATTCAAAAAAAGGCAAAACTAATCTAAAAACCCCGGCCAGACCCCTATTTTACTTGTTTATTGCAACAAAACGAAAGGAAAGGATATTAGTGGAGAAACTAGGCTTCAAAAGGTAAAAGATAAAGAGGAGACAATACTCTTATATAAAACGACATTATATATATGAGTAGAACAACAGCACTTATCCCATGTCATATCAGCCGATATGCACATGCAGTTCTTCATCCTATTGAGGCTTCCTGAGGATTCATTCCCAAATGGATTTTGTATTTAGACATCCAGTAGCCTAAGTTTCTTCTTCCTGTCTCCTCCACATAGATTGGGCAGGATCCAGTCAATACCAAAATAGGATAATAAGTCAGCTTTCCGGTTGTGGACTTTTGCCCAATGTCTGGACACTGGGTAATTGACATCCAAATTCCTGATTGCTCTGTACTGTTCCAACACTCTTTTTCACAGGGCAGATTGTGCTCCCAACATAGTTCAAACCACAGGGACACACCAATGCATTCACCACCAAAATCATTTCCACATGCATTAAATTTGGTGATGTAGTGTGTTTTCCCTGTGGGTAGTGTGTACTATTTGTGCTGCTTTTGCAGGCTTTGTGTCTCCGACATTCGTAGAAACCCATTTGTTCTTTCAGCCAGTTTCCTCTCTCTGTGTGGGTTCTAGTGTAACTATGTACCAAAAGATCCCTAAGGGATTTCAACTTGCGGTATGTCACTTGTGGATATGGTGACAAGACATAACCTTATTGATAACTGGATCTGTCTTAATCATGTGCTAATGTTTAATAACAATCTTCCTCAGAGCACCTGATTCGCTGTTATGTGTGGTGGGCAGCCTGACTGTGTGCTGATCCTGTGGCCTCTTCTCCTTCCGGGCTAAAAGGTGTTCCCTAGGCGGCTCAGGTGCCTTGTTGCCGGCTTCTCTTAAGATTTTAAATGGTTACCCCTTGCCCTGAATCCACCAACTCCATCGCCTTTCCCACACACCACTTAACTCCTTAGTATATAGCTCTTTCATATGAAAAGAGAGCATGTTTGCAAACTTCAAAAAAAATTATCTCTAGAGCAAAATCACACACATCAAAAAAGTTGTTTGTTGCAAAAAGATATTAGAATTTGTTCAATACAAGTCTGTTATTGTTTTTGAAAAAGGTCAGAATACGGAGAAACGTTCAGAAAAAATCAAAATGTTTTATAATTACCTAATAAGTGAAAAAAAAACATTTTGCTAGAAATATCTCCTTTTTGGTTGTCACTATACAACTAAAAAAAACAGAGCAGAAGAAAGAAAAACAATGTTTTATTTTGTTCCTTAAATAGCTGCTTTAGTTATGCTCTGTGATCCCCTCAGCTGATGAATCTGGCATTGTGACGTCAAAAATTAACTGTAATGACTAATTAGAGTTAAGTTCTGAGATGATTTCTTTATAATAGGCAATTGGGTGTGTCATAAGTCCCCTATTGTTGATAAATTAGAGACAGGTTTTTATACAAGCATTGCAGAATCCTATGTATATATATACTAGGAGCCTGTCCCGACCTTGTCCGGGAGCAACAGGCTTCCCCGACCGCCGCCCCGACATTGTCCAGCAGCCCGGGCCTCCGCCCGGCCCATCCCCCGCCTGCCCCGTCCCCCGCCTGCCCCGTCCCCCAGCCCAGCCCGTCCCACGCCTGCCCCGACATGGGTCCTCTTACCTCAGCCGCCACTCCTTCCGCATGTCCGCTGCTTGCACCGCCCCTGGCCTGTCCGCTGCTCCTCACGTCACCGCTCCTCCCTCGCGCCATGTCCGCTGCTCCTCGTCACGCTCCTGGACGCCGCTCCTCCCCGCGCTCCTGACGTGAGCACGCACGTCGCAGCCGGCGCTTCTTTGGAGGGACTACTTTTTTTTTACTGTAAATTTTTTAACTAACGTTTTTTCAAAAAATGTACATAGCCTATAACCATCTATATATATATATATATAGTAGTATATATATATATATAAGATTTTATGAGCATAACAAAATGTTGATGGAGTTTATGATGTTCAGCCTTAATAACAACATATTTTTATTTGGCAAGCAATTGTATAAACAAATGTCCGGAGTCGCGATGGGTGCCTGCTCCGCCCCCAGCTTTGCAAATCTTTTTGTGGGGTGGTGGGAGGAGCAGGTAGCCTGGAGCGAGAAATATCTAGAGTGGGACAGCCGAATAATAAGGTGGCATCGTTATATAGACGATCTGTTCATCATTTTAGAATGTCCTGTGGAAACTGCCAACAGTTTTGTTGACGCTCTAAATGATAATGACATCAACTTAAAGTTCTCAGGACAAATCAGCCAAACTTCCGTGGATTATCTTGACCTTACTGTTTACATCGATAGTTGTGGTTGTATGCAGACGAAATTGTTTAGGAAAGAGACAGCGGGCAACTCCACGTTATTTGCCACGAGCAGTCATCCCCGCCAACTTATTGATAGCATCCCTTATGGGGAGATATTGAGAATACACAGAAACAATTCCAATGATGGTGATTTTGAGAAAGCAGCCCATGCCAGCATGCTAAGGTTCAAAATAAGGGGCTATAGTGACAATGTCTTATCTAAGGCCTATGAGAGAGTAAAGAAAACGAGACGCAAAGAGCTACTCAAGTCCAAAAAGAGGGAGAAATCTAAAAATGGTAGCTTCCGTCTCATTACCACTTTCTCGCATAATGCAGGCCAAATTAAGCAAATACTAGGAAAAAAATGGGACATCTTATTGTCTGACAACATTATCAAAGCAGACTTACCATCTAATCCCCTTATAACATTTAGAAAGGCGAGATCGCTAAAGGATTACTTAGTTTCCAGTCACTACTCTGCGCCCGAAAAGACCCCTAACCTGCCTGTACTTAATGGTTTCTATCCCTGCGGCCACTGCAAGGCCTGTAAATATAGTAAGCGGACGCTTACTTATAAGATACCAGGCCTGACTATTCTCAAAAGAATTAGTAAATTTTTGACATGCTCCACGCCATATGCCATTTACTGCTTAACATGCCCGTGCGGCCTGAATTATATCGGCAGCACTACTAACGCAGTAAAACTTAGGGTACTAGAGCACATGCGTGCGATTGCTAAAAAGGATGATGCCTATCCTGTGGCTAGGCATTTTGCCAAAATGCATAAGAGTAACAGGGACCTGTTAGCTTACACATGCATAGATAGTGTACCTTTGAGTGTCAGAGGGGGAGATCGTCTGCTCAAACTCAGGAATCAAGATATATAATTGACTTACAGAGTAAGCACCCTTATGGCCTCAACATGCATGAGGAATTGTCAGTTCACCTAGGCTGACTGGCTGGTTGTTGACTTTCAGAACATTTTGCATATTGTATTCTACTCGTGTGTTTCCTTGACTGTACCTTCCCTTTACCAGGATATGTTAGTGTGAATTCTGATGATGATTTTGTGTAATTTACATATTCTTTTAATGTTTTTTATACTAACGGTATTTGGATGAATTTCGTAACCCATGCTTAACTCAATGAATTTCTATACATATGCCCATTCAGGGCTTGATAGAAATGTGGTGTGTAACTATACCAATTTATTAACAACTTTAGCTATATGCACTGTTTAGACTTGTGCAGGGCTTGTACTTTGGGCGGCATTTTGCCGCAATAGCCACCCTCTTTGACCAACTGCTATTTAGCATCATGAGGTGTTTTTAGTTCTAACCGCACGCCCATCCAGGGCAAGATCATTTCCATTTTGCATTAATATGTATGCGACTGTGCAGTTTTGATTCACGGATAATATTGGACATTGCTATATGCATTGCGTGATTTATGCATTTCACATGGTTATCTATTTATGTTGTAATGTTATTCAACTGCCCGTAAAGAACATGTATCTAACACCGTTCTAATATGGCGGCCATGTAATCACTGCACAGTCCTACCTTGCTTTCACTGAGTTGCATGTTGTCTTTTTAAATCGACACACGCCTCGGCTCTCTGCACAACTTGACGAAGCCCTAAGGTGAAACGCGTCGTTGCTGTTGGTTCTCCTATTAAATCATTGTGGAACCTCCCCTGTGTGTGCTACTTTCCTTAACCCCTTCGAGGCTATTGACGAGCTGGGCTCGTCATCGCGCTTACCTGTCCTGCGCGGATGACAAGGCCAGCTCGTCACGTAACGCGGTAATTTCGAATTTGCCGCGCACAGCGGGAAAAGCCGCCGCAGCGATGCGGTTAAGGAGTGATTTTCCTGGGATTTTGGAGCGTATTTAATATTCGGGCACACCCCCGTTTTTGTGTGCACCCACTCGTGTGTGCAACAGGTTGGTGTTCTGAAGCTGTATATATATATATATATATATATATATATATATATATATACATGTATATATATATACTACTATTATAAAGGAAGAACTTTCAGCCTTTGAGGCGGGTAAACTCGGGAACAAAAGCGCCAATCCACACACCCGATACACCGTTGGAATAGTCAGGCTGTGTAGATAGTTATAGGCTATGTAAATTTAAAAAAAAACGTTATTTAAAAAATGTACAGAAAAAAAAGTAGTCCCTCCAAAGAAGCGCGACGATATATATATAAATATATATATATATATATTCACAGAAAAAACCATAGGTTTCACACCAGTTATAGTTAGGAATTAGCATTTAAAAAAACCTATTAAATTCACTGACAAAACCAGTTATAGTTAGCTGGAAATTTTACTGACATAAAACCATTGAAATTCCCACGTTATAGTTAGTTGGACTCACTATAACTTGCGCGCCTGCAATGCACTGCTGATGATGTCACATATTACATCACTCATGACATGGTCAGTGACATCACTGATGACATCACTGATGACACCATCCTTGTGACAGAGTGACAGACCTAATTTCAGTGTAATGTAACGCTTGAAACACATATTCAAAAATAGAAACAAACATTTTCAAAAAAATGGAGATACCCAAACCAGTAACAACAACCAATTCAGTAATTCCACCATCTATATACACATCCACTCATTCACCAACATTTCTATATAGTCACTCATATATATACTCACTCATCATATGTAGTGATACACCTATACATCCTGTTACACATCAGCAGTCATCCAAAAGTTACTCACACACATACTCACATATGCAAATAAACTATTGAACATCCATTTATTTGCATATACATTTATACACACACTACCACCTTACTTCTAAGGAAACTTACACATACTTACTCT
Organism: Lissotriton vulgaris; assembly: GCF_964263255.1. Lineage (NCBI taxonomy): Eukaryota > Metazoa > Chordata > Amphibia > Caudata > Salamandridae > Lissotriton > Lissotriton vulgaris. The sequence continues at coordinate 423,151,674 of NC_141687.1, forward strand.
CTTAAACAATCACTTATAGAAACACATACTTATTTAAACAGGAACTCCTACAATCTCTCACTATATATACTATACTCACTTATATACATCAATACTCACATATACTAGATTAAAACATATGTTGTTACTAATGAAGACACTAGTGAGACAGTCATTCACTCACTAACACACACATATACACACTCATCCACCCATACAGTCCTGCACATATGCTGTCTTCAAAACACATACAAACAGTGAGTCAGTCACCAACCCCTGCAGCCACTTATACACAAAGAGAAACACTGATACAAACATTTAAATATTTAAACAATACTCGCTAATATATGTATTCACTAAGATACACTTAATAAGCCAGTTAACCAACCAATTTTTTTTAAAAAAACATCCATTTACACACTTATTTAAACATTTATTCTTCCATCGACCTTTACAAATACATATATCAAACAAATTTATTTTTCAGAAAGACACACATTCACTGGATGGTGTCATCAGTGATGTCATGAGTGATGTCACTGACCAAGTCATGAGTGATGTAATATGTGACGTCATCAGCAGTGCATTGCAGGCGCGCAAGTTATGGTGAGTCCAACTAACTAGAACGTGGGAATTTCAATGGTTTTATGTCAGTAAAATTTCCAGCTAACTATAACTGGTTTTGTCAGTGAATTTAATAGGTTTTTTAAATGCTAATTCCTAACTATAACTGGTGTGAAACCTATGGTTTTTTCAGTGAATTTCAAAGGTTTTTTAAATGCTAATTCCTAACTATAACTGGTGTGAAACCTATGGTTTTTTCAGTGAATTTCAAAGGTTTTTTTAATGCTAATTCCTAACTATATAAGACCTGAAAGCCCACCAGGAATCTCCAGTATGCGCCAGGGGACTGCATTGCAGAGAGGTGTAATGAAGCCACAACCCTTTTTACACCTCTCTGCAACGCAGCCCCCGTGCATGTTTGAAGAGGTGGAACTAATTCCCCTTGCATACTGGGAGCCCCTGGGGGCCAATTAGCTCACCTGGAACCTCCAGTATGCGCCTGGGGCTGCATTGCAGAGGTGTAATGAGAATATGCCCCTTGTTACACCTCTCTGCAACGCAGCCCACTGCCGCATTTGCAGAGGGGGAACTAATTCCCCTTGCATACTAGGGGTCCCTGGGGTCAACTAGTCCACCAGGAGCCTCCAGTATGCGCGAGGGAGCTGCATTGCAGAGAAGTGTAATGAGGCCACACCCTTGTTACACCTCTCTGCAATGCAGGCCACTGGCGCGTTTGCAGAGGGGGGACTAATTCCCCTTGCATACTGGGAGTCCCTGGATCATATCTGCCCAAACACCGATATTCCGAACGATTGTAAATGACTTTTCTTGAGAAACATTTGGATTTGGATTATCATGTCCTATACTTTGAAATTTTTGAAAGACTGACTTTGAGGATGCTATAAATTACTCAAGTCTGCCCGAATTGTGTGGGTAAAATTGATACCTAGTCACTTTGAATAAGAATATACTTATGTCTCGTCTAACATTTGGAAGAAATATCTAGTTATATGACAACGGGATACCGACATAACTTGAAGGAAATAAGAACGCCCTGAAGAAGTTCTGTTGTACAGAACGAAACGTTTCGGCTGGCTGTGGTACATAAACTTAAGGAAAATAAAAGCATTTGAATATACACCAAGATTCAGCGCTTCAATAAGGACTCTAAGTGATATGATTTGATTGGACTCATTGTGAAAGTGGTGCTGTGCCAAACTTTGGAATATTCTCCACTACTCTCTACTACTTACTCTCTCCTACTCCACTACTCTCAAATACTCACTCTCTACTACTCATTCTCTACTACTCTACTACTCTCTACTACTCTCTCTCTACTACTCACTCCCTACTACTCGCTACTCACTACTCCCTACTACTCACTATCTACTACTCTCTACTACTCACTCTCTACTACTCTCTCTCTACTACTCTCTACTACTCACTCTCTACTACTCTCCCTCTACTACTCACTCTCTACTACACACTCTCTACTACTCTCTACTACTCACTCTCTACTACTCTCTCTCTACTAGTCTCTACTACTCACTCTACTACTCACTCTCTACTACTCACTACTATTCTCTCTGCTACTCATTCTCTTCTACTCTCTACTACTCACTCTCTACTACTCACTCTTTACTACTCACTACTACTCTCTACTACTCACTCTCTACTTCTCACTCTCTACTACTCTCTACTACTCACTCTCTACTACTCTCCCTCTACTACTCACTCTCTACTACACACTCTCTACTACTCTCTACTACTCACTCTCTACTACTCTCTCTCTACTAGTCTCTACTACTCACTCTACTACTCACTCTCTACTACTCACTACTATTCTCTCTGCTACTCATTCTCTACTACTCTCTACTACTCACTCTCTACTACTCACTCTTTACTACTCTCTACTACTCACTCTCTACTGCTCTCTACTACTCACTCTACTACTTACTCTCTACTACTCTCTACTACTCACTCTCTACTACTCACTCTCTACTACTCTCTACTACTCACTCTACTATTCACTCTACTACTCTCTACTACTCACTCTCTGCTACTCTCTCTACTGCTCTCTACTACTCTCTACTACTCACTCTACTCACTCTACTCTCTATTACTCACTCTCTACTCTCTACCTCTCTACCTCTCTCTTCTTCTCTCTCTACTAATCTCTACCTCTCTACCGCTACCTCTCTTCCTCTCTACCTCTACACCTCTACCTCTCTACCTCTCTCTACACGCACACATATACACATATATGCATATATATATGCATATGCATTTATATATATGTATGTGTATGTATAAAAAAAACAACAAAACATTCTTTTTTTTTAAACAGCTACTTTTAAAACTGTCACTCTTTTTCCCCATGGTACGCTCCCCGGTACGCTCCCCGGTGCGCGTACAGGGCACTCCCCCCGCGAAAATCTTTTATGGCTCCCTTTTATGGCCCCCACATCAAACCTAGGGGGTCAAGGGGGGTCTACTCTGCCCCCTATGGTCATTTCCCTCTTTGTTTTGGCCACCCCTCGTGTCTCGATCCTACCGAGACACAAGATGGCGGCCGCTCCGGACTGTTTAGAATGTTTACAGACACCCCAGAGCCAATCAGCTTTCTGCGCGCAAGTCGCGTGGCGCGCCCAGTGCGCGTACCGGTGCGCGTACCGGAGCGCGGCTATAGATATATATATTTTTTTGAACCTTAATTACTCAAAATCCACTGGAGCACATATCTTGAGACATAGCAAAGGCACATCGGGCTACCAGTCCCTACAATTTTGCCAAGTTTGGTGGAAATCCATTCAGCCGTTCGGGCTAAAAGTGAAATCGACCGCCCTATGGAAATTAACATGGGGAAAACGCGTTTTGGGACCCCCCTTTTATCTCGGCCCCTGCTTGACGAATCCCCCCCAAACTTTCAGAGAAGGACCGGAACACCGTGAGGCCATTTTGAGGAAATTTTTAGGCAGATTCGTCAACCGGCGCCAAAGTTATTCCAAATAGAATTTTGAGATTCAACATTGAAAAAAATCCTAACTATAACTACCTACTGGCGACCGCCAGTAGGTAATATATATATATATATATCTATATATATATATATATATATATATATATAGATATATAGATATATATATACCTAGGTATATATAGTTAGGATTATTTCTCTATGGAACTTTTGAAAATTCTATGTCTAATAACTTTGGCGTTTGTGGACGGAATCGGCTGAAATTTTCAGGAAAATGGCACATTTTGTTTCTGAGCAGCCCTTGAAAATTTGGGGGGGTTTCGTCAAGGGGGGGCAGCTTGTTTCCTTCCAAGTATAAGAATTGGCTTGGTAGTTTGGTTTGCCCTGTTCCCATCATGCACTGGGACAGGAACAGACTAATTTGCATGTAGCCAGGTTCTGAGCTGGAATGGTGCAGTGAGCTAAAAAATGGTGATGGATAAAGCCCTGATCTCTTGACTGGGTAGGAGTATTCTGTATCATTCCGAAACTCTGTCCATCACCACGCCCTTTTCCAAAATCGATTTTGTCCACACTAAGTGTGGGAGGGTATACTCAGACATGAGTCCCTTGCTCATTGCACCATCAGGATTCAAGCAAGCCGGGCCGAAGACGGCTGAAATGCCAGAAACCGGTCCCCGGTAGCTTGTTTCATTCCCAGTATAAGAATTGGCTTGGTAGTTTGGTTTGCCCTGTTCCCATCATGCACTGGGACAGGAACAGACTAATTTGCAGGTAGCCAGGTTCTGAGCTGGAATGGTGCAGTGAGCTAAAAAATGGTGATGGATAAAACCCTGATCTCTTGACTGGGTAGGAGTATTCTGTATCATTCCGAAACTCTGTCCATCACCACGCCCTTTTCCAAAATCGATTTTGTCCACACTAAGTGTGGGAGGGTATACTCAGACGTGAGTCCCTTGCTCATTGCACCATCAGGATTCAAGCAAGCCAGGCCGAAGACGGCTGAAATGCCAGAAACCGGTCCCCGGAAGCTTGTTTCCTTCCCAGTATAAGAATTGGCTTGGTAGTTTGGTTTGCCCTGTTCCCATCATGCACTGGGACAGGAACAGACTAATTTGCATGTAGCCAGGTTCTGAGCTGGAATGGTGCAGTGAGCTAAAAAACGGTGAAGGATAAAGCCCTGATCTCTTGACTGGGTAGGAGTATTCTGTATCATTCCGAAACTCTGTCCATCACCACGCCCTTTTCCAAAAAGGGGTTATTAAAGGGTCCCGTGGGGAAAATAAAAAAAATTAGATTTTTCACGGTAAAAGCGCTTCTCGGTTCGCGAACCGGGTCGCAAACTAACAGCTGAATGGATTTGCACGAAACTTGGCAAAATTATAGGGACTGTTAGCCCGATGTGCCTTTGCTGGGTCTCAATATATGTGCTCCAGTGGATTTTGAGAAATTAACGTTTAAAAAACAGATATATCTGTGACAGCGACCCAGATAGCTCTCCAGATCGCGTACTTTTCGCGTAACGGAGCTTTGCGTAGCGAAGCTGATTGGCTCTTCGGTGTCTGTCAACATTCTAAACAGTCCGGTGCAGCCGCCATCTTGTCTGTCGGTAGGATCGAGAGACAAGAGGAGGAGAAAAACGAAGGGGGAATTTAATGAAAGGGGGCTAGGTAGACCCCTCTTGACCCCCTAGGAATGATGTTGGGGTTATTAAAGGGTCCCGTGGGGCAAATAATAAAAATTTGATTTTTCGCGGTAGAAGCGCTTCTCGGTTCGCGAACCGGGTCGCAAACTGGTAGCGAAGCGTGAATTCGCCATTTTGTGTTTCGATTTAATTAAATTACTAGGTATAAGGGGGTACGGGAGAGGTATCCTGACCCCTTTCGTTTTCTGAGGGTGGGTGAGGAGGCTCATATATGTTGATACATGTATTCCAGCGGCTGTGCGTGAGCGTTTTTTTTTTTTTGCTGCGTGACGTCTGTTAACGTTCGATTCGATGGAAATCAGGAACTGTTGACCGCCATTTTGTCACTGCGAGTAAATATTTTGTTAAAAATAATTGTTATAAATTAATCCTTATTGATAAACATTGTCTGCGCCATCTTGTCTTATTTGCAATGCCACACTTTTGTTGAGCACGGCAGCCATTTTAGATGCCTGGACCAGACCCACTCTCTGCACGCCGCCAATCCTCAGCATGGCTCTCCACCCTCGCAAGCATCTCCCCCACGCACTGGTCACCCCCGCTCTCTCTCTCATGCAAGGGCCAGAAACCTCCTCCCATGTGCGCTGCTCTTCCCTGAGAATCACACCCTGTGCCCGCCCGACACCACCCTTTCACCCTATTCACTACCGCACCCTCTGATACTCCTCTTCCTCTGTGTCCGATTGTCCAGGCCGGTCCCAGGCTATCACCTAGCCCTGCAGATGTAGTTTATGGCCCCAGCTGTAGAGAATCACCCCTCTTCAAAGGAGTTACAGTAGATCAAGGCCCCCACCCGATGAGATCCGTCACACCACACGCGTTCCTACTATCTGATAACCATCCTGTATTGTGCTTGGGGAGGGGTTTCTCACTGTGAGGGTGTGTGGGACCGAGCCTGAAGCGGAAGATTCCAGGGATGCCTCTTTGTACATCAAAGTTTTTACAATTATGTGTCACATTAAAAATATATAGCACTCCAACAAAGTAGTAGGATTATAACACTTTAATAACTTATAAATATATAGAACGCAACAAAAACAGTAAATACATTTAAAAAAAATTTTGAAAAAAGAAGCAACAATGGTCAGTAGCTGTGTTTTGTGCGAATAGTCCCAAGGCAGCACAACGTGCTGAGTTCTGGACGGCACCCAGGTGATGTTACCTGGGTGCCGCACTGGTTTTTGGTATCCTACAATGCAGCTCCGAAAAACGGCGTGGGGCGTCCCGGGGGGTGCGCGCGGAGGCCTCGTCAGTAGCGGTCTGTTGTGCGAATAGTCCCAAGGCAGCAGAACGCGCTGAGATGTGGATGGCACCCAGGTGATGTCCAGTAAGTTGTCGCACTGGTTTTGGCATCCTACAATGCTGCTCCGAAAAATGGCGTGGGGCGCCCCGGGGGGGGGGGGGAGTCGGCGTGAACGGGCCTCCCCAGGTGGAGGCTCGTCTGCTGTACTGGGGCGCCCCTTTACCGTTTCAGTTGCCATTCCGCCCGCTTTTGCTACACTGTGCCTCATCCTCCATTCAGCTGTTTATCGCCCGCTCTTGCGGCTACAGCGTCTCGCTCACCATGTAGTTGAGTTGCGCCCACTCTTGCGGTGCAGCGATAGGCGGCTGCCACAGGACTCATAAAATGGCGGACGGCTCTTTGGATTTGGGCCTGGTCCACTAAAATGGCCCTGGGACAGCTTGGAACTCGGACGTCCCCTGAGCCTTGAAGATTTTACAAAAGTCTTGGGGGCTCTCGACTCCTGCAGGCTTCCGGTGGGGAGCGGCTGCCATGATTGCTCGCAGAATGACCACGACGGAGCCACGAGATGGTGGTGCTCTCAGGCTGACGCCAGCTTCAGGCTGAAACATCTAGAAAGAAGGTGGGGCTTTCATCGTTTGGGAAAAAAAATGTTTTAATCCAATGAAAAGTGTTATTTTTAGGTCATATGATCAATCCTTCCATCATTAGGAAACCAAAAGTAAAATGAACCAATGAAAGGTTTTATAAACAAGTCACATGACCTGTTATGCGGCTTTGGGCTATAAAAAGCCTACAAAATCAGTTGGCCTGTGAGGCGGCGTCAGTAGCGGACCGATGTGCGAATAGGCCGAAGGCAGCACAACGCGCCAAGATCCGGATGGCACCGAGGTGGTGTCCAGCAAGTTGCCTCACTGGTGTGGCCATCCTACAATGCTGCGCCGAAAGTCGGCGTGGGGCGCCCCGTTGGCCTGTGAGGTCGCGTCAGTCAGTGGGGGCTGTTTGAGAAAGCAATGTGATGCTGTGCGTCGCCCCCAAGATGGAGGCTCCTTGGCTGCAGTGGGGCGCCCCTTGGTGTTTCACTCACTATCCAGCTGAGTTGCGTCCGCACTTGCGGCTACAGTAGGCCGAAGGAAGCACAACGCGCTGAGATCTGGATGGCACCGAGGTGGTGTCTAGCAAGTTGCCGCACTGGTGTGCCATCCTACAATGCTGCGCCGAAAGTCGGCGTGGGGTGTCCCGTTGGCCTATGAGGTGGTGTCAGTAGCGGACCGATGTGTGAATAGGTCGGAACCAGCACAAGGCGCCAAGATCCGGATGGCACAGAGGTGGTGTCATAGTTGAGAGTTCTGAGCAGCGCTTGTAACACTGTCTGAAGCTTATTTGCACCTGCTGCAGCTTCTCTATTGCCCTGGTGTGGCCAAAGATCGCCCATGACATAGGCGGCCGGCTCCCATGGTCCGGCGGAACTTTTTTCCTTTTCCTTTCTGCATCTTGTCCCACAATCCGTTTGACCTTTAGACACGACCAGGTCCCTGAATGTGTGCAGGGGGACGCTATTGATTGAATCAAAATGGCGGCTTCACACAAAGCTGACTCAAGCGTTGCTGGTGATGCTATACAGACAAAAAATGGTTTTCAGTTTGTACATTCTTCAGGATTTTTCCATCCAAGTCTGCTTGAGAGTTTGTAGAACAATGGCTTTAGATCTTGCCCTCCCCTCTTTTGACTGTTGGTTCTTGTTGCCTATCTCTTCTGTTGTCATTTAACGGAACCTTTTTTGACTGCCGAAAGGGGTTCTGGTCCGACCGCTGGTTGGTGGAGACATTTTGACTATATCCTGGACCTGCCCGGCCTCGCCCAAAATGGCGCCGGTATAAATGGGACTCGTAACTCCTTGTTGTGTACTGGTTGCACAACCTTGATATCACGAGATATGCATGCAGTTTTGAAGCACATGGCGGGCGGGAACGAGAATTGATTGAATATTTCGACATCCCTATTGATATTAAGTTCTGATGTGTTATTGATTACTGTACTATTGAAAGTTCGAATTAACGTCACCCATGGTACTTGCCCGCAAATGTATATCTAGATAATTTTATTGTAAGTGGCCCTGTCGTATTTTAATTACAAAATGTACGTCCACCGATTCCGCAACTGTTAGACACCTTAGTTCTTGCAACCTAATGGCCCGCTCGTTGCGTTCCTCTACAGTGTAAATGTCTCCTCATCATATACGATTCCAGTTTGCTCCGTGGCCGGCCCACGTGGTTATAGGCCTGTATTTGTATACTGACATTTTCACAATAAAGGTTTTTAAAACAAAACATGGTAGTAGTATTTACATTGGTAAAGTTTTTAATTTTAGTCACTGTTTTCGAATCAGTAAAAGGCAAGTGAAATAAAGCAGTCCAATTACATGACGGATAAAAGGTATAATACGCAGGAACGCAGTTAAGATAAATGGTCAAGGGCTGTTGTGTTTTTTACTCCTGCAACATAAAGTGATCTATAAGAATCTGATATTCAGGCGTATCGGCGACTAAGACAGCAGGCCGAGCATCTTTTGCTCAACGGCTCCGTCATGGGACGAAGAAACGCCCTTTTTCTAGAAAAAGGAATATATTTTACTTGCAGGACAGTTGTAAATTTTCCGGGAAAATACATTAGCCTGGAACATTATAACATATATGTTTAAGAAAAAATAATGTTCGAAAGCAATAAAAAGCGTAATTTTTAGGTCATATGACCAAGCCTTTCATCATTAGAATACCAAAAGTAAAATGAACCAATGAAAAGTTTTATTAACAAGTCACATGACCTGTTATGCTTACGTTACGCGCTGCGCGCCGCGCCCCGGATCCCTTCCGGGAAGCTGCGCTTCGCGCAATGGAGTACTTCCGGGTGCGCTAACGCGGCGTGTCATATAACGCATTACGCGACAACGTAGGTCCAGAATATAGTCAAAATGTCTCCACCAACCAGCGGTCGGAACACAACCCCTTTCAGCAGTCTGAAAAGTTCTGTTAAATGACAACAGAAGGGACAGGCAACAAGAACCATCAGTCAAAGAGGGGAGGGCAAGTTCTTCCCTACCGGGTCACGTTGGGGCGCTACCGGAACTGATCGAATTGGTAGTCTACAGTGTTTCTGGATGTTTCAGACTGAAGCTGGCGTTAGCATGAGAGCACCACCATCTCGTATCTCAGTCGTGGCCATTCCACGAGCAATCATGGCAGCCGCTCCCCACCAGAAGCCTACGGGAGTCGGGGGCCCCCAAGACTTTTGTAGAATCTTCAAGGCTCAGTGGACGCTTTCGAGAATGGGGCCCAAGCCCTAGCAGACAAGCGTCCGAGTTCCATGGTGTCCCATGGCCATTTTAGTGGACCACGCCCAAATCTGAAGAGGCGGCCGCCATTTTGAGAGTCCTGTGGCAGCCGCCTATAGCTGCATCGCAAGAGCGGGAGCAACTCAACTACATGGTGAGCGAGACGCTGTAGTCGCAAGAGCGGGCAGTAAACAGCTGAATGGCGGAAGAGGCACAGTGTAGCAAAAGCAGGCGGAATGGCAACTGAAACGGTAAAGGGGCGCCCCACTACAGCGTGTCTTCAGGTCAAACGGATTGTGGGATAAGGTCCAGAATGGAAGAGTCATCAAAAGGCAAAAAGTTCCGCCGGACCCCGGGAGCCGGCCGCCTATGTCGGGGGCGATCTTAGGCCACGCCAGGGCAACACAACTTGGGGAGGGGGCAGAAGTCAAGCGCACCCTCCCAGTCCGCGCCACCACACCGTATGTTGAAAATCTGAAGCCATCGTTCTACAAACTCTCAACCAGCCTTGGATGAAAAATCTTGAAGAATGTATAAACTGAAAACCAGTTTTTGTTTGCATAGCATCAGCAGCAACGCTTGCTATCAGAGTGCATGAGTTTCATGCTCGATCGATTGAGCTAGCCGGATCAGGCAACAAAAAGTATAAAATAGTTATGTAAATAGTTATTTAATAAAATGTTTTACCCTGTTACTTTGCTGGTGTGTTGTATATATTTATAATATTTGCATAGAGTTTATCGTTATTTTGGGTGGGGTGGGTGGCGGAGCCGAGCTGTCTTGCAGCCATCATGGTGTGGAGCTCAGTTCATCTCACTAGTTTCGTATTTCTCATGAAGGGTTGTTCCTAATGTTTCTATTTTAGCGAGGTCAAAAAGAGATCCCATTAGTGGCCTACTGATTTTGCTCGATTATTATTTTTTTTTTACACGATTTTTCACTATCTGCAAAGACTAAACAGAGTATTGCGGCTTTGTGCTTGTTAGTAAATAGAGAATGAACCAAAGAGAATAAATTCTAAAATAGTAAATGCTTGGATAACAATCAATCAAATGGAGAGACAAGCAGGCACGACGGATTACAACGGGGGCAAAGGCCTGCGTTAACTACCCTTCACTATCTGCAAAGAGAGAGTACTTCTAAGAGAAAAGAGGGGGGGGGGGGCAGCGTTCAAAGCACATCAGCGTGCATAAATACGAAAATGTGTTTACCTATCACGTACTTGACATTTGACAGCTTTTGATATTTGCTATTAAAAAACCATTGAAATTCAATGAAAAAACCATAGGTTTTAGCCCATATATAGTTAGGGATTAGCATTTACAAAACCTTGAAAATTCACTGAAAAAAACATAGGTTATAGACCATATATAGTTAGGGATTAGCATTTACAAAACCTTATTTTACTCGCATAAAACCATTGAAATTCGCATATATAGTTAGTTGCGCTAACTATATATCGCGCACCCGCAATCCACTGCTGATGATGTCACATATTACATCATTCATGACATGGTCAGTGACATCACTGATGACATCACTGATGACATCTCAAATGACATCACTGATGACATCACTGATGACAACATCCAGTGACTGTATGTTTCTGTAAAGTTAAAATATGTATTACATATTGAAGAATGAGTGGATGTGTAAGTGTCTGGATGAAGGATTTAGTAGGTGCATGACTAACTGTATAAGTGAGTGATTAAATGTGTCTCACTGAGTGCATGGGTTAGTGACTAAACTGTCTTAATTTGTGCATCATTATGTTTGTTGTTCTGTAAACTGCTGCATGTGTTGATCAGTAGCTATATGAGTAACTATATGGGTTATTGATTGGTTGCCCAAGTATTTGTATGGGAGACTGAGTGTGTGTGGGGGTGGCTGGGAGGTGTATGACTCTGTGCATAGATGTGTGAGCAGTTGATTCACTAGATGTATGGGTTCAAAAGTGCATGTGGAAACAGCTGTATGGGCGGTTGACTGTGTGCATGAGTGTATTGGTGAGTGAATGGATATCTCAGTGCTACATGTCAAAGTAAGTACATATGTAAAACACAGTACATGTGAGAGTTGACATATATAAATAACTGTGCATAAGAGCCAGTGAATGTGTGAGTGGCTGTATGGATCATTGTGAACTTGTATCAGGGATTGTATAAGGGAGTAAATATGTGTTAGTATATGTTCGAATAAGTAAGGTGTGTATAACTGTATAGTTGAGGAAATGGAGGTGTGATTGATTCTTTGCATGACTGACTAGGTGTGTGAGTAACTCCATGGATGAGTGACAGTCTGTGAGTGTCTGTTTACACTGAGTGTATCTAAGGTTATATCAGAGTCTGAAGAGGTTCATCGTATAATCACATGAATGATGTCATCAGTGATGTGATCAGTAATGTCAAATGAGATGTCATCAGTGATGTCATCAGTGATGTCATTTGAGATGTCATCAGTGATGTCATCAGTGATGTCATTTGAGATGTCATCAGTGATGTCATCAGTGATGTCACTGACCATGTCATGAATGATGTAATATGTGACATCATCAGCAGTGGATTGCGGGTGCGCGATATATAGTTAGCGCAACTAACTATATATGCGAATTTCAATGGTTTTATGCGAGTAAAATAAGGTTTTGTAAATGCTAATCCCTAACTATATATGGTCTATAACCTATGGTTTTTTCAGTGAATATATATATATATATATATATATATATATATATATATATATATATATATATATTTGTGTGTGTGTGAATGTGTGTGGGTGTGCACATATGTGTGGGTGTGCTGTTTATTGGTGTGTGTGTATAGGATGAGCAGAGTGTGTATGATAAGGAATGAGTAAGCGAGCCCCCATGTGTATATGACTGCAGCGGAGATTGAGCATAGCATGGAGTGAGTGCAGCAGATGAGGTAATGATTGCAGAAGTAGATGCTAGCAACAGTAAGTGAGCAAATAAAGCAGAGATTGAGGTGCATAAGTAGGGATTGTGTTATGAAAGAGAAAAAAGCTTATGAGAGTGACCCCCTAATAGACTGTTGTTGTGTGGGTTAGCATCTAATGAACGGTAGAGCAGCATGGGCTTCAGAATGTCTTGTCCAAGAGAGTTCTCAGCGACCAATCATAATGTAGCTTGCTAACGTGTTCACATACCTGCCTGCTCAGCCCCAGTACCACTGACATGATGGCAATGAATGTGAGAATAAGGTGAGTAATTGGAGGGGGAGGAGAATGGTATAGCATGTGTTATAAGGGGTTTCTACATGCAGTGGTACTTCCTGCGGTTTTTTAATTATAAAGCAATTTTGTTAAAAAATAAACAGACAATATTACGATGAGCAATAGGCGCAGGAGTAAGTCTGGAGCAACACTTTTCTCAAGGATAAGTTTATAGACACACTTGTCCTCATCCGTCTGAGAGCTCCATCTGCATCGGCACCTGAAAGCAGCCAAACATCATCGCAGTACCTCATTGTGTCCTACAGGAGGAGGACTACAGATGTTTGCCGCTATTGTTACGCAAAGGCCTAAGATCGGCCGTTAACCTTTACCTGGAATCTGAAAGGGTGGTAAGTGTGATCTTCTCTGGACACCAATATTGTGAAGCCCTGAAGATGGAGCTATCCGCATGAGCGGCCCGTGCAGGTAAGAGTGGTGTGGCATTGGGGCAGTGGGGTGGGGGTCAAATTGGCAGATGACTATGAGGGAAAATTATACAAATAATTAATTTTCTCTCCTCATCATCCGTCAAATCCCGTCCCCACCCCGCCCCATCGCTCTTACCTACATGAGCCATGCCTGGGTATCAGCAAAAGTGATCTCAGAATAAAGTGCCAACAAAAAATGTGTTCCCAAGTCAGGACTGAAGGCACAGAATGCAAAATGCAAAATATGAAAATTGAGATAAGCTTAAAAAAAATAGAGGTGAGTGGCAAACTCCATCCGCCAGAGGATTTTTTTAAACTCTTCCCTGTGCTTGGAACATGAAGTTCAGTAAAAAACTAAATATAACAACAGGGGAGAGGAGAGACAAAGTGGATTCGTTCTCCCTTACAAAGTTATTTAAACAGAAAGAATCCACAACTGGATGTTCAATTAGTGGTCCCTACAATGGTGGGGAGCACACTGTGTTCTTTTATTAACCCTATAAGAAGGGTTGTTACTAGACGCACAGCTGTTTAATAAAGTTTCCTATCTGTAAGGTGCTCCAGAGAATCGCCTTCTGGCTGGGGGCGTGGTAAATATGGGGGGGTAGCACTCTCAAACTTGAGAAATGTCCTCCGGGCTCCTCAAGTGTCCTGATATGAAGGTTTCCTTTATGGTTCGTATAGAATAAATAGCAAAATTCAAAAATTGATGATGCTCATATTTTTAATCTTATGTTCTTAATGCCTCTCGTTGTATTCACAAGTATACATTCAGTGATAACATCTCAGTTCGATAAATGCACTCAAACTATCCCAATGCATTTCGGCATTTAGATCATCCCTTCTTCGGGGGATATGTTCTGTCAACAAAGAGAAATATGGATGTACTAAGGGTATTGAATGAATAAAATAAATTGTTAAAACGCTAAACTGCGTGATATAGAAATCGTGCAGAAAAGTGTGACTCATGTTGGTGCATTACCCCGTGGTTTATTACAAAACGACGTGTGTTACACGTTAAGCAGTGACTGTGTGGAGTCGAAAACCCGTGGTTAAACAAAGTACGAAAAATACGAGATGCTCTAGTGAAAGTATAAACAGAAAAAGTTTCAGGTACATGCTGGTTACTTCACGAGAGAAAGAAATAGTTAATTGAAAATGTGCGCGGCAAAAACCCGTGGTTGAACAAGAATGCGATGAATCAAAATAGGATACATCCAAAGTGCTCTAGTAAAAGTATAAACAGAAAGGGTTTCAGGCACATGCTGGTTACTTAACGAGAGAAAGAGATAGTTATTCGAAAAAGTACGCGGCTTACCGTGACGTGCAAGGACGGGTTTAACCGTGGGTGTAATGGTTCTCGGCCGGGTTTGGGCGTGACTAGACCCCGGTTGTACTTAAAACCAGGTGGTTACGAAGCAACGTTGAGCGCGTGGTTAAAGGTGCAGAGTGTCTATTATGTGACGCTTGCGAAAAACTACAAGATCTCGGTCGGTGTGAAAAAAAAGATAATCAATTGGAGAAACTTGAAAAAGTGGACGTGGTGTCGTGCATCTAAATAATTCTGTAGAAATGTAACAAATCGGATACATTTGCAAAGGTATTCAGATCAGTGAATGAGTGGCCACAAGGTATATTAAATTAAACTAAACAAACAATAGTTAAAAAAAGTCATTGAGGTAAATCTCATCAATACTAACACAATAAGGTGTGATCATAGAGTGATAGAGCTGGTCACTTGGTATATTAAATTAAACTAAATAAACAATAGTTAAGAAAATGTCATGAAGGTGAATCTCATCAATACTGGCACAATACGTTGTGACCATAGGGTGACTGAGCTAGTCACTATTCGCATTCTAGGAGCTGTTGGCTGAAAGACAGCGTATTACAAATAACATGAGTATTCCACACGATCATTGAGACCATGTAGTTTCATGCTGGACAATGTGAAAATCCAATAATTCTCTCTTCTAAGCAGTTCAATGTGGTTATCTTTGCCTTCTTGTTTGGTGACTGTTTCCAAAACGCAATATCGTATTTGGCTAATGCCATGACCTGCTTCTAAGAAATGCTGAGCGACAGATGATTTGGTTTGTTTGGTTCTGATGTTAGACTTATGTTCATTAAGTCGTATTTTTAATTTTCTCTCCGTCTGTCCAATGTAAATTTTGCCACAAGGGCATTTCAGCATATAAATAGCATTGGAGGTATCACAAGTCGCTGTGGCTCTGACCTTGATCTTATTTCCCTTCATGGGGTGGTTGATGGTAGTTCCCTGAATTACACTGTTGCAGTGATTGCAATTTCTGCATGGAATTGTTCCTTTGAATTCAGTGATAGTGCGGTTGGAAGTTTTTATGAGTTCTCCTAGATTTTTAGCTCTAGTGTAAGCAAAGATTGGATCATTGTCAAAAATCTTGTTGAAGTCGGGTTCTATCCTGAGAATCTCCCAATGTTTTTGATGGTCTGCTTAAATTTGTTACTGGCTGTAGAGCATTTGGAAACGACAGTGATTAAGTCTCTTTTGGGTGTAGTCGTATTCAACAATAACTCATTTCTGGATTTTGTCTCACACCGTTGCTTGGCCTGCTCGAGGGATCTGTTCTGGGTACCCTCGGGCTTTGAATCTCTGTGTGGTGGTTCGGACCTCATTCTCGAAGTGGTCGACGTCAGATGTAATCCTTTTTGCTCTGATCAGTTGACTGTATGGCAAGTGGTTTTTCAAAGGTTGTGGATGAAAGCTTGAATAATGTAAAGTGTTATTCCTATCGGTTTTCTTTCGGAATAAACTAGTCTTGAATCCTTTGGTGGTATTGGTGATGTTAACATCGAGGAAATTTATAGATTCTGTTTGAATTTCGTGAGTGAATTGGATTCGTTGATCAATGGTATTGAGTTGAGACAATTTTTCTTGCAAAATGTTTTGTGGACCCTGCCAGATTAAAAAGATGTCATCTATGAACCTTACAAATATTTTCAGGTGATCGGTCCATTCGGTCTTGTTGAGAATGTGATCTTCTTCGAATCTGTGCATAAAAATGTTTGAATAATACACAGTTAGTCTTAAACAGCATTCATTGACCCATATGTGATTGTTCCCATCTCCTCCCCTAGGAGCCTCTCAGGCCCCCCACCAGGATTGCACGGCGGATACTTTGCGTCGTTGCACCGCAACAGTAGGTAGCATTCCACTGTCAGATACTAGTAGCGTGCATAGCCTCCACTCCTTACCTTTACACCTGTTTCTCAATCACTCCCCAGGTGCTCATTCTAGTCCTGAAGAAGACCCCATCGCAAGAACCTCATCCAGTCCTGCCCAGGGGGTCGAAACGTTGACAACACCCATACCACACAGACTCTAGGGACATTATTTGCAAGAATCATCTGTTCAGCCGAGTCATGTTGTATATTGTGAACTCTTGACCTACTCCAGGAGGAAAAGCTTGTACAAATAACAAATTGATGTGTTTACGTCACAACTACCTTTTCACTGTCCATACTCTTATATTTCAACACACACCTTGATCCCACCCTTCCCTCACTCCCTGAGCACTGTATTATATTGCACTATGAATGATATTGAGCTACATGCTTGCTTTAAACCTCCTAATGCTTTGAAATAAATCGCATGTGAGATTTTTTTTGCAATAACATTGAATTATTTGAAGATTTCGCTTTCATAAGCCGCTTTGACTGTGTCTTTTGTACTGCTACTAGAACCTAGATTCATTCATATTGATTGAACTACCTAGACCACACCCCTCTTTTTAAACTACATGTGGCGTTTTTCTAGAGTAATTGACAACATTACTACTGTTTGTGTCGTAGAGATGGACTTACAATACTCCCATGCGCATAAGGCTTCTCACACGTTATGAGGCGATATACATAGAGGTATGAAAAATATACACCTATCGCTATGTTATTGTTTTGTGCTCTCTTCATGGCTTTGTTGATTACTAGTGCTGGGTAGTTTCTCTGTTGCAGTTTCCATTTAAGGTCTGCCGCTTGTGTCTTATATGCTCCCACATCGGAACAGTTCCTCCTGAGGCGGAGAAACTGGCCATAGGGTAGGTTATCCCTCAAATGTCGTGGGTGGAAACTATCATACCTTAGTAAACAGTTTCTCGCGGTGGGTTTAAAATGGGTTGTAGTTCTCAAGAAACCACCTGCTGCATAGATGTTCAAATCTAGGAATACCAGTCTGTCTTGAGAGACTGAGTTAGTGAATTTCAGAAAGGCATTCTGCCTGTTGAGCCACTCCATGAATTGTGTCACCAAGTGCTTATTGCCCTCCCAGATGACAAAATGTTGTCTATGTAGCGCCTCCATATATATATGTTATTTTTGAAGGGGTTGCTGTCATGAAGGATCTTTTGTTTCTCCAAGTGGTGGACGTAAAGTCTGGCCATGCTCAGAGCAAAGGTGCTCCCCATGCTGGTACCTTGGCTTTGTAAATACAGTGTGTTCTCATATTCAAAAAAGTTGTTGGTGAGAGCAGTTGAAATGCATTTCAGAACTACCACTCTTGGTGTTTGGTATTGCCATGGTGTGGAGAAGAAGACTTCCTCAATTATGTGGAGTGTTTATCCATGGGGCAAGCTTGTATATAGTCTCGCAACATCCAGACTTAGTAGTAGCTGGGTGGAGGGATCAAACGGTAAGTTCTGTAGTAGCTGTAGTACAGCCTTCGTGTCTTTCAATATGTGTCAGTGGCTTGCACTAGGGGACGTAGAAAAGCATCCGCAAAGCGGGATAAAGGGCCAGATGTATCAAGGCTTTTGCGACTCGCAAAGGCTGAAATTCGCAGAATTTCGGCCTTTGCGACTCGCAAACGGCCGTTTTGCGATTTTGATATGTAAGAAAAAATCGCAATTTAAGGAATCGCAATTATTTGCGATTCCTTATTTTGCCATAGCATTTAAGTGATATGTATGACACATTTTTGGTTTGCGAATTTGTGTTAAGAAATCGCAATTTACCATCAACTTGTAGTTGGTGCTAATTTGCGATTTCTTTTAAAAATGCCCTAATTGGCATTTGTAAGGGTGGCATGTGACACTCATACATGCCCATAGGGCATGTATGTGTGCCACATGCACACACATGTAGATTTGAGGGGTGCAGCAGGGTGTCTTTGAGACACCCCTGCACCCTTGAAATAATTCTCAAATTGCGATTAGCAAATTGCGAATTCGCAATTTGAGAATTATTGCACTATCATTCGCAATTTGAGAATTATTGCACTATCATTCCTATGGGCCTCCTGGCCCATAGGAATGCATTGGAAATTAGTCTTTATTTGAGAATTCGCAAAATGCGAAATCGCAAATAAAGAATAATAAGGAATCGCAAAAAATTTGCGATTTTGTACATACATACCGTTTTGCGAATTCTAAATAGCGATTCGCAAAAAATCGCTATTTAGGATTCGCAAAACGGTATCTTGATACATCTGGCCCAAAGGTTCTAAAATCGAACCAATCTCTGAGACAATTGGCCTGCCTGGAGGATTATCCAGGTCCTTATGTATTTTTGGGATGGTATAGAAATAGGGTGTTCGTGGTTCTTTTTGGAATCGAAAGTCCGCTTCTAATTTAGACAGCCAATTGGGGCTAGAGCTTCCTCCACCATTCCAGATATCTTAAACCGGAGTGCCTCTGTGGGGTCATCTTGCAAGGGAGTGTAATTCCTTCTGTCTCCCAAAAGTTTTAGGCATTCCTGGTTGTACGCTGTCGCTGTTTGTACAACAATAGCTCCACCCTTGTCAGCAGGCTTTATAATGATGTCTTTATTTCCTGCCAGGTGTTTTATGGCCTCTTGTTCCACATTGCTGGTGTTGTGGAGCACATTCATTTTGGTTGTATTAAGTTTCTATAGATCAGTCATTACCGCTTTTTCAAAGGCGAGTACCTCAACAGGAAGGACTGCATCAGGGGGGGTGAAAGTAGATTTAGGTTTAAGTCCCGTGTCAGTGGGACCAAGAGTGTCCACTTTGTCTTTAAAGAAAGTTTGTAGTTTGATCTTTCAAAGAAAATCTTTCATTTCAAAATGCAATTTGAAGGAATCCAGTCTGTTTGTGGGTACAAAACCAAGTCCTTTATTAAGGACTGCCTTTTCTGTGTCTGAGAGTGCCCATGGATTAGGCACATATTAGCACAGAACAATAACAGAGAGGCTCTACTAGAAGAAAAAGTGCAAAAAGAAACTAACAATAAGAGACCCATATGTGTTACAACATATGACAATCATTCCATTGAGATCTCAAAAATTGTACATAAACATTGGCACACTCTGGTAAGCGGCGATCTAGGTTTTGACAAACCTCTATTTGCGCATAGACGTGGTAGAAACCTAAACGACATTCTAGTCCATACCCATTCCCAAAGCAATCCACCCTACACGGGATACATGGCCACCATCCCTGCAGTAACTGCAGTAGTTGCCATCTAACAAGTAAGAGCAAACAACTAACATTCAATAATGGGACAACATGGGACCAAAGGAAATTCACGAATTGCAATTGCAAGCAAATCATCTACATGATAACTTGTCCCTTTGGACTTGACGACATAGGAATGACAAAAATACCTGTCAAGACCAGAATCAGTGAACATAAGAGCAATGTGAGATGCAAGAAGAGCACAACGAAAATGTCAACACACTTTCTTAAGGAAATGCATTGTGTAAACGACATACACTGGACGTTTGAAAAATAACAACACTGGGTGTTCCAGCTGGGCACCCATTAAATCAGCCTCAACGATGATATCCCATGGGGTCAGATGAATTAATTCAGGTTGCTAAATGATATGTTGCGGACAACATACTCCTTTGAAATTATGGCCACACATTGACTATCTGGTCAATACAATACCTAGCATTCTGTAGATAATTTATTCCCCTATTAACCCCCACCAAGGGGCTATACCACTTTAGAGACCAGTCTCTCAATTACCTAACTATTATCCTCACTGCCATCGTTTTTTTTGGTGTGTCCATAAACTTCACTGTCAAGCTACCGCAGACATCAATATTAAGCGAGTACACTCTTTTTAAATGATTGCCCTACTATTTACAGATGAGCATTGTTACATAATCCAAATTACATGGTAACTAACTGCTCCATCTGCTTTATGTGGACTTTAAACTACATGTGGCGTTTTTCTAGAGTAATTGACAACATTACTAATGTTTCTGTCGTATAGATGGACTTATACTTCCATGCGCATATGGCTTCTCACGCGGTATAAGGCGATATACATAGAGATTTTTTGAGAACAGACAACGATTCATTTGTTGGCAAACAGGAAATGGAGGCCCGGGTTATTCAGATGGCATGCACCTTTTAAGGTAACCGCCGCATTGAGAAATACGGAGTCTATTGATTGAATAATGAAGCCCCACTTTCGGAGTTGCTTAGCATGTTGTTTTAATAGAGGCCCTTCAAAACCATTTTTTAATGCTTTTAGTTCCCACATATACATGTAGCACTTGCTACAGTGCAAGTATTGGAACGCTGAGGGCGCCTAAAATCAGAGATTGGTTCTGACTCTAAGTTAGAGATCCATTGATGTGAAGCAACTCCTACAACTTGGATTCTCTTTCCCTAGAGGGGTAGTTCTGGAACTTCCACTATTCTTACAGTAAAACAGGTAGCACCAGTATCAACCAAAAGTGATACATGTGGCCATTTACCTCACCATCTATAAATGGACCACTCCGGTCAATCTCTAAGACTGCGCCAAGTGTACAATCTTCCTCCCCTCACAGGCACCGTCAGGCAGCCATAATTGTCAACCATATCAAACATGGAATACTCCTGGAAAGGATTGTTATTCTGTAAAACATTCTAATTTATATCCGGAACTTGGTTTGAAGTAAATTTAGGGCCAATTACAACTTGTTGTGGGATCAGGGGTTGCGAAATTTGCATCACTGGGACTTGGGGCATATTGACATTTTGAGCCCTGGTCTTTGCACATTTTGTGCCTGCACAGGGTTATTATTCTAAGGCTGGGAAAACATTGAATTTTTACCCTTATTAGCAGGATTAAGACAATTGAAATTATGACAGATGGTGGATTTCTTTAAAGTAGGTACATCACTCCCAGTACTCGGGTCAATTAGGATACCACGACCTCCATATTGTGACTGGAATCCACCTTTACCTTGCATCAAAGGAGTTCCCTGCTGACCTCCTCTCTTCGCAGCCTTCATTTGTTTCACCATCAATTTCTCCTTCAATTTCTTCTGTTTCAGTTCTATTTTATCATTACAGTACTTTTCATATCTGAACATCTCATCAACCAAATTATTCCGCAAACAAATCAAATTTGGCTGAATCATCATGCTAACTTCAGGCCTCAACTCGCCACAAACCTGGACACAAAATGTCCCATATCCTTGGGCTCCAGCTTCTCCAACCCATTGTACTGCTTAAATGCCTGTATCAGTCTTGCATAAAATGCATGAATCGGTTCATTGAGTTCTTGGGTCGTCCTTTCAATCTTGACCAAATCAATATCTTGGGGCGGTGCCTCAGGTTTCAACCTCATCATCACCTAGATATACTTTCTCATTACTCTGGGTGACAGACCATTAGTCAATGGATCTCTTACTGGTTTTCTCTCAGGCCATGCTCTGGCTATTTTAAATTCTGTGCACAAATCACTTGGAACTATAATATCGAAAAAGGTATTCAGATCAGTCCACAAAACCTTTGAGATTTTCACAAACTGCTCAACTTGTTTGTACCATTCTACAGGCTTCTCTTGTATTCTCAGAGAGTCATTTGTGAATGACACAAGATCACTCCTACTCGAATGCACATGGACAAAAGCTCCGCTGGGTACTTCCCATAATGGAAAACTTGTAGTGCCTGCTCCCCCTTCTACGGGAGGAGGCAGTTCTCCCATAGATGTCTTTGGACCTTTCCTTTTTGCTCATTTGCCTTCCCACATATCCACTCTAAAGCAGAACGTTTTCAAACCCCAAATTTGCTATTTCATTCCTGGTATTCTCATACACTCTATGTCGTTATCCCTAAAACAGAGTCAATGACTTTTCTGTAAGGCTTTATTCCAATCCAGATCTATCTCATATTTCTGAGATTATTCAGATAATTTATCATAGACATGCCTCGCCAGTCTTGTAACATCCTTACTTATAAACAAAAGTTATTTTTCTCATTAAGTATCTAGTTGAGCCAATTCAAGACTTCCATTTATCATTTTGTATAATTCTAGTTTTAATTTACCTACATCCACCAAGTTTACCCTCAAAGATGTCTGAATCGTTCTGTGACTCAATTTTGAGCTTCCGATTTCATTCTAAGTGGCATTGAGAACATTCACACATTCTTCTATTTTCTGAGTGCTAATGCAAGGCTGCACTCCAGGGGCTTTAGGTACTGCCATTTGTGTGGGTGTGCTCCTACTATGTGTAATTAGGGGTGGCTGCCAGGAGACCGTACTCATCTGTGGCAATCCTGGGAATAATTACCATATAGGTCCAAATCCTGCTTGGTTCATCGTTGAGCCTCTACTCCCACCAGCCATGTGTCTGTTCATGATAGTACATTGATAGTGGATTGGACTCTTCTGTGTTCCTGTTCATAAAGACACATCAGCATGCACCTCCTACCAGACCTATACAAACAATAACTCATCTTGTTTGTTGCACCTGGGCCAGCCTCAAAATTGATGGGGTAAATGCCTTACCTGTAACAAACAAAGTTGGCAATATAACATGTTTGACTCTGGCCAGGACGCATCCCCTTCTAGCTGCTGTCAGCCCCTTAACTGCCCTTCAAGTTCCAGCTAGGCCAACCCCAGTATGCAGGCAATTAGGGGGGTCAAGTCCAGCGCACCCCATCCACGTTGAGAGGACATCGCTAGCTGGGCTTCAGTGATCTTCCAGGTCCAGCGCTTTAGGCCCCCCCACCTTACCCTGAGATGGACACATACGATGGTACGCCAGGGTGATTGCTTTTCAAATGGCTCGTTTTGATGGGTATTGACCTGCATGGATAAAATAAATTAATGACAGATTCTAACTGCAAATTTGGGGATATCGCTTTGGCTGACATGCATTTTGTCTATATCCGACGAGAGTCATGGTTCCTATGGAAGGGAAGTAGAGATTGAAAGCTGCGATTGTTCTAATACTGTAATGGCTGGGGACAGTGTATCCTGATCATGGAGGGCCATTATCTCCCTCAAGCAGCACAACCTTCTGGTTTTTTACCAATGTCAGAGGGGCCCCTTGCTCCTTTGTCAGTTAGCACATTTTCAAAAAAATGTCTCATCCTCAATTTTCTCATCAGCTTGAATAGCTTACTTCAAGTTCTAATAAGTCCGTTTGTGCGGTGGGTACCAACGATGTGCCTTTTTGCAATAATTTGATTTCATTGGAGGTTAGAGTGTGATCCGAAATGTTTATTATTGATTGTCCTTCCGTGTTGTTTTCTTTTTGTCTCTGTTTGGCATCGTGGTGCTCCTCGTGTTGTGGTGTTCTTTGTCTTTTTTCCTCCTGGGTCTCCTTTTTCTTGGTGGCCTTGGTCTAAAAAAGACAAGCTTGTGGTGGCTTGCATTGTAGTTGTTAGCGGCTGTTCACTAGGTGCCATTTCCTGAGTCCTTGATGTCGGTTGTGTTCTGCCAGCTTGTGGTCTGCTAGATGTCTCACTTCCTGATGAGGAAGTGTCAGTTTGTTGTGTGTATGGAAAATTCCTTCTTCTCGGGGAATAAACTTCCACCCACGTGTATACCTCTCCTAGTTGTAGTCGAGGGTATCCCTACGAAATGTTCTAATTTTTCTTTCATTAATTTCTTGGGAGTGTTTCGTGATTTGTTCATTGATCTCTTCCAGGGTTTTCGTCCAGTCCTCTGCTGACATCATGTTTGTGAGCTCATTGAAGACTTCAACTATATGTTCAGACATGTTTCTTTCAGCTCACATTAGCTCACATGGAAAACACGGTGGGAGCACAATATTTTAAACTGATGCACACGGTTTCCACACATGGAAATACATAGACTTCAAAGTACGATAACAATGTACACCAGGGTTCATAAGGCTATTAGAATTATTCCTAATAATGTATGTGAAATTTACACAATGGATAAATGTTTGTGCTATGATTATGATTTTTAGTGATGCTCCCTGAAGAAGGGCCTTCAGCCCGAAATGCATAGGAGCAATTAAAAATGCTATACGTAAAGAATATGATGCTTTGAAAAACATTTTGAACAATGGAATGAAATGAAGAAAACTGCAGTATGAATATTTCCAGTCACAAACAATAACTTTGGGGTACTATTGCTGTATCTATTCTCCTCTGGACTCTTGGAAACAGTAAAATGTTGGGGGAGTAGGTGGGTGGAGCAATTGTTGGTGGTCTCCACTGTCACCTAATGTTTATGTAATGGTTAAGGGCGACAGGTACTCTGTAATGTTGGGGGGTGGGCACTTTTTAGTCTGCTAGGCAGGGACGGGGTTGGGATTAGGGGTTTTGCTTCTTACCATTCTTTGTTTTGGGGGCTTGGTTGTTGTTAGTTTTTAAGGCACTGACACTACACTATGACACGATCTAACATTTGCTCCCCTTGCCCCGAGCCCCCAAAAGGCCTGCTGGCCTGGTGGGCTGTGGCGGCATCTTAACTAATCACGCATATGGGTGGATAAGCTGACAGGGCGACTATACAGCTACTATTCTGGAATGTAAATGGCCTGGGAGAAAATCTATCTAATAGTTCTATTTTAAAATATTACTGATCTCTACTGTACAGTACTTTTTCTAAAGGTTTCACCCCCCTTCAATGTTTCTTATCTTCATGTGTATGGTTTAATAGGTGCCTCAAGTTTAAAGGTAAATCCTTTTACTACAAATATTGGAAAGAAAAGGGTATTGTTTTTGTTTACCAATTTTGCATAATTTTATTATTGTTCCTTTCTCTACCCTCCAAACTGCTTACCAATTACCTGACTCTTTTCTCAATGAATATGTTATTATTGTTAATGCCATACAGTCTCACCTAAATGTTTTTTGTCTTCCACATATACTCTTTATTTTCACTACACAGGCCTAAAGCTGCCCTTGTATATAAGTTACTGTTGTCAAATGTTTCTGAAAGACCCACATCTTCAAATGAGATTGCACGGGAAACTGATTTGTCCGTTTCATTATCTATTGCTACATGGGACAAACTTTGGTCCAAATTATTTAAAGTTTCTGCTGCTGCTCGTATAACTCAATCTTCGTATTTTATTTATCAAAGAGCTGTTATTACTCCTGTTTCAATTTTCACCTTCATCATCTCCGTTATGCTGGTCTTGTAACTCCGAAACGGGCACACTCACACACCTTCTTTATGAATGTTCTCATTTGTTGTTTATCTCTTGCTTGAAAAACATAATAAAAATTTACTAAACAAAAAAAAGAATAGTTCCTTGACTCTTGTACAGTCCCCAAGTTTTGATATTCTCACCCTCAGAACTTGCTAAGCAAGACCTTAGTTAGACCTCACTGATCAGCGGTGGAGCTCCTTCCTACATCAGGACCCCCGACCGTGATAGTTGATCGGCTATCCCAGTTGTGGTCTTGGTGGAATCCCAAATGATGAAGGGCGGTTCCGTGTGGTGACTGATGGGCATCCCTCCTTGATCATCATGGGGATGACTCTCTTGTTTTAGATACACCTGGTTTGAAGTTGTTATAGGGCACCCTGTTAGGATACACTGAGCGTACTTTGTGTGTCAGACCCTCCGATATATTTGTTGTAATATGTTTGTAGGGAACATATTGGAGCATGGTCTTTAAAATTCCCTTTGTTCCTAACTACCTGTTTATTGCTTGGAGGTTAAAAGTTCATCATTTTTTTTTAAACCTAACAATATTTTTTGCAACATTTTCTTGAACATTTAAAGGCACGTGCAGGTTAAAAGTTCACGATTGTTTTAAGTTCAAACACTGCATTCCAAATGCAAGTAGCAGGTGTGGTTGACTTGATCAAATTTTATCCTATGTGTTAGAACTGGGGGTCTCTAGTTGGCAGAGGTAGGTACCACTGTCCAAATAGGGACCCTTGCTTCTAGTCAGGGTAAGGAGGAAACTCTCTGAGATAACCCCTGCTCACCCTCTAGGTAGCTTGGCACGATCAGTCAAAGCTATTCAGGAGTCAATGTGTAAAGTAGTTGTACCAACACTCACAGTAACACAGTGAAAACACCACAAACTGACTCCACAACAGTTTAGAAAATAAAGGTATTTATTCTAAACTACACAAGACCAAAACGACAAAAATGCAACATACACAGTTCAAGAATATGGTTTCAAAAAGAGTTCTTAAGGTTGTAATAAAAAGTTCCACAGTTGCGTGAAAAGTTCACAGTTGCGTCATGTTTCAGACACAGTACCATTAGTTGCGACAAAGTTTCAAAAGCAGAAGCTGGTGCGGTGGAAAACGATGCGTTGCTCCTGAGACCCTGGGGAGGCGATGCGACAGTCCCGCTGCAGCAGCGGGCGTGTTGCGACGAATCCGGTCTGTATGGGGAGGAAGGCCACTTGTATGGATTCCGGTGCGGAGGTTCCGTAGGAAGTTTGTTCTCGCAAAGGCACGATGCGACGATCTCTGGAGTTGCGATGATCTCCGGGGCGACGATGCGCGAACCAGCGGTGAACTTCTCTTTCGCAGCTCCTCGATGCGATGGCTTCTGCGACGACACTCGCAGTGACGTGATGCGGTCCGCAATCAAGCAGTGCAGAGATCTCACCCAGCGACGACAGGCTCTGCGATGACACTCGCAGCGATGTTAGGCTTCCCGCACCAATCGGGTGCGTCCCGCATACGAAGGATGCGACGGCTCTGACAGCGGCAACAGGCGCTGCGACGATCTCGACCTTCGTAGCGGCGAGAAACTTCTCGCACTGTCAGGGATGCGGTACGCAGCGAGCGATGCGATAACTTTTCCATTCCAAAAAGTCTCTCAAGCTTAGTTTCAAGCTTCCCAGCAAAGGTACAACTTCCAGAGGCCCCACAACTGGATCAAGCACTCTAAGAAGGACATAACTCTCTCAGCAGAGTTCAGCGAAGTTGGGGGTGAAGACATTTTGTTCCTGGGACTTCAGCACAGGGAGCCAGCTCTTCTCAGGTCCTTGGAGATTCCTTCAAGACAGGGGACACAGCACAACAGCAAAGTCCTTCCCCTCTCCTTGGCAGCAAAGCAACAGGTCAGTCCAGCAGAGAAACAGCAGGACAGTTTTCCTTCTTCAGATTCAGCTTTCTCCTTGGCAGAGGTTCCTTCTTGATTCCAGGATGATCTAATTTTCTGTTGTCAGGGGTCCTGTACTTATACCCCTTAAAGTCTTTGTTCTCTTTGTGCATGTGGTCCGTGAGCCTGGTCTGAACCAGTTCTGGGTGTTTCTTGAGTACTTGGTTTTCCTGGCTTCTCCTTTCCTTTCAGAGTGAGGGGCAGGGTCGTCAGCCGCCCAGCAGAAGGTGGAGCCAGCATTGTGGCAGGCTGGCACAGCACAGCTTTAGGCTCCCAATGTGATCCTACTACAGGAGACACACCTGAAGGGCAACACATATCGGACAGATGAAGCTAAAAATTAGGGGTGCATACAGGATGTACCACAGGCTCGAGAGGGGTGGGTATCTTAAAAAAGAAATTGCTCCATCTTTTGATCCACCAGGCCTGGTGGGAACCCATGGGTGATATGTGGACCTTACTGGCAGCTGTTAGGGGGTGATCATCAATGTTTGCTCTGTCTATGTCCCACCATGCCCACATGACGTTATGCTACCTGAACTGAGTGCCCTGCTCCTTCGGCTACTAAACGGAAAGCTGCTCATGGTGGGGGGACTTTAACGTGAGGCTGTGTGAGGAACAAGATTGCTGGCCGCCTGAACAGATGGGATACTCCCACACGGTCGCTTTTTGATTTTCTCACAGCTCTTGGGGGTTAATTGACCTGTGGTGGGCCCATAACCCAGGGAAAAGCAATTTCCAGTTCACTCAGGGGCACATGGCAGTCTTTCTGGTATTGACAATCTGCTCACCCCTGCACACCAACTTCATAACTTCTCAAAGATATGTCACCTGTTTAGAGGTATCAATGATCACTCCTCCACATGGGCTGTGTTTGGTCTGGGGGGACCCAGGATGCGTGCCATAAAACTTAACCCATGTTATCTTAAGTTGCCCCTTGTTGAGGAGGGATTAATAGAAGCAACAGAACACTACTTTGCCGAAAATTAGAATTTGTTTGACTCTTCTCAGACACACTAGGAGGAATACAAGGTGATAATTAAGAGTAAATCACTCTCCTTTATCGCGGGGCACAAGATTGATACAAGCACCAAGCTTGTGACCCTGGAACAGGAAATCCAAACACATGAAAAGAAACTGTGAATGTGGGATAGCACCGAGGTTAGACACACGCTCCTTCTGAGGCAGAGGGAGTATAGGGATGTGGCAATGAATGCCACACGGATGAGCAATAGGACCACACAACACCACTTGTATTAAGTCAGCAGCAAGGCAGTCAAGCTATTGGCCTGGTTGGATACGAGGGAACAGTCCTGCCGTTGGGTATTGGAGGTGAAAACGAGGAATGGCACATAGGATAGAGACCGACATGACCTGGCAAATGCATTTGCCTCCTACTACACCCAGTTATGCTCCCCGGCCTGACAGCCACAAAGCAGGAGTCCCGAAAGTTCTTGTTCAATATCCACTTGCTGACTCTCATCCTCCATGATCTCCTGAGATCATGGAGGATGAGATACTGAAAGGAATACATGATCTCAACTCAGGCAATGCAGTTGGCCCTACTGCTGTACTAAGGCCACAGAAATTGGTTCCACATATGTTGAAGATGTTTAAGGACAGCCAACGGTACGACTCTTTGCCTAGAGACCGGACACTGCCCACCATAGTGGTCCTCTTTAAAGAGGGAAAAACCAGAGCATCAATGTGAAAAAAAACCCATATTTTCTTGATTCTGCAGAGTTGGAAGAAGAAGGGAGATATAACAGAGCCAAATTGCAGTTTCAGAGAGAGTTCCTTATCAATGAGGACTCCAAGAAGCTTTTTGGGGTCCGGGGGGGGTGCCCATCGCAGTGGGCCAGAAAGAAGGACTCCAGAGACTGTACTTATTTTTGGTTATAACCATCTCTGGTTTATCAGAGTTTAATATCAGAAGATTGTTGTTCATCCAATCCTGAAGGAACAACATTGTATATTGAAAATGCTTCTTGGAATTAGGGGTATTGTGAGTTGTGAAGAGAAGATGCATATCATCAGCATAAATATATAGTTATCTTTCATGTTTTTATGAGAGTGTACCAGGGGTGTCATTCAAGACCGAGAGGATAAAAGCTTCTGTGGAATGAGCCCCACAGAAGCCTTGGCAGGAGTCAAGAATGTATGAATCCTCAAGGAAAGAACAGATGTTACGAGTTAAGTGGGCCGCTGGTATTTTAGCCCGTTTTTTAGATTTTTTAGGTCTTGCCCTGGGGAAAAGCGCACGAAGCGCCCTTTCGCCGCGAGACCTATAGCCGTCCACTCTGCTTCCAAGGAGACAAGAGATGGTCCCGCGCAGCACGCCAGAATCGGATCAGGTCATGCGCGCGTTCACCATCTCCTGTCTCCCTTTAAAGCCTCCAAAACACACAGCCACCCCCCCTGCTTTCGCACACGCATCCACACATGCACACACACAAGCGCACATACACGCACGCACACATAGTGACACCCCCCCCCCCGCTGTGCACACACGAGCGCACACACAGACAAGCGCACAGAGACACACACACCCCCGCCCCCACCCCCGGCACCCCGCCCCCCCCTACATCCAAGCCCCACTCCCCGCTTCAGCGTCACTCCTGGACTTCTGCAGTCTCCGCGGGGCTCTCCCTCGGGCATGGGAGCCCCGCATCACCACTGCTTCTCTGGCCAGCCACTCCGTGCACTGCCGAAAACGAAATCTGTTGTGGGGCGGGACTTCCGTCTTCGTCCCGTCCCACGACAGGTTTCGTTTTCGAAAGCACAAAGCCACGATAAGCGAGAACACACAACTCTTTTCATACATGACAAATGTGAACAGAAAACATTTTAATATGAAAGTAAAAACGTTATACTGCATGGAAAAGAAACAAAAGAAATGAGACATGGAAAAACCCTAAAAACATTAATCAAGGGAAAAGATGGGGCTGTAAAATACGGGAGGAGAGACGGCTCCTTTAATGAGGCAACAAAGTATTAATATCGAAATCAGGCTAGGAAGGTACGCAGATGCCACCTTCCTAGGCAACATCCTATCTACGGTGCCAAGAAATAGACTGCAGGGAAAGGAGACGAGAGCTCAAGCGTAGATCCTGTCCATGTTAGTGCCTCGTGATCCCGTCACACGGTGCCCAAGCAGCTCTCACCGAGTTAATTCTACGCTGTATGACTGCGGGAGCGCGAGATAGACACGTTACTGTGATGAATGCAAACTAATATCAACACGGACAAGCGGGGGGGGCGTGCATGTCAGAACCGCTAAACGCGTGGGTCCATCATCAATTTATGTCCGGCGCGTGGCCGAGGAGCCCCAAAACAGAATACTGGGGGAGGTGTGCGGGGGTGGGGATAGGGAAAAAGGTACCCAGTCGACGGGGGAGGAGAGCACCATGCGACGAGGCTCTGTGCCCGCAGCAAAGCTGAAGACACAAGTGTATTACCGTTTGCAGTGAAATATTGGGCAGGTCCAGGTGGACTTGGAAATAACTACGGAGTGTCCAGGTACAAGGCGGCAGTATTCCCGGCTCGACCGATAACTCGAGATATCAGCTGAAACACGTTTACAAGTATTCTGGTATTCTGAGCCCATTTCATCTCGCAAAAGAGAAGGGGTGTATTTCCGGAATACAGGCCAGGATTTTAGAAAACGTGTGCAAAACGGTCCAGGCAGGGCTTTAAGTGGGCCGGGACTCACCGGGTCTGAGCACCATCAGTTTTTAGTTCTCGACCTTGTGAAAGCGCGCGAAGCAAGCCCTAAAAACCCCCTTCCTGTCTGACCCCCAACAGTAGTGAGCCCCCACCCCACCACAATCACCTCATCCCCCCTCCGTGGCTCTCTTGGGCCCACACAAGGGACGGCTTCAAAAGGCCGGGACGGTCCCGCTTTACACCCGAGGGACAGAGCAGCCGAGAGGAGCCTTTGCCACACCCTTGACAGGAGCATCGCACGCAGGAGCTAGGTGAGTGTGCTTCGAGGCACTGTGAGGGCAGGGGGGGTCTGTCCAAGGGGGGGAGTCTGTGCAAGGGGGGTCTGTGCAGGGCAGTTTGTGCAGGGAGCGTCTGTGCAGGGAGAGTCTGTGCAGGGAGGGTCTGTGCAGGGAGGTCTCTGTAGGGGGTCTGTGTAGGGGGTTTGTGCAGGGAGGGTCTGTGCAGGAGGTGTGTGCAGGGAGGTCTCGGCAGTGGGTCTGTGCAGGGGGTCTGTGCAGGGAGCGTCTGTGCAAGAAGGGTCTGTGCCACCAACACACCATACCAGCCGCCACCAACCACCGCATACCAGCCACCACGCCCCATACCAGCCACCACCCCCCAGCCCCATACCAGCCACCACCCTCCAGCCCCATACCAACCACCACCCAGCCACCACCCCCAGCCCCATACGAGCCACCACTTCCCAGCCCCATACCAGACGCCACAAGCCACCACCCCTCAGCCCCATTCCAGCCACCATCCCCCAGCCCCATTCCAGCCACCCCCCAGCCTCATACCAGCCGCCACCCAGCCCCATACCAGCCGCCACCAGGCTCCACCTTCATTTTTCCTACTAAAAACATTAGAAAAATCACAGTCAAACTTGAAACATTGAATATAGCAGTAAATGTGATTAGCATGCACGGGAAAGTATGTTGCACAGTTGCCCTAATGACTTGACTGCTAATTAAATAAACAAGCTTTTGCAATGCAATAGGTCTCGCGTTTGCAAGAGTTTAAGCTATTGGCATTGTAAATGACAATGCCTTTTATTTATGTTTTAAAAACGAACACATAAAAAAAAACACCTTGTCATTTACAACGCCAACAGCTCAAACTCTGGTAAATGCGAGACCTATTGCATTGCAAATGCTTGTTTCGTAACTGAACTACTATTGCCTCTTTAAAGGAACTGGGAACATTTTCCTGATTAAGGGATAGATTAACGAAGGGTAATGCTGGGTGAAGAAAGAGTCTGAGTACAGTTTTCCATACATTTGGGTGAAAAGTATAATTTGGGGAGCCCAATTTAACTTTTGTCAGTAGATCCACTAGGCCCCACTTACTGATGTCTGGAAATGACGAGAGATTACAACTTTCCTTGTCTCCAGATGGCATAGTATTGTGCAGAGGGCTGAAGGGGGTGCTCTTTTTGAAGGTCTTATCTTTGTCAATAACTTGAGAGAGTCACAGAATTTTTGGGAGGGTGTGATAGGTAAAGTAATTTCATCAGGGTTTGAGAGCTCTGTGACAATTTTAGATTTCTCTTGACTTGATGGAGGAGTCAAGAATTTTATTGGTAAAAGAGGTAGTGGAGGCTTGCCCAATCAGCAGATTGTACTCTTTAAGTTGTCTGACAAAGATTTCCTTGAGGTCAGGTGAATATTTTTTCCGCCATTTGTGTTCACAATGCTGAAGTTCAAATGTGGCTCCTTTCAGCTCTTCTGAGAACCATTTAGCGGCATCATATCGTCTCAAGTGTTTGGCTGTATTAAGGGAATGATGGGGCATATTTTCAAGGGGGTTTATCTCCGCTTTTTTGGCTCTAAAAGCCAAGAAAGCGGAGATAAAATTATCTCCCTATTACCAAGCTGTCGCTAACACCAGTTAGCGACAGCTAGTAGGAGATAGCGACCATCTTGGTTCCAACTTTGCATGTCAGTGATATTTATCACTAATGACATGCAAAGTGGGCGTGCCAAGATGTTAGCGACTGGAAACAGTCGCTAACATCGCTATCTCCTATTACCAACTTTTGGAGATATTCGCGCTAAGCGCGAATATCTCCAAAAGCTAACACCTGCCCTGAGCAGTTCTTAGCCATGTTATCCAATGTGAGGTGGATAACATGGCTAAGAGCATTAGATCGCTAATGCATGAATATCGCTGACTTTTCAGCGATATTCATGCTTTGCGGACGATTTTTATCGCATTTGCGAAAAACCTTGGTAATACCAAAGTTTATCTGAGATAAAAATCGCCGCAGCTCGGCGATAATTTTTTCACCATAGCAAAGCAATAGCGATAATTATCGCTATTGCTTGGTAATATGCACCGATGTGTGTTGCTGGCTTTGACTAGCCATTCCTTGACCGCATCCTCATAACCGTCTATATCTTCCTTAGGCGTTGGAAAGGATTTTTCCAAAAGGTTGCAAAATGGCTTCAGGTCAGCTAAGTACAAATTTCTGGATAGAGTACCAGATCTGGTGGGGGCCTTAAAGGGATTTAAGATCTGATAAAGGAAATGTAATCAGATGATAATCTTACACCATACACAGGGGGCAACTGTCAGGTTTACATTAGTGAGGGTTGTTGGTCCAGAGTTGGTCCAAGCTGTTCTAGATTTAGGGCCCTACTATGAATTTTTGTGGTCCTGCTGTTGGCCTTTCACCAGCGCCCCAACAGGAGGACAGTCAAGCCCTCGTGCAAATCCATGGCAGGCGGCGGTCTCAGGGTGGCGGCTGTGTAAAGCTCATTAAAGAGACTTAGCAGCAGACCGCAACAGTGACAGCGCCTACAGCACATTCCTGCATGGTGTGGCATGGATACCACACCATACAGGAACAGGGGGGTTACAATTATAGGGGGGCACAACATGGGACCCCCCTCATTCACCTCCAGGCCCAGATCCAGCCTGGGGCCAAGTTAGGGTCCCATTTCCTCCATGTCTGTCACCCTTTCCATGGCGGATCTCATGGTGGTTAAACTGCCACACTCAGAATACAGCAGGCGGAACCACAGTGATGGCAGTGGTCGAACCGCCAACGCAAGTACAGTGATCCTGAGGACAGCCATCCTCGTAATAAGACTGTTGAGGATCAGTGAGGTTGGTCGCTTGCTGCCCCTCCTTTCCTCATTTGCCTAATAATTCAACTCAACTGTTAGCAGAACATTGGCTTGATCAATGATCACAGGGGAGATTGACTCCAATTGGTGCTGAGGAAAGTTTTGCATTTAACTTGGAGGACTGTACAGGAGAGCACAAGCCAGGGAAGTAGTGGCAGGGTCAAGTTTGATCACAAGATTTTCAACCGAAGGAAGGTTTAATGCAGTAAGTTTAGTCAATTTTTTTCCAAATAACTGCAGCTACACGACCACTTATTTACCCTGCCACTCTATTTGTTTGTAAAATATAGTAATTAGTTGGGGGGGGGCAGATAAGAAATCTAGGGAAGACTCGTCTGTGAGTCATGTTTTGGTTAGTAGCAGCATATCTGGTGCTTAAGTATGCAGTAAATGGAATAACTGTCTGGTGTTTGACCAAGGACGGTGCTTTGAGGCAAACCACCTTAAGTTGGGTTTAGCCTTTGGATAGTGGTGGTGGAGCTGTTTGGACCGAGAGCTGGTTAGGATTCAAATGAGCAACAACTTGTGGGAGTAGGAGCACAAATGTTTATTAGTTCTAGTGAGCGTATTTTCATGATGAGGGAAGGGGCTATATTTTAGGGTTACCCAATCAAGACATCGGAGCTCTTCCAAGGAGTACGTGAGAATTTGGGCATAGTGACTGACCCCGGCCAGACGTGCACGGGCGCAGACGGGCTTGCCTTGGGCCAGGTGACTGTGCGCCTGCTGCTCATCCATGCCACGCTTCTCATTAAGTAGGTGTGGAGCTTAACACACGCTGTACACCTCCGCACTAAGGTTGCCACTGATCGGTTCCCCCCACTGGCCAATCGTATCCCAGTTATGGTGCAACATACAATGTAGTACAAGGAGATTGGTGAGAGCACTATTTCAGTCTAATACATTAAAAAAAGCAACTTCCTGAAGTAAGTGCAAATTGCGAGATTGTCAAAAAAGTTGCAGCTAAGCAAAAGTTACTTGGACCAGGGGACCGACAGGGACTGTCATTGGCCCCTGGTATACAGCCTTATGAGCTGTGGGCTGATAAGGAAGGATCACACGGCCACCCCTCTTTGGGACAAGTGTTGGGTACCGTAGTAAAGCTACCAGGATTTGACAAATGAGACCTTATTTGTCTCCCTTGTGTATGTGATCTATGGACACATGGGAGTTCCATCCCCTTAGCTGACCTGCAGTGGGAATACCACTTGGCAACGGCTGAAACATTATTGCTACATACAGGTTCGCCATGCATTGAGGTCAGTACTGCCACAGGGACTGGAGCTCCGGGACTCATCACCCCTAGAATGAAGGCTGCTCAATGAACAAAACACTATGTTAGAGGCCACTGGAGATCCACAGGGACTCTGAAGCCCAGCCGGCTCTCCACATGCACCCATTCTAGGTGTTTCAGGACCCTGGACTCTCCAAAATGGCGGGGACAGCAGTCTATTCATGCTCCCACTAGGCAGAAGCAATCTGAGATTCCCTGCCTGCAAGAGAGAGCAGGGAAATATAAGTTAGCTCCCACCTCAAAACAGTATCTTTACAGCTGCTGCTGGGTTTGAGCATACATGTGTTTCCCTGCCCTGGCTCTTGGGGGATGGAGTCCTCAGGACCCATTTTGGCTCTGGGGAAGATAGGGAGGCGTGTGCCTCCTCTCCAAACATAAATGTTGTTGGCCCCAGGAATGGGGTCCCCGGGGCTTCTACAGTCTCAAGAAGGGGAACTGTTTGCCTCTGTCAAATAATAAAATACTTTGGGGTTCCAGGAGATGGGGTCTCCTGGGTCAATGGCTGCTTGGGGATGGGGGCCGCATGCCCCCCTCTCCTTTGACAAAACAATAAAAAGGCCCAGTGGATTGGTTGGATGCCGGCGTAGGACTGGTCACAGGCCCTTCATCAACGGCAACAGTAGTTAAGTTAAAAAAACATTGAACTTCACTGAAAAAAAGCAAAGGTTAAAGTGACATAATAGTTAGGGGAAAATGTCAGTGCCCACGTTATGTTTTAAACAGAAAAACACTGAAATTCACCACTCATAGTTATCTCTAAAAGCTATAAATCCTGCTCTAATTTAACTATACCTCGCCCCTCACCTCAAGTAACTATAAAGTCACTTTAAACTTTGTTTTTTCAGTGAAATATATATATATGACAAAAAAAGAGTGTCAAAGCCCAGTTCCAGAAGCAACCAGCATTTTATTCAAAATAGAGATGACTGCATGCAAGTAATCATCAAACCTGACCCGTTTTGGTGAGAATATCTTGATCATAGGTGAGTTTTGGCTTTACAAGGCACAGGTGCTCATATGTTCATTCCCACGTCACTCTGTGGTAAAATACTATGAGTCCCACAATTCATGGTTTGTGTTGCAAAAAAGTCGCAAGCATTTTTGATATTCAATTCAATAGCCTTTGCCACGTTTTATATTTATTGCTGCTGCCATAAATACATAAATGTCTTTAAATGCAGCAAATCTGGAACTTAATAAGACAAGGTGCATGCCTCTCTTGTCACCCTTTCTCACCTACGACATATAGAGTATCAGGTAAATCCATTGATCCATATGGAGGCAAGTAGGCCATGCCCCCACCTAACAAGTCACACAACGCCATCCATCAGTGGGGGCCCCCAACACAGCAGAGTGGACTTGGCTGACAGTGAGGGATAATCCCGTTATTCAAATCCAAAAAAAGAAGAGTGCCAAAGCCCAGTTCTGGATGCAACCAGCATTTTATTTAAAATTGAGATGGCTGCACACAAGTAATCATCAACCCTGATGTGTTTCAGCTTGAATGCCTTGATCACAGGTGAGCATTGACTTTACAAGGCATAGGGGCTTATAAGTTAATTGCCACATGAGTCTGTGGGAAAATACTATAAGTCCGTTTAGGTGAGTGAGTGGGTGCTTGAGTGGCTCTATGGTTGAGTGAGTGTTTGTGTGAGTACTTCTATGGATCTGTGAATGGGTATGTAGGTTGTTATGTAGGTTTGTGAATGGGTATGTGAGAGGTTGTATAGGAGATGAATGGGAGTGTGTGGTTGTGTGGATGATGTCATCAGTGATGTCATTTGAGATGCCATCAGTGATTTCATCAGTGATATCACTGACCATGTCATGAGTGATGTAATATATGAGGTCATAAGCAGTGCATTGCGGGGGCATAAGTTATAGTTAGCTCAGGTAACCATACCTGCCAAATTTCTCTGGTTTTATACAATTGAACGCGCCGTGGCGGAATGGCGGCTCCTGTGTGAGCTCCGGCGAGCACTGGGCTCGAATACGGTTTTGACCTCCTCTTTCCCATCATTGATGCTGGAATTCGCCGCCCTGCAGTAGCGGAATATGGTCCGCTTCCGTTGCCGTTGTTGTGGAGCGATGTGAGGTGGCTTTGAGGGTGCTCCGACTGATTTTTGTTTCCGGCTCCTTTGGGACGCGAGCGGCCGCCATTTTGTGCCGCCGAGCTCGCGTTCCTCACAGACATTCTTCATTTCGGAGCCCCTTGTGGAGACTGCCTTCAAATACGCCATATTTAGCGCTTCAAAGCTCAGGTATGCCCTGAATGCAATTCTACTTTACTGTACTGGGAATTTTTTTTTCTTCTCATTACCATGTGACTTTATAACTATGCCAGCTTCTTCCCCTCAGGTGGGGCGGCCATTTTAGGTGTGTGGAAGTCCTGTTGTTCCCCTCTACGACGCTCTGGAAATTCCTCCATGACTTTTATGTGGTGTTTTAATTGATAAATATCTTCATATTTTCTCCTACGCTTGTGGAATTATCAACCATACTCTTTTGTGGGGGCTTAGTCAAGTCTTGCGCTTGATACAATTTTGCCCAGTTTGCTCCTCCTGTGTGCTCCTCCTACTACACAGTGGTTTTCAGTCCGTTCTCCTCCTCGTAGGCTCCTTGCTATTAGCCTAAAGGGTCGCATTTTGCTACAATTTGTACCTGGATTCTTCATATATCCTTGGTCTGCCTCTATATCATCACCATGACTCATGACGCAGGTCACTTGAAGTCCTCTAACACAGGTACGAAACCTAAACGTCTTAAAAACGACCCTCCATCTCCAATTCGTACATCAACAAACCCTGTGTTGGACTCCATCTTAGAGGAGGTTCGTGGTCTTCAACCCTTCATGTCTGCAACCAATGAAAAACTTAAACAAATTGAGGACAGATGGGTCGTCATGGAGAGCAAGGTCTTGGATTTAGAACAACGCCTCAGCAATTTTCAAGATTTATCTACAAAGATCCCCCTTCTGGAAAAGGAAATCCAGCAGCTGAAGATACACACGGAGGACCTTGAAAATCGTAATAGGAGGAATAACCTACGCGTTTATGGAATTCCGGAGAATCTTGAGGGGCCGGACATTGTTTCTTTCATTCGCAAGTTTCTTCAGGACCTTCTTGAGCTCCAACCTGCGTCACACCCTCTTAATATCCAAAGAGCTCACAGACTTGGCCGTCCCACCTCCAACCCATCCAAACCTCGTGGGATCATTCTTCTCTTTCTTGAATTTACTGAACTAATGTCAGTTCTTAAAGCTGCGAGACTTAAACGTCGCCTCACATGGTCAGGCCATAATATCTACATTTCTCAAGACTTATCCAGTGCAACGAATGCTCGTCGCAAGGAATTCCTGAACCTTCGTTCTCATATGCGGGACATGAACATCCAATATGGCATACTCCATCCTTGTTTGTGTAAAATCAATCATAATGGCCGTACCCGTTCCTTCGATGATCCTCAGAAGCTACGAGAATATCTCCAAAGTGTATCTTCTCCTACTATGGACACGAATGATTGATCCTGCTATATGCACCCTAATCTGGCTGTCACTTGATGCGCTTCTTGCGTTTGTTTTCGCTCTTTGATGTTTTATTTCTGTTTTCCACTTTTTCATGAGGTTCTATTTTTCATCTTCTTTTTCTGCCCTCTAGCTCCCCTGCTGCTCCGTGGGGGTCTATTTTCCCTTCGGCGTATCCTCGCCCTTGATGTCTTGGTGTTTCCTCTCCTCTCAGATCTGGCTCTCTTGCTTTGATCTGTCTCTTTGTCCTCTTCCCTTCTCTCCTTCCTTTTCTCTCCTCTTCTTCATTGGTTTTGTTTGCTTCTTTTCCTTTCTTTTCAACTCTTCCTTTCGTAACTTTGCGCAAGCATCTTTTTTGTGTTCTTGCTCTATTTCTTTTTCCTTATTTTTTGACATGTTGTCCTTGCTATCCTCACATTTGTTTTTTTGTATTGGTTTCCTTTTATTGAGCATTTGTTTCATCTGTCGTCTTGTTTTTTGCATGTAGTTGTCCTCCTGCAGTGTGGTGGTTCCTGATGTCTTCCCTTTCCCGATCCTCTCATCATGTGTAACTTTGCAACGTTGAATGTTCGTGGTCTTGGTCACCCCGTCAAGCGTCAAAAGGTATTGTCTCATTTATCCAAGCTAAATTCTCAAGTTGTATTTCTTCAAGAAACTCATTGTTCAGATGTTGAGTCTTCTAAACTAAAAAGGCAATGGGTGGGACAAGTGGTTTTTTCCCCTGCTATTGATAAAAAAGGTGGTGTCGCCATTTTATTTCATAAAGGTTTAAATGTCCAAATTCTCTCCTCACAGTCAGATGATGAAGGGAGATGGATTATGGCTAAAGTTGTTATCCAAAACAAAACTATAGTTTTATTGAATGTTTATGGCCCGGTTCGTCCTGATCCCCAATTTTGGAACTCTATTAAAATTCTCCTTTCATCTATTGATTGCCCTAATATTGTCATAGCTGGTGATTTTAACCAATGGTTGGACACCTTCTCTGACAGACTCTCTACGAGCAAATTTCATCCTGATAAGACACATAAATGTTTCCAATCAGCTATGTCCTCCAGACCCCTATTCGATGCCTGGAAAACTTGTAATCCTGATTCCCTTGAATATACCTTTTACTCTAATGTCCATCATACCAGATCTAGGATTGACTATATTCTTGTCAGTAAATCTCTTCTCCCTACACTCCAAAAGTCCAACATTGGATCTATTTTTATTTCAGATCATGCTCCCGTTTATGCCACTCTTGATCTTGCCCTCACCTCCTCTACCTTTAGCCGCTGGAAATTCAATAATTTCCTTTTGTCTGATGCTGTTTTTGTTGAAGAAGTTAAAAAGTTTATAGCTGAGTTTTTTACTTTTAACATCCCGACTGATACTTCTAC
The DNA here is from genome assembly GCF_964263255.1 of Lissotriton vulgaris. Lineage (NCBI taxonomy): Eukaryota > Metazoa > Chordata > Amphibia > Caudata > Salamandridae > Lissotriton > Lissotriton vulgaris. The sequence continues at coordinate 423,192,438 of NC_141687.1, forward strand.
ATCTAACAACTGGGATGCTTTTAAAGCGGCCCTACGAGCTTTCACAATTTCTTATGTTTCTAAGAAAAAGAAAACCAATAGACTTAAATATGCTGCTCAACTTACCAAAATCAAAAATTTAGAACACTCCTATTTTTCCTCTAAAGACCCTAATGCCCTTCTTAATCTGATTAAAGCTAAATCCAAATTGAATAAAATTGCAACTGTCGAGGCCTGCAATACCTTGTTGAAAATCAAATCTAAATTTCATGGGGGTCAGAACAAGGCTGGTAAAATGTTAGCGAATTATCTTAAAATCAAGTCTGAACGCAAATCTGTTGGTCCCATCCTTAATGAGTCATCTAATAAACTTGTCTCATCTGATGAAGACATTGCAGATGTTTTCCACAATTATTACCAATCCCTGTACACTGATGACACTCACCCTACTGAACATGATTTATCTTCTTTCTTTGGTAACCTCCCCCCTCCTCCTTCACTCCCTGATGAATTTGCTCAACTGGAGGCAGACATCTCCTCTCAGCAGATCCTTAAAGCTATCAACTCCTTGAAAAAATCCAAAGCTCCTGGCCCTGATGGTTTACCTATTGAATTTTATTCCACCTTTCACTCCATTTTTGTACCCCATCTCCTCCAACTTTTTAATTCTTTCATAGCAAATGCGAAGGCATCAGGTTCATTTTTAGATGCCCTTATCATTATAATTCCCAAACCTGACAAGGACCACTCCATTTGCAAGAATTTCCGTCCCATTTCCCTGATAAACTATGATTGTAAGATTTTTGCCAAGATTCTTGCCTCTCGACTAGAATCCATCATTCCCCTATTGATTAAAACTGACCAGGTAGGTTTTGTAAAGGGCAGGCTTGCTGCGGACAATGCTCGCATGTTTGCAAATGTTATTTCCCATGGCAAACATTATGGTTCACCCCTTGCAGCTTTGTCATTGGACGCGGAGAAAGCCTTCGATCGTATTAATTGGCAATTCATGTTCCGTTCCTTACAATGGTTTGGGTTTGGCCCCTCTTTTATTTCCCTGGTTAAACTTCTTTATTCAGCTCCCCGGGCTAGTATTTTTGTAAATAATCAATTTTCCAAATTTTTTCCCTTATCTAGGGGAACAAGACTAGGATGTCCTCTCTCCCCTTTACTTTTTATTCTTTGTCTTGAGCCCTTCTTAGAAAGAATTTGTTCCAATCCTCTAATAGCTGGTTTTAAATCTTCTACCATCGAGATGAAGATTTCTGCCTATGCGGATGACATCTTGATCTATATGGCTAATCCAGAATCCTCTCTCCCACCATTTTTGAATGAAGTTACTTTATACTCTGCTGTCTCAGGGTATAAGCTTAATTTATCCAAAACAGAGGTCTTACCGTTAAACTCTTCATGTTTCCAATACATGTTTGCTTCCACTGATTTTGCTTGGTGTTCCTCTAAACTCAAATATCTAGGTATATGGTTTTCCCCATCGCTTGCTGAAACCCTTAAACTCACTTTTGCCTCTCTTACTAAAAAAATTGAATCTCTTCTTCAGACCTGGTCCCCTTTATTTTTATCTTGGTGGGGAAGACTAGACACCATTAAAATGATGATCACGCCTCATGTACTCTACACTGTATCCATGCTCCCCATGAAAATTCCGAACTCATATTTTATTAGGCTGAATTCCATTTGCTCAAAGTTTTTATGGAATAATAAGCACCCCCGTATAGCACTACACAAATTGATACGCCCTAAGAATGAAGGGGGGGTTCGCTTCCCGGATTTTAAAGTCTACCACACTGCTTTCCTCATTAAACAATCCTTTTCCTTAGCTTTTGATTTTACCGATACTCCTGTCCCTAAATGGATTACTTTTGAGCGCTCGTTGCTGAAGGATTTTCCTCTTCAACACACAGTTTTTATGTCCAATTGTTCGTTCCTGACTAAACACCCTGTATTAAAATACTCCCAAATAATATTACATAACACATTTGCCAAAGACTTGTCCTCTCTCCAAACTTTTTTGTTATCTAGTGTATGGTATAATAAACATCTTAGGTACAAGGGCAAGTCCTTCTACTACAAGCACTGGAAAGAAAAGGATATTGTCTTTGTTCAACAATTTTTCTCTAATAACTCCATTATTCCCTTTTCTGAAATGCAAGGTTTGTTTAACCTTCCTGCCTCTTATATCAAAGAATACAATATCATTGCTACTGCTTTATTATCTCATTTGTTAACCCTCCCTGCATTTGATACTCTCCCTTCCTTATCTCCTTCCTCCCCTTTATATCCCCTGTTTTCATTGCAGCAACCTAAAGCTGCTCTAGTTTATACATTATTATTGTCTAATGCTCAGGTTAGACCTAAATCTATTACTGAAAGTGCCTGGGAAACTGACTTATCTATTTCTCTACCTGTTGATGTATGGGACCGTTTATGGAGTAAATTGTTTAAGATTTCAGTTGCTGCTCGTATTACACAATTGTTATTTTTTATCTACCATAGAGTTATTATTACTCCTGTGAGTATTGCTAAGTTCTCTCCATCCTCCAGTGATCTTTGTTGGTCCTGTGCTTTGCAAGCTGGTACACTTAAACATCAACTGTTTGATTGCCCCTCAGTTTTACATTTTTGGAAATCTGTTTGGAATATTTGCATGCGCATGTTTCATTTTTCTGTTCCACTATCGTTTGTTACTATATTTCTTGGTTCTGAATCCGATGACCTTGATATTGCTTCATCAAGTGCAAAATTACTTGACTTGTTTATTGCTCTTGCTTTCAAAGTTATTCTGTCTTGTTGGAAAGATAACTCCAAACTGTCTGTTCACACTTGGTGGAATTTCATATGTGATGAACATCGTATTGCCATTGCTACCTCTTCCTCTTCTATACCCTTGAAAATTAAATCTGATCTTCTCTGGCTTCCCCTATCTAACTTTTTATCTTCTCATTCCTCCATCTAATTATTATACCCTCTTCTCTTCTTCTCTGTTTCTCTTCCTTTCTCTTCTCTTCTTTTCCTATTTCTATCCTTCTTTTCTAGCTTTCTTTTCTAGTTTCCTTTCTCTCCTCCCTCCCCTCACTCCTAATTGATTTAATATTCATAGTCATTCTATATCATCTGTATTAATCTATTTGACTGACATGTATGACTTGTACTATTATCTTGTATGTTCTCAAAACAAAAAATAAAAATTTATTAAACTAAAAAAAAAAAAGAAATGTGAGCCTAACTACTACGTCCCTGTAACCTTTGCTTTTTCAGTGAATTTCTAAGATTATTTCAATTCTATTTCCTAACTATAGCGTCCCTGTAACCTTTGCTTTTTTCAGTGATTTTCAATGTTTTTTTAATTCTACTTCCAAACTATAACATACCTGTAATCTATGCTTTTTTCAGCAAATTTCGAAGTATTTTTACATGTTAATTCCTAACTGTGACCTTTAACCTTTGAGAGTAGGCGTAAGAGTGGCTGTATAGGTAGGTGAGTGAGTGGGTGGGTGAATCTCAGAGTGGGTCTGTGAGTGGGTCCACACGTGGCTGAATGGATCTGGGAGTATGTACGTTCTTCTCTGACAGGTTCTGTGATTGGGTGCATAGTCTCTGAGTGAGTCTGTGAACGCTAACTAGGCCTGGGTATAAAATTCCACTCCACAGCGGAGTACGCAGAGTAATGATAAACTCTGCACTCAGAAATGGAACGGAATTTGTTCCTTTCATAGGTGAGCGCGATTGAGTGAAAATGACCGCAGCTTCAACCTGTAGCGCACCAGGAGGTCCAGGCCCTTTGCAGAGTGGTTGGAAAAGAGGGCGGGCCTCGAGAGCCGTCTCAGCAATCCGGCTGTTGGGGAATTTTTTGTGGCAACAATAGAGGGTTCTCGACTCCCAATGACCCCCAGCAGCCAAGGGGACTTCATCCCCCAGCCAGTAGTGCACCAGAAGGGGCTCTTGTGCAGAGTGGATGAGAAAGGGGACAGGCCTCCGATGACATCTCAGCAATTCGGCAGTGGAGGACTTTCTTAAGGCAACAATAGGGGTGTTTGGCTCATAATGGCCCTCAGCAGCCAAGAGAACTTCATCCCCCAACCAGTAGTGCGCCAGGAGGCCCCCGTGTCAAGTGGTTGAGCGAGGGGGCAGGGCCTCCGACAAGGTCTCAACAATTCTCTGCAAGCTCATTTCTGACCTTTATTTTGCATCTTTCTTCTCATTTCTTCCCTTTATCATGCCACTTTCTGCTCGTTTCCTGCCTCTATTATGCCACGTTCTGCCCATTTCTCACCTTTGTCTTGCATCTTTCTGCTCATTCTTGACTTTTATTTTGCCTCTTTCTGCTAGTTTCTGACCTTTATTTTCCCTCTTTCCGCTTGTTTCTCATGTTTACCGTGCTTCTTTCTGCTCCTGTCTGACCTTTATTCTGTCTCTGTCTGCTCGTTTCTAACCTTTATTCTGCCTCTTGCTGCTTATTTCGGACTTTTATTTTGCCTCTTTCTGCTCGTTTCTGACCTTTATTCTCCCTCTTCCTGCTCGTTTCTCACCTTTACCTTGCTTCTTTCTGCTCCTGTCTGACCTTTATTCTGTCTCTGTCTGCTCGTTTCTAACCTTTATTCTGCCTCTTGCTGCTTATTTCGGACTTTTATTTTGCCTCTTTCTGCTCGTGTCTTACCTTTATTATGCCTCTTTCTGCTCATTTCCTATCTTTAGTCTGACTTTTTCTGCTTGTTTCACACCTTTATTCTGCCTCTTCTCGTTGCTGACCTTTCTGACCATTATTCATAGAGGGTGGCCTGTAACCGTAACACTCCCGATCCTCTCGGCGACAATCTTTGACTGACGCTGAGAGAATCGGGAGTGTTAAGGTTACATGCCTCCCTCTATAAAATAATGTGTTAAGTTTTAACAGGGTGAACTCATAAAACTACCCGGCCTGGGTCAATAGTACTGTACGTTCAAGAAATGGTCGTGGTAGTTCCTTACGACTATAAGTTAAACACATAAAGACAAACAATTCACCACACACGATTCTGATTCTATTAAAAAAAAGAGGAAATTTAATTTCCATTAGTGACACATTCAATATATGCAATTGTGACTCAAAGCATTAATGTTTCTGCATGTATCGGCTTGAATACATTCATAGTAGTGTAGTATTTACAGTGCTCACAATGTGATAGGAAGAACAAGGAGGGTATTTGGGTAATGGGGGTGAATTGGTGAGTGAGGATCCAGCAGGCAGCACATTTCCATCTAAAGAAGTTCACAAGGGAGCCTACTGGACTATGGCCAAAATAAAGTGTTTGTCGTCCACTCAGAATACTTCCCTTACGGGTATTTTCTTGGAACACAAGAGTGATACCCAGTTTGAGGCCTATTGGTACTTTATATCCAAACCTTGCGATAGAAAATTGTATCATCAATTTAGGGTTGGCTCACTTCCGATATAATCATTTACATTAAATTGGCAAAATACAACGGACACTAAATGGCCATCATGTCGAACTATGGATGTGTCAATTCCCCATATATAGTTCGTATGTCAGCATACAAGTGCCCTAGAGACAAATGGCTTAAGTCAATTTGTCTCAACCTAGGCACTAGATCAAGCAAACTTGCACTTCGTATTTTGAAGACTAATAAGCATGAACACATAGCAATAGCTACAGCTAAGTTTTTGAGCTGGACGTGGGGTATACGAACAATTAATCTGAAGAAATTAGGTGCAACAAGTGGCAACTTTAACTCCAAAAAATGTTTAAGTATACAATATATACCATTTATTGGGCAGCTGTTGACTTGTAATAGGATTGCACTCCATTCTTACTCAAATATGAAAATGAGAAAGGAGAAGCGTGGCTCAGTGGTTAGAGGTGGCAGACCCGGAAGCTGAGATCGGCCGTGGACCAGGGTTCGATTCCCTGCCTCGGCGGGTCTCGGGCTCAAAATTCCACAGAGTTGACAATTCTCGCTCCGGTGCCTGCTCGACTCACGGGGTCACACTCTGCGACTCTGGGCAATAGCTTGCTTAATCTCCACTACGGCCCCTTGCGGCGGGATGCCTGGCTTTCACCTTGTGAATACCCGGCCGGGGTATCTCACAGGGGAATACCAGGACGGGTTCCCTAAGCAAGCGCCTTGAGACCCCTGGGTTAAAGTGTTGCGCCATATAAATCAAAACAAATTTACATTTACATTTACTGTAAAGGGCGATTGAGAAACAAGACCGTAATATATAATCAAAACTTAAAAACTTTCAATCTTTTTAATGTTTCCAGTTTTTATATTTTTGTGAAACTTTTAAACAAATCTTTTAAGTACTTTTTGTAAAAATATTATATGTACTTGTGAAGGTCTGTATTGTATTGTTTTGTTGTGTCTTTAATGATTGAAATAATTGAAATGAAGACTAATTTGATTTGATATATATAGATATATAAATATATATATATATATATATCTATATATATATTTTTTTTACACCAATCCTGGCAGCGGCAAACAGACAGGCACTGACTCTGTGAAATGATGACAACAAAGAGGTTTAAACAACAATGACCTAGACGCGTTTCGGCGGCATACCGCCTTGATCACTAAATCAGGTACATTCTGATTGTCTGTGTTTTATGCACCACTCACTGTTGGTTGTTACAGCAACCAGTGGCCAAATAGTAGACATAGAAGTCACCTATGCCTGAAATAACATGACTGTGCACTTATACTCATTTAAGAAGCAAAGCTGGTGTGAACAAAGGAAACACTTGGTATTATTGTTAATGCAACATTACATTATACACACAACACTACCTTAAGCAAAATTAAAAGGTAAATAAGCATCATGTGTAATTAAAACAATGTGACATTATTCCTGTTTACAAGTATGGACATAGAAGAAATAGCAATGCGGGATTTGAGCTATTTAATACATTGAGAAGGAGCACAGGCCGACCGCTTAGGTTTATTGTGTTTGCAATTTGATAGCTGTGTTTCTAGGATAGGTACTGGGTAAACACTAAAAGGTGGTGTAGTGTTGGTAATTCTGACCTAACGGAAGTCCTCCAGCATATATATTTGTAGGTTAAACAGAACCTTAACATATTGTAATTTGTGGTCTCACACGGAGTATGTTTAAAATCCTACAGGAAATGCAGCCTAGAAGCAGCAACAGTCTAGCCCCAGTGGGTGAAGTAACTAAGCTGCTCCAATAATGAATGAAAAGAGATAAAAAGGGCGACACTGCATACTATTACAGTGTTAAAATCAGGTCATGTGTAGTAGATCATTTTGTGAGTGTAAAAGGTGAAAAAAAACATAACAAATTATAAGGGAATAGGATCTAACGTTTCGGAGTCTGGGCCGGGGCGGGACAAGCAGCCACAGCAATTTACAGATGCACATTCAGTGCTTCATCCGCATTCATCCCATTGAGGATTTTAGAATTGAAGAGGATGATGTAGCGTGATTCAAATCTTCTAAGGGTCAACTCTCTGTTCCCCCCTCTGGTGTTTCTGAGAACTGTGTCGATCAAATATAAGGATAGATCCTGTGCCTTGCCTCCATGTGATGTATTTATGTGTCTGGCAAAAGAATGTGAATAGGGAGCTACCCTTTCTGACAGGAAAAGGATTGGGTCAACAATCTTATAAAAACAGAGCTCCTTCTCCTGAGTTTGGTAAATCGTAGGTGGTGTTAAAATCCCAAAGGGGACGTTTACATCAATGGGAGGGATTACAATATTGCACGGGTTACCGAATTTACAACTAAGTATATGTTGGGCCCAAGAGTACCATAGAAAACATAGTATACACAAAATAATTTAAAAAAAATTTAATTCATTTATTTGAAAAGTTTAAAAATAATAATAACACATTTTTGCATTAAAACCGTATACACATTCGTTTTTGCTGAAAGTCAGCAATTTATAAAACAAATTCAATATTTAAAAAATGCTGTTTTAGCATTATTTATACAAACATACAGAGCATCATATTTATTAATCAATAGATTGTTTTAGGAACTTTGTTTTCCATGGTTCTCTTGGGACCGACATATACTTAGTTGTAAATTTGGTAACCCGTGCAATATTGTAATCCCTCCCACTGATGTAAAAGTCCCCTTTGGGATTTTAACACCACCTATGATTTACCAAACTCAGGAGAAGGAGCTCTGTTTTTTTATAAGTTTATGTGTCTGGCAACAGGATAGGTAGGGTCATTATTAGAGATGGCCCTAGGGTGTTGGAGAATGCGGACAAGAACTGGGCGGATAGTACTACCCATGTACACTTTGCCGCTAGTTCAGTACAGGACATAGACAGCGAAGTCCAATTTGCAGGTAAAGCTACCTCTGATTACATAGGTTGACTGTCGGAAAGGTATCTGGACCATTGTGGTATTGACACCATGTTTACATGCCTTACCTTACGTGCATCTGTGAAAGCCCTTTTGGGCTTTATGCCAGGTGCACCCTTTGGTGATGGCAGGGGAGTTGCTAACTAAGTCCTGGTGCATGGATTTAGCCCTCCTGAATGTAATTTGCGGTGTTCTAGTGCACACGGGGACTATAACTGGGTAATTGCGCACAGTGTTCCAAGGTATGTGTAGTATTCTACGTATGCTTGCATGATAGGCATTGAACCCTGTGATGAGTCTAGGGGTGTCTGTTTTGTTGGGGTTGTTGGCATTTTCAGTTTTCTTATCTTTCCTGAAGAGCAGATCCCCCGTCAATATGTTGGCTGTTTTTGTTTTTGCTTTCACTAGTTTGTCTGGGCTGTACCCTCTATGTTCTAGTCTATTGCATAGATCGCTGGTGAATTGCTCTAACCCTTCAATTGTGCTACAATTCCGTTTCATGCGTAGGCATTTTGCGTACAGTATGCTCTCCTTCAGTGAGGTGGGGTGGAAACTGTTAGCATGGAGTATCGCATTTCCAGCTGCTGGTTTTATGTGTGTTCTTGTTTGAATTTTATTATTCCCTACAAAGATTTCAAGGTCTATGAAAAGCATGCTCTTAGTACTAGTGTTGCATGTGAAATTGAGATTCATTTCTTTGGAGAAGATGTTGACACTTTCTAAGGACCCTTTCCACGGGATAAATATGTCGTCAATGTATCTGACTTATAGGACAACATTTTCAGTCATTTTTTGTCCTTGAGTCTTAATGAGTACTTGCTCCTCCCACAAGCCCATATGCAAATTAGCATAGCTGGGGCAACGCAAGTACCCATGGCTGTGCCCTGCAGCTGTTTGTAGGTAAGTTTGTCAAATATAAAGAAGTTTTTTTCCAAAAACATTTCTGCCATTTGTAATACCATCCCAGTATTTTGAAACAGATGAATAGGCATTTTGCCTAGGTAGAAACTGAGGGCATTGAGTCCATCCTTGTGTCTGATACTGGTATAAAGTGTATTCACATCCAAAGTCCTCAGTATATACTTTGTTTCCCAAGATACATCATACATTTTGGTTAAAAAGTCACCAGTGTCTTTTATATTGGCAGGCAGTTCACATACAACTGGTTGTAGAAAATAGTCTATGAATCTGGATGTGTTCTCAAAGAGTGCCCCTATAGCTGCGATGATTGTTCTTCTCGGGGTTACAGTGGATTTTTGTGGATTTTGGGAATTAAATACAAATGTGTTGTGACTGGGTAGTCTGTTTTTAGAAACTCGAGTTCTTGTTTGGACAACAGTCCCACTCCTCTCCATTCATACAATGCGTTATGGAACTTCTCTTTAATCCAGATGATACAGTTTGGGCTTATACAGCTGTAACATTATCTGTTTTGGAGTTGATTTAAGGCTTCTTTATTGTATTGCTCCAGTGGCCAAAGGACAACAATTCCGCCTGTGTCCGACCATCGGACCACTATGTCTTGATGTTGTTTTATTTTGTTGACGAGTTCATTGTACTTGGTCATCTTGTTCCGATTGGTAATGACAAAATCCTTACTGCTTTTGTAAGCCAGTTCCTTCAGATCTTTGATTACATTCTCAGCAAAGATGTCAAGCCCATCTTTTGGCATCATAGGGGTGAACACTGATTTGGGTTTAAACGGCATTTGCACTGTGCTGAAGATGTCCATACCAGCTCATATGGCAAAGTCAGTAGTTGTTTCAAGATAATCAGATTCTTCCTTGTTAGCCAAATTCTGAAGGAGAGACATATCCCCCACAGTAAGTATATTGTTGGGGTCATCGCTAATTGTAATGTCTTTCTTCTGTTTAAAATTGTTGAAAAAATGTTTCTGCAATTTAAGTTTTCTAACAAACTGAAAAAGGTCTACTCTTGTCTGTGCGTAATCAAAATTGTTTTTTGCACAGAACGTGAGACCCAACAAGAGGATTCTTTGTTCGTCGATAGTAAGCTCCATATTGGTGAGATTTATTACTGTGTTTTCAAAGTCTGTATTTCTGTTTATCTCCGTATGTTTCTTCTGTATGGTTATCTGTCCTGGTTTTGTGTTTCCTTTGCCCCATCATCTGTCTTTTCGTCTCCTCCTTTTTGAATTCTGGGGGTGTTTTTGGTTTCTGGCCACAGTGGTCATGGTCGCAGGCTCATTATTCGTTCTAGCCATAAAAAAAAAATGAATTCTTGGACCACGGTAGACTCCAAGTCTAACTCCACTTCAGAACTCAACTCTGACCCACTGGGTTCTGTTGACCTTATTTGTATTTCTGTTGTAGCTGATAACTGTTGATGGCGTGTATTTTCAAATTTTCTTTGAGAATGTATACATTTTTCCATTCATGTAGTCGTTTCTGTCTCTCTGGAATGTGACAACCTCTCTGTCTTTTATGAATTGTTTATATTTAGCCAGGCCTATTTACATGTCCGCCATTATTTTCCCGATTTCATCTTGGTTGGCAGAATTCTCAAGTTCTTTGAACAGTGCATCTATTTTTGTAAGGATGTTTTCTTGGACGCTCATGGTGTATTTAATTAGTATTTGTAGCATTCTCCTCCAAGAGTAGGCACTGTTGTCTACTCTCTTTTTCAGCATCTCAGGATTTGGGTTTTCGAAAGTTGTCACTACGAGGATTCTCAGGCCCCTCGGGACGCGTCCAACATCGAGGTACCGCTGGAGCGATTTACCTTCCCACCATTTGGTAATTTCGCCTTTCTGTAATTTTTCTAGATCATGTGTAATTTCGACAATGTAGTTTACTGTTTGCTGCGCTGCCAATCTTGTTGCCATGGAGGCAATTGTAGTTCAAAATAAATTGGTTCTGTCGGGTACGAACAACAATTACTTTTCTAGGAATATTTCTTCTTCTATGATTTACAAACCAAAAACAAAATCAAAATACAAAATTCAGACCCCCTCTGAAAAGAAAACAAATAAATCGCTTCTTACAATCAATGACAAGAAAGCTTGTGTGTGACTCAATATTCTCTTTATATATTCATGTAGGTCACACTTTTTTCCTACTGGCCCCATAACTCCAGAACTCCATCGAATTAAAAGAAATTTAGAAGGGTTCAGGAAGTTTATGTTAGTGGTTTGGCCTTTGCGAGACAAGAATTTTTAGTTTTATGTATATATGTACAGACTGTTTTTGAATGTATTAACCGTGTACATATCGTCTTTGTCACATGATCACTATTCACTGTTTTCACTGTGTTTGCACTGTATTGTAGATATTGACAGTCACGTTTATACAAATGCATTTTCTTGCAAAGGTGTGACCTACATGAATATATAAAGAGAATATTGAGTCACACACAAGCTTTCTTGTCATTAATTGTAAGAAGCTATTGATTTGTTTTCTTTTCCGAGGGGGTCTGAATTTTGTATTTTGATTTTGTTTTTGGTTTGTAAATCATAGAAGAAGAAATATTCCTAGAAAAGTAATTGTTGTTCGTACCCGACAGAACCAATTTATTTTGAACTACTACTTGGGGAGAAGTGTGGCTCACTGGTTAGAGGAGGCAGACCTGGAAGCAGAGGCCAGCCCGGGACCAGGGTTCAATTCCTGGCTCGGCGGGGTCTTGAGTCCTAAAATGTTCATGGACACGACAATTCTCGCTCCGGTGCCTACCCGATTCACGGGTTCACACTCTGCGACTCTGGGCAATAGCTTGCTTAATCTCCACAACGGCCCCTCGCGGTGGGATGCCTGGCTTTCACCTTGCAGATACCCTGCTGGGGTTATCTCACAGGGGAATACCAGGACGGGTTCCCTAAGCAAGCGTTTAGATACCGGGTCAGTGATTTGCGCTATATAAATACATGTACATTTACTTACCCTAGTTCTGAGGGACACAGGGTCAACCCCGTTGTTATTATAAGACGGAGGCAATTGTGGCATTGCTATCAGTGTCGCTGAAAATGTCTATGGCAGCGTCTTTCCACTCTCTGACTCACTCCGCAGCCATTGTAGGATACAATTGTCTTTCTTCTCGCTCACTGCCCTTTATACACAGGACTACCTCTCTCATCAGCCATCTTGGAATGCACTCAACCACCTCACACTCCACCCCAGCAAGCCTACCTGAAACTCCGATTGCCCTCCGGCCTCAGTAAGGAACAGGGTGCTCGTCTGGGTGATGGACGTTTCTGGTGATCGGATCACAGGATGTCGGCTTCGGGGGGCTCTGCGTTTTCTTTTCAAGAGAACAATACCATGAGATTCCGGATGCACAGAGCACCAAGTGAGGAGGGTCAGCGGCAAAATTCCAGTGAATCTGTAATATATACACCAATCCTGGCGGCGGCAAACAGACAGGCACTGACTCCATGAAATGATGACAACAAAGAGGTTTAATCAAAAAACGACCTAGACGCATTTCAGCGTCGTACCCCCTTGATCACTACATCAGGTACATTCTGATTATCTGTGTTTTATGCACCACTCACCGTTGGTGAGTGGTGCATAAAACAGTGCCCACATAGTAGACATAGAAGTCACCTAAGCTTTAAATAATATGACTGTGCACACATACTCATTTAAGAAGCAAAGCTGGTGTAAACAAAGGATACACTTAGTATTATTGTTAATGTGACATATATATATATATATATATATATATATATATATATATATATATATATCCACAAATGAAGTGCGCTCTCAGATGCAGTTGAACAGCAGTGATTTTCTTCCTCAATGTTACACGTTTTGAAAGTTTACACTCTCTTGATCACACACTGAGCGTTTGTAACACGATGATATACATGCATGCTGATGGTATTAGGCATAGAAAGGGGACTTACATTCGGAGTCACCCGTGGATTGCACCTCTACAGCGGCCATATTGGAACATGTTTAAATATACAGTACATCAATGTTACCTTAACATTTCTCTGTTACATGACTATGTTTGGCGAAGATCTGGTTTTAAGGTACCCAAAGCGGTTAGGACAGAAAAGAAAAAAAGAAAGAAAAGGGAAATGATCTTTCTTTCTAATTCTAGTGTTACGGATTGTATACCAAGGTACCAATTATTGAGCCTACTCCGTATTTCATTCTACGAGTGTTGTCCCGGACAAAGCTCTGCCGGACATAATAAAGGGCTCTGCCCAACTCAGTTAAAATCTATCATGTATGTAGATAGTACTACTAACTAGTGGCAAAGGGAACTTTAGTCGAGGGGCACCTATTTTTTGATTTGTCTCCAAGGATATTTATGAACAACAAATTTCAAGCATGTCTTTTTTGACATGCAAAACGACAAGTGTCTTTGAACCAGATCCATATGCTAAAACCGCCAATATACATGGGTTTCCAGGTCACCATTGCACGAGGGCATGAAAACCTATATAAGCTGGCACCAAGTGGCGTAAAACTAATCCATATACAATACTTAGGTACCACATGTAAAAGTGAATAACATAGTGAAAAAGGTGAAAATTTGTGAGAAGTTCTTATCTACTCTTCCAAGGGTGCGTTCCCTTTAGAGGTGAAGAAAAGGGTAAGCTGCCTGTGAGATGCCCGTGGAAATACAATGGGCCCCTTCCTTTCCTCCTGTAAAAAGGACAAAACAAGAACATTTGGATTAAAATAGAGCACAAATATATCCTAATTAAAACGCAGGTTTATACAATTATACTACATTCTTAAGCAACATGGATAGGAACACAGATTACGGAATAGCATGATGGTTGTCTAATTATTCTTCAATTAAATGTGTTGCTAATTCCTCATCTGATTATTTCCCTTATGGTACTTGGTTTCGAGATCGAGAATCCATTTTGGTTCTCGCTTCCTGAGGATTAGTTCTGTGTTGCCCCCACCCCCCCACCCCCTCCCCCCGTTTTCAGGCCCAAGTGTACCTGTTCTATAGCAAAGTAGCATAATAAGCTGCTGTTAGACAGGTGAACGTCAGCAAAGTGTTGTGCTACTGAATAGTGGGGATCTTTATTAGTGATAGCGCTAAGATGTTCAAGAACTCTTTTTTTCACCATCAGAGTTGTACTGCCCACATATCTTTTATTGCACGGACACTCCAAAATGTAAATGACATAAGTGGTGCTGCACATGAGGAACTGAGTTATTGTTCTTTTGCTCTTGTTAAAGGGTATACTGAATTCTTGTACCATCTTGCTGCTCTTGCATGCCTTGCAGTGGCTCAAGGATAAACTCCTTTAAGATTGTGTTGGCTATGATCAGCACATTCTGTAACGCCTCCATGCATTAGTATATCTCTGAGACTTCTGCTCTGACGGTACATGATTCTCGGTCTGTCACTGATAGAGGGGCCTATGATAGAATCACATTTTAAGATATTCCAATTATAGTTGAGAATCTTCTGTATTTTGTGGGAATCCCTGTTGAAGGTCAGAATAACATTGATGATATTTTGGTCATCTGGCGCGGGGAGCAACAGTCTATTCTAGACTTTCAGGTCTGGCTGAACAGCAAGAACCCCTTTTTGAAATTTACTGTTGATTTCAGCAAGGAAGAACTTCCCTTTTTGGACATCTCAATATTCCCTATGGGTGGCAGACTAGGGAGTAGATTATATCGGAAACTGATGGCCAGAAACTCACTACTGACTTTCAGCAGTCATCATCCTAAATCTCTCCGCGTGAATTTGCCTGTTGGACAGTTTTTGCGGATCCGTAGAAACTGTTCTGATAGACTGGATTTTGACTTCTATGCTAGAGACCTCACCATCAAATTGAGACAGCGTGAATATCCAAAACGTATGATTCGGAGAGCTCCCAAACATGCATCCAACAACAATCGTGAGGCCCTTTTAGGTCCTCCTTTCGACAAACCTCCCTTGGACAGGTTACCTTTGTAACAACGCTCAGTACTTTATCAAATAAGGTACAGAAATTTGTGCGAAAGAACTAGAGGATTCTGAATGTAGCAGGATCAAATATCCCGACCCATCTATTTTCATTTAAAAGAGGGACGAGTCTGAGGGACAGTCTGGTCCACACCAGACAAAGACAGCAAGAAAGAAAATCCACGAACACTTTGTGGAACCTTCCAGCAGTTCAGGGCCATTACCCCTGTGGCTCATGCACAGCTTGTCCACAGACGCAGAAAACTCTTACAGTGGACATTGGGACAAATAGACCATGGGTCCTCAAGAACCACATAACCTGCCACAGCGAAAAAGTTATCTATCTAATCTCTAAAAATAAGAATAAACGAGTACAAGAGCACAATCAGGTGCAATAAAGAAGCCAATCGTTTGACTAACCATTTCTTACAGATGAGGCATAAAGCAGAAGAAATGAGTTGGACAGTCTTAGAACAACCTTTTGTCCCTCAACGTGTGAGTGATGTCACAAGGTATCTCTTTTTGAAAGAGCAGAAATGGATTTTCAAACTAAAATGTGATATAGAAGGTTTGAATGACGAAATCCCCTGGGTCACCATATGATTCACACATTCACATTCTTTTGGTCTGCCCAATTATGCTTAAATAGACAACATCCAACGTTGTTAGTTGTACTATTTACAAGCTGAGGTAACGTGCTGTCTTACACTAAGATTGATTTGACAGATAAATGTATTGATGCACATGTTATACTCTATATTGCAGACTGAAATAAGGCATTGATCCAGGCCTTGTTTGTCCGCGATCATATTTTACAACAAGGTGAGTATGCGCATACTTAGAAAGTGTTCAAATTACTGTGGCGGAATCATGCACGTTTGCATACTACTGCAAGAAACTAAGTATGGCACCTGTTTGGTTCTATGTTCTGTTGCTATGGGACGCTCGCTCATAGTTGGGCCGATGCATGCGCAGGCTTAGATAGAGTTGTTGTCTTTGCATTCTACCTTGGCCGAATTGTGCATGCTCAAAAAAACTCCTTTAACACACTGAGCACGTCATCCCTTTGATCCATTACTTTTTTGTCTGAATGGGATCACTTTCCGTATTAGGGTTGACGCATGCGCAGATTAAGTCAGAGTTGCTGCTTAACATTGAATTACTGTGGTGGTATCGCGCATTCTTATAAACTCCTATATCAAACTGAATATGGTATCGCTCGGTCCATAACCTAGGTGTCAGAATGGGATCATTGTCAACATTTGGGCTGACCTGCGCAGGCTTAACAGGAGGTGGTATCACTACTTCGCAAGTAGTTTGGTATTACCGCGCATGCCCATAAACTCTTGAATTAAACAGAGTACGGCACCTCTCTGGTCCGCAGCTTTTGTTGTTGGAATGGGGATGAGCTTTCGCATTGAGTTGACGCATGCGCTTGCTGACACTAAGACTCTGTTCCCCATCAGGTCAGCTATTTTCGAATGGAGATACTAGCGTTTGCAGACAATGTTATGCTGCGCTTTCAATCAGGTCTGACACTTACTGATATCGGGTCCGATGCATGGTGAAACTTAACTGAATTTCTATTGGCTACTGCATCACTTAAGAGCGGCCTTTCTGTTCCGGTCAGATACCTCCCCCTCGGCTCAGGATTAGTCAGGGGTACCGACGGACAGGTAAGGCAGCTCTTACGGCGGAACCTTGTTCTTCTTACGATTTTGGAGATTCTAAACAAAACTACAATAGAGACGCACTAAGTTAATCTTAGGAGCTTGTTTGACTGTTACAAATTGAATTTTAAACTTCATGAATGCAATTCTTACCAGATCTGCCTAAATGGGTCAAGAATACCTATTTTTGTATAACATTAGTTTAAGTGAAGGAATTGGAAGGGAGTTAATAATTGCTATGGTCCCTTGGTGGGCCTGTGAGGCACTGTTATTTTAATGTTCAGAACTAAAGCCAAGGTTTATTAGCTGCGAAGCTGGTGTAAATTTGGTGGGGTCTGACCTGACTAGTCATCCACTATTTTTATCCACAATCAGAGCGGGGCCTCTATCCCTGAGCAGTTGCCAGGAGAGGTGAGGCTTACTCCCAAGAGATATTGAGTGAGTAAATACTACTATTAATTAATATTTGATCGTAATAATGAATTATTTAATAGCGATGAGACATCTGGCAAAATTTATATGTATGCCTGTGATTTACCTGTATGTTTTGTACTTGTGTATTTCTTCAGGAAAGAATCCCTTTTTCTTGAACGCACATCCTACACATCAGAATTTTGCCTATGGTAGGATGTTTGGTATTATTAATCTGTCTTAAAACTTTTTTCCACATTGGTATATTTCTTTCTGCAGTAGTGTGGTCCTGGTCCTGACGAAAGCCAGGTAGGTTATCATTTCCTACGAGGGCTGAAACATGTAGACCTATTACAACTCCTAGACGACAGTTATTATTTCAAACTGTCTGCACTCTGTTTTTAGACTTTGTCACCATGATATCTCGCCAATAAAATGTATCCCTTATATCATGATAGCCAATTTTATATTGCACCTTTGATTATTTTCACACGTTTTTTTCAACACTGCAAATTTCATCCCACACCACAGAAAAGTAAATATTCTATGGAATGATGCATCACTGGTGGTTCCTTTTGGATTGGAGCACACACAATACCATCAGGTGTGTGGCCCTAAATTGGGACCATCTCTTCAGTAATCCCATATGATGATGCTCTGCCATTGGGTGGGCTGATGGGATTAATTTCTTCTCCTTTGCGAACACATTCTGGGTATTCACTGAGCTTACTGTGTTTCTTTGCCCATGTTGATCTACAGACCAGTGACATTTGTTTTTGTGTAGCAGAATAACTCTGGTACCTGAAGTCTCAATGGGGTTTTCTTTTGGTTTTAATTCTAGGATTTTCTCTCTTGTTATTTCTTTCAATTTCGATACTGCCCTATTGTCACTACAATTTCTTCTTGCTCTCAGCAGCTCCCCAAACGGAATGCTCCACATAAGGGCTTAAGGAGACCATTACCTGCTGTGTCTTTCCTGAATAGTTTTGTCTATTTGGTGTTAGCAGTAGCTTGTACCTTCACATCAAGGAATTCTATTTCCTCCTTATTTATGTTATGAGTCAGGATGATGCTGTAGCTGTTCTCATTGAATAAATGTATTTACTAGTTGGCTTCTTGTTCACTGACTTTCCATATTATAAAAAGGTCGTCAATATAATGTAACCATTTGACCACTTTATCAAAGTAGGCAGCATGCTTGGCATTTTTTTGTATTTCCTCCTCCCACACTCTTATGCACCTTTAGGATCAGGTATAGTTGTGGATCTGCAGGTATCCACAGATAGTCTATTCAATTGACTCAGCAAGAGGGGCTACAAGGGAAAAACCTTAGAGAAAGCAAAACAGAAAAGCATGATGGTCACCAGGAAGGATCTGTTGCACAAAACTAAAACTGGAAAGAAAAACACAGGGGAACTAATGAACAATACACCAGGGCTAATCACAGGTTACAACAAATACCACTCCAACCTCCGCAAAATAATGTACAGACATTGGCCAATAGTCAGATGTGACCCCACTATAGGCCCAACATACACCAAGTTGCCACAGTTAACCTTTAGACGGGCAAAGTCCTTGAAACAGGATATGGTAGTGAATGCACCATCGCAGGATAGAGGTGGCTGGCTCAAAACCCAGAAAGATTTTTGTAAATGCACCAAGTGCAAAGCCTGTAAACATGGAAAGAACACTAAATCAGTCACGACCCCACTCAGGAAAACCCCACTGGAAATCAGGGAAAACTACACGTGCAAAACTGACAGTGTAGTTGCAACAAAATGTACGTGGGAAGCACTATCCATTCCATACATGTTAGGATTCTACAACACCTCAGGGCCATCTCAAATGATGACCCTACATACCCTGTGGCTCACCACATTAGCACCCAACACAACAGTAGAGCGGAAGACCTAACCTATTTCGTAATAGACAGTGTGAATAAGAACATCAGAGGGGGGAACAGAAAGCTGGCACTAAGACGACTTGAATCCAGATGCATAATCTTGCTAGACAGCAAGATCCCAAATGGCATGAATGCTGTTGAGGCCATGAGTGTACACCTTTAATTTTAGGATATAACAATGCTGACACTGCTGAAGCTGCTTCCTCCATTCCCAAACCCAATCCTAGTAACATTTGATTCACTTACCGCATTGTAAATTCACATGTTTTCACTCTTAATTTAGCACACACACACTTTATCCTAATACAAGGTAGTTCATTCTGCACCTAACCTTCAGACCGTCACAAATTAATATTTTATTATTATTAGGTGAGCTTGTACAGCTGCCTCAGTAAAGAGGTGTCCCAGCGCTTGCAGCCATGTCAGAAGAGCGCGAAAGCTAGACCGTAGGATATAGAAAGGTTTTCATAGCTTTATGGAAAGACAAAAGGCAACCTAGCCGGCGAATCTGCACCGGGAGGGAATTCCATAGTTTGGCGGCAAGGTACCAAAAGGACCGACCACCAGCTCTGGTAAGGTTCCCCCTGGGGACCGTAGCCAGGAGTTGCTCGGCCGAGCGCAACTGGCATGTGGGTACATAAGGGATCAACAGATTAGACAAGATCTCTGGGGAAGACCATTTTAAGAGTCAGGCAGAGTGCCTTGAATTGAATCCTTTGAGACATAGGCAGCCAGTGCAAGTGCAGCATTGCGCCCGCCGTAGAGCACGTTTTAGGGAGCCGCAATAAGGCACGGGCAGCTGCGTTCCAAACCTGTGAGAGGTGCATAACTTCAGCCTTGTTGTCTCCTAACAGCAGTGAGTTAGCATAGTCTAACCTGGACAGACTGGTGGCTTGGACTATCAGCTGGCGGGTGGGTGGGTCAAAGAAGCGCAGCATCGGTCTCAGACCCCTGAGGAGACCAAAGCAGGTGCCAGCGATCTTCTTGGTGTGCTCCTGAAACCCAAGATTAAGTCAAACCACCTCCCTAAGTTTTTCCACAGCCGACTTAGGGGTTGGGGCACTGCCCAAAGATGCCTGCCACCAATGTTTGCTCCAGAGCCACTTGTCTTTACCCACCAGCAGCACTTCTGACTTGCCGTCATTGAGTTGAAGGCAGTTGGTAGTCGTCCAGCGTGCGACGGCTGTAAGGTCAGCCTGGACATGCGCAGTGCCCGGAGTATGGTCTTCAGCGAGGGCCACCACAAGTTGCGTATCATCGGCGTACAATATCATGGTCAGACCAGAGTCCCTTGCCTCCGCTGCCAGGGGTTAAACATAGAGGTTGAACAGGACAGGGCTTAATGCAGAGGCCTGGGGAACTCCCTGCTTGATGACAAGTATATGAGAGAGGAAAGGTAGGGCCGAGACCTGAAATGACCTGTCAGAAAGAAACGAGCGGAACACAGTAATAACAATGGAAAAAGCATATACAAACCATAGGGGACATGGAACTGACTATCTTCATACGATGCGACAAGGCACTTTAACACCCACGGCAAGTAGGGCCCACTTGGGCAAAACACACATAAAACGGCATAAATAAACCTCATTATCCCATAACCAATGAAGTACACAGAGGTACACTCACCAAGCGTCTCCATCATCAAGTGCACTAGACACTGATACAAGACGCATTGTACAGATGAAGGGGTTATACAATAGTCAGGAGGCAAAATTAGAGCCAATTTGCCATGAGAGATTAAAACGGACCCAACCAAGCCGCACAATGCACACGCAACATGGTCAAACACAAATGCGTCTAGTTGGGTGTTTCTTCCATAGTCGTTAATGTATGCAAGAACTGTTCTGCAATTTATGATATTTAAACAAATATGCTTCCCGTCATGCTCATTTATAATTTAAAGATGTCCTTACTATTTTGTTTTTGTAAATATATTTTTTACAGTCTGAACGGTGTTCGCAGAAAATGTTGCATGACTTGCACTGTATTCACCAATTCTTCCATGTCCCTCACGCCTTACACGATTGTCATGGCAACCCACACTGCCTGTGTGTCAAGAGTGGAATATGTTAAAATGAGATCTTACCTCAGTAAATCAGATGTAGTGAGAAACGCGCCTACGGTGAATCGCTTGGAATAAAGACTTTTCTTTGATTCTAACATCCCACGGAGTCGGTGCCTGTTTATCTATTTTCGTAACCAGGATTGGAATTATATATATATATATATATATATATATATATTTTTTTTTTTTAACCATTCGGCTCCCCTCCTCTCCCGTTAGGCGCTGCTTGATTTTTTGCCGCGTTACTCCTGTGGTTGAGCCCAACCACTGACAAATTCAACAAGGTTCTCCAGTACTCGGGAGGCGTGGAGTCGCAAAAATTGGAATCGATTCGCTTGTTTATAGTGATAGTATTATATTTATTCCATCAATCCAGGGGGTATCAAAACAAAAACAACCAACGCGTTTCGACAGCGTCCGCTGTCTTGATCACGGTCAGTTTGCGCTCAAGGGCTCACAGTTTTTAAAAGAAAACAATCAAACAATAATGGTTACACCCATGTGGGTGTGGTTAAAACATTTTGCAGATCACATGGTATATCTTATAATCAGAATTCTGGGAGTTGTAGTTTTCAATACAATTATTCACAATAAATGATTTTTAAACAATTGGATATACATTTCAGTGATTATACATTGATAACCTTTGTTGTGCGATCTGGAGGGCAGTACCTGTTTGTTTTTCGCCCACTGGAGGGCAGTACTGTTTGTAAATAGTGAACAATAATTCAAAACAACTTGGATCGCACAACAAAGGTTATCAATGTATAATCACTGAAATGTATATCCAATTGTTCAAAAATCATTTATTGTGAATAATTGTATTGAAAACTACAACTCCCAGAATTCTGATTATAAGATATACCATGTGATCTGCAAAATGTTGATCTGCACACTGTGGAGGGACTAACTGACCGTGAGCAAGGCCAGTTGTGGCTGAAACGCGTTGGTGGGGTGAAGTCTAATAAACAAGGCTGAAAAGTATCCTGGTTGTGCCGCCTCTTTTGTATACAGAGAGTTTCCAGGGTCAGGATCCGACCCCTGGGCAGAGCACACACTGCTGAGCGCTCTCAATTGGCTTTAGGATCCCTTTGTGTGTCGACAAATTAAGCCGAGAGAAGCGCCCAATCTCCTGCACTGCAAAGCAGCTGAAATAAGATTACTCGTGACGAACCAACGGAGGAGCTGCAAGTGACAACCTCCGTCAACAGAGAAGTTCCGCACAAGGTAAGCGGAGTGTTGATCAAAGCAGGACATTGAAGTGGCTGGCCGAAAAACTCCGCAACGAAACGCCGACTCCGTAAACAGTACGGGCGGCTCCGCGAAGTTTGCCAGACCGGGAGAAGAGCCTTAAAGTGACAGACTCAAATGTATTTTCACCCTTGAAGTTGAAGTGTGCAACTAGAAAATCACTGAAAGAATGGAAGCCCGTGTAGCCAAGAGAGCTTCCAAAGTGACTATCATGTTTAAAACTGGGGTTAAACCAGATGAAACTCAGGCTGCTCCAGCAACATCCATAACGCCTGAAAGCACTGTGAAGCAACAGCTGAATGCTTTGGAAAAATTATATAAGAAAGAAATCAACAAGAGCTGGGAAGCCATCACCTTAGAGAAGTATGTGGAAGTAAAACGCATTCCACGTGGTTTAAGGATCTTTACTATGCCGACACACTCTGAAGTAAAGAAAGAACTAATAGAGGAATGGATTGATAACAACACGCAATGTTCATTAAACATGATGCGCATCCTGGTAAAACATGCACGTATTGAAGTGGATGAGATCACTCAAAAAATAAAAGAACTAGAGGACAAAATATCAAATGACAGCAACCAAGATGAAGTTGTCAAATTACGAAAAGAGATGGAAGCAAGACTGGACTCCTATGAGAGTGAAATTGAAGAGCGAAAAGAGCGGAAATTTCAAAGAGACGAACAAGATTATATCCACGGTAGAATCTTGACGTTCGCCAGGAGATATGACAATTTAAAAAAGAACTACCCTTCACAGAAACTGGCTTCGAGTGCGAGTGAGTCAAGTATCAGCGATGAGGGCTCAACACGGGGCACATACCAGGCAAAAAACTGGACTGTTTTAGAGGAAGTAGAGCTTATCAACTTGGAGAAAAGCATTTCGAGAGGCGGAGGAAGGGGAAGGGGGAGACGACCGTACCCCAACAGAAGAGGAAGAGGAAGGGGGACTTCAAATCAAACAACCCCCGCCCCAGTATCAGAAAAACCCGCAGGTCCAAGCGGAGAAAGACGACAGTACCCCCTTCGCAATCGCAATCCGAGACCAACTTAATAGTAAATCTTTCAGACTATCAGTTAACTGAAACAGAACGGAGTGTCTTGAATAAAGGACTGTCATTCTGTCCTGAAACCCACTTCGATTATGCAGAAACCGGGATTGACTTCTACAAGTATATCAGAAAGCTCAAATTGGCCAAAGTACATGCTGGAAAACAGAGCAAACCAATAACCGTACAAGAAGAACTTATGGACACGGTCCAGTTTAACACTATTGCTGAAATACCGGATTTAAGAAACTGCTTTGAATCACTTTTTGACTCCAATGGCACGTCAATGTCAGACAAAGAAATGTTGGAGGAATTAAACATTCCAACAGATGAAAGACCAATAACCGGATTAAAAAGGAAATCCAGATACTATCCGATACTATCACCAGGAAACAAAATAGATCTGTTTTCTGAAGCGATCATAAAGGAATTGGACAATTTGTCGAAAGTGAGGAATAGCACACGTGAAAATCTCTCAAAAACTAAACGTGAAGCTGTCAAGAAACTAATGGAAAATGAACAAGTTACCATAAAGCCGGCTGACAAGGGGGGCAATATCGTGCTAATGAGAACAACAGACTACAAACGTGAAGTCATGAGAAAATTGAAACAAGAAAACAACTACCAGATAATGGAAACAAACCCATTTATGAACATGAAGAGGGAATTACAGGAATATTTGGAAACCTGGTATGCAAATGGTTTAATTGATGAGGAAGAAAAGAAATACTTAACTGTTGACCATCCGATAACACCCTGCATATACTTTCTTCCGAAGATTCATAAGACTCTAAAAAACCCTCGGGGAAGACCTATTGTCTCATCGTGTGGCTCACTATATGAAAATATGTCCAACTATGTCGACAAGTTTCTAGCTCCTATTGCCCAAAGCCTACCTTCGTATATCAGGGACACTGGCGACTTTTTGAGAACTCTAATGAACGTAAATTGGAGCCCAGAATACCTGCTAGTGACCATAGATGTGGTGTCGCTATACACCTCGATCCGGCATGAAGTCGGGATGCAAGCATGTGAGTACTACCTTAAACAACGTAATATCGTGTACTTGGAACATTCAAAAATGTTAATCACAATGATTGATTTGTGTTTGAAAAACAACGTATTTCTCTTTGAAAGGCAACTGTTTAAACAGATATGTGGTACTGCCATGGGCATTTCTCTATCTCCCAATTATGCAAATATCACCATGGGATGGTGGGAGAAGACCATAGCATGGAACCAGGACAATCAACAAGATCTAGACCGAATAATATTGTGGGTGCGTTATATAGACGACCTATTTGTTATTTGGCATGGGACAGATATCCAGTTCCAAAGCTATTTCAACAAATTGAATGAAAATGAACTGGGTTTACAATTCACTTGCAACACCAGCGCTAAAGAAATAGACTTTCTAGACACTAAGATATACGTGTCTAATGACAGACTTGAATCTACACTATTTCGGAAGAAAACAGCAACAAATAGTGTGTTGGATGGAACCAGTTTTCATCCAAAATCCCTTCTTGACAGCATACCGTATGGGGAATTTATGCGCTTGAAGAGAAATTGCTCAGTACCAGAGGATGCTGAAAGAGTAATAGAGGAAAGTAAATGCAGATTCAGATCAAGAGGATATTAAGAAAGAGTGCTAAACAAATGCAAAAGAAAAATCGATTTGAAGACTAGAACTCAAACACTAATAGAGCAGAACAAAAAAACAGAAATTAGTGTGTCTCCAAGATTCATAACGACATTCAGCAAAGAGAGTGGAAATATTGCTCGTATCATGAAAAAATACTGGCACCTTCTGTCAGGGGACCCTGACATTGGAACCACCCTCGGTGAAGCGCCGCTAATAACCTACAAAAAGAACACATCCCTGAAGGACTTACTGGTCAGAAGTTATTTTCAAGAAAAACAGAAACCAAACTGGTTACAGAATCAACGTAAAGGCTTTCAACCATGCAATTCATGCAAGGCGTGCAAAATCGGCAAAAGCATGATAACAATTAAAGAACCAGATGGAAAAATAATGAAAATTGACCAACAGAGCACGTGTTCTTCCAAGAACGTGATATACATTGTTGAATGTAAATGTGGGATGAAATACGTGGGATGCACAACCTGCATGCTAAAAAAACAGATGTTAGAACATATCCGAGCGGTGAAAAACTCAAATATGCAATATGCCACAGCTAAACACATGAGTTTGTGTCAAAATGGAGACTGGAGACAAATGCAGTTCTATGGAGTGAAAATGCTTGACAAATTGGAAAGAGGCGGAGACACAGTCCGCAAACTCTGTCAAATCGAATCAAAAATGATAATCAAGCTCAGAACGAAGCATCCGAGAGGGATGAATTTCGGAGAGGATCTGCATGTTCATCTGGAGTGAAATGTTCTGGAAATGAAATGGGTACTACACCCTGGAATTTCAAAAGAACTATAAACTAAAGACTAAGGGTACTACACCCGATAAATGTTTTGTTTAAACAAGCCACAGTAGACTACTTGTCACATCAGTGCAACAATTGAAACAGCACACTAAATCTTTCTTTTGTTTTTAAAATTTTCGTTTCACTAAGTATAACTACAAATCCCATAATGCCTCATAATTGGTTAACTATGGGAGAATAAAAAGCAACACTGTGGAGGGACTAACCGACCGTGAGCAAGGCCAGTTGTGGCTGAAACGCGTTGGTGGGGTGAAGTCTAATAAACAAGGCTGAAAAGTATCCTGGTTGTGCCGCCTCTTTTGTATACAGAGAGTTTCCAGGGTCAGGATCTGACCCCTGGGCAGAGCACACACTGCTGAGCGCTCTCAATTGGCTTTAGGATCCCTTTGTGTGTCGATATATACATATATATATATATATATATATATATATATATATATATATATATATATATATATATATATATATATATATATATATATATATGTATATATATATATGTATATATATATATGTATATATATATATATATATATATATATATATATATATATATATATATATATATATATATATATATATATATATATATATATATACATATATATATATATATATATATATAAAGTGGCCGCAATATAATGATTCATGATGTACTTAAGAGGAAGGTAATTACCTACAAGGACATACCGTCAGCTGAAATATTTTAGACTTAGCCTCTGATTATGGGTGCGTCGGAGGTGTAGGTGTTATTTATCGCACCTAATAAATTCTGACTCACCGGGGGTCAGAATTTATCATGTGCAATAAGTAGCACCCTCTTCGAGTTTTGAGGGCGGGGAGAATAACAAGCAGATTTAGGTGCTTACTACACTGAATTCCAAATGCTGCAATAAATACTGTTCTGTTTTTTTTTCCTTTTGAATTCTGCAGATCTGTCATGCCAAAATATAACAAATGGTGAGATATTTAATGCACCACCTGGTGATAACTGGGTGTGGTAAGGTACGCTTAACTAAGAATTCCGATCCCTGAACCCACAGGGACTCGTGCAGTGTTAAGAAAACAGGAGCCACTCATAATTAGTGCCTCAGACTCGTATCTTCCTCGCCATCCTTTTTGCGCTCTCCTGCGGCAGTCAGCAGATCTTTGGGAAAAATAAATAACAAAAATAAATAAGTACATACTACCGCGTTTTCAACATTGATCATGACAAAAAACAAAATTATCATCAGGACCTTACAAGTAAGTTATTACATTTCATGTACTTGAATGTCCATTAAACTGTTATTTTTGTAAACGGCCAAAAGAATATGCAGGAAAAGTGAATAAATAACCTTTGGAAGGCAGAATAAATCTAGACCACAATAACCATCTCCTTTCTATTCCCTTTCGTTTTGAAGACTTTCCTTAAGTCATGCGTCATCGGATCACAGATTCAAGTGCATCATGGCTGGCTGCTCTCTGCCAGCAGCAGACACGTCACCCCTTCGACAGAGACAGCAACACAGCCCTGCTACGGCTGGGCCCAGGGGAGCCTCGACTTTCAGTTGAGTGCTTTCCCGCCTTCCCTGCTCGGCCTCTCCTCGTGAGAGAAACATTGAACATCTGCCTGCAAGCCATCGATCTGTCATGGGCTTATACAGAGAGAGCACATTGTTGTACTTCGCACACTGAGCCCTCCACACACGATCCGCAGAACAAGAAATTGCCTCTTTCAAGACTTAGAGAAAAACTTGCTGCTGCCGTGTTAAGTTGTTCCCATTGCGAACGTTTAAGGAGAAACTAAGGTAGGCCAAATCAAGTAAAATGGAGTGTTGGGTGCAAAGCTTATGATTTGTGCTGAATGTGCCTTCTCTGGGTTTTTTTATTTAGTCTTCGGGATTATTATTTAGAAACCGCTACTGTACCCGGATAGCCTCACAGCTGTAACACGCCAGGTACAAGCATAAACTGAGTGGCTGAGTGAGCTAAAGAATGGTGATGGATTAAACCAAGATCAGTTGACTGGGGGTGAGTGTTTGATTTGCTCAAACGCTCCTTCCATCACCCCATTTTGTATCGCTTTGTTCGCCCTAAGTTGGCAGGGTATGCTCAGACGTGAGTCCCTTGCTCACTTGGCCACTGGATTCAAGATAGCTTCTCTGATGAGGATTATGAATCCGAAACCGGTCCCAGGATGCTTGTTTCCGTTCCAGGGAAGACATGGCTTGGTAGTTCGGGCTGGACTGTTCCCATGAGGCACAGGGTCAGAATCATTTGCATATGGCCATGTCTGAACTGGGGTGGTTGAGTGAGCTAAAGAATAGTGATGGATTAAACCCAAATCAGTTGACTGGGAGTGAGTGTTTGATTTGCTCGAACGCTCCGTCCATCATCCATTTTTGTATCACAAGCATAAGCAAGGCCGGTAGGTCTTGCATTTGTGAGAATTGAGGCTATTGGCTTTGTAAAACGACTGTGGGCCTGATTACGAGTTTGGCAGTCCTACAGCAGATGGTGCAACGCCAAACAGGCCAAGCCCGTGGTACGGCCCCTTGCCAGATTGGGACTTGAATCCTGGTTTGGCAGGCGGTCGTACGGAGGTCTGATAGTGGCGATCTGTTAGGCTCATAAAAGAGCCTAACATGCAGACCACCGACTGCACCTTCCTGCACAGTGTGACATATCTGCCAAACCTATCAGGAATTGGGGGTCCAAAATCCACATGTACCCCTCACATGCACACCCTGGGCCCTGATGCGGCAGGGGATTCCCTTAGTTGCCTCACTGCCACCCTTTTCATGGTAGGTTCACCGCGATGAAAAGGCTGGTGATGAGGCAACTCAAAATATACTCGGCGGTGCCACAGAGGCACCACCAGCATATTTCTGCCTCTGACCACTGCATGAACGTCGCAGGATCCTGGATCTCTGGGGTTCGCAGCGGTCCTGTGGCGGTCCGATCATAATACTATGGCCAGTCCCATAGTGGACCGGTGGTCGGACCCCAACCATAGGTTCGGTGTCCCTTTGAAAAGCTGAAATCAGGCCCAATGTTTTTTACCCATGTGTTTTGGTTTGGAGTAGAGTGGATGTATGTGGTTTGTAGTGGAATTATTTGGGATAGATTGGAATTGTGTGAGGTGGAAATGTGTGGTGTGGAGGGAATTTGTGTAGTGGAAGTATGTGGTATGGTGGATAGATGGGGTGAGAGCTGCACAAAATAGATTAACTTGAAGACAGAGAGGGATAGGTGGTTTGTAAACAATGGGGTGAATGAATTACGGACAGAGAAATAGAAAGAGTGTGTGAGAAAAAGAGAAATAAGAGAGAGCAAGCAACAGGCACACTGGGGACTGCAATGAAAGTGGAAATACAGATGATAATATGTCTTGCCCCTTGTCATGTGTCCTAAAATCAGTTGTGACTGTTTAATCATTATAAAACGGTAATCTGGGAGCATTAGTTAACCCCTTCGGTGCTCATGACGGAACGGTTCCGTCATGAGGCACAGTGGAGCTGTGCTGATGACGGACCCGTTCCGTCATGACCACACCCATTACCATTATACTTCAGCACCGGAGGGGAATATGGTTAGCAGCGATGAGGTTAAACACACACAAAGGTGTACAAGTAAACGGCAAGCAGCCTACGTTGTATGCAATCGTGAGCGGTATGAAAGTAAATCGCATGCAAGTTAATGATCTCCAAGTTTTGGAAGTAAACAAAATATAGTAAAACATGCGTAACCTAGGTAGTATACAAATGAGATATTTGCCAACTATGGGCATGCAAAGGAAATCAATGCATGTGAGGAATATACAGCTAAGCAGAACGTAAGTTGAATATATATATGCAAAGAACAGGTATTATTGAACTTAGAAGGATTGGCAAGTGATAGGTAAGAAAGAAATGTATGCCACAAAAGGTATGAGCGTGAGAGATATAACATTTTTAGCTATATGGTAGGCATGAAATTGACTGGTGGATGTGTTAGCTGCGTAACTGAAAGGTGGTGGAATTGAGAAATAAGCCAATCAGAGCTTCACATAAGAAATGCATTCAAACTGTGGAATTCCGTCTGAAGGATAAACTTCTGTGATGTTAAATTTTTTGGTTTGGTATGACGAGGAATTCTGTGGTGTGGTTTGGATATATTTGGTGTGTTGGGTAATTCTGTTGTTGAATTATGTTGTTTATTGTCGAGTTATGTTGTGTGGAATGGAAATGTGTGGAGTTGAATTGTGTGACATGGAACTGTGTGGTGTTGAGTAAAAGTATGATGATTGGAATTGTGTGGCATGTTGTGGAGTGTATTTATGTGAATTGCTGCTATGTGGCTGTTGGGCTTGGCCCTTTTTGCAGGGTCATCCCTGAACATTTTGCCTTTCCTGCTAGCCTTTTTTCTGACATGGTGTTGGTGGTTCTAGGACTCTGGACACTTTAGCACTGCTGTCCAGTGTTAAGTGCGTGTGCTCTCTGTGGTAAACATGGTAAGATTGCTCTACACCTGTTTGGCATATTTAATTTACCCGTCAGTCCCTTGAGAAGTGGTATCTCAGATACCCAGGCTGGTAAATTAAATGCTACTGGTGGGCTTGCAGCACTCATTGTGCCACCCGCCATAGTTACCTTTCAAACCTGTCTCTGGCCTCTGCCATTGCAGGGTCTGTGTGCGCTGTGTTACTGCCGCTGTGACCTGACACCTTAAGTGTGTGCCATGTCTGTGACACCCCTTTTACTGCATCTCAGTCACCCCTAAGTTAGGCCCTAGCTAGCCCTATAGGCAGGGTGGACTGTAGGTAAAAGGTAGGACATGTACTGTGAGTGTGTGACATGTTCTGGTAGTGACAAACAGCTATTTTGATTTCTCACTGCTGTGAGGCTGCCCTCTCAAAGGAATGCATTGGGGATTCCCTGATAAGTGTTTCAGTGGTAATTCCTGATATGAGAGGAGCAGTGTGGGTCAAGTTTGGTATGGTTGGACTAGTAATCATAAATGCTGTGCAATGGTGTGTGCAGATTCATTATCACTATTTTAGAAATGCCACTTTTAGAAGTTGGCATTTTTGTGTGCTATGTGTCTGCCTGCCTGTTGTGTATTGCATGTCTGGCTTTGGAGTGACAGGGGCTGGTGAGGGGTGTGTGTCTCCAGGGAGGGGAGGGTGAGTCAGCGTTAGGCTGAATGGGAGATTTGCATTTGCAGTATTAGGAGGAGTAGTCCCCTGACCCTGAATAGGAATGTGCCTGCCTGGGTGCATGCTGGCTCTGCCCCCCTGTGGTAGTCTGATGACCGAGCCCCCACCTGACAAACGGGAAGAGGAAAGCTGTAAATAGAGTGCTCCAAAACCCCTCATAACCAGTTGGGACTGGTTCCACCGGCCCTGTGCCAAGGGCAGAACAAAGAAAGAATGTATTTATTTATTTATAAATCTTTGTATAGCGCGAACAAGATCCAGAGGGATATCAGAGCGCTCTACAAGAGAGGACATGAGTGTAATAACAGCAACAATTGGGAAAAAGAAGACCATACAATTAGCAGAAATAAGCTGGTAACGAAGGGGGCAATAATATGCAGAATAGAAGAACTGTATCAATTGGAGGTACCATGATAATACAAACAATGTCTTCTGATCCCGTGAGCCTAGCCCGCTTAGGGTACGAATTTGCTCATCAGATGCCCAGATGCAATAAAATATGGCACAGAAGCTGAACCTGCACCAACAGTGTAACAGAGCAGGAAAGAAATAAAAATGAATAGTTCCCCAAACAACAGATAAACAAACAATGCATAAACATACATTACTTAGTGCCTACTCCGTGGGAGGACAGGAAAGACAAAAAGGAGGAACACAGAGGCAGGACTGACCACTCGCAAGCAAAAAGTTTTAAAGAACACTGAAACAAACAAATGATAAGTGGTGAAGCCCACACAGAAGTATATACTAAAGTGTGCACAACAGGCCTCGATAGCCCAACCTAAAAAAAGGTCTAATGCTGTCAAATGACAGGCGGTGTTTTTTCAAAATATGAATGATATAACACCCTTTTGAAGTCCAGATAGCTCTAGAGTTTCCTTGGCTCGTGAGGTAGGTTATTCTACAATCTTGTGTCCACATGGCTGAAGCCTCTCTCATTAGTTGTGTCCTTGATTAAATATTTCTTTTTGTTTACAGTTTTGTTAATGCAAAATTGCTTTATGTGTTTTGGGCAATGTACTGTATGCTCTCACTGAGCATTCTTGCCGATTTTGTTCTGTTTCTTGCAGTGAGGTATGCCCCATGAGGCATTTGTCGATGAGTTTCGGTAAAAGCTGTAATTTTCCTAGTCAAAGACAATCAAATGAGCATTGATTAATGTTCAACATACATCGTGGAATTCAAAAGCTCTTGCCCGTTGTGCTTTTATTATTTTGTTTTTCATATTTATTTTAATTCTTTGCTGTGTATATCATATAACGTAGCACAAAGCTTTTAAGTATCCAAGTTTTTATTTATCTTGAGCGTGCTAAAAAATGTTGATGTTTTCGTTATTGTTTAGGGTGAACTGGAAGCCTGTTGGACGTATAGGCAGATGGATGGATGAATGGATAGGTGTGTGGATGAAGTTTGTGGGGATTATTGTAGAGCAGCAGTTCTTAACATTTTGACTTCTGTGAACCCCCACTGAATCATTACTGGAATCCGGGGACCACCACTGAGTCATTATTGGAAGCTGGAGAACACTGCCCCAGGCAATTTCTATGATTAGAACCTCAAAATAATACAATATAAATAAGTATATACCATACAAATGTTCAAATATTGAAATATTTGATTTAATTTGCAATCAAATATAGGAAAAGCTTTCACATTTATCATTTTGCTTTCTTAATTGTATGTACTTAGTTAACTTTAATGTATTCATCTTAATATTAATTAACTTTGTAACAGAGTCCGAGACCCCCTGAGTAGCCTCTCTGTCCCCCAGGTGTCTTTGTACCACAGGTTATAAACCACTGTGCAGCTGAGTGTATGGCTGCTGCATTGTCAGGAAGATGGATTGATAATTGAATGATGGATTGATCTGGGTAGAAATATCAATGAGGATGGGTGCATGGGTCAATGAATGGATTGGACTATTGATAGATTGGTAATTAATTGGATAGGTGCTTAGATCGATGGATCTTGGTGGGTGAATGGATTGACAGATGGGTGGAAGGATTCATAGATGGATGGGTCTCAGCCAATAGAAAGATATTGATGGTTGCATGGTGGATGAATCTGGGCGCTGGGGTCTCAGATGTTTTTTTTATTGTTTAGGCTGGACCGGATGCCTGATGGGTACATATGCAGATGGGTGGACAGATGGATGAATGGCTGATTTGAAGGATGGATAGTGTGAGTATGAAAGTAAATGCTGGATGGTTGGATGATGGATGGATGATCTGGTGGATATATGGATGTGAGCTGGTGCATGGGTGGATATCTGAATGTATTGGAGAATTGATGTATGTATGTATGTATGTATGTATGTATGTATGTATGTATGTATGTATGTATGAATGGATGATAATTGGAAGGATCCTGGGGTGCATCAACTGACAGATGGATGGATTTATGGATGAATGGCTCTAGGCTAATGGATGCAGCTTGGTAGATGCATGAATGTATGGATCTGGGTGCATGCAAAAATGGATAGATATCAACAAACTTTTTTGCAATAACTTTGTTGGTTGTCCAATGGAACATGCATACAATGAAGCACCTATCCTTGCATCATCATGCATCATATCACCTCAATCTGAGCATCTATGTAGACATAACAGATATAAGCACCACAAGAATAATAGGCATTCACAAATATTTTTCAGTAAGCCTTTACCATAAGTGTCTGTGTCCCTTACATCTGTCACAGTATAATTCCTCTGGAATCCTAAGAAAAAAAATTACCTGGAATCTAAAATTTGCTAGCGCATGTGCTCTAAGGCATGTATAACGTGCATTCATGTTTTATGCTGTGGTTTAGACCACATGCCCAAGTTTGCAGTTTTACATAGCACAAACTCAACCCTAACATATTTGAGCACTTTATGTGAATACATTACACAAGCTCACATTCATTTGTTAAGCACGGGGAGATGATTACAAGTTTGGTAGTCTTCCTGCAGACTGTCACACTAGCGCCCCTAAGGAAGACTGCCAAACTCGAAGTCAGACTGCCCGCCGGATTATGAGTTTAATCCTGTTGGTCCCACGGCGGTGCCTTTCTAAGGCTCAAAGGATAGCCATGGAAATGCAGCACCATGGGACCTCCAAAGCACATTCCTGCATGGGAAGAAAGGCGCCATGTCATGAATTTCTTCCTGTGCAGGAACTGGAGGGTGCATAAATACAGGGGGCCACAATCTGTGCCCCCCTGCATGCAGCCCCATGCACAAAGGCCAGAGTTGCCTCACCGCCACCCTTTCCATGGCAAGCTCAACGCTGTGCATAGGGTTGCAGTGTGGCATCTCGTAATATGCTCGGATGTATGGCAGTGGCACCACCAGCATATTGCTGCCTCAGACCCCTGCGCCACCAATGAGGGATCAGGGAGTTGCAATTGTCTAGTGGCAGTCCAATCACTGAAATCGTAATACGGCAGGTGGGCTTCCAGTCTGGATGGACCACTATAGTCGTAAATATGCGCAGAATTTGCCTAGAATCATAGGATATTGATCTGATGCAGTAATTTAAACCTGGTTTACCAGTTCCAAAGACAGCAGCTCTTATGTAACCCATTGGTGGCTGGCACAGGTAAGAGCGGTGGGGTGGGGTGGGGCAGGGTGGGGGTAAATTCGACAGACATTGGGTTGGTTAAAATTAAATGAATAAATAAATAAAACCACTTACCTTGCGCTTGTCGCTTTGCCGACTCGAATTACTTCCACTCAAATTTGAAACAATTTGGCGAAGATGTTGGACCCTGAAGAGGTGACATTTAGTATTGCCAATCCGATCTATACCAATTTGGGGAAGGTGTAAAACACTACAGGCGTGAAAATTACTATTTCCACTAAAATCTATTTTTTTAAACTCTTTTTATTAACATGTGTATCACACAACATATACAGCATGTTGAGCTACGATTTATCATTCACCAGATAAACTCTTTTACAATTACCCTTTAGCTGGATATACTTCACATTGTCAGCGCTTTTACTGCCCATTCACTAATTTATTAACCTGACCCCATCCTAATAAGGGAGAGGGGGCGAGACCCGGGAGGCCTCCCAGCTACTTTTCCATCCCCTAAGTTCTCTTGCAACCCCTGCCTCAATAACCCTGATATGCCTGCCAACCCCCCCACCCTTTCTCCCACTACCTGCGACACCCCCTTGTTTGATACACCATCCGTTCTGCTCTTTGACACCAAACCATGTCTGATTCCCACTCATCCCTGGATGGGGGGGGCGCTCTATCCCATGCCCTTACTATATTTGTCTTGGCCACAACTGCCTCCAGCGTGAACCAAATGTTATGAAATTTAGGCCACGGTTCTTCGCTGCTAAAATTCAGGAGGAGCTTTTTAGCAACTAGTGGGACCAGTTGTGACGTCACCTGGGTCATTACCTCTACAACTTGTGCCCCATATTCTTGAATCTTTGTACTTTCCCAGAGATCATGAAAAAATGTACCCTCGTACGTGCACCCAAGCAGGCACTGTGATGTCTAAGCCCTTACCATCCTACGCCGGGCTGCCCTCGAGTAGTATGAACTATGAAGATTTCGCAGTTGTACCAGACGGAAGTGTGATCTAATGGCGACTTTTCTTGGGCTTTCTATTGCCTCTACCTATTGGTTGTCCTCCATTTCCCTTAGATTTCGACCCCCACACCTCTCTTAGCCTCACCCGTGGGTCTGGGGAGTTTTTTAACAATTGTTTGTAGATAAGAGAAATACTCCTTTCAGGCTTAGGGTCCATCAGCAACTGGTCTTCTAAGGGGGACGCCTCATACAGTTGTTCCCCTTCCATCATGTGCTTTCTAAGGGCAAGCCCCAATTGGGTATATTTAAAATGTTCTGTATCTGCCAAGTCAAATTCTTGATGAAGGTTTGCAAAGGGCATCAAAGACTGCCTTCTCCATATGTCACTCAAGTGTTCTATCCCGATTAGTACGCAGCCAGCAAATCATTCCAAACCTCCCACTTAGCTCAGCATATCACTGTACCATAATGGAGTTTGATCTATTGACCTGCAGTCCACCCCAAGAAATGTGTTGCCTCCCTCCAGGCCTGCGTCACTGTTCGAGTGTAAGTCGGCAGGTATTGTGCTGTTGGTTTTTGGTACATGATTTCCTCATATCTACCCTGGCTCATCGCATATTTGTCCATTCGGTAGGCCAGTTCTTGCTGATCTGAGAAGGCCCAATCATTCATCACCTGTAGCTGTGTCACCCAGTAGTATAATTTAACCTCTGGGACCCCCAGCCCTCCCTCATAGACCCCCACTTTGAAGCTTATGTAGTGCTATTCGTGAGGAAGAGCCCTGCCATTGTAATGTGGAGACTTCCTGCTGTATTCTCCGGAAGGTGTCTGGGGGATCTTCAATGGAGTGTTCTGGACGACATATAACAGCTGTGGAAGTGTCATCATTTTAGAAATAGATGCTCTCCCCATCACTGAGATGGGTAAGGTACTCCAATGGGTTACATGACCCCTCAACCTACCCAGATGCTGCCCACATTTAGATACATAATTTCTTGAAGGTCCCTGGTGACATGGATACCTAAGCATTTAATGCTATTCTGTACTACCATGCTGCACAGTTGGACGGGGCCAGCGGGAAAACCACCAACTTAGACCAGTTTATTTTACAGCCAGAGAAGAATCTAAACATTTCAAAGACTTGTAGTATTCTCCTGACGGAATATAGGGCAGTGAAACATAAAGCAGGATATCATCTACATAAAGCGATATGTTCCCCACTAAGCCCCCAGGTGCCTGTATGCCTTTTATTAACAGGTCCTTTTGCACCCACCCCGCTAGTGGCTCCAACGCTAATGCAAATGTCGGTGAAAGGGCGGCCTCTTCTCGTCCCCTTGCTTAATGCACATTTTCTGGATTCTACTCCATTAGTGCCTACCCGTGCCAGTGGAGATCTTTAAAGGAGGTGAACCCACCCACAGAATTTTGGTTCAAAACCCATCTTGGCCAACACCGCAAATTTGAAGTTCCATTCTATGTTGTCGAATGCCATTTTAGCGTATAGAGTCAACAGGGCCACGGGCCTCTTATCTGCAGAGTCTGTCATGTGGATTAATCTATATAGGCGCCTCAGGTTCAGTCTGGAGCTTCTGTGAGGCATGAAAACGGACTGATCGGGGTGTACCAGGGAGGTGATCACCGTACGAAGCCTATTCACTATTGCATTAGCTAGTACCTTGGCCTCAACATTTAGGAGCGATATTGGTCTGTAGGAGCTGCACTCACTTGGAGGTATGCCAGGCTTCTAGAGACTCACTATTGTGGCTATTCTTTAGTCCCTGGGAAGGTATCTCTCTGTGCTCATGCCTGGGTCATATCTAGCATCGATTTGGCCACCTTGGTTCTGCAGAGTTTATATAGTTCTATTGGCAGTCCATTCGGGCAAGCGGCCTTGTAGGATTGCATGTTGTGTATGGCCGCTTCTTCTGTTAGATTAAGGTCCAGTTTCTCCCTATCTACTTCCTCGAGTGAGCGTAGGCCTATTCCATGAAGAAAGGCCCATACTCTTCCTCTGACTTGGACGTGCCCGAGGGATATACTTCCTTGTAGTACCTGGCAAACATCTTTGCTGATCGGGCATTGAATTTCTTGACCGCCCCATCTTTATTGATTACCTCCAGTACCCAGGACCAAGTCTGATCCCTACTTTTTAGCCAGGCCAGTAACTTACCAGCCTTGTCACCCACATCATATAGACAATGTTGCATCGCCAAAGCATTGCTCATTGCCCTATTCTCCACGAGAGCCTTGAATTTGTGCTGTTTAAGTCTTATTTAATGGGTCAGGGCTGGCGTACCCTCCACTATCTCCCTTTCTTGCAGGCCCCAACTCCTCTTTAAGCCGATTCACACTCTAACCTTTGGTCCTTCTTTTTCCCCCCTATGAAGGACTGTACCTGACTTCGGAACACAGTCTTAAATCCCTCCCAGAGGTAGGAAGCTGATTCACTGAGCCCTTGTTTTCTGCAAAGTATAATTTCGTTTATTTCTGTATCTTGTCTCTCATATCCTTGTCTCAGAGGAACCAGCTATCTATTCGGGGAATCCTTGGAAATTACCTAGAGGGCCCTTGGATGAGATCCCCTATTGCGGAATGGTCATAGATACCTCTTGCATAATATTTGGCCTCCCTGAATTGTGTTGCTATTGTGGTATGTATGAATATTCAGTAGAGGAAAGAATATCTATTATGTGCTGAGGCAAGGTGAGTGTGTTGCTTTTGTCTCGGATTTTGCAACCTCCAAAGATCTACCAGGCCCACTGGGCCCCTCCCAACCCTGTGGATCACCCCGCCATTTTGTCTGCCTCCGGGTCCATCACATTATTCATGTTCCCACACAAAACCAAAGTTCCAGATGGCAATGCCAGGAGTAGGGAACTCTGGCAGAGTCACCGCATGTTGGCGAGGTGGGACATAAACTGATAAAAATTGGAGCGGCTGAACCTCCCATGTGCTGGTTACTACAACATATGTCCCTTGTGAATCGTTCCATGTGGAATGCATTATATATTGCACCGATTTTTAAGGAGCATTTCCACCGCTCTGGAGCTATTTGTGAATGCCAAGGGAGTTATCTTCGTGTAACCAAAGCGATCCAGTGCTTTGTACTGTGTACCTCTGAAATGGGATTCCGATATCAGGACCACATCTGGGGAGTGTCGCTTTAATAGTTGTTGTACAAGTGTTCCCTTAATTTTGTTTCCCAGAAGGTTGACATTCGAGGACCATTATTCAAAGCTCGTCTTTTCAAGCCAGCCATGATAGTGTAAATGTGGTATGTGCCCCTCTGTAATTTTCCAGGATGGGTAGGAGACAAATTAGTTTGCAACTCTCTTATCTTTTCCCCTCCCCTTGGTGCCGTGTTGCAATGATACAGTAATGTAACTAAGAAAACCATCCTTAGAATCCCCCCCCTTAAACTCCTCCTCCTGCTACCCTGCTGAGTGGGATTAACCTTACCCACCCCCCAACCTGCAGAGGCACCACAGAACGAACATGATGAAACAAGGATGGGGTGCATTGCCTGCCACCACCAATATTAGAAGAATCCCCTAGGAAAGACCTTTCTATAGGGGTCACATAATGTTGTCTCAAAAGCCCATCCCTTGACAGACAGGCATTTCAATTTGAATTGCGAAGTATTCCACTCCCTGTTTCTTACCCACCTTTGTGCTCAGTGACTCGTGTCCTACCATATTCTCTACTGCCGGGTTCATATCTCCCCCAGCGCATATTCTGAATCTCTCAGGAGCCCTCTTGGGACTCCGCTGAGTGCAGCCTCTTAATATGATCTGGGTTCAGCGATCTGTCAGCTGGGCCCACAGTGGCACTGCCAACATATTAGAGGCCTCAGACCACTGCTAGACCCCCAGGGTTTACGGAACCCTGGTGGCAGCAGCCATACCATGGCGGTCCGACTGCCCTACTTGTAATACGGTGGTCGGACCACCTGTGCGGTGGTAGTCGCACCGCCACTGTGGGTTTGGCTCATAATAAGGCCCCAATAAAGATTACATTACATAACTGGAAACATCTCAAATCAATTTAGAAACAATAGAGTAAATGTTAATAAATAAAATTACACAAAAATAAAAAAAAAACAATAAGTAGAACCGGAGGTATGATTTTTAAAAGATTCAGGTAAAAATAGCACTAAAAAGCACACAGCGTGATTCGCAGTTATCTAGTTGTGCTGGAACAAGTCAAAGTCAAAAGTTCAGACTTAACGCAAGGGAGCACAGGTTGGATACAGGGCCCTGATCCATCCCAGTGGCCAGTGTACCTACACACTTTCCAGTTCTATGCAAGTAGCCTCAAACAAAGCTTCACATTGGTGGGAGCTGCGAGGAGATCATTATTGCCACGAAGAACAGAATGCCATCAGAGCTTCATGTTGGCAGGAGACATGGGTGGTTATTCTCTGTTACAAAAATCCCAAAACGGATGGATTTTCACCTGAAGCCCAGTTCTTGCAGACCTGGGAAGGCACATCTTAGGGGTCAGACTCACTCCAGTAGAGGCCACAGCTGGGCTAAGGCAGGTGCAATTAGTACTGGTCAGCTGGGCAGGTGAAGAGGAGGCCTCTGGAAGTTTGTTTTGTCCTTGTAGCTCAAACAGGAGGTCAGCCAACTGACTTTTCGAGTCAGTTCTGTGGCTCATGAGTTCAAGGTAAGCCTGCATTCATCAGACAGCAGGGCAGTCCTTTTTCTGAATCGTCCACATGTTCAGGAGTGCTCTGATGAGTGGTCACGAGGGTGCCACTATTATATGCAGTGCCAGCCTGAGTGTGGGACCCTTCTCTTTGTCTACCCTAAAACTGGTTCTGGTCATTACTGCGCCTTCCACTGGGTCAGGCTACAAACTGTTTAGTGTGGCAAAGGGCAAGCAGGCCCAGGTGTGAACTGCATTTTCCAGGGTCATGACAAGAATCTTAAAAAGTCAGTAAGAGGTTGGGCATAGCCCCCAGGCTTCCTTTTGAAGCTCAGGAAGGGCTGAGTACACCCCGCAAGCCATGCTGCTCAGTGGAGGAACCTTCTTCCCCACACCTAAGGGCCTTTTGTCCATTGTCTGGAAGG
This sequence comes from Lissotriton vulgaris, assembly GCF_964263255.1. NCBI lineage: Eukaryota > Metazoa > Chordata > Amphibia > Caudata > Salamandridae > Lissotriton > Lissotriton vulgaris. Next base: position 423,233,248 of record NC_141687.1, read on the forward strand.
ATTACACATTCCATCACAAGAGAACCATTATACGTCATGTGATCCTGGAACTCCAGCTACCTGTAGCTCTCCTATATCCAGCCCAGCCTACTAAATTATTGATTTTGGTTGGTTGAAATATTATATGCATTCCGAAATTGAAATGTTCATATTAGAGACAAAAAGATGTGCACTTTCACAACTAATAAGCTGATGTTTGGAAAAGTTGGTTGGCTTTCCAAAATATATTTAAACTGTTATTTGAGAGATAAACTGAAAGGTGTTGTTAAACTGAAAGATGCTTGTTAGCATGATTAGTAACATGGTACCTGAGGTATTGAAGTTATGATTGTCATGTGTATATGCAGTGGAGAAGCATTCCAAATTGATAAAGCCTTTTTCACGATACCGCTCTACCACAGTTAGCTTCAAATCGTGCCCATCTCCTGGTTGCCCACGACTATTTATTACCTTCAGTGCTTTGTGCTTTTGTCATTATTTAAATTTGAATCTTATAAATTCATATCTCGAGTTCCTCCTCTTGGATTTTTGTTGTTTTGGTGTCATTTCACTCATTAAATATATATCTCTGTTTAAAATAGGAGTGGAGTTTTTATTGTGCATTTTTTTCAACATTTAAACTATTTGGTACTTCTGAATGCTTTACACATTTTTTCCAAATTGAGGTTGTCTACTCTCTGCCACAGAGTTTGAGCTCAGGTTTAAATTACTGAAACTTTTGACTGGACCTAACAAGATAGTGACTATAATACTTGTGCTGGACATTCAACTACCACAATTAATAAAACGCTTTCTCACATCCAAATTTTATACACCTCGTATTTTGGGTCTGAAAACATGGCTCACTTTGAATCATGTAGAGTGGTATTCACTCTGTAGAGGAGTTGTAGAGCAACTGATAAATGTATTGATAGCAAATGTTTTGCTAGCCATCACATTAAGGTTAATGAAAAGGATGTGATTGGGCTGATGAAGGAAATTAGTGGGGCTGAATTGACCTCTGAGATAGCTACCTACCCAGATTTGGAGAGGGAGGTTTCTCACCAAAAGGAGATGATGCTTGATGTGAATGTTGTCCCAGCATTTGAAATCAACCAGAGCTTAACATGACTAAATTTACATTAACCAATTTTTTATAGCATGGTGTCTTTGTATGAGTGAATTCTAGAAATGAAGTTCACAATGTCTCAATAGGGATTATCAGATCAGGGCCCAGGACCATCAAACTCAGTGTAGCTTCCTATTTTGGCAAGCAGGAGGTGTTGCTACATCTTTAGGTGGAATTTGTCAATAATTTCCTAATTCTTTATTTGCAGGACACTTGGACCCCTGAACCTATTGACATTAGTGGATAAAGACTTTTTACTTACCTGCAGTTTCTTCTCACACTGGTAGAGCAAAGGGCGGGTTGACTACTTTTGTTTCGAACTTACTGGCTCAGGTTAAAATCAAATCAGTTTCTAAATCGTTTTATCTCTATAATCACTGTCATTGATTTTTCATTTAGTTTTAACATTATTCTTGTCAATTTTGATAATAATGCTCCTTTATCTAACATTCTCAATGTTTTAGGTCAATGTGGTTGAGAGCTGGAAAACGTATGTAGCTGTAAAGGGACGTTTTTCATAATGTGGGGTGGGGATGTTCATATACATTTATGTTGCTTTCCTTCTAAAAAAATCTGTGGTATGATGCACATATTTGATAATGATCATTCCCATTTCCTTCATAATGAATATGATGTGAAACTGAATTAACTTATGGGAAAGTATGATAGTGCTCTTCCAAATGAAGTATGTGCTTCCCCTTTTTCTTTCACCCCTACTCTCAATAGTTATGGGCATACACTGTTATTGATTATATTCTTTCCTCCCTTAAATTTGGTAAGTTGTTATCCGACTTCACTACTCATACCATCTCGATGAGCGATCATTATCCACAGAGTATTAATGTTATGTTCAAGTGGGGTCAGAAAAGTTTTCTGTAGAACTATAAATTGACAATGCTGTATCAGCCACTTGTAATGGTGTCTCCCTACGGTGGTCTTTGGTTAACTCTATGGGCTAGGGATGGTGTAATTTTGTTCAAGGTTACGTTTTCCCAGATGTGCGACCAGTTCAGTGGTGTTGCCTGAGGGCTGCTTGTATCAATACAGGAGTAAAGTTTGGAAGTGACATGGCCTCCTTCACTGTCTGAGCATAAACTACTGGGTAGATCATCAGCAGTGATAGGGGATTTGTGTCTGAAGATGATTGCATTCATTTTTATTAGTGGTAGAAGTCTGTGTCAATGATGTCAAATTTTACTTTAAGATGGGAAAAATATCATGAATTGTGGCTGGTGCTAAAGTCTTTTATTAACAGCATGCATTTTTGCCGCAATTTTCTACAAAAATGATTTATCTGTCTATTTTTAGGTGCTTATTATGCCGCAGAGAGGCAAGAGGCGAGTGTTTCATTTTGTTAGGCAGTTTATTATTGATCTTTTGGAGGGCTTGCGCTTTGCACGTAAGGATATTTGCTGAGTGTTCCAAGTTTGTTTTCCTAGTTTGGACAAAGGAGGCATGAGAGAGTGGTCTAGCCAGTGCTCCTTCAACCTCGTTCCAGGAATGGGAGGTTGTGCTGGTGGGAGGAGAGCCAAAGGCTTCCCTGTTTAGTCAGGAAGGCATGCTGATATCTCCTATAGTCTGGTAAATTTAGGCCACCAAAAACCTTTGATAGTCTTTGTTTCTTTAGGTCTAATCTGGGTTGTTTGGTTTGCCATAGCAATTCAGTGAGGATTACAACTATCTTGGCAAAGAAAGTGGCTGAGAGGTATATGGGTGACATACTGATTAGGAATATGATAAGCGTGTGATCATCATTTTGATGGATTTTATTCTTCCCTCTATGTGATGAATCTAGAAGACCAATTACAATGGCGTCTTTAATTTAGTTTAAGGTCATATTCTCATTATGGTTAATGGATTCTCTAAGATTTGAGAAGAACCATAGACCGGAGAGTTTTCTTTTGTCGGAGGCCCATTTGAGACCGTGGTCACCTATAATTTGTTACAATGTATATCTTTTTAAAAAATCTTTGTTAAGTCAATATCCTGAAACCTGGGCATAGTTTTTGATAAAGGACATGATATTAGGTAGCGCAAGGTATACCTGGGTAGTCAATAGGAAGATATCATTGGCATAGGTAGCCACCTTCTGAGAGCCTACCGTGAAGGGGATGCTTGGTATGTCAGGGTTCTGTTTAATTTGTATGAGGAGGGGGTTCTTGTGTGAAAAGAAATAATAGGGGAGAGAGGGGGCACCCTTGTCTGGTCCCTTGTTAGAAGACAGTTAATATTTATTGTGGCTTGGGGTTCTTTGTATAAAGCGAGAATCATTTTAATAGGAGAAGAGCTAAGTTGACGGTGATGAGGGAGTGTCCTGCCATGGTTTTTGGCTCTATTTCGGAGTGATGATGACTTTAAGCTTGCTAACATCTATAATCTGTATTCTTACCTTGTGTTGGCCATTTTAAGCCCTTTCTTCCAGACCTAGAAGAGGATAGCTGCTTTATATGATGATAGATCCCTTATTCTTGACCCTAATCCATTTATTGCCTATTGGCTTTGACATAATTATGTGTCCTTTGTAGTCCTGACTTATATTACATATTGGTATGGTTTGTGTAGGTACTCTGACAGAGCTAAGGGTTATTTCATCCTTCTCAGGCCTACAAGGCCCAGAACTAGAGAGACTCCATTTTGCTTTCTGTCCCTGCAGAGCTGAGATGCTTGCAGGGTAAAGGTAATGTTTATAGTTAAGCCTGTTGTCTGCTAGGGGAAAACCAGCCAGGACTGGTTCTTATCCGAAGAATGTGTTTGTTTCTTGGGCCCAGACGTAACATGCAGATGGCCACTGCGGTTGCGCGGAGAGTTCTGGAGCTAGCACAGGAATTCAGTGGGAGGCAGCCCTCTGTTGGAAATTTCCATGAGGGGAGAGGATTCCATATTAGCGAATTGCAGGAGAGGAGGAGTGGTCAGTTTGGTTCTTGAAGAGTGAGGAGTAGAATGGTTGCTGCAGCTGAAGAGTACAGTTCAGTTCAATTGTTTTTCTGGAATGGAGAGAGAAGGCAGATAATTGCTGGAGCTGGAGAGAGAGCAGTCATATGAACAAAGTTAGAACTGTCAGCTGGAACTGCCAGCTTATCAGGATGCATTCAGTCAGATGGAGGAGTTGAAGCTGCCAGCTGGAGCAGTTGAGCCAGAGGAGTGAAGCTGTGGTGACGGAGGGAGAGAGAGAGAGCCCTGATTCCACCAGAGAGAGAGAGAAACATTCCTTCTAATAGGTGAGGCAGTCTGAACTAGTTTGCTTTACACTTACACCTTAATCTTGTCTTTTATTCCCTAGGCTATTGTATGTCTAATCCTTTTTCTTTCAGCGGTGTGTTACAGTTCCTGTTAGTTACAGAGACCCCGCAGATTTGTGTATGTGTCTATTCCCATGTTATTGTTTTTGTAATAAAGATACCCCAGTTCTTAGTGAACCAGTGTGCATGTGTTGTTCTTATGATAGAGCTAACCTTTCTTAAATAGGAGCGCTTAAATCAGGGAATAACTTTTGCATACAGTGTGTGTCTCTTGTTCTTAAAGCGTAGGTAACCTTTCCTTCTAGTCAGGTGTTACAACCAGAACAGATGCTGCCCCTGATCAGGTAAGTAGCCACTGAATAATTAGGGAGCGAGAGGAACCCTTGAGCTAGGGAAATAGTTATACACTAAGTAATTCGGCCATTCCATAATATTATTGTAGTAGTGAACCAGCATGTGCCTCGTATTCTTGTTCAATCAGGGTAACCTGTTCTTCTAGTCAGGCATTGTTTTCATGAACGGATGTAATTCCCGGTCAGGTAAGTAGTGACTGAGCAATGAGGGAGAGAGGGGCCCCTTGAGGAGGAGAATAGATAGTACATTATCTAATTTGGTAAACTGCTGTGTGCTATAATATTGTAGTATCATATCCCAAGTAGCCAATGAGAGATTCCTTCCAAGGGTATTCATAGGAAAGTGGTCGTCGTTGGTAAGCGGCGTTAATGAGAACACCAGGTGGGAAACTGGTGCATAGGTCCGCCGGATTGTGGACCGGGCTGTGAGTGAGAGAACACTAGGGAGGACACTAGTGAATAGGTCCGCCGGTTTGGTTCCGGCTGTGAGGGAGAGAACACTAGGGGGGGACACTAGTGTGTAGGCATGCAGGATTACGGAGGTGCCGAGCGAGCACTGACTGTGGTCAGTGTGTAATGGTAAATAATCAGAACTGCCCCAGGGTAGATTAGTCTGGACCCATGTGGTCGCAAGACTATGAGGTATGAGTGTGGTGTAGGGCATGGACGTCCTTAGTAATTCATGAGTATTCCTAGTAATCCCTATAGATTTAGTGGTGTTTCTGATGATATGAGCTTGTATATTGCGAGTTCCCCATCCTCAGGAAGGTACCCAGGTGCCTGATAGATGGGTCCTGAGGAGGGAGGTGGTTACGTTTTGGCCGGGTTGGTGGTGCTCTGGTGAGCTGGTTCTATCTGGTCTGAGAATCTGGTCATTACATCTGGCGTCACAAATTGTTTACGTTGCCTGTGTGCGCTGTATTGTTTTTATCTTGTTGGTTGGCACTCGGCACGAAAATTGTCCTATGGGCTTGAACAGTTGGAGTGTAAGGAGATTGCAGTACATCATAGCATTTGACTTATGCAGGGTGGAAGAAATGCTTTTCATCTTGGTGTTTGAACTGTCAGGCTTGAAGGGTGACATTACATGAGGGAGCCAATTCCATCTTGGTGATGATACAATTGTGTATATGTGTGTGAAAAATGCTTTTAAATTGCTCATTAAATGGCTTGCTACATTTGCTTATGCTGTGCAATGTGAAATGTATTCAATGTAATATGACTTGTGGTGTTCCTTGTAAATACCTCCTTGTAAATATGGCTTGTGAGGAGCATGTTCTCATTTTGTCTTACTGAGTTTCTTGTGAATTGCGCCTTGTATATATGCCTTGTGAAGAGCATGTCATTATTATGACTTGTTGAGTTTCTTGTAAATATGCCTTGTGAATAGCGCCATGCAAATATGGCTTGTGAGGAGCATGTTCTCATTTTGACTTGCTGTGTTCCTTGTGAATTGCGCCTTGTATATATGCCTTGTGAAGAGCATGTCATTATTATGACGTGTTGATTTTCTTGTAAATATGGCTTGTGAATAGCGCCATGTAAATATGGCTTGTGAGGAGCATGTTCTCATTTTGACTTGCTGAGTTTCTTGTGAATTGCGCCTTGTAAATATGCCTTGTGTAGAGCATGTCATTATTTGGACTTGTTGACTTTCTTGTAAATATGGCTTGTGAATAGCGCCATGTGGATATGGCTTGTACAGAGCATGCTATTGTTGCGTTAGGCAGGAGAGAGCTGGATCTCTTTCAAGTGCCTGGAGAAAATGTTTTGAAGATGTGCGTACGTGTTATGTGAAAACGTGGAGTGATACGTTCTTGAATTTCCCATGTACTGCAGACATTGGGGAATGATTGTGTTTGAGCTGCCAAAGGGTTAATATCTTGAATTGAGATGGCAGTATTTATTTTAACATGCTGTTTAACATGCATGGTTATGTGAGCTGACACTAAAAGTCAGTGATTGTTTAGATTAATGATGGTTTGATTTGACTTTTTCATTGGTTGCTGGGTCTGCCTATGTGCTTGGTCAGCTTGCTGACAGAATGGTAACATCTTGCATGGAGAGAAATAAGCAGTGTTCATTTAACATTCTATTTGAAATGCGTCCACGAATTTGTGTGGGTTTGCCTTTGAACACATGATTTAATGTGTCTGACTCGGAGGTCGGAAAGTTATAAATCAACCAGTCGGATTGAGATAAGGGTTTTCAGCTGTGGATGGTACACGAACCAGTGTTTTAGAATTAGTGCTTTAACGGTTGAGAAGTTAAATAAAACAGACCCATCATAGAATGTGCTTTAAATTAGTGAAATGCAACCGTGTGCTTTAAAAAAAAATGTGTTCTAGAAAATATACATGATTATTTTTCTAATGCAAGCTGCCCTTTTCTCTAAAGTTCTGTATTTTGCACATGATATGTAGCAGACCATTGTGTCAGTAAACCCACTCAGTTAGAAAAAATGGCTATTTGAAAAAGAATGAATCTGGCCCTTTTAATAGGTAGAGTAGAAAAGCTTGCACACTGAATTTTGAATTCTTGGTTATGCCCCTTGTTTAATTTGATGGTGTTTCACATGTTATTTTCAAAAATAAAATGACATGTGTCTGCATGCAATGTTGTTTTTTCCCTTTCAGCAAGTAGCAGTACTTTATGACGGAATTATTTTAAAATGCTAGCATGTGACTTAGTTACAAAAAATATGTCTTTATTAATTTGCTTTTTACCACGTTTAAATCTGCTTCAGTTAGTTAGAAAATAATGGTCAGTGTTTCTGGCCTGGGAACGGCTGTATGTTTTCAGTTTGAAGGCATTTGCTTTGACCTTGGCTGATATGAGTCAGGCATCTGTTCGCCACTCAGAGTTTAGAAAGGGTGGAGGCCCTGTGGGTAACTTCTGAGAGCAGAGAGAGCCAGCTTGTTATTCTTGGCTATGTTACAATTTCTTTCCGCTGAGAAATGTTTATATAAGGGGGGGTCAAGTCACTCTTCCTTACAGTCGGCGCAGACAGCTTCATTGACTTCAGATAAGGGATGCTTGCACATACAGAATAATTGGCAGACGCTTGGTCCTTGGAGTTAGATAAATACAGTAGGCCCAGTAAGCTTCCCTGACTAGAGATTAGAAGATGCTTAAACAGAATAACTGACAGGAGCTTTGCTCCTGCAATGAGATCAGCATTTGGCAGTGATTCAAAATTACATCGCAGTGTAGCCCGGCTCCTGCTTATTATGCTTGGAGCTGATTCAAAACTCTGAGCGCGAACATCTTTCTAGAGGGAGGGGCTGTTTCTCAGAGGAGTGAGGAGTAGCTAGGCCCCAGCCCTTCTGGCTGTGTATGACAAAATTAGATTTTGCCCAAACAAATTTAAAGAATATGGTATTAGTAGATAGACTGTTTAAATCATTCCTTGGATTTAGAACAATTCTTTTCATGAATTAGGAGGTTTCTTTCGAAAATAAAAAGCACTTGGGGTTGATGATGCGTGTTTCTCGTTTCAGATGGCTTTATCGTGTGGGGGCCCTGGATGAGTGTGATTTTCTTATTTTGGAGTGATGTGTTTTGTTATTTTCAGGTGAGTGTCACCCTTCCCAAACCCCCCTCCCCCTCCCCAATCCTGGAGCCTGGACCCAGACGGCGGATGGCTAATTGGTGTTGATGTTCCATGGATGGATGACCAGATCAGATGAGATGCTTCTTTGGCAAAGGATACAGATGAAGATGGAGGGTCGTGGCCTACACAAATTAACTGTTGTTCTAAGAAGAAACCAACGATGGATTCCTATAGAAGATGGACGTCCTTAGTAATTAGTGAGTATTCCTAGTAATCCCTATAGATTTAGTGGTGTTTCTGATGATATGAGCTTGTATATTGCGAGTTCCCCATCCTCAGGTAGGTACCCAGGTGCCTGGATAGATGGGTCCTGAGGAGGGAGGTGGTTACGTTTTGACCGGGTTGGTGGTGCTCTGGTGAGCTGGTTCTATCTGGTCTGAGAATCTGGTCATTACAGGGAGGCATGGCAAAGGAAAAGAGACCTTATTGAAGGAATTCTCCTCATCTAGTGCTATTACACAGGCTGGGTGATCTTGGTGGGCGGCTTTTCAAAAGTATGGCTGAATAGTCTGTTATCAGCATTGAATCTGCCTCTGATGAATCTCATTTGGGAGGGATGTAGGATTTTGCTAAAGATGTGTTCCAGTCTGAGTGCAAGGATTATCACATATATTTTACAGTCAACATTTATTAAGGAGATGGGACCGTCATTTTTGGGGTTAGATGGGTCTTTTCCTTCTTTGGGAATGACTACTATTGTTGCCTCCACAGCTGTTCCTTTATTGGCGCCTGTGGAGGTAATGGTATGGTAATGGTAATGGTAAATTTATTGCACAGTTAATTAAAAGTCACAATTTAAAATACATAAAAATTGGTTGTCAAACATTTAAAAATTATTTGTGTAGTATGTGTAGTTGGTTAGTCAGTTAATGTACTTCATTTGGGTCGCGAACCCAAGAGTGCACAAGACACTGTCTGGCTATTACTCATTTTCATCTTTTTGTGCTTCCTTAATTCTTTTTGCCACTGCGTCGAAGTATTTTGTAGTTCTGCAGTTTAGTTGGGTCTCTTGCGGATTGAAACACAGTTTGACTGCCTGTCGGCAGGATCTAATCCCCTTCTGATTCCATATTTCGCGTAGTAGGGTTCTCCTTAGGTCCATTAAACTGGGACAAATACATATTGTGTGGACTAGATCTTCAGGACCTGTATTGCAGAGTCGGCAAGATTGGTCGTCCTGAATCCTCTTCCATGGAGCCAGATGAGGGAGAATTGGGAGTATGCCTAATCGCAGCTTTAGGAATTTTTCCTTGATCTTCTGTTTAAATCCCTGGTCTAAATACACTTGAGGCTTTAGAGTTTTATAGTCATTTAAGACTATCCATCCATGTGCCCTTTTTGCCAGCATTTCTTTGTCTTCCAGCAGCGATGTTATTTTAGTTGCTTTTGTTACTAGTTTAGTTTTTGTGGTCTACTGGGCTGTTCCAAAGGCCGGTCAGCTCGAGATTTTCTAGAGATTCCATCAGATACTCTCTAGCGTGTGATCGTTCTCGTCTTTGCAGTTCAGTCCAGAGGTGGGAATTTAGGGTGCCTGGCTCTGCGTTTCTGATCTTGTGCCAGCATTTTATGAAGCTGCCCCTTCTTTCCACTGTTTGCTTTTGTATCCCAAACTCCAGACGGATTTGCGCGGATGAGACATAGCTAGGAAGCTGGAAAATTGATCTATAGGTTCTGGCGATTACTTTGTCAAGTGTCAGAGCGTCTTTTCCAAAAGTAGGTTCACTCCCATATGTTAATGTCGGTTGGAGACGAGCTCTCAGTACCTGCAGAAAAGGGTCGAGCGTGTGGTCAGGCAGAAGCTTCTTCAAGGGTTTCATCGCGAGGAAGCTCATGGTTCCTTTTCGGTGTAGCGTCTCTAATTGAGGTTTAAACGACCCTCTGCTATCCAATAAGACACCCAGGTACTTGTAACACGTCACTTGATCCAATTTGTGGCCGTCCAGGAACCAATTGTTCTTCCTGGCCTTCTTATAGTTCACAGCCATAATTCTTGTTTTTTTCAAGTTGATGGTTAGGCCGTTACGATGGGAGAATGTGCTAGTAGTGTTCAAAAGATGTTGGAGGCCTGTTGGAGTGCAGCTTATTAGAACAAGATCGTCGGCATAGAGGAGATTGGTCAGCGTAATGTCCCCTAGCCTCGGGGCGTGCGATTTGGTACTGTCCAATTCCCCTGGTAGATCTGCCAGGTAAAGGTTGAACAGGGTCGGGGCTAGGGCACACCCTTGCTTCAGGCCTTTGGAGGTGTTGATTTGCCTTGAAAGGTGCTTCCCGTCTCCCAGCTTGATCTTGACCCACGTGTTGCTGTGCAGTAGGATGAGTTGCCTCAAGAGGGGGTGGGGTATCCCCCATTTTTCGAGCTTTTGCCATAACTTACCCCGGTCCACATGGTCAAAGGCTGAGCCTGTGGAGGTGAAGTATGCAAAAAGTCTTCTCACAGTAAAATCAGCGATGTGGACCATGTTTGGTGGAAGAAGACTGGGAAGCCATCCAGGTTCGGTACTTTCCTAGCTTTTAGTTTTCTGACTGCATATAGGTTTTCATGTCGAGAGATAGCGTTTTCTAAGGAAAGCTTGGTAGCCTCATCCATTGTTTTGTGGATGTGAAGGTTTTTGAGGTATTCTAAGCAGGACTCGTAGGGAGTGTGATTACTTTTTGCGTAGAGAGTTGGATAGAATTTTTGCCATGTTCATCATTATGGAGGTTATCCTAGGTTTACAATAGTGTTGTTTTAGATATGAAGCTAATATTTTGCCTGCTTTATTGCGGCTGCATACTTTGAAGCCTTTGTATTTTTCAACCAGTAGATGAACTTTGCTGCTTAAGATTTTGTTGTATTCGTATTTTAGTTTGGTTAATTAGTTTAGTTGCAACTTATCTCTGGACAGCTAGATCGTGTTTTCAGTTGATCTAGTGTCAGTTGCCTTGCTTGTTTTTCCTTGACATGAGTTTGATCATGTGTCCCTTGGCAGTGGTTTTCACGGCGTCCCACACAATTCGGGGATTAGGGACCGATTTTCTTTTCTTTCTATGTATTGGTCAATTTATTTCTTTATTGTTTCTCTAAAGCGTAGGTCTTCTGTGAGGAGGTCATTAATTTTCCATGTTTTGAATTTGGGAGCAGTACTTGAAATGTCATAGAGCAGGGAGAGACAGGCGTGGTCAGATACTAAGATCGGTTCAATAGCGGGGTTGGATGTAGCTAGGTTGTGCACTTTGTCTACAAATAAATAGTCAATATGGGAGAAGGAGTTGTGGGGGTGGGGGAAGAATGAGTTTTCCTTGCCTGTGGCGTTGAATAGTCTCCAGATATCTTTTAGCTTATGGGCTCTGCAAAGGTTTCATGTTTGTTTGTGAGACTTGGTAGGTTTAAATGACCACTCATAGTTTCTGTCTACTATACCCAAGGGAGGTTAAAATCTCCGTACACCATGAGTCTGCAACCTGCAGATAAGGTTGACAATTATTTCTTAAGATTTTACACAAATATTTGGTTATCGCTGTTAGGAGCATAGATATTCACAATTGTGATATCGGTATTATCTTTTTTTTAGTTTGGTAATGAGCCATCTGCCTTCGGGGGCTTCTTGTGTTGCAGTAATAGAGAGTCCAGAGGAGATAGAAATGAGGGTGATTATGCAATGTTTGTTGCTGATGGCTGGAGCACAGGGTAAGTCAGAGGGGAGGGGAGGATGGTGGGAAAGGGTGAGGACAACGCTATTTGGGATGAGTATGGGAGGTTAGGCATGAGGACAGGAGTGGGGGTAGGGAAGTGAAGTGAAAGATAAAGAGAATGGAAAGGGAAGACCACTCGGTCCCCCCGAACGTATGGATGGGTGCCCCGATCCCCCCGGGAAACCGTTGTGGGCGGGGGGCGTGTCTCGGCTGGTATGCCCAAAGCGGCGTAGCCAAAGCACGCCCTTCCCGCCCAGAAGGGGTTGTCCCAGACACCCGCCCGGAAGTCCGCGCACGGATGGGCGTACCTGAGGCGGGCCCCCGCCCTCCCTTAGATGGATAAATAGAGAGGGAATCCAACAAAGCTTCCTCTTGTTCCAGTGCTCTGAAGGCTGCACCACTCGTCGCGCGTGAGCCCTCGAAGGAACAAGCAGCAATTTTGAAACTTGTAATCTTTGTTATTTCTCTTTCAGTGTCAGGTGTGTGGAAGATCGGGTACCCTCGAGGATCAAGTCGGACGGAGTAACCGAAACCATGTCTGGCAAAAAAGCGGGAAAGAGCTCCGAGATGGAGAGGATGCTACGCACCTTGGTGAACCGAGTAGCGTTGATGGACCGGAAGATGGGTAAAGTGGACGAGCTCGGTCGGGGCTTAGCGGCCATCAAGAAGCAGAACACCCCCTCGGGGCGGCCTAAAAAAGTCGTAGGACCGGCCTTGCCGAATGTCGCCCCAGGGGGTAAGGGTAAAAGGAATAAGGGGAGGGCAGGTTCCAGGGAAGTCCCAGTCCCAGAAGTGCCTCCATCGAGCCCGGGCGCAGACAGCCCAGTCGCGCCGGTAGATAGCCCGGTACCAGGTCCAGATGGGGGTTTACCAATCCCCGTAGTGATAACGCCGATTGGGGATGAGCAAATGCCCCCTGAACTGGCCCTCCAGTTAGCAGCAGTGTTACCGTGGCTAAAGAAAGGAGCAGGGGGATCAGTGGCTGCGGGCGATCCGGCTGAAGAAGCCAGATTAATAATTGAGCAGTTGCGGCAGTCAAGGGATGCCGGGACAGCGAATGTACCTTTTATTCCCCCGCAGGTGGCGAAGGGGGTCACGACGGACGATCGGGCTACGACAACGGACACGGCGGGGAAGACGGCTGAACCTGGTAAGGGACCTTTGCCATTGGTGGGGGAGAGTTCAGTACCTTCAAGGCGGGAAAGATTATCGCAGCACATTCCTATGGCTACGAAAGAAATGATATGGGGAGATAAATACATCAACATGTTTTCACTTTTGACTGACCATCGTGAGGTAGAATATGCAAAGACCCAGAAAGAGTTGTGGCACCCCAGCGTATGGCGAGCAAAGATGGCGGAATTCAGGGTCGATGAGACCATGGTGAACTGGGTCAGGGCCTTTTCTATTTTTACGGCAGTTATGGGTGAGCGTAAACCTGAAGTGTTGCCCGACTTATCATGTTATCAGAACAGGATCATGAATTTCTATGCAATGTACGGAGGAAATGAATGGAAGGGTTATGACGTTACCTTTAGAAAAGCAAAAGAGTTTAACGAGGTTCTAACGTGGGATTGTCTGGATACAGTGTCATGGCATAACCAGCTTTTGCGGGGACCGGGCACGAGCGTTTCTGGGACATTACAGCAGAAGCCGGCACAGCCCTATCGGGCAAACGCCGGAGGGGAGCCGCACACCAGGTCCGGCGGGAATGGAGGCAAGCGGGGGGTTTGTTGGGGATTCAACAAGGGAACCTGTAACAGGCCTCAGGGAACGTGTAAGGTACCGCATGCTTGTTCGGGCTGTGGGAATTCCTCACACCCAGAAACTAGCTGTCGATCCAAGTCCAATGGTGCGGGAGGAAAGGGGGGATCCAAGCAGGATTGAGATGGTGCCTTGGAAGCAAACATCTTCGCCCATTGATATCTTGGCATTGACCCCCTGGGTGAACCGATACCCAGATCATGTATCCGCAGGGATTTTGAGGTATGGTTTTCTGTATGGCTTCAAAATCCCGGCGGGAAATTTTCAGGGGAGCCCCTTTTGTAGGAACCAACTGTCTATTCAGCACAACGCGGCGGTGGCCGCCAGAAAGATAGCGAAAGAAGTCAGCTTGGGGCGGGTAGCGGGCCATTTGCCTGCCCGCCAGTTGCAGAATTTGTGTGTTCACCTTTGGGAGTGGTTCCAAAGAAAGACTCGGGGGAGTATAGACTCATCCACAATTTGTCGGCCCCTAAAGGGGCCTCGGTAAATGAGGCTATTGACCCTGAGGTATGCTCAGTTAGATATGCATCGTTCGATGATGCAGTCGTTCTGTTGAATCGCCTGGGCCCAGTGCACTTTTGGCAAAATCAGACATTGAATCGGCATTCCGGTTGCTCCCGGTGCACCCCAGGGAACAACGCTTGCTGGGATTCACGTTCCAGGGGAAATATTACATGGATAAATCTATGCCCATGGGTTGTTCAATTTCATGTGCCTATTTTGAAATGTTCAGCTCCTTTTTGGAATGGGCGTTCACCGAGGCCACAGGGCATAGACAGGTGATGCACTATTTGGATGATTTCCTTTTCCTGGGCCCGGCGGGCACTCAGGACTGTGCACAAGCGCTGCAGGACTTCTGCACACTCATGCGGGACTTTGGGGTCCCATTAGCGCCAGGTAAGCCGGTGGGACCATTTACCTCACTGGAGTTTCTGGGGATTGAACTAGACTCGGTGGAGGGGTGTTTCCGTCTGCCGGTTGAGAAGGTGGACAAATTCAGGGCTTCCTTGGTACGATGTCTCCAAAAAGAAAAGGTGACCCTACATCAATTACAACAGACAGTGGGTCAGCTTAATTTTGCCTTAAGAGTGATGCCGATGGCTCGCCCTTTCTCACGTTCCATTGCACAGGCTATGGTGGGCCTTAAAGAAGGACACCACCGCACTAGACTGTCGGCAAAGGTTCGCCAGGACATGCGCATTTGGTTGGCATTCCTGGCGGATTTCAACGGTCGAGTGGTGTGGAACAAACCCCCAGCTTCGTCGGACGAACTGGGATTGTGGACCGACTCGGCGGGGAGCGTGGGGTTTGGCGCAATCTTTGGAAACCGGTGGTTGGCACAAACATGGCCGGCGTGGTGGCACGCAAGCGGCCTGACAGGTAACATTGGTTTCTTGGAGCTATTCCCCATTTGGGTGGCTCTGATGGCATGGCCGGAAGACTTTAGGGACCACTCAGTGGTGTTCTGGTCAGACAACATGACGGTGGTCGAGTACATTAATCACCAGGCTGCACGCTGCAAGTCGATCTTAAGACTGTTGAAAGAAATTGTATTGCGATGCATGAGATTGAATGTACAATTCAGGGCAAGGCATGTGCCGGGGGTACTAAATAATGCAGCTGATGCACTCTCTCGTTCACACATGCAGGCTTTCAGGGGTTATCTACCCACAGCGGAACTAGTAGCGGCACCTTTCCCCGAAGCACTATGGCAGATCGGTGCCCCGGACTACAAGACCTCGTGGCAGCCAGTTTAGCGCCCAGGACGAGGAAAGCTTATGAAGGAGCGTTCCTTTCATACTGCGCCTTTTTAGGGCCGGCAGGGGGGCATGGCTGGGGGCGGGAAGAGTCCTTGCTCCGGTTTCTGGTGGCACTTCATAAGGAAGGCCGATCGGCGGCAACTGCCAACAGGTATAGGGCTGCCATATCATTCATGGCACAGCTCCACGGGATTCGGGACCCGACGGGTTCCTTCTTAGTCAGGAAGGCACTCCGCGGCTGGCAGCGCCTGGAGGGTCGCAGACAGGATACAAGGCACCCGATTGGGTTAGACAGATTGTCCTTGCTACTAGCGAAACTGGATGAGACATGCTCCTCGCACAGTGAGGTAATTCTGTTCCGAGCAGCTTTCGCATTGGCATTCCATGGGGCCATGCGGGTAAGTGAACTTGTGGCGAGGAATAAGAAGGACTTGGGGGGAGGTCTACGCAGGGATCATGTTCAGTTACGGGGTGATTCTCTATTGATCTCGATAGCCAGGTCCAAAACAGACCAGGAATCTTTGGGGAATAGTGTGGTTCTGCAGCGTGCCCGAGGGAGCCTCAGTTGTCCCATAAGGTATTTAGAGGACTACCTGGCACAGAGGTCGACAACATGGGGGGCGACCCTGCTTAGACACAAGGACGGCACCACGTTGATGAGATTTCAGTTTCGGAGGGTGCTGGCAATCACAGTTGCTGCGGCGGGCTTCAACCTGTGCGATTTCGGGACCCACTCATTCAGAATAGGGGCCGCTACTGAGGCTACGGCTCGGGTTCTGGGTGCAGAGGAAGTGAAACAGTTAGGCCGTTGGTCCTCGAACTGTTTCAAGAAGTATGTGCGACTGCACATGTTGTAAAAGACTGATGAAATGCACTCACGCTTGTTGTCTTTTGTTTGGATTACAGTTTCGCAAGCCTGTAACGCGGGGCGAAAATTGGGATCGGCCCAACACCAAAGGACCAGCGGGAAAGGATCGCCAACTGGAGATCAAGTGGTATGGGTCGTGGGCCACTCATACATGAGGCGCGCCGGGGACATATTCAAGGCAGGTGACGCGATCCACGCATCTGATGAGTATGGGTTCAGAGTGTCCTTCCATGGGAAGGGAGGCCTCTGTGTTGACCAGTTTCAGAGCTATCTGGAGGAACTGTTAGGGCGGAAAAGGTCACCGCCATCTGTAATCATAGTGCATCTGGGAGGCAATGACTTGGTAAGGTTGGGAAGACGAGTATTGCTGGAGCACATATTGTCAGCAGTCAGTTGGTTGTCCAGGAGGCTTCCGGGGTGCACGATTGCTTGGTCCCACTTGATTCCCAGAAGAGTCTGGCGGGGGGGTCTGTCTGTGTCGGCGTTGAACCACTCGGTAAAGAGGGTCAACAACAAGATCGAGAAACTGTTTCGCTCTACTCCCTTACAATGCATTCCTCATGGGTGTGTCCGGGGTGATCACTATTATTTGAATGATGGGGTGCACCTGTCTAGGGCTGGGAATGAATTACTCATAGGAGACTTCATAGCACGGCTGAGGGCATTGAGGAGACATGACCTTTAGGAGGTGTGGGGGGGCCGGATAGTCGGTCAACTATGATCGGTGAGCAGTGATTTCAAGGTCCCTAGGGGGGGCGCCACCCAGTATGGATGGGAGCGCCCGGGGGAGGCGGCCATTGGCCCCTCCCATGGGGGGGGGCGGCACCCACTACAGATGGGTCACCTAGGGGGAGACGGCCATAGGCCCCTCCCAGGGGGAGACGGCTATATGCCCCTCCTACGAATTTCCCGGGGGGCGGATATCCGCTCCGGCGGAAGAGAGTGCGGGGAAAGGGGGGAGTCCACGCTGTCCTTCTTACGGATACCTCGCACGAGAACTCGGACGACCTTTAAGATGGCGTCGAGTGAAAGGGGGCCCCCACGACAAGGGAAGTTACAGTTGGCAGCGAGGGTAAAGTCCTTCTGCGCATGCGCCACTCACACCGTGAGGGCGGGAATTTGGTAATAGGGATCTGACACCG